>NW_027361797.1:26542500-27290000 GCF_039654945.1 Dendrobates tinctorius
AGCAACTGAAAACCACCGCAGTGAAGGCCTGGCAGAGCATCAAAAAGGAGGAAACATGGCATCTGGTGATGTCCATGAGTTCAAGATTTCAGGCAGTCATTGCCAACAAAGGGTTTTCAACCAAGTACTAGAAATGAACATTTTATTTACAATTATTTAATCTGTCCAATTACTTTTGGTCCCTTTAAAAACAGGGTGGCACATGTTAAGGAGCTGAAACTCCTAAACCCTTCATCCAATTTTAATGTGGATACCCTCAAATGAAAGCTGAAAGTCTGAACTTCAACTGCATCTGAATTGTTTTGTTTAAAATTCATTGTGGTAATGTCTAGAACCAAAATTAGAAAAATGTTGTCTCTGTCCAAATATATATGGACCTAACTGTACTTGCTTTAAAAATTCCTTGCCTTTCCCTAAATACACAATCCAACTGCTTGTCTATTTTTTTTTTATTTTAATTCCTATCTGATGATTCTTTTGAGAGCACCCAATGCATCCTGGGATACTAAAAAAAATGTGCAAAAACAAGTTAAACTGTATCATGCTAATGCATGTAGACATGGAATATAGGAAAAGTGAATAGCAATACAGCTCTGGATAATAAGAAAAACTTGAGGTGCTAGCACATAATTTTGCCAATTCATGCATTCCCACCAACCAACGGCAAGGTGGTCTCACACTGCTGGAACCCTACGTGTCTAGTGTGAATACTCTTAGGCGGAAATCTGAATTCTTGGGTAGAGGTGGACAGCTTTCTCAATAGCCTGTATTTATGGGTAGGTAGGATCCTGCTGTAAATAAAACCACCACATGTTGAAAGGCGGAGTGCTTGGTAGGAGAGCTAACTGTTATGAATGGGTCACCGAGGAGAAAAAAACAAAACAATCTAAGTCACAGAAAACCAGAGAGGTTGGTAACTATGCAGATTGCAGATCCCTGATCCTAACCACACAACTAGCAGCAGCCGTAGAGCGTACCTACTATGATCTTAGACGCTTCGTCACAGCCGGAGAACTACATAAGCCTGAAGCAAGAAAAGGGGAAAACTTACTGCCCCAGAGCAGACCCCAAAGGAAAGACAGCCCCCACACATGTATTGACGGTGAAACAAGATGAAAGCACAAACACGAGCAGAAAAATAGGCTGAGCAAACGATGGGGCCTGTTGTGAGCTCATTTTCGGGTTTGCCTCTGGCTTCTTGTGAGGATTATGGAGCTGGCTGTGCTGACAGAGGAGTAGTGAGTTCTCTATCTGGACTCCCTCTGTTGGTGAAGGGCGGTAATGAAGCTGATCTAAATGGCAGAGATCGGCCACCTGAGGAAGAGGATTGCGATTGGACATCAGGAGTTTCTGATTGGATTTAAGGCAGCCGACTCCCTAGTTTCTTGCTGGTGATTTTTCCTGACTGTAGCTCCTGGTTTCCAGTTTGGTTCCTGCCTTCCTAAAGCTAAGTTTTCTTTGCTATTGTTCATATGAGTTTTTGTCTGGTTTACTTAGTTTTTGTGTTCAGACAGCCCTGGCTGGGACTGGGCTGAATCCCCATTTTTGTCTCTGATCAGTTGATCTCTTTTGCTCTGTCTTCAGAATATACCTGAGTGCTGATATGGTGATTTGAAGTCTAGCGACTTCAGGGCCTTTTTCTATCAGACGTGTTGGACATTCTTTTTGGCAGGGTTTTTTGCGTGATTGCAGACAGCAGCTTTTCTTTCCTGTCCTTTCTAGTTAGCAAGGGCCCCATCGTTTGCTCAGCCTACCTTTCTACCTGTGTCTGTGTTTTCATCTTGTTTCACCGACAATACATGTTGGGGGGCTGTCTATTGCTTTGGGGTCTGCTCTGGGGCAGTTTAGATTTTCCCTTTCTTTCTTTAGGCTTATTTAGTTCTCTGGCCATGATGAGGCGTCTAGGACCACCGTAAGCATGCTCCACGGCTACTGCTAGTTGTTGTGGATAGGATCAGGGGTCTGCAATCCGCTAGTTACCAACCTCTCCGGTTTTCTGGACTTAGCTTGCTTTTTCTTTTTTCCTCCTCGGTGACTCATTCATAACAGGGGCCCAAACTAACTAGAAAGGATAGGAAAGGAAAGACACTGTCTGCAATCTGCAAAAAACCCTACAATAATAATGTCCAACACTTCTGATAGCAAAATTAACCCTGAAGTCACTAGACTTCTCCCACTATATCAGCACTCTGAAATATTCTGAGACAGAGCAAAAAGAGGCCAATCTAATAAGGGACAAAAAGCAAATTGTCAAATACAGGTAAATAAGAGTGGAAATTCAGCACAGCCCCAGCCGGGGCTGGCTGACCACACAAAAAACTGAATAGACCAACAAAATCAAGTGTGAACATTAGCAGAAAAATTTAGCTTTAGATGACTGGAACAGAGCTGAAAACCAAGCCCTGACAAGCCAGAAGGAATCACCAGCACCAGAATAGGGAGTCGCCTGTCTTAAATCCAGTCTGAGATTCCTGAGGTCCAATCGTCATCCTCATTATCAGGTGGCAGATCTCTACTGATTAAATCAGCCTCACTACCTCCTGTTACCACCAGAGGGAGCCTGGCAGGAGAACTCACAACTGGTGGACCAGAAAATCAACTCACAACAGTACCCCCCTTGAGGAGGGGTCACCGAACCCTCATCCACGCCACCAGGCCGATCAGGATGGGCCTGGTGAAAAGCACGAACCAATCTATTGGCATGAATATCAGAGGCAGAGACCCAAGAATTATCCTCCTGGCCATAACCCTTCCATTTGACCAAATACTGGAGTCTCCGTCTAACCAAACGAGAATCCAATATTTTCTCTACCTCATATTCCACATTGCCTTCAACCAACACAGGGTCAGGAGGTGCTGCCATAGGCACCACTGGCTCAACAAACCTCTTCAACAGAAATTTCTGAAATACGTTATGGATCTTGAGCGTAACTGGAAGAGCCAATCGAAAAGAAACAGGATTAAGAATCTCCAAAATCTTATAAGGTCCAATAAATCTTGGCTTAAATTTTGGAGATGCAACCTTCATAGGAATATTCTTAGATGATAACCAAACCATATCACCCACTTTAAACCGGGGACCAATGCTTCTATGCCGGTTGGAAAATCGCTGGGCCTTTTCCTGAGAGAGTGACAACTTATCCACTACTTGGTCCCATATCTGCTGCATTCTCTCAACCGCAGTGTCCACACCTGGGCAGGACGAAGATTCCACTTGCCCTGAAGAGAATCGAGGATGAAACCCAAAATTACAGAAAAAGGGTGACATCAAAGTGGCAGAACTAGCTCTATTGTTCAGTGCGAATTCAGTCAAGGGCAAAAATGAGACCCAATCATCCTGATCAGCAGATATAAAACATCTCAAATAAGACTCCAAGGTCTTGTTTGTTCTCTCAGTCTGTCCATTGGTCTGGGGATGAAACACGGAGGAGAAGGATAACTGAATTCCCAGATTGGAACAAAAGGCTTTCCAGAATCTGGAAACAAACTGGACTCCTCTGTCAGACACAATATTCTCAGGAATCCCATGCAACCGAACCACCTGTTGTAAAAACAAGGGTACCAACTCAGCGGAAGATGGCAACTTTGGGAGTGGTACAAGATGGACCATCTTTGAAAATCTATCACAAATCACCCAGATAACAGTCATCCTCTGAGAGACAGGAAGATCAGAAATAAAATCTGTTGTGAGTTCATTTTCCCCTTCACTACTGAGGCCCGAGGAACTCCCTCTTCTGGTGAAGAAAGGTAGTGAACCTGATTGTCAAACACCTGGGTCTGATGATGATGACTGGCTGAGTGGAGTTAATGACTGGATATAAGGCTGCCGACGCCCTTCTGGCCTGCGGGTGATTTCTCTGTGGACTTCTAGGAAACCAGTCTGATTCCTGCTCAACTAAAGCTAAGATTTCTGCTTTGCCTTTTTGCATTAGTGTTTTGTTTTCCTTGCTTTTCTGGATTCTGCCATTCCCTGCTGTGGTGAGCTGAATCTCCTTTTGCCTGTTGCTCTGTCTTCAGAATATTCCTGAGTACTGACATAGCCTTTTTTGAAGCCTAGCGTCTTCAGGGCCTTTTGTACTGTCAGTTTGTTGGCTCTTATTTTCATAGGGTTTTTCACGGATTGCAGACAGCAGCCTTCCTGTCCTTTCCTATCTAAGCTAGCTTGGGCCCCATCTTTGCTCAGTCTATCTTTCTGTCTGTGTTTTGTTCTTTCTTCTTGCTTCACCGTCATTATATGTGGGGGGCTGCCTTTTGCTTTGGGGTCTGCTCTGGGGCAGTTTAGATTTCCCTTTCTGTCTTTAGGCTATGTAGTCCTCCGGCTGTGATCGAGGGGCCTAGGGCATCGTAGGAGCCCCCCATGGCTACTGCTAGTTGTGTTGATAGGTTCAGGGGTCTGCAATCCGATAGCTGCCAACTTCTCTGGTTTTCTGGACTTAGCTAGCATTTCTATTTTTGCCTCCTACGGTGACTCAATCATAACAGAATCACCCGCCATACCGCAGATCCTAGGGTACTCAATTGCAGGAAAGAATTGTATAAAAAAAAAAAAAAAAAAAAAAAAAAGTGTGTATATTTTTTCCTCTATATCTCTGAGGCCGTAGGGGGAATTTTTTTTTCTCTCAATGGAGATAAATTGTCTGATCGTGTGGAGCAGCTCGCTGCGGAAGTGCAGGGAATTTCCGCCTACCTTGCTCATTCACATGCTGCTGAACCAAAGATTCCTACACCTGATGTATTTTTGGGGATCGGTCTAAATTTTTGAATTTCAAAAATAATTGTAAATTATTTTTTGCCTTGAAGCCTAACTCGTCAGGGAGCTCCGCGCAGCAGGTTAAAATTGTCATCTCTTTGCTGCGTGGCGATCCCCAGGATTGGGCGTTTTCTTTGAAACCAGATGATCCTATTCTGACTAATGTGAACGCATTTTTTCAGGCCTTGGGGTTGTTGTATGACGAACCTAATGCCATTGATCAGGCTGAAAAGACCCTGCTGGCATTGAACCAGGGTCGTGATTCTGCAGAACTGTACTGTCAAAAATTCCGAAAGTGGGCAATACTTACTACCTGGAATGATAATGCCTTGGCTGCTCTCTTTCGGAAGGGGTTGTCAGAAACCGTAAAAGATACTATGGTGGGATTTCCTGTTCCCTCTGGTCTTGACGATTCTATGTCTTTAGCCATTCAGGTTGATCGGCGTTTGCGCAAACGCAGAGCTGCACGAGAGGTGTTGCCACCTGTTGAACAGATGTCTGAACCTATGCAATGTGATAGAGTTTTTTCCAGAGAGCAGCGTCAGGAGTTCAGAAGGCGTAATAAGTTGTATTATTTCTGTCTGTCCTAAACGCGAGAAACGCCTTGCACACACGTTTTCTGTTGGTGGTGTTCAACCTAAGTTTCTTCTGGCTATTACTCTGATCTGCTCCCTGTCCACATTTTCCGCCAAGGCTTTTGTGGATTCGGGAGCAGCTCTAAACCTAATGGACTTGGATTTTGCTAAACGTTGTGGATTTCCGATGACACCTCTGCAGACACCTATCCCTTTGAGGGGGATTGATGCTACTCCTTTGGCTAAAAATAAACCTCAGTTTTGGACCCAGGTGGTAATGCGGGTCGCCCCAGACCATCAAGAAAATTGCAGGTTTTTGGTGTTACATAATCTGCATGATACTATTGTTCTGGGGTTTCCCTGGTTACAAATTCATAATCCAGTTTTGGATTGGAAATCTGTGTCTGTGGTGAGTTGGGGTTGTCGGTGTGCCTTTAGTGAGGCTCCGGTGTTTTCCACCTCTCCTCAGTCGCATGATGTTCCTGATTATTTGGCGGACTTTTGTGATGTATTTAGTGAGAATGAGTCTGCGTCTCTGCCTCCTCATAGGAGTTATGACTGTGCAATTGAACTGAGCCCGGGGTGTAAATTTCCCAAGGGTCGGCTCTTCAATTTATCTGTACCCGAGCACGAGGCTATGCGATCCTATATTAAGGAGGGATTGGAGAAGGGTCATATTAGACCATCCTCGTCACCCTTAGGTGCCGTTTTTTTTTGTAGCCAAAAAGGATGGATCATTAAGGCCTTGTATTGATTATCGTTCCCTCAACAAAATTACTGTTAAATATCAGTATCCGTTACCCCTGATTTCTGATCTATTCTCCAGAGTTAAAGGTGCTTGCTGGTTTACCAAGCTTGACCTCAGGGGGGCGTATAATCTTATTCGCATTAAGCATGGGGATGAATGGAAGATGGCGTTTAATACTCCGGAGGGACATTTTGAGTACCTGGTGATGCCTTTTGGGCTCACTAATGCCCCTTCTGTCTTCCAGTGCTTCATGAACGATATTTTCCGAGATTTTGTCGATAAATTTTTGATTATCTATCTGGATGATATTTTGATCTTCTCCAAGGATTGGGATTCTCATGTGGAACATATTCGGACTGTGTTCCGGATCTTGAGGGAGAATTCCCTGTATGTCAAGGGATCTAAATGCCTTTTTGGAGTACAGAGGATTTCTTTTTTGGGATTTATTTTGTCCCCGTCAACTATTGAAATGGACCCGGCCAAGGTACAGGCCATTTACGATTGGGTTCAGCCCACTTCTTTGAAGGCCCTCCAGAAGTTTTTGGGTTTTGCTAATTTTTATCGGAAATTTATAGCAAAATGTTCTAGTATTGCCAAGCCATTGACTGATTTGACTAAGAAGGGTGCTGATGTGTTAAATTGGTCTCCGGAGGCTGTTTCTTCCTTTCAGGAGCTGAAGCAAAGATTCACCTCCGCCCCGGTTTTGCGGCAACCTGATGTCTCACTTCCGTTCCAGGTAGAGGTGGATGCTTCTGAGATTGGTGCAGGAGCTGTTTTGTCCCAAAAGGATCCTGTAACATCTAAAATGAATCCCTGTGCTTTCTTTTCCCGAAAGTTCTCTCCATCTGAACGTAACTATGATGTGGGGAATCGGGAACTGTTAGCCATGAAATGGGCATTTGAGGAGTGGAGACATTGGTTGGAGGGAGCTAAGCATCAAGTCGTGGTCCTCACTGACCACAAGAATTTGATTTACCTAGAGTCGGCTAAGCGCTTGAACCCTAGACAGGCTAGGTGGGCCTTGTTTTTTACACGTTTTGATTTTGTGGTTTCTTTTCTTCCTGGAACTAAGAATGTCAAGGCTGACGCCCTCTCTAGGAGCTTCTTTGCTGATTCTCCTGTGGTGACCAAGCCTGCTACCATCTTAGGCGAAGGGGTAGTTCTTTCTGCCATCTCGCCCGATTTAAGACGTGCTCTGGAAGAGTTCCAGGAGAACAAACCTGAGCATTGTCCCAGTGGAAAGTTGTATGTTCCTGACCAGTGGAAGAAGAGAGTGATGTCTGAAGTTCATTGCTCTGCTTTGGCTGGTCATCCAGGTATTTTTGGTACTAGAGATCTGGTGAGTCGGTCTTTTTGGTGGCCCTCCTTGTCTCGTGATGTCAGGAATTTTGTGCAGTCCTGTGGGACGTGCTCCCGGTCTAAATCGTGTTCTCGCTCTAGTGGGTTGTTGATGCCTTTGCCTTTCCCCAAGAGGCCATGGACCCATATTTCAATGGATTTCATCTCTGATATGCCTGTCTCTCAAAGGATGACTGTTATTTGGGTGATTTGTGATAGGTTCTCTAAGAAGGTTCATCTTGTACCACTCCCTAAGTTGCCATCTTCCTCTGAATTGGTGCCCCTGTTTTTACAACAGGTGGTTCGCTTGCACGGGATTCCTGAGAACATTGTATCTGACAGAGGAGTCCAGTTTGTGTCTAGATTTTAGAGGACTTTCTGTTCCAAGCTGGGAATTCAGTTGTCCTTCTCCTCTGCTTTTCACCCTCAGACCAATGGGCAGACAGAGAGAACAAACCAGACCTTGGAGTCATATTTGAGATGTTTTATTTCTGCTGATCAGGATGAATGAGTTTCATTTTTGCCCTTGGCCAAATTTGCTTTAAATAATAGAGCTAGTTCTGCCACTTTGATGTCACCTTTTTTTTGTAACTTTGGGTTTCATCCTCGATTTTCTTCAGGGCAGGTGGAGCCCTCTGCCTGCCCAGGTGTTGACACTGTGGTGGAGAGAATGCACCAGATCTGGGACCAAGTGGTGGATAAGTTATCTCTCTCCCAGGAAAAGGCCCAGCGGTTTTCCAACCGACATAGGACCATTGGTCCCCAGTTTAAGGTTGGTGATATGGTGTGGTTATCATCAAAAAATATTGCTATGAAGGTGGCTTCTCCTAAGTTTAAGCCTAGATTTATTGGACCTTACAAGATTTTGGAGATTATTAATCCGGTCTCTTTTCGTTTGGTTCTTCCTGTCACATTTAAAATCCATAATGTGTTCCATAAATCTTTGTTGAAGAGGTTTGTTGAACCTGTTGTTCCGGGGGTTGCACCTCCAGACCCTGTATTGGTTGAAGGTAACATGGAATATGAGGTAGAGAAAGTACTGGATTCCCGTCTGGCTAGACAGAGACTCCAGTATTTGGTTAAGTGGAAGGGTTATGGTCAGGAGAATAATTCCTGGGTCTCTGCCTCTGATATTCATGCCAAAAGATTGGTGCGTGCCTTTCATCGGGCTCACCCTGATCGCCCTGGTGGCGTGGTTGAGGGTTCGGTGACCCCTCCTCAAGGGGGAGGTACTGTTGTGAGTTCATTTTCCCCTTCACTACTGAGGCCCAAGGAACTCCCTCTTCTGGTGAAGAAAGGTAGTGAGCCTGATTGTCAAACACCTGGGGCTGATGATGATGACTGGCTGAGTGGAGTTAATGACTGGATATAAGGCTGCCGACGCCCTTCTGGCCTGCGGGTGATTTCTCTGTGGACTTCTAGGAAACCAGTCTGATTCCTGCTCATCTAAAGCTAAGATTTCTGCTTTGCCTTTTTGCATTAGTGTTTTGTTTTCCTTGCTTTTCTGGATTCTGCCATTCCCTGCTGGGGTGAGCTGAATCTCCTTTTGCCTGTTGCTCTGTCTTCAGAATATTCCTGAGTACTGACATAGCCTTTTTTGAAGCCTAGCGTCTTCAGGGCCTTTTTTACTGTCAGTTTGTTGGCTCTTATTTTCATAGGGTTTTTCACGGATTGCAGACAGCAGCCTTCCTGTCCTTTCCTATCTAAGCTAGTTTGGGCCCCATCTTTGCTCAGTCTATCTTTCTGTCTGTGTTTTGTTCTTTCTTCTTGCTTCACCGTCATTATATGTGGGGGGCTGCATTTTGCTTTGGGGTCTGCTCTGGGGCAGTTTAGATTTCCCTTTCTGTCTTTAGGCTATGTAGTCCTCCGGCTGTGATCGAGGGGCCTAGGGCATCGTAGGAGCCCCCCACGGCTACTGCTAGTTGTGTTGATAGGTTCAGGGGTCTGCAATCCGATAGCTGCCAACTTCTCTGGTTTTCTGGACTTAGCTAGCATTTCTATTTTTGCCTCCTACGGTGACTCAATCATAACAAAAATCCATTGAGATATGGGTCCATGGCCTCTTGGGCACTGGCAGGGGCATCAGCAACCCACTAGAATGAGAACAGGGTTTAGACCGAGAACAAGTCCCACAGGACTGTACAAAATTCCTGACGTCACGAGATAAGGCAGGCCACCAAAAAGACCGACTCACCAAATCTCTGGTACCAAAAATACCTGGATGACCAGCCAATGCGGAGCAATGAATTTCAGACATCACTCTCTTTCTCCACTGGTCAGGAACATACAATTTTCCCATAGGACAACGCTCAGGTTTATCCTCCTGAACTTCCTCCAGGGCGCGTCTCAAATCAGGCGAAATGGCAGAAAGAACTACCCCCTCACCTAGGATGTTAGTAGGCTCGGTCACACTAAGGGAATCGGCAAAGAAACTCCTGGAAAGGCGTCTGCCTTAACATTCTTAGTGCCTGGAAGAAAAGAGACCACAAAATTAAAACGCATGAAAAACAAGGCCCATCTAGCCTGTCTAGGATTCAAGCGTTTGGCCGACTCCAGATAAATCAAATTCTTGTGATCGGTGAGGACCACAACTTGATGTCTAGCTCCCTCCAACCAATGTCTCCACTCCTCAAATGCCCATTTCATGGCCAACAATTCCCGATTCCCCACGTCATAGTTGCGTTCAGATGGGGAGAACTTAGAAGTCACAGGATCTTTTTGGGACAAAACAGCTCCTGCACCAATCTCAGAAGCATCTACCTCCACATGAAATGGAAGTGAGACATCAAGTTGCCGTAAAACTGGAGCTGAAGTAAATCTCTGCTTAAGCTCCTGAAATGCTGAGACAGCCTCAGGAGACCAATTCAGCACATCAGCGCCCTTCTTGGTCAGATCAGTCAGTGGTTTGACAATACCAGAAATATTACCTATAAATTTACGATAGAAAATAGCAAAACCCAAAAACTTCTGGAGGGCCTTCAAAGAAGTAGGCTGAATCCAATCATAAATGGCCTGTACCTTGGCCGGGTCCATTTCAATAGTCGATGGAGACACGATAAATCCCAAAAATGAAATCCTCTGTACACCAAAGAGGCATTTTGATCCCTTAACAAACAGGGAATTCTCCCTCAAAATCCAGAACACAGTCCGGACGTGTTTCACATGAGAATCCCAATCACTAGAAAAGATCAAAATATCATCCAGAGAGATGATCAAAAACTTATCCACAAAGTCACGGAAAATATCATTCATAAAGGACTGGAAGACAGAAGGGGCATTAGTGAGCCCAAAAGGCATCACCAGGTACTCAAAATGTCCCTCCGGAGTATTAAACGCCATCTTCCATTCATCCCCATGCTTGATGCGAATAAGATTATATGCCCCCGTGAGGTCAGCTTAGTAAACCAGCAGGCACTCTTAACTCTGGAGAATAAATCAGACATCAGAGGTAACGGGTACTGATATTTAACCGTCATCTTGTTAAGGGAACGATAATCAATACACCGTCTTAATGACCCATCTTTCTTGGCCGCAAAAAAACCCCAGCACCTAAAGGTGACGAGGATGGTCTAATATGACCCTTCTCCAACGACTCCTTAATATAGGATTGCATAGCATCATGTTCGGGTACTGATAAGTTGAACAGCCGACCCTTGGGAAATTTATACCCAGGCATCAACTCAATTGCACAGTCATAACTCCTATGAGGAGGCAAAGACGCAGACTTGCTCTCACTAAATACATCAGAAAAATCGGCTAGATAATCAGGAATATCATGAGACTGAGGAGAGGTGGAGAAAACAGGAGCGTCCCTAAGAACACACTGACAACCCCAACTCACCACAGACCCAGATTTCCAATCCAAAACTGGATTATGAGTTGCAACCAAGGAAAACCCAGAACAATAGTATAATGCAAATTATGCAGCACCAAAAATTTACAATTTTCTTGGTGGTCTGGGGCAACTCGCATTGTCACCTGGGTCCAAAACTGAGGTTTATTCTCCGCCAAAGGAGTAGCATCAATACCCCTCAAAGGAATAGGCATCCGCAGAGGCATCATGGAAAAACCACAACGTTTAGCAAAGTCCAAATCCATCAGATTCAACGCTGCTCCTGAATCCACAAAAGCCTTCGTGGAAAACTTGGATAAGGAGCAGATCAGTGTAATTGCCAAAAGAAACTTAGGTTGTACACTGCCCACAGCAAATGTGTGCAAAACATTTCTCTCATTTAGGGCAGACAGAAATAGTATGAGAGACGTCTCCACAGAAAAAACACAGCTTATTACGCCTTCTAAACTCCTGACGTTGTGCCCTAGACAAAACCCCATCACATTGCATTGGTTCAGACGTTTGTTCAAAAGGTGGCAGCACCTCCCGTGTAGTTTTACGTTCGCGTAAACGCCGATCAACTTGAATGGCTAATGACATAGAATCATCCAGACCAGAGGGAACAGGAAATCCCACCATATCATCTTTTACGGTCTCTGATAAACCCTTCCGAAAGAGAGCTGCCAATGCACTATCATTCCATGTAGTAAGGACTGCCCACTTTCGGAATTTTTGACAGTATAACTCTGCAGAATCCTGACCCTGGTTTAATGCCAACAGGGTTCTCTCAGCTTGATCAACAGCATTAGGTTCATCATACAACAACCCCAAGGCTTGAAAAAATGCATCCACATTAGTCAGAATAGGATTTTCAGGTGTCAGAGAAAAATCCCAATCCTGGGGATCGCAGCGCAGCAAGGAGAAGACAATTTTAACCTGCTGCTCAGAGCTCCCCGATGAGTTAGGTTTCAAGGCAGAAAGTAATTTACAATTATTCTTAAAATTCAGAAATTTAGACCGATCCCCAGAGAACACATCAGGAGTAGGGATCTTAGGTTCAGCAGCATGTGACTGAATGAGGTAGGTGGAAATTCCCTGCACTTTAGCAGCAAGTTGCTCCACATGATCAGACAATTGCTTAATCTCCATTAGGAAAAAAAAATCCTCCTACGGCCCCAGAGAAAAAGAGGGAAAAAATATTAAAAAAAATTCTGACACTTTTTTTTAACAACTTTTTCCTGCTTTTGAGTACCCTAAAATCTGCGGTATGGCTGGTGATTCTATTATGAATGGGTCACCGAGGAGAAAAAAACAAATCAAGCTAAGTCACAGAAAACCAGAGAGGTTGGTAACTATACAGATTGCAGATTCCTGATCCTAACCACACAACTAGCAGCAGCCGTGGAGCGTACCTACGATGATCCTAGACGCTTCATCACAGCCGGAGAACTACATAAGCCTGAAGCAAGAAAAGGGGAAAACTAACTGCCCCAGAGCAGACCCCAAAGGAAAGACAGCCCCCACACATGTATTGACGGTGAAACAAGATGAAAGCACAAACACAGGCAGAAAAATAGGCTGAGCAAACGATGGGGCCCAAACTAACTAGAAAGGATAGGAAAGGAAAGACACTGTCTGCAATCTGCAAAAAACCCTACAATAATATAGTCCAACACTTCTGATAGCAAAATTAACCCTGAAGTCACTAGACTTCTCCCACTATATCAGCACTCTGAAATATTCTGAGACAGAGCAAAAATAGGCCAATCTATTAAGGGACAAAAAGCAAATTGGCAAATACAGGTAAATAAGTGTGGAAATTCAGCACAGCCCCAGCCGGGGCTGGCTGACCACACAAAAAACTGAATAGACCAACAAAATCAAGTGTGAACATTAGCAGAAAAATTTAGCTTTAGATGACTGGAACAGAGCTGAAAACCAAGACCTGACAAGCCAGAAGGAATCACCAGCACCAGAATAGGAAGTTGGCTGTCTTAAATCCAGTCTGAGATTCCTGAGGTCCAATCGTCATCCTCATTATCAGGTGGCAGATCTCTACTGATTAAATCAGCCTCACTACCTCCTGTTACCACCAGAGGGAGCCTGGCAGGAGAACTCACAACTGGTGGACGAGAAAATGAACTCACAACAGCTAACATGCAAATAGCAGAAGACTAACTGGCATCAGGAACAACATTTGCTCTTCTCCAGTCTTCTGGGACTTCTCCTGTTCTCCACGAATTTTCAAAGATTATGGAAAGCGGTTCAAAAATTTCTTCTGCTATCTCATTCAGTACTCTGGGGTGTAATTCATCTGGATCTGGAGACTTGAATTCATTTAGGTTAGCTAAGTGTTTCCTCACTATATTTCTGTTTATAGATATCCTGGATTCTTCTATTCCCTTAATAGGACAGTGAAGAATAGTTGATGTTACATTTCCTTTCTGAGAGAAACAGATGCAAAATAGGAATGTAAAAGTTCGGCCTTCTCAACATCCTGTCTTACCATTTCATCATTTTCATCCTGTAAAAATCCTATAGCATCTTTGACTTTTCTTTTACTTTTGACATATCCCCAAAATGTTTTATTATTGCTTTTGATGTCTCTTGCAAGCCTCAATTCATTGTCAGCTTTAGATAATCTGATTCATGCCCTGCTGGTTCTGCAGACAGCATTATATTCTTCTTTAGATATGCCTCCCTCTTTCCATTTTATAAGCATTTCTTTCTTCCTTTTTAGCATGTGCTTAAGTTCTGTGTTCAGCCATCCTGGTTTCCTTAAACGCTTCCTATTCTTCCCTCTTTTCGGAATTGTTAACAATTGTGCTTTGAGAATTTCATTTTTCAAGATTTCCCATCCTTCCTGGACATTTTTGTCCTTAAGGATATCCAGCCATTGGATCCCTCCAATTCTTTCTGAATCCCTTAAAATCTGCCTTTCTGAAATCTAACCTTGACGTCTGAGTCTTCACAGGTCTTCCTCCTCTAGTTATCCAAAATTCTAAAATAGCATGGTCGCTACCTCCTAGGGTCCCAGCCACTCTTACTTCCTCAACCATTTCCTCCCTGTTTATAAGGATTAGATCCAAGGTAGCAGATCCCCTTGTTTTCTCCCCTACCTTTTGGAAGATAAATTTGTCAGCAAGAGAGGATAAGAATTTCCTTGACCTGTTAGTTTTGCCTGAGAGAGATTTCCAACAAATGTCTGGATAGTTGAAATCTCCCATGACAACTGACATATTTTTTGGAGAACTCAGCCATTTGATGCATAAAGAGTTCATCCATATCTTCAGCTTGCACAGGCGGCCTGTAGTAAATGCCTACAATGGTGTCCTTTCCATTGTTCTGTCCTTGTATTCTTACCCAAACAGTTTCCACAGAACTCCCAGTCTCTGAAGCTTCAATCTCTGTGCAGATATACGTGTTTCTAACATACAATGTGACACCTCCTCCTCGTTTATCAAGTCTGTTTCTTGCAAATAAGTTGTATCCTTCTAGCCTTGTATTCCAATCATGTGTATTGTCCCACCAAGTTTCAGTGATTCCAATGACATCATATTTCTTTTCCTGCGTTGGTAGTTCCAATTCTCCTTGTTTGTTGCCCATGCTTTGTGCATTAGTATAGAAACATTTTATAACATTTTTTTGTCTTTGTTCTTTCCTCCCATTTCTAATAGCAGAGTTCTCAATAGCATTTGTCAAGTGTATGGCTTTTTCTTGCCTTTTGCTTCCCTTCCCGCATTGTTCTATTTTAAAGCTCTCCTGATGATTTAGCAAGGCGACTTCCAAATACATGTTTTCCAGTCTTCGTAAGGTGCACCCCATCTCTAGCAAGTAGTCCATCGTATAGGTAATTCACTCCGTGATCCAGAAATCCAAATCCTTGCTGACGGCACCATTGACGTAACCAGTTGTTCACCATTCCACCTCCATGTTCCATAGCCATCCACTGGGAGGATGGAAGAGAAGACCACCTGTGCTCCCAGTTCTTTCACTTTCCTACCTAAGTTTTCAAAGTCACTGCAGATGGTTTCCTGGTCGTTTCTTGCTGTGTCATTTGTCCCCACATCTATTAGCTGGAATGGGTAGGTCTGAAGAGTCCTGATATCCTGTTAGACACATCTTTTATTTTTGCACCTGTCAGACAGCACATTTCTCTTGAGGTTATTTCCGGCATGCAGATAACAGCCTCTGTTCTTCTCAACAGGGAATCCCCCATGACCACCACTCTCCGTTTCTTCTTCACAACATTTTTCTTTCTCCATCCAGGATGACTCTGAGGGCGTACAAGGTTGCTGTTTGTGGGCAAAGTCTTATCCTGATGTATTTCTTCATCATTCTCCTCTGTAAGAGCCTGGTACTGGTTCCTGAGCAGTATGGGTGCTGACTGCCTCTAGATCCTCCTGCTTGTCTGGGTCACATGTTTCCATTCCTCTGTTTCTTCAGGTGCACTTCGAATTTCTTCTCTTTCTGTAACATAAGCATTCGATAGCGTAGCTAGGAAACGGAAGTGAATTTTTAAAGCAATTACAGTATATTAGAAAATGGTTTATATTATGGCATCTGATACATATGGATTTAGATAAAATTTACTTTCACCTTCAGACCACCCCTTTGGAGATGGACTGGAGATGTGTATGAATGTTAGTTGGAAAGCCGCAGAGGAGGATATTGCAGTAGTCGAGGCTGGAGGTGATGAGGGCATAAACTAACATTTGAGCAGGTTCAGTGATGTGGAAAGGATGAATTCTTGAAATGTTACTGAGTTGGAGTCGGCAGAAGGTGGTAAGGGTTTGGATGTGTGGTTTGAAGGACTGGGCAATGCAAGGGTTAAATGTGTACTTGTGTTATAGAGGAACATGTGATGTGGTTTATAGTAATAGATCGGGTAGGAAGGAAAGATGATTAGTTTAGTTTTGTCCACTTTTGCATGCAGGACACCAATATTGTGCTGGTTCAATGAGTTGGCTGTCAGTTCAACAACCAGGTAGGAGATGGCAAATCCCAGCCTACCCTAGGGTGACAACTCAGACTGCCATAAGAGACAAGATGCGGCCCAACGTTGATTCCTTGCTAAGGGCTCATACTGATTTGCGAGAGACTCGCACGATTCTCATGCGAGTCTCTCACATGAAAACCTGGCCTTGCCACAGGCACTCAGACCGAGCGTGCAACTGCATAGAAATACATGTAGCCGCACGCTCCAGTCCGAGTGCCGGCGGCAGTGCCAGGTTTTCATGCGAGAGACTCGCATGAGAATCGTGCGAGTCTCTCGCAAGTGAGTATGAGTCCTCACTGTGCTCACGGGACACGACCCACCCGCCCAACTTCAGTTTTGTCCCTGCTGGGTGTAACGGCATACTTAAAATTAATCTTAACTGAGAATTGCATGTTGACTGCACATGGCATTGTAACACTATTGGACGTGGAAAAAGCAGTATAAATCCAGCGAAAAAGAACTGTGACCTTGTGCTAAAATACAGCTTTTAATGAGCCATTAAAATATGAACATCACACAGTTGTGGTTCACTAAAAAATAGTGGCACATACTAGCCACAAAACACAACAGTGCAGCATTGAAATCAACGCTTTTTGACTTGTGTCTTAATCATGGTAATATTTTTTTGTTCTACTGTTGGATGTGCTACTGCTACATATAATTGAATCACTAGATGGTGCTCGCTGCTTAGTACAATGCTTCATTTCAGCTCTGACAGCCGTCTGCCAGTATTCTGTAATGTGTAAAATCCAACTACTATCACCGTATCATTGTGTCTTTTTTATTTAAAATAAATGAAAGAACCTTCTCACTTATATAAGCTTTTTCATCAACTTGAAGTTTTAGAATTGCCCTTTGTTGTATAAAATTGATTTCTTTCCTTTCATTAGTTGTTTTATAGCCATGTAATTGAATTTTTCTCTGCCAGATGTGATTTTATAAACTACCACAAATTTCCGGCAAGAGAGATCCCAGCATGCGGAGTGTATTTGGATTTCATACTAGAGTGTTAGTACATTATTGATGTTATAATCCAACTTTAAATAACCTTTAGGTACAATGGGTTATAATATACATGTGAGTGTGAGCATACGGAAGAATACGATGTTACACTAGAGATAATGCTCCTCCAGATTGTCAACATGCCAACCACTTACATATTAACTACCAATTCCAATGCTAGTGGTTAAGGGTGTCCATGGTGTTGAAATAGGGCCTGATGCACTATTGCATTTGTGCCTTTTTTGTGTAGTTTTTGGCGTTTTTCATTTTTGTTTTACTCCTCTTGTATTGTGCACCTTTTATAAAGTGTATTGTTTATGTTTTTACCTGGTTTTTTTTTATGTTCCTTTTTGTGGACATGATTTGAGGTTTCCTGATGTTTTAGGCAGATCAAGACTTTTAAAAAAGTTTCATTTATTTGCTTCCCCTGAGGAAGCCACGCTTAGTGGCGATAGGCGTGGGGTTCCTCTCTCCACACACCATGCTGTGACCGGGTATTTGTATCTCCGCATCCTTCTACAGGCTTTTTTGCTGCCTTTTTCTTTCACCCCTAAATGGCTTTTACCATATGCTATAGTCCTTATATTTAAACCTAGAGCTCAACTGACCCCATTGTTTAGGGTCTTTTGCATTTGCTCTATTGGGGTTCTCTCAGTGCAGCTTTAGCCACTGGACTTGTATAATTTGTCTGTTTTTGGGGTAATTTACTTCATTTAGACTATTGGCTGATTGTCATTTGTTCAATGTTGTGTTATTTTTGATACGTACTTTATGATAATTATGGTGATTCCATCTTTGACAGTAGATGCATGTACCACTTACAGTGGTTAAAAAAAGTATTTAGTCAGCCACCAATTGTGCAAGTTCTCCCACTTAAAAAGATGAGAAAGCCTGTAATTAACATCTTAGGTAGACCACAACTGTGAGATTCAAAATGAGAAAACAAATCCAAAAAATCACCTTGTCTAATTTGGCAAGATTTATTAAGCAAATTATGGTGGAAAATAAGTATTTCATCACCTAAAAACATGCAAGATTTCTGGCTCTCACAGATCTGTAACTTCTTCTTTAAGAGGCTCCTGTGTCCTCTACTCACTGTTTGAACTTGTTATCATTATAAAAGACACCTGTTCACAACCTCAGTCACACTCCAAACTCCACTATGGTGAAGACCAAAGAGCTGTCGAAGGACCCCAGAAACAAAATTGTAGCCCTGCACCAGGCTGGGAAGACTGAATCTGCAATAAGCAAGCAGCTTCGTGTGATGAAATCTACTGTGGAAGCAATAATAATAATAATAATAAATTCTATAGCGCTGACATATTCCGCAGCACTTTACTTTTCAGAGGGGATTTGTACAGACAATAGACATTACAGAATAACAATAATCACATAGATTATAACAAATACCAAGAGGAATGAGGGCCCTGCTCGCAAGCTTACAGTCTATGAGGAAAGAGGTAGACACGAAAGGTGGGTGGTAACAATTGCCCTGATTGTTTGGACCAGCCATAATGTTAAGTGTGTAACAGTACAGACACAGAGGGCTAATGGATGCATAAAGCATGTGGGAACATGATGCGGGGAACCTGGTTATGGTAAAACTTTTGACTGTGCCACCCAGGGATAGATTAGGTTAATGTGTTCAGGCGGTAGGCCAGTCTGAATAAATGCGTTTTCAGGGCACACTTAAAATTGGGCGTCGTCAGCATAGAGATGGTACTGGAAACCAAATCTACTGATTGTTTGACCAATAGGGGCAGTGTACAAAGAGAAGAGGAGGGGTTCCTAGGACTGATTCTTGAGGAACCCCAACAGTAAGGGGAAGGTGAGAGGAGGAGGAACCAGCAAAAGATACAGTAAAGGAGCGGTCAGAGAGATAGGAGGAGAACCAGGAGAGAACGGTGTCCTTGAGGCCAATGGAACAGAGCATAGTGTGGAGGAGCTGATGATCCACAGTGTCGAATGCTGCAGAGAGATCCAAGAGAATTAGCATGGAGTAATGACCATTTGATTTAGCTGTTAGTAGATCACTAGAGACTTTAATAAGAAAATGGAAGACATACAAGACCACTGATAATCTCCCTTGATCTGGGAGGGGGTCAAAATGATCACAAGAATGGTGAGCAAAAATCCCAGAACCACACGGGGGGACCTAGTGAATGACCTGCATAGAGCTGGGACCACCTTAACAAAGGCTACCATCAGTAACACACTACACTGCCAGGGACTCAGATCCTGCAGTGCCAGATGTGTTCCCCTGTTTAAGCCATTACATGTTCCTGCCCGTCTGAAGTTTGCTAGAGAGCATTATCCAGAAGAGTATTGGGAGAATGTCATATGGTCTGATGAAACCAAAGTAGAACTGTTTGGTAGAAGCAAAACTCGTTGTGTTTGGAGGAGACAGAATGCTGAGTTGCATCCAAAGAACACCATATCTACTGTGAAGCATGGGGGTGGCAACATCATGCTTTGGGGCTGTTTGTCTGCAAAGGGACCAGGACAACTGATCCGTGTACATGAAAGAATGAATGGGGCCATGTATCGTGAGATTTTGAGTTCAAACCTTCTTTCTTCAGCAAGAACATTGAAGATGTAACGTGGATGGGTCATTCAGCATGATAATGATCCCAAGCACACCACAAGGGCAACAAAGGAGTGGCTTTGTAAGAAGCATATGAAGGTCCTGGACTGGCCTAGCCATTCTCCAGATCTCAACCCCATAGAAAACTTTTGGAGGGATTTGAAAGTTGCCCAGCGACAGGCCCAAAACATCACTGCTCTAGAGGAGATCTGCATGGAGGAATGGGCCAACATTGAAAAATTCTCTAGAACACTTACTTCAAAGGGGTAATGAGATCCAACAAAATGTAGCATTTGGTAAAAGTTGCATTTTAACAATGTATCACCAAAATGTGTGGATAAGAAAAAATAAAAAAATACTTAAATGAGAGAAACAACTTAAAAGTGACATGCACATAGTAACATAGGTTGAAAAAAGACTTAAGTCCATCAAAATGTATAGAGAATAAAGCCACTAAAAAGGAGAAAATTATACCACAGAACTGGTTAAACGGCAATGATGACTAGGGCCAAAATATCCAACCCCTTTAACTGCTTTAAAGCTGTCCATAGACTTTAAACATCTGGGCAGTCTTGTCTTGTTCCTGCATTGATGTTGTATAATGTCAGTGCAGTCTAATCAGCTTTTACAAGATTGTTAAGCTATGTGGGTGGGATGAGGAAACTGGCTGTCACACACAGCCAGACTTCCCAGACAGAGGATAAGCATGGTTTATTAACATTTTTACCTTCTAGATCTCTGTATACACAGCACTGAACTAGTGCTGTGTATGCACATTCAGAAGCACTTGCAGTGCTTTCATCGCAGAACCCAGTGAATAAGTGATCACTGGATTTAGGGAAGAAGCAGGAGCTGCTGCATCCTAGGAAACCCAGACAGCTGTGGTGTGCAGCCAGGAGGCTGAAATTTCCCTGGAACATGGGCAAATATACCATCTCTAGTTTCAGAAGAAACCAGGAACAAAAAGTTTAATGGTGTGTTAAAATGCTCCTCAGAGGTACTTAAGAACCTATGGGTGGGGGGAAGATGTGTTTCAGTGCATAAAATAAATGAAAAAAATAAAAATAGCTATAATAAAATAAAAAGTTATAAGCAAAGGAAAATAAACTAAAAAGAGAAGGACTGCAATTCTAAATGGCTGTTTCCAACCCCCATAAATGTCCAATATATAAATATAATTTATATGGAAAGGGGAACACAATTTAACACAAAATGTAGCTGTCCTTTGTGGCTGTAAATAAAAAAAGATACATAAAAGTGAAAAAAGACATGCATTTTTCATTTTTCTTTACACTTCCCCCAATATGAACAAAAAAGGTTAAATAAAAAATGAACATAAAAATAGTATGAAAATTAAGCCCTATGTGTGGTGAAAAAAAAGGCAAAAATTATTTGAATGTCTGAACGAGAAAAAAAATTACAGTGCCATTAACCCCTTAACGACCAGAAGTATTTTTGGTTTCACATTTTCATTTTTTGCTCTCCTTCTTCCCAGAGCCATAACCTTTTTATTTTTTGGTCAAAATGGCCATGTGAGGGCTTGTTTTTTGCTGGACAAGTTGTACTTTTGAACTATATCATTGATTTTACCATGTTGTGTACTTGAAAATGGGAAAAAAAATTCCAAGTTCAGTGAAATTGCAAAAGAAGTGAAATCCCACAGTTGATTTTTTTTTACCATGTTCACCAAATGCTAAAACTTACCTGCTGTTATGATTCTCCAGGTCATTATGAGTTCATAGACACCAAACATGTATAGGTTCTTTTTTTATTTAACTGGGAAAAAAATCCAAAGTTTGTTAAAAAAAAAAAATTGTGCCATTTTCCGATGCCTGTAGCGTCATCATTTTTAGTGATCTTGGGTAGGGTGAGTGCTTATTTTTTGCATGCCGAGCTAATGTTTTTAATGATACCATTTTGGTGCAGATACAGTCATTTGGTCGCCCGTTATTGCATTTTAATGCAATGTTGCAGAAACTAAAAAAAACATAATTCTGGCTATTTTTAACTTTTTTTCTCATTACGCCGTTTAGCGATCGGGTTAATTCTTTTTTTATATTGATAGATTGGGCGATTCTGAACTCAGCGATACCAAATATGTGCATGTTTGTTTTTTTATTGTTTTATTGAATGCGGCAAAAGGGGGGAGATTTGAACTTTTATATGTTTTTAATATTTTTAAAAACAATTTTTTTTACTTTTGGCATGTTCAATAGTCTCCATGGGAGACTAGAAGCTGCCATAATCCGATCAGCTCTGCTACATACAGGTTATCAGTTCGCCTGTATGTAGCAGAATTGCTGACTTGCTATGAGCGTCGAACACCAGGGAGCAATCCGGCAGTGACAACCATAAAAGTCTGCTGGAGACCTCAGGCTGTCATGCCAACCCATCGGTGACCCGCGATCACATGACGGGATCACTGGAGTGGGATTTCCGGCACGCTTGCTCTAGAAGCGCGTGTTAAATGCGGCTGTTAGAGGCACATGTCAGCTGTTTAAAACAGCTGATATTTGTCAGAAAAGATGTGGGCTCAGCGCTGGAGCCCACATCAAAGGGAAGGAGTCCAACATCGGTGTACATTTACGCCCGATATCGAAAAGGGGTTAAAAGCACATTTATTAATGAAACCTTTACAAGTTTATTGTCAGGAAGGGGGGGGTGGATGACTTGGATATAAACTGGACAAAGAAGCAGTCAGAGCTTGGTAGGACAAACACTTTTTCTTTGTCAGATGTATGATTCTCAATGGTTCAAGTTTGCATTGCTGCTTTGTGGTTATAAGATTAACACCACCAATCAAAGCACTGCAGCTCCCAAGCTGTCAGATGACAGCATGAGCCCGCAGCTTTGACTGGAGGTAAAAAGTTTACCTCCTGTCACAGGCATTGGCTGATTTGACTACTACTCCCATCAGCCTACATCTGCTGCCAATAATAACAGTGAAAGCAAGCACAGCTGATGGGAGCGTTCATCAGCTGATGCTTGTGCTATAAATACATTTAAAAATGAAATGGCAAGGGTTCCTCTGTATTTGTGATAAACAGCCAGGCAAAACTGACAGCTGTGAGCTGCAACCCTCAGCTGTCAGGTTTAGCAAGGTTGGTTATCAAGAATCATAATTTTAAAAAATGGCATGTGGTTTCCCCCATTTTTGACAACCAGCCAAGCTAAAGCAGACAGCTGAGGGCTGGTATTCTCAGGCTGGTAAGTGGCCATAGATATTGGATCCCCCAGGCTAAAAATAGCAGCCCCAGCCACCCCAGAAAAGATGCATCTATTAGATGCACCAATTCTGGCACTTGCCCACCTCTTCCCACTTGCCCTGTGGTGGTGGCAAGTGGGATTCATATTTGTTGGGTTGATGTCACCGTTGTCCAGTGACAATTCCTAAAATATCACTTTATTTATTGTGGTGTAAAATACCCATATAGTATGATCCCTTATGATCCTAAAGGGACTAACTAACATAAAAACCATCACCAACACCAATAAAGTGCTACAGTGCAATACAATGGCCTATATCTATTGAATGACCATGATAAGTCATTCTGCTTCAATCAAGGGTAGCCATTCAGTTTTATACATACTTAGGATGTTTTCTATGGTGTCTTTTTATAGGACACCAATAATGAACCAAAGAAAAACAGACACAGGTAATGGTGGGGTCAAAAATAACAGATTGTTTAAAAGTTGAATCGGCCCATCTTACACACATATAGTACAGAGTGGGCCATATATATAGATACACCTAAATAAAATGGGAATGGTTGGCGATATCAACTTCCTGTTTGTGTCACATTAGTATATGGGAGGGGGGAAACTATTCATGATGGGTGGTGACCATGGTGGCCATTTTGAAGTCGGCCATTTTGGATCCAACTTTATTTCCAATGGGAAGAGGGTCATGTGACACAACAAATTTATTGAGACTTTCACAAGAAAAACAATGGTGTGCTTGGTTTTAATGTAACTTTATTCTTTCATGAGTTATTTACAAGTTTATGACCACTTATAAAATGTGTTCAAAGTGCTGCCCATTGTGTTGGATTGAGATGTTGCTCATTGTAGTTACCTCTCTTCCACAAGCACATTAGGTTCCCTGATGAACCCTGGTCTATCTTCATGGAGGTGGGGATGGGCTTGTACTGTTATATTAGATAAGCACACACTTTCTTTTTTACTTTTTTGGGCTGCTGCGTTTTTATCATGATATTGATCCCTATGGATCAATTTTGTTTTGTATACTGTGTATATATATATATATATATATATATATATATATATATATACAGTTGTGCTCTAAAGTTTACATACTCAAGCAGAATTTTTGCTTTCTTGGCCTTTTTTCAGAGAATATGAATGATAACACGAAAACTTTTTCTCCACTCATGGTTACTGGTTGTGTGAAGCCATTTATTGTCAAACTACTGTGTTTTCTCTTTTTAAATAAATAAAGTGCTCTCAGTGAGAGAAACAAAATAGGAATCTTGTGGGTATGATACTTTTTTAATGGCTAACAAATAATAGTGAATGTTGTTTCAAAGCAAGCTTTCGGGACTGCTTACGTCCCTTCATCAGGCTGATATATGTTGATGAAGGGACGTAAGCAGTCCCGAAAGCTTGCTTTGTAACAACATTCACTATTATTTGTTAGCCATTAAAAGGTATCATACCCACAAGATTCCTATCTTGTTTCTCTCACTGAGAGCACTTTATATATTTTTTTCTACTGGCTAACTCGGTACCAAACCACTTTTTTCATTCTCTTTTTAAATCATAATGACAACCGAAAACATCCAAATGACCCTGATTAAAAGTTCACATACTCCATTTCTTAATACCGTGTATTGTTCGGTCTAGCATCAATGACAGCTTGAAGTTTTTTGTGGTAGTTGTGGATGAGGTTCTTTATTTTGCTCAGATGGTAAAGCTGGCTACTCTTCTTGGTAAAAAGCCTCCAGTTTCTCGAAATTCATGGGCTGTCTAGCATGAACTGCATGATTGAGATGTCCCCAGAGTGGCTCAATGATAGATACAGCTCTTGCAAAAATTAAGAGACCACCACATCAAAACCCTGTCATGGGCAGCCCATTCTCCAGACCTGTACCCGATTGAAAACCTCTGGAATTTAATCAAGAGTATGATGGATAGTCACAAGCCATCAAACAAAGATGAACTGCTTAAATTTTTGCGTCAGAAGCAGTGTGAAAGACTGGTGGTAAGCATGCCAAGACGCATGAATGCTGCTCTTAATCATGGTTATTCCACAAAATATTGATTTCAGGACTCTTAGTGAGTTAAAACATTAGTATTGTTGATTCTAAATCATTATGAACATGTTTTCTTTGCCTTATTTGAGGTCTGAAAGCACTGTTTTTTAATTTTGACCATTTTTCTTTGTCAGAAAAAAATTCAAAATTTATTGCTTGGAAATTCGGAGACATGTTGCCAGTGTGAGAACTTGTGGAACTCCTAGAGTGGACCCGCTGGACGCGACAACGAACCTCCCTCGGGCGAGCTGACCTGGTGAACCACCCCCTATACAAGGAGTGTTAGGGGAAGGCCCAGGGGAGACTATTGACACAGCAGCTGGTACCCAGGGACGGACAATGGGAGTCACAGGCAGGAGTTGGGATCGACTGGCGGAGAGGCTGGCATGGCTGAGACACAGGAAGGCGGGCACGGCTGAGACACTGGCAGGTGGGCATGGCTGAGACACAGGGACATGGGCAGGACTGAGACACTGGCAGACAGGCACAGCTAAGACACAGGGACATGGGCAGGACTGAGAAACTGGCAGGCAGGCACGGCTGAGACACAGGGACACGGGCAGGACTGAGACACTGGCAGGCAGGCACGGCTGAGACACAGAGACACAGATAAGACTAAGACACTGGCAGATGGGCACTAGGAGAGAACAGAGAGAGGGACCTGGGTGAGGACTGAGGGAAAAGCAGTAACAGCGCACGGCGGGGCAGGTAGCCTGGGAACAAGAGACTGCAGGGAAGCATGGGGCCCGAATCAAGAGTGAGGCACAAATGATAATTAGGCACAGCCAGGAGGAAGAGGCTGCCTGATATGCAGAGCGTGCTGCGGGACTTCCGGGTCAGGGCATAGAGCGGACGGGAAGGAGCGGCCGGGGTCAGGCAGGGTGATGTGCACTGCTGAGCCCAGCGCGAGGGACGCGTACACGCACCCGACGGGAGCCAGGAGCCAGCCGCGACACCGGGGGAGAGGACGCCGGGTGACGCGCACCAGCTCCGGGAGCATGCCAGGACGCGTAAGTATGCTGGGGCTCTGGGGCAACAGGAGGGGCGTGATAGTCAGAAGTTTATAGACTAAAAGAACAATTTACATTTTACTCAAAAATATACCTATAAAGAGAAAAATTAGACAAACTGAACATTTGAAAGTGGTCTCCCCAACACTACGGAGACGAAGTGGTCTCTTAATTTTTGCCAGAGCTGTATATTCAATTCAATTCAAAGAAGCTTTATTGGCAGGACCAAATGAACATTAGTTTTGCCAAAGCACAAGTACAGTAGGGAATAGGGACTAGGGACTGTGGAGATAATGGGTGGGGACTGTAGGAACGATGAAAGGGGCACAGGGTGGGGGCTAAGGAAGTCCATGGCATATCATGACTGTCTTTCTTGAAGCCTATAGCACGCGCTCACGTACTGCTATCTCCACCGCGCTTTCTTCTTCCCCCAGCAGGTTATATGTTTTCTCTTCCTCCTTCATGGAGATGAAATCCGGGATGAGATTGGATAGTCTCCTGAGGTGAGTGTCCCTCACTGCTGAGTATATGGTGCTAGGTAGCAGGAAGTGGTTCTCATCCTCCAGGGCCTCCAGGTCACAGTGTAGGCACAGTCTGTCTTTCCTGGGCTTGTAGCTCTGTCTGTGCCAGCCGACCTCGATGGCCAAATTCTGGGCACTGAGTCTATACTGGCTCAGGATCTGGTGGTCTCTGGGGTCCGAGAGTTTCTCCAGATATGGAGCCATTCTGTAGTCTCACTGAAGGCTCTGGTACATGGTCAGGTTTTGAGAGCTGCTGATCTTGTTCTTCCAGTCATTGACGTACCTCTCCTATATATATATATATATAAAACACATCAGGCAGATGTTTGACTTCAGAGGACACAAGAGTGTGCACCGCATGATGGCATAGGGAAAAGTGCATAATGTCCGTAAGCACTGCACTAGAGGGGGAGTGTATGCGAATGCGTTCTGAGTGATCAGTGGCAACCAAGGGCTCCTGTAATGTAATTGTACGATGAGGGGCCCCTGCCACGTGTCTGGGCCGGAACTGAGGGGACCATCACCAAGGTTCCTAGGGGGACTGTTTCCAGGGGACAGAATTAGAAGGCGGACCCCAGAGGCTTCCAGAACGGCTGGGGGAGGAGCTTATATAAGAGGGGCGGGAGACGCGAGCTAGAGTGAGTCAGCAGACAAGGGGAGAAGAAGCAGGGGACCGAGAGGGTGCCTGAGAGCCAGAGCCTCCGATAGCAACCAGAGAGGAGGATAGCGACAGGAGGGTCGGAAGAGAGACTCACTATGGACAGATGGGAGACGGCACTGAGCCGTCCAGCAGAGGAACACCGCCCAACCGCCCACGGCTGTTGCCGCTTCACTCCAGCCCGCGGCTGCGGCCTGTCCGCTGCTGCCCGCAGCCGCTTCACTCCAGCCCGCGGTTGTGGCCTGCCCACCGCCCTCTGCGGTCACCACCACTGCACCCCTGCCCGTGGCAGGGGCCTACCTGTTGCCATCCGCGGTTCCCCTAGCACAGTCTCAGGCTGCGCCAGCGGCCTACCTGCCGCCACTCAGCATCATCGCTGGCCGTTCCTGTCTGGGGTCTGCGGCCTCCATTCTTCCGCTCTCAGGCGGTATCCCGCTGCCTCCACTGGGGGATGTCCTGCCAACAAACTCTCCAGGGGCCTGTTGTGCCTCCGCCAGGACCACCTGAAGACTTCGCCAGATCCTCGACGGCTGGGCCCAGCAGCTGCGGCGACAAAGCTTCATCGAACAGCACACCGTCGGACGTCAGGAGGGCTAAGTGTCACATAGTAATTAAGGACCCATAGTCGGCCATACCGCGGCCCTATAGTGACCGGTCTTCGCCGGGTTAGTAGTGTTCATATTATCGGTGTATTTCTGTGATTTGTCTCTGCGAGGACAACTGTTGTTATCTTGTTTGGTTGCTCAAGATAGCCGCTATCGGCATCTATATATATAAAAGTTACACCTTAAAGTTTGATCCGTCTCTCGCCTCATCACTGCATCCTGTGTACCTGCCTTTACCACATTTGGCGTAGTTGGCAGGATGCAGTCTCCAAGCATGGACGAAGGTGCCGCAGACCAAAGCGAGGCCGCAGACTCAGCAAGTGTCCAGTGTCTCCTTGCTGAGCAATCTTCCCAGGTTTTCCGGCACCAACACCATGTTGACCCCTGACTTGTAAGCCGAAGTAGCTCTCATGGCATTGGATGGGGAGGCCCGGGATTTGGTAATGTTGAGGCCCCCAGGGCATCGCAACACCTTTGTTAGGGTCTTGCGGATTTTGGAAGAGACCAATGGGGATCCAACGAATGTAGGGGAGTTGAGGACCCGGTTGTTCAGTCGCATGCAGGGAGAGGGGGAGACGATCACCCAGTATATGAATGTCTTTCAGGTGTTATACACGGCCAACGAGCGGAAGGACAGTGTAGGGGTAGGACCCATCGACATTACCCTATGCGATCTATTAGTGACCGGACTTCGAGACCCTCTGACAAAGCAGGCATTACGGGAGCAAGTCCGGGTGAAACCGCATATGGCTTTCTCCGAGGTGGGGAGTCAGGCACGCGCACAAGAGCAGGAGCAGGGGCTGACGGTCCCCGTAGGGAAGGTCTGGAGCGTGGAAGCCTCCATGAATGCTGTCGGAGAGCCCTAGTGGGTAGAAGACATGAAACAAGAGCTGAAGAACATCAGGGGCGAGTTGGCTGAAGTGAAGAGAGGGGCCGAGGCCACGAGTGGATGGCCTAGTTACAGCGCGGGGCCTTGGGGACCTCGCAACTCCCGGGGCGGCTGGACCTAGCAACCCCGGTATTATGAGTGCGGGGAACTGGGCCACTTCGCACGAGAGTGTCTGCGGCATGGGAGATGTCCACCCCGGCGGCTATTAAACTAGAGGGTTCTGAGCTGGGGGACACCGCTCGGTGCCAGAAGCCACGACATGGGGTGGTGGAAGTTCCGAAGATCTGGTCGCAGTGCCCAGTGATATGGGCAGAGGTCGAGGGCTGTGCCGTACGATGCCTAACAGACACAGGGTCGCAAGTAACGACCATGCCTGCAACTTATTTTTGGCAGCATTTTCCTGAGGCAGTGAGGCCCCAGTGGGGGTCCATGATAAGACTGGTAGCCACCAACCAGCTACCGGTTCCTGTCGCTGGAGTGGTCTGGATGCAGATGTCGTTATGTGGCAAATTGTCACGTGGACCCGTCCTGTGTGACACGACCCGCAGGCCGGTAACTAAAACAACAAGACACGGCATGTGTAACTGTCCTGTGTGACATGACCTGCAGGCCGGTAACTAAAACAACAAGACAAGGGGAAGGGAAACCGTTACAACGGTGGGCCCTGCGATAGGGAACGGGGACGTGGAGACCTCCTGCACTCCCCTGAGTCAGTGTCCCTCACACTCCTAACGTTCCCTAGGCCGGTTCCGCACTGGGCGCCGATCAGGATACCTGTCGCCCTAGCACACCCTACACCTATCCCTTGCTAGGGAGCTGGGTGGTGCAGGCACTGGCCCCACCGCTGTACTAATACACACCAGGGAAAAATACAAACAGGGAAACACCACTTAGCTTTGCTCTGTTGCTATTGCTCCCAGCAACAGAGTCCACCACCAGAATTGAGCTTTCCCCTGAAGCTCGACACCTGAGTTCAGCTTCCACCAGAAGCTATACACCAGAGCTCCCCTGAGCTGCCAGGAACTCTTCTCTGTAGTTCCTTTCTCCACCAGACTTGGTTGGAAAAGAGCAATATCACCAACAGCTGCTCATAGACCAGGTGTCCCTATATAGGAAAATGTAATGGTCAAATGATCTGGGGCAAAAAGCTGCTATAACCCCACTGACCACTGGGGGCAAAAGGCAAATAAAACATAAAGTGCAATGACCCTAGCGGCCACCGGGGCAAAACTATCATTAAGCACACAGCTTAAGGAAAAAAAAGGTTACTAGTGCTTTTTATCTGTCATGATCCAGCATGGATCATGACAGTACCCTCCCCTTAATGAGGGGCCTCAGGACCCTCAAGACCACTCCTCATCAGGGAACCACCTACAGAGGGGATGCCCAGATCCAGAGTTCACCCCTGCAACTACCTGCACTTCAGGTTTATGACAAACGAGCACCGCTGGTATTGGCAATGTATGTTCTGGAGGCACCCCACATCTCCAAAGTGCCGACCTGGGGAACGAGTTGTGTATGTTTGGGGGTAACTCGAGCTGGAAAGACTCCGCAACACACTTCCACTGGATGTTTTTTGGTGGCCACCCATACATGCTTGTTCACACACAGATCCGGACCTGAACGTTTATTGCCACACATTCGTTTGTCACAATTCGGTGAACGCTTTCTGAGATTGACAGAGGTGTTCCCCTGTGTCATCACACTCACACCCCCGCACTTCACCAAGGGGTACACCACCATCCAACCCTTTCCACCACGAGGTCTGCACCTCCCAGGGTTGGCTAATGGCAAGGGTTGAGACTTTCCCCTACTCTCCTGCAGCACATCTGCTGCTCTCACTGGAGAGGAAGGGGTCGGTTGAAGAAAGATGGCTGAGACAGTAGTCCCTAGGCAGCAGCCCTCACACGACTGCCCCGAGCTGACTACTTCCCTCGCCCACCAATGAATTACTGGGTTGTGTTTTTTCAGCCAAGGGAGGCCTAAAACGATAGGTACTGGCATTCCCTCCAAGACGTAGCATGACAAGGACTCCTCATGATGTCCTATACGTAGATAGATATTTTCTACGACTTGGGTCAAGCTCCCCTGGCTCAGTGGAACAGAGTTTATGGCCTGGATGCTTATAGGCTGAGCTAGCGTCCTACACCTCAGGCCAGGAGTCTGGACAAAGCGAGCATCCACCAGACTGACTCATTCTCCGCTGTCCACAAGCACCTCCGGTACCCCGCCAGCCAACACCTCTGCTGACATAGTACCTTGGGAGGGCAAAATGGAGGAAATATACACTCCCTGGTCGCCTCCCTCCAAATGACCAGGGGAAGGCAGCTTCTGAGATGACACGGATAATTTGGCGCGCATTGGGCAAGCCTTTAGGACATGACCAGTCTTCCCACAGTAAAAACATGCTGCCACCACTCCCTGAACCATAGGCAGCCCTGTACACAAATTAGCTCCTCCTACTTGCATGGGTTCGTCTGGAGACTTGGCACAAACTGGGCAGGCTCTCATGAAATGGCCCGGCTTCCCACAGGAAAAGCATACCCCCCACCACGGCGAACCACAGACAACCCCTTTTGTGTACCAACAACACCGGGCTGCTTGGGTTCCTCCATCCGCACTGGTGGGTCCTCCTCCCTAGCGAAGACTACAGGGGGAACATTTTGAGTATGTCTCTCCCTAAGGCATCTATCTACTTGGATGGCAAGGGACATGGCGGCCTCCAGCCACCTGGGGGCAGCGTACTGCACCAGAGTATCCTGCAACTTTGGAGACAGACCCTGCACAAATTGACTCCTAACTTCCTAAGTGCAGGGTCATTCCACTGAGTGTCAGTGGCCCACCTCCTAAACTCTGAGCAGTACTCCTCAGCAACCCAGGCTCCCTGTTTACACCTACGGAGTCGGGATTCCACTAGGACGACACCATCAGGATCCCAATACACTAGCGCCACAGCCGCAAAAAACTCATCCACGGACTCTAATGATGGTGAATCGTCCGGCAGGGAGAAGGCCCAGGATTGGGGATCCCTCTTAAGAAGGGACATAATGATTCCCACCCGTTGCTCTTCATTCCCTGATGAACGAGGGCGCAGCCTGAAGTATAGTTTACAGGCTTGCTAAAATACCAAGAATTGATCTCTCCCTCCAAAAAACCTGTCAGGGAGGGATATCTTGGGTTCTGGCTGAGCCTGTCTCTGAACCAAGCCCCCAAAGCCCACCATCAGCTGCAGTTGCTGCACCAACTCACCGCGCAGCCCTCTAATCTCATCCGTAAAGATTTGCAGCATTTGGGCAAAGGACTGCTTTGGGTCCATGGCTCAGCAAAAAAATAAAAAAAAGTATGGTTGGTGATAATGTCACGTGGACCCGTCCTGTGTGACATGACCCGCAGGCCGGTAACTAAAACAACAAGACAAGGGGAAGGGAAACAGCTACAACGGTGGGCCCTGCGATAGGGAACGGGGATGTGGAGACCTCCTGCACTCCCCTGAGTCAGAGTCCCTCACACTCCTAACGTTCCCTAGGCCGGTTCCGCACCGGGCACCGATCAGGATACCTGTCACCCTAGCACACCCTACATCTATCCCTTGCTAGGGAGCTGGGTGGTGCAGGCACTGGCCCCACCGCTGTACTAATACACACCAGGGAAAAATACAAACAGGGAAACACCACTTAGCTTTGCCCTCTTGCTATTGCTCCCAGCAACAGAGTCCACCACCAGAATGCAGCTTTCCCCTGAAGCTCGACACCTGAGTTCAGCTTCCACCAGAAGCTATACACCAGAGCTCCCCTGAGCTGCCAGGAACTCTTCTCTGTAGTTCCTTTCTCCACCAGACTTGGTTGTAAAAGAGCAATATCATCAACACCTGCTCATAGAACAGGTGACCCTATATAGGAAAATGTAATGGTCAAATGATCAGGGGCAAAAAGCTGCTATAACCCCACTGACCACTGGGGGCAAAAGGCAAAGAAAACATCAAGTGCAATGACCCTAACAGCCACCGGGGCAAAACTATCATTAAGCACACAGCTTAAGGAAAAAAAAAGGTTACTAGTGCTTTTTATCTGTCATGATCCAGCATGGATCATGACACAAATCCCTCGGCCGCCGGGAAGTGATCCTGACCCAGGGAGACACAAACAACAACCACCCAGTCACCCTGGGTGTGAATATACTGCGGGAGTTTGGCAATCTACTTCTTAATGACCCCACGCAAGAGACCCTGAACCAGTGGGGCTCTCGCATGCCCCAAGGACGGGTCTTCTAGCAGTTGGTGAGGGGGGCACAAGTCCTCCAGGACTGCCAGAAGGGCAAGGCCCTGGGAAAAGTGATCGCGCCTGCGGCTCCTTCACTTGTGCTCCCGCCCGGTCAGACAGTAGTGGCATTACCTATCCGGGCTCCGGTGCCCTTAGAGGGAGTGGAAATACAGGTGAAGCCATGCTTCTCGGAACGCCTGCACCCTGGCGTCCTGGTGGCCCGCAGCCTACCCACTATGCGGAGGGGGACCATCCTGGTGTGCTGCATCAACCTAGGAGACCAAGACATCGTCCTACTTCACAGGCCGAAATGGCAAAGCTGGTGAGGACTTTGGAGGAGGTGCTTCCAGCACCTGCGATCCAATTGAAGGTGCAGGTAGAGGACCCCTGGGCAGTGTCTATCCGATCTCTGCAGACTGCCGGGTCCCTGACCCAGGAAATGGGCCAAGCCATCCTGTAGAGAATGCGGGTTGAACTCTCTGGCCTTACCCCAGCCCAAATCCTCCAGCTAGAAACACTATTAGGCCAGTATCAGGAGGTATTCGCCAGCCACGAGGATGATTTCGGATGTACCACAGCCATTACGCATGGCATTCCCATGGCAAGAACGGCTCCCTTCAGGGAGCGATATCGACAGATCTCTCCACAGCTATACCAGGAGGTGAAGACATTGCTGGGACAAATGCTGCGGAAAGGGATCATCCAGGAAAGTCAGAGTCGCTGGGCGGCTCCCATCATGTTGGTTCGCAAAAAGGATGGCTTCTTGCGGTTCTGTGTTGACTATCAGAAACTGAACGCCTGTACCATCAAGGACTCGTATCCGCTGCCCCACATAGAGAAGTCCCTATCCACCTTGGGTAAAGGGACGCACTTCTCGACTCTAGATCTGGCCAGCGGGTACTGGCAAGTGCCAATGTCGGAGGAAGACAGGGCCAAGACGGCGTTCATACTTCCCATGGGACTATTCGAATTCAACCGAATGCCATTCGGGCTGGCCAACGCCCCGGGGACCTTCCAACGGCTGATGGAGTGGTGTCTGGGGGATCTCAACTTTGAGGCCATGCTGATATATCTGGATGACACCATCATCTATGCCGCCACGTTTGAGGACCACCTGCGGCGGTTGGGGCAGGTGCTCGGCCTGCTGCAGAAGTACGGGTTGAAGGAGAAACCCCAGAAGTGCCACTTTTTCCATATGCAGATCGAATATCTGGGGCATACCGTCTCCGCCGAATGCGTTAGACCATCCCTGGAAAAGGTCGCTGCAATCCAGGGGTGGCCTACTCCCGAGACTGTCAAGGATGTACGGGCCTTCCTGGGGTTGGCCGGATACTACCATCATTTTGTCAAGAATTTTGCACGTCGAGCCCGAGGACCTGCTAAAGGGGGCTCCTGCCGGAGCGAACGGGTGGAAGATCCAGTGGCAAGAATAGCAGGAAGAGGCCTTTCAAGACCTTAAGCCCGCACTCTCGGGTGCCCCGGTGTTAGCTTATGCGGATTTCTCACAGCTGTTCATACTGCACACCGACGGGAGTCTCCACGGGCTAGGGGCTGTGTTGTCACAAGTCCAAGATGGTTGGGAAATAGTGATCGCTTATGGCAGCCGATCTCTTCATGACTCTGAACGCAATCCTGACAATTACAGCTCCTTAAAGCTCGAGCTCCTCGCAGTAGTGTGGGCCATGACGGAGCGGTTCGCAGAGTACCTGGCGGGCTCCGAGGTGGTGATATGTACTGACAACAACCCGCTGGCCCACCTTGAAAATGCCAAATTAAGGGCTCTGGAACAGCGATGGGTGGCCCGGATGGCCAAGTTCCAATACAAGATCATTTATAAAAGAGGAGCAGAGAATGTGCATGCTGACGCTCTCTCTAGGATCCGATGTACAACTTTGGGGCAGAGTCGAGACAACGAACTAGAAGGAGAAGAGACGCTCTGACCCCTGCCGAACTCACGGCCACCACCCGAGAACAATCCCTTCAAGGATCCCCAAGGGCTATGCTAGAACAATCTCGTGATACATGGATCCAGCAGCAGCAAGAAGACGGGGAGATTGGGTCCCTGTGCCGATGGGTGGCCACCAGCAAAATACCTACTGACTCCCAGAGGCAGACCTTGACTCAGGACATGTTGTTAATGCTACGCCAATGGGAGAAATTAGTCATCAAGAAGGGACTATTGTATCGCAAACAACATCAACAACAGCTTGGCAGTGAACTAGTTCGGGAAGCCCATGAAAAAGGGGCTCAATTCGGGGCTCGAAAGACTTTTCAGTGGTTACAGCAAATGGCTCGCCTACAAACCGCAGTAGAAGAGGCTTGCCGGGCGTGCTGTCCATGCGAGCTAGCTAAACCATCTGCACAACGGGCCCCGGTACAGACAATAGTAACATCCGCACACCTTGAACTCTTGACGATTGACTATTTGACCATTGGCCCTGCACAACAAGAGTATAAACATTGTCTTGTCATGGTGGATCGTTTCACCAAATTTGCCGTGGTGACCTCTACCCAAGATCAAACTGCAGAGTCGGCCGCCTATGCGATTTGCAAAAACTTCATCCAAGTGTACGGCTGCCCCCAACGGATACATTCAGATCAGGGAGCGTGTTTCCTGGGAAAAGTCATGGAGGAATTACACCACCTCTACGTGATCGGCAAATCACGGACCATGCCGTACCACCCGCAGGAGAATGGGGCCTGAGAATGATTTAATCAGACGCTAATCCAAATGCTGCATACCCTGGAGAGCGACCGGAAGGCCAGAAGGCCTGAGTACATTCCTGAACTAGTGTGGATTTATAATAACCGGGTGCACCGGGTTACCGGCTATACCCCCTACTCGCTGCTGTTCGGGCGAGAAGGCAAAGGGATCACGGAGGTAGAATTGAACCCAGAAGAACAACAACCCTAGACAGGGGTTTCATCGTGTGTCCGGAACCACCGACACCGGCTACAAACCCTCCACCGAATCATCCACACAAAACTCCTGGATATAGAACACCCAGGGGGATGTTGCCTCCGCCCATTGACCTCCAGGCTGGAGATCGGGTACTCATACTAGACCAGCACCCTCAAAACAAACTGGAACCTCGGTGGAAAGAAAGTCCCTGTCGAGTATTACGCCAAGTAAGCCCCGATGGGCCAGTGTACAAAATACAACCCGAAAAAGACAGGGCCCACCCTACTCGTACTGTGCACCGTAACATGCTGCAGCCCTGAACATCCACCGACCCCATACAACCCGAGACTACCCCTCAGGTCCATGAACCCCGGCCTACAGTCTGGGACCTGAACGACGAAGAAGACCTCCCAGCAGTACAAACGGACACTCCAAGGAATGATGTCTCAGCAGACCCAGTCAACCCGCCAGATCTGACCACTCCACCACCATCCACCACCCCAGAAGACTCCACCGCAGTCAAACCAAGACGATCCGAGCGGTCAACAGCCGGCAAACTCCCCGAATGCTACGAACAAGATCAGTTCTTATGGCAAAGAAAGCTTTCATTTTAAAAGGCCAACCCAAACCTACCCAAGTCCTCGCCCAAGGACTGGCAAGCATACAGGATGGGGGAGTGCAGGAGGAGGGGCCCCTGTCGTGTGTCTGGGCCGGAACCGAGGGGACCATCACCAAGGCTCCTAGGGGGACTGTTTTCAGGGAACAGAATTAGAAGGTGGACCGCAGAGGCTTCCAGAATGGCTGGGGGAGGAGCTTATATAAGAGAGGCGGGAGATGTGAGCCAGAGTGAGTCAGCAGACGAGGCGAGAAGAAGCAGGGGACCGAGAGGGCGCCTAAGAGCTAGAGCCTCTGACAGCAACCAGAGAGGAGGACAGAGACAGGAGGGTCAGAAGAGAGACTCACTGTGGACAGATGGGAGATGGCACCGAGCAGTCCAGCAGAAGAACACCGCCCGACTGTTGCCACGTCACTCCAGACTGCGGCTGCGGCCTGTCAGCTGCTGCCCGCGGCCATTACCGCTTTACTCCAGCCCGCGGCTGTGGCCTGCCCGCCACCCTCCGCGGTCACCACCACCGCACCCCTGCCCGTGGCGGGGGCCTACCTGTTGCCATCCGCGGTTCCCCTAGCACAGCCTCAGGCTGCGCCAGCGGCCTACCTGCTGCCACTCAGCATCACTGCTGGCCGTCCCTGTCTGGGGACTGCGGCCTCCATTCTTCCGCTCTTAGGAGGTATCCCACTGCCTCCACTGGGGGTATCCCGCCAACGAACTCTTCAGGGGCCTGTTGTTCCTCCGCCTCGCCTGGGCGTAGGACCACCCAAAGATTTCGCCAGATTCTTGACAGCTGGGCCCAGCGGCTGTGACGCCGAAGCTTCATCGAACAGCACGCCGTCGGACGTCAGGAGGGCTAAGTGACACATAGTAATTAAGGACCCGTAGTCGGCCATACCGCGGCCCTATTGTGACCGGCCTTCGCCGGGTTAGTCGTGTTCATATTATCTGTGTATTTCTGTGATTGGTCTCTGCGAGGACAACTGTTGTTATCTTGTTTGGTTGCTCAAGATAGCCTCTATCGGCATCTATATATATAAAAGTTACACCTTAAAGTTTGATCCGTCTCACACCTCGTCACTGCATCCCGCATACCTGCCTTTGCCACATTATCATAAGAACATGTACAAAACATAACAAACCTAAGGTATCAGTGTTTTCACAAACCATAAGACGACTTTTTCCAGACATTGATTTATGAGCCAAGTCAAACATCCAGCTACAGGTAATCCATTGACCTCACGCAGCTGTTCTTAAAGACCTTCATAGTGAAGATAAAGACAATAAAGAAAGCTGGAATGGAAATCTATCCACATCAGGGATGAATCCTGCTTTTGTCATGGATGCAGTGATATCTGGAGATTAGCCTAGAGAAAATGTAAGCAATGCAATGGAAAGATATACACAACAGAATGTGAATGTATCTCAGGAGCCGTTTTTCACGATGGCAATGCCAGGCCATGTTGCTCGCTTTAATGTGAGGAGCATTCGTGGTTTAATTGTGCTACTATGACCTTCAGTGTCTCCAGACTTGTCTTCCATCAAACCCATCTACGACATCCTTGGTTAGCTATTAAAACGGGAGCTGCCAGCAGAGGATTTTGATGATTTGCCCAAGTGCATTCACCATGGAAGAACATTCCTCAGACAAGATATGTAAAAGCATATTGTTGATACTTGATAGTGAATAAATCAAAATCATTAACATGTCTTGATCCTGTGATTTTTGTATCTCCATGACTTTTCCTTTTTCTTGATTCAGGTTCTATATTGAGTTGTGTAGAGTTGTTATCATAAGGGCTTTGGAGAGATATGATTTACTATGCAGTAAGCAGTCTACACAATTTCTGCAAATTCTCTGTTTGTCAGGAGTTGTGTAAGAAGCGCACCGTTTTTTGCACTTCTGACAAATTCTGCATCTCACAGCACCCCGCTATGTACAGTTCTGTACAGAACAGGAAGTGTTAAGCTAATATGAGTCTCCGTGGTCAGAGTGGAAAATGTTAGATTTAATGATTGTGATAGAAGTCAGTGTTCCATGGCTTACTTTGGAACGCACTTTACAATTCTCTCATGTTTAAGGATTAAGATTTTACAAAATGCATTACAATGAGCAGCTTTATGGTTGATCATAACATATGAGACAATTGCTTTCCTCCTGAAGAACGCCGAAATAAACCAGCAATATTTTTCTTAGGGATTTTCTACGTTATTCCTCGTAACATTGCTTCACCTTATATTGCTGCCTATATCTCAGATAATTCAATTTCAATTCAATTGCTGCATGGGGAGAAAGGTAATCATATATAATAGAAAATCTTTGGTGCCACAATGTACTTTTTCCAGGCCTGTTCTTCAAGATTTAATTTAACCTGAGTTTAAACACAGCAGAAAATGCAAATGCTTTTTCTATGGCATAATCTGCACCTTAGGCTGGTTTCACATTTGCGTTTTTTAGCGCTGGAAAAAAACGCTAACCTGCGCATGCGTTTTTTCCCCTATATTTAACATGGGTGCGCATACCTGCGCGCTTGTAAGCGCATGTATGCGATTTTCATGCGCTGCGTTTTTTTGGGGTGTGCGATTGGATTTTCCAGACGCAGCATGTTGCATTTTTTGGCCCTGCAAAAAAGCGCATGCGCACATATGCGCACGTTTTGCGCTAAAAATGGCCATTATAGCCTATGGATGCGCATATGTGCGCACTGGCATGCTCATGTAAGCGTTTTTTTGCATATGCGTTTTTTTTTTTAACCATGGAATTTAGGGGTTTGGGTTAGAGTTAGGGTTAGTTAAGGGGGTTTAGGGTTAGGGTTAGGGTCAGGGTCAGGGTTAGGGTTGGGTTTTGGGTCAGGGTTAGGGTTAAGTATGGTTTGGTTAAGGGTTAGGGTCAGGGTTAGGGTCAGGATTAGGGTTAAGTATGGTTTTGTTAAGGGTTAGGGTCAGGGTTAGGGTTAGGGTTAGGGTCAGGGTTAGGGTTAGGGTTAGGGTCAGGGTTAGGGTTAGGGTCAGGGTTAGGGTTAAGTATGGTTTTGTTAAGGGTTAGGGTCAGGGTTAGGGTTAGGGTTAGGGTCAGGGTTAGGGTTAGGGTTAGGGTCAGGGTTAGGGTTAGGGTCAGGGTTAGGGTTAAGTATGGTTTTGTTAAGGGTTAGGGTCAGGGTTAGGGTTAGGGTTAGGGTTAGGGTCAGGGTTAGGGTTAGGGTTAGGGTCAGGGTTAGGGTCAGGATTAGGGTTAAGTATGGTTTGGTTAAGGGTTAGGGTCAGGGTTAGGGTTAGGGTTAGGGTCAGGGTTAGGGTTAAGTATGGTTTTGTTAAGGGTTAGGGTCAGGGTTAGGGTTAGGGTTAGGGTCAGGGTTAGGGTTAGGGTTAGGGTTAGGGTCAGGGTTAGGGTTAGGGTTAGGGTCAGGGTTAGGGTTAGGGTTAGGGTTAGTTAGGGTTTAGGGTTTGGGTTAGGGTTAAGTATGATTTGGTTAAGGGTTAGGGTCAGGGTTAGGGTTAGGGTTAGGGTCAGGGTTAGGGTTAGGGTCAGGGTTAGGGTTAGTAAAGTCATGGTTTGGGTAGTGTGAGGGGCCACCTAAAAATGTTGGAAAAAAACGCAAACGCGGTAAAAACGCACTAAAAACGCATACAAACGCTTAAAAACGCTGCGTTTTTTTCATGCATGCTCATAAAAATGCTTGAAAAAAACGCAGCAGCTGTATGCTTTTGTATGCGTTTTTTCTATGCGTTTTTTTGCGGGAAAAACGCGCTGCAAAAAAAAGCAAGTGTGAAACTAGCCTTAGTCCTATAATATTTTATAATCCCATAATTCAGGACATTTCTACTTTTTACAGTATCTGTAAGAGCTTTAGCCAGGGGGAATCAGTTGTAGGTTTCTCTTCCTTAAAACTGGATGCTGACTGCAGTTACAGTGGGGGAAATAAGTATTTGATCCCTTGCTGATTTTGTAAGTTTGCCCATTGACACAGACATGAACAGTCTATAATTTTAAGGGTAGACTAATTTTAACATTGAGAGATAGAATATCAAAAATAAAATCCAGCAAATATCATTGTATAAATTATATAAATTAATTTGCATTTTGCAGTGAGAAATAAGTATATGATCCCCTACCAACCATTAAGAGTTCTGGCTCCTACAGACCAGTTAGACGCTCCTAATCAACTCGTTACCTGCATTAAAGACAGCTGTCTTACATAGTCACTGTTATAAAAAACTCCAGTCCACAGACTCAATTAATTGGTCAGACTCTAACCTCTACAACATCGGCAAGACCAAAGAGCTTTATAAGGATGTCAGGGACAAGATCTTACACCTGCACAAAGCTGGAATGGGCTACAAAACCATAAGTAAGACGCTGGGTGAGAAGGAGACAACTGTTAGTGCAATAGTAAGAAAATGGAAGAAATACAAAATGACTGTCAATCAAAATTGATCTTGAGCACCATGCAAAATCTCACCTTATAGAGTATCCTTGATCATTAGGAAGGTGAGAGATTAGCCTAAAACTACATGGGGGGCACTTGTTAACCTCTTAATGACCACAGATACACCTTTTAACGGCGACAGTTAATGGTACTTATTCTTTAGCGCCGCTTCTTTTTAACGGTGCTGAGAGAAAAGTGTATAGCGCCCCCGAGCATTGGAAATTCTCCAGGGTCTCTGCTACCGGGGGGGAACCGAGACCTCGGAGAACATGATTTGGGTCGGTTTTTACCGACCCCAGTGTTTCGATTGCCGTTGTTAATGGAATAACAGCAACTGCAAAAAAAGTCAGATTTCCCATTTAATTTCTCTCTTCTCTAATGTGATCGCACATCAGAGGAGAGAGAAATGGGGTCCCCCGATCACCCAGGTACCTCCAGTGTCCCTGGACTCTCCTGCATCCCCCCAGTGATGCCCCCAGCCTCTTCCTCCGGGATGAAAATGGTGGAAGAATGCGCAGTACGCCCGCCGAGATCTGACGACCGGCACACAGCAACAATAGGACATTTTTCCTAATGGTTCATTTTGATCACTGTGATATACACTATCACAGTGGTGAGTTGTTGTTCGGGTTGTGGTTAGGGTTAAGGTTAGTGTTGGGATAAGGGTTAGGGGTGTTTTGGGGTTAGGGTTGGAAATAGAGTTGGGGGTTCCACTGTTTAGGTACATCAGGGGTCTCGAAATGCGCCATGGCGCCGCCATTGATTCCAGCCAATTTTACGTTCAAAATGTCAAGAAGTGGGAACTGTTTTTTTGTCTCTTTTCTCCTGCCTTCCTGTTTGTCAAATTACATACATGCAAAATAGAGAGGCTTTCAATTCAGGGCAGGCAAGCTGCTGGACAATGATGAGAGCAGTACAGGGTTAGAAGTGAGAGAAAGGAAGTTCTTGCACTTACAGTGTTGGCAGAATGCTGATGAAAAGGATCATTCCAGTGAAAAGAGTAGATTGGGACAGTTTCTGGAAATATTAGACAGGCAATAACAGGTTAAATTTATTATGGGGAATGAGGGCAGCAAAACTAAGTTTTTCTTCAAGTATTGTGTAAAAGAAATGATACGCTTTAATGAGATCTTAGCTCTATGCCATCTCACAGAGCTCCAGTCAGTTCATAGGAGTGTTAGTATTGTTCCCATACAATTTCTGGCAGTGATTCACAATTAGGTTATAAATTAAAGGGTTTATCCAGGACTATTTCTTTTTTACTATGGACCTATAAACTAAGAGGTAGGTAGTCCTTAATTACCTGCCTGTTCTATCCAGTGCTGGCTCACAGCCGTCACTGACTGCTCCTGCCAGCAATTCAGCTGATTATCGTCAACAGAGCAGTTGTTGCTCTTTTGGGCTGTTCTGTTGATGGGGTGTGACTGCTGACATCATGCTGATTGACAACTGGGTCCACACAGCCGGGTGTCAATCAGCATGACGTCAGCAGTCAACAGAGCAGAGGGGAAGAGAAGCTACTGCTCTGTCAACGTGACTTCAACAGAGGCTGCTCAATTGCTGGCAAGAGCCGGTCTGTGATGGCAAACATCTGTGTCCGGCACAACCAGCAAGTTAGTTCTCGGCCCCATATATAAAAAAATATTAATGTGTTAGTGTAAAAATATGCTAATTATGCAAATTGTCTCTTCAGAGAGGAAGAGGACTAGAACTCTAGTGCCACCTATTGGAGGTAGCAATCCTAAAAGTCAATGTTGACCCTTTAACGAGCCTAGTTACATGACTTAGGATAAAAGCCAAACCAGAATCTCCATTTGCAGACACTGTGTTTCGGGGTACTGCCCCTCATCAGTGCAAAGTGGGAGATCTGGTTTGGCTGTGAGAGAGGCGTCTGACCGATATCCAAGAAGTATAATTTCTCCTTGCGGAGAATGACATGCTAAGCATGTCGAGGTGAGGAGACTTAAAGCCGCAATGCTCCTCTGGGAAATATGCTAATTTTGCAAATTGTCTCTTCAGAGAGGAAGAGGACTAGAACTCTAGTGCCACCTATTGGAGGTAGCAATCCTAAAAGTCAATGTTGACCCTTTAACGAGCCTAGTTACATAACTTAGGATAAAAGCCAAACCAGAATCTCCATTTGCAGACACTGTGTTTCGGGGTGTAAAAATAAACACATTGAATTTACAGCACAGGAATTACAGAATCCAGTATCACATATTTAATTCACACAGAGATATCACAGTACAGGTCTAATGTATTTAGTGCTGCTTTATTAGAGGAAAAGGCACATAACTGAGACATTTCAAGTAACAACAGGGCTCGAGTGCAAAACCAGGAAACTGATAGTATTAATTTTCCACAACTTCTTTCTGTCATCCATACTCATCAATTATTGCACCTAACCTTTCGGTGTAGATGTCCTCCCTATGTTGTTGGGTCCCATAATGGCTGCTTAGTTTGCCACCCTCTTGGATATGTCATAATTGATGGAAATATATATTTTAGGTAAGAATCTACTATTGAGGCCACAATTTTGGCAGGTCACTTTTTTGTCAGTTGCTAAGAAGCTCATCTGACCATGTACCGTGAAACACAAAGCAAGAGCTTGGTATGAGTTGCTGAAAGACTCATTCTAAGTGGCAACCAATGTGACTGAATTTCCTATGAGTTACCAGTATGGCTGCTTAAAAACAAACTGGAATAGCCAGATGACAATATATCAGTCACTAAAGGGAACTTAGTTATTGAAATCTGGCTGCGGCTCTAGCACACGCTTGCTGAAATGTATTTAATACTTTGTACAAAAGCCATCGTTGAGTTGACAGCTTCATGACACCTCATGTATGGATCAACATTCGCACAGATCCCCGGTCCTGTCCTTTTAAAGGGACAAAGTGTGCTGTCCTAAAGTGTCCCCAACAAATGGGAGACTGAAGGGAGGTGCGTTCAATATTGTAAGTTTGTTCCTAAACACTCTTGTTAGTTCTCAGGTCCCAGTGCTCGAATTACTGTATACCTGTCTGTCTATCAGCCTTGCCTACCTGCCTGTCTATCTATCAGCTGTGTCTGCCTGCCTGTCTATCAGCCGTACTCACTTACCTGTTTATCTGCCATGCCCGGCCTCCTGTCTTTCATCTGGCGCAGCCTGCACCTGTCAGGGCTCATTATACATCAGCCGGTCCAGCCTGTATCTGCCAGTTCTCATCTGTACATCAGCTGTTCCAGTCTGCACCTGCCAGTTCTCATCTGTACATCAGCTGGTACAGCTGCACCTGCCAGTGAGCATCTGTACATCAGCCGGTTAAGTCTTAATCTGAGGTTTCCATGTTCCAACAGCTCCTGCCTGCATCTACTGTACCTTCCTTCAGGGCGTCTCAGCTACCCGTCCTAGGGGGTAGATGTCATCTACTCGAGGTCATTCCTGGTGTAACACCTGGTTCACCTCCTTTGTCTCTCCTTGGATCATGGTATCGATATGCCAGAGAGTATTTGAAGCCAAATTAGATGAGGTTATGCCCCTCTAGACTTTCCTTGGGCCCCGGCACAGTGGTTCCACCACCCAGCACCTTACAGCTACTTATATGAACTCTGACCTTTAGTCATTTTCTATTGGATTCAGGTCGGTCATTGGCTCGGCCATTCTAGCAGCTTTATTTACTTTCTTTGAAAACAATTGAGAGTTTCCTTGGCTGTGTGTTTGGGATCATTGTCATGCTGAAATGTTGACCTTCGTTTCATCTTCATCATCCTGGTGGATGGCAGCAGAATTTTACCAAGAATATATCGATACACTTGTCTATTAATCCTTCCTTCAGTCAATGGTACTCCTTAACTTGAGCTACCTCTCAGCATATTAAGTCCTATTACCTGCTTTCTGGTTCAGTTTTATGGAACCTGACAATAGTTCCCAAAATGAAAATTAATGCTCCCCTGATGATTCTGCCAAACATTGATAGATGAAATGCGATGGAAGGAAATTGCATAACACTAGAGAGGGATGGCATAGTTCAAAGCAGAGGTGAGGCGTCAAGCAAGGCTGCATCCTGTCATCATTTCTATTCATTTTATATGTAGAAGGTATTTTCTGGAAGGCTGGACTTACTGAATAAGAAGAAGGCATCAAAATTGCTCGACTTAGGCTAGTTTCACATTTGCGCTTTATAGCGCAGCGACGGCCTGCGCACGGCCGCCGCTAAGCCCTGCCCCCTGCCGGCTCCCTGCCCGCCCCTTCCGGTCATCACCGCCTTCTAGCGCACATGGGCGCTAGCGATCTGCGCACCCTATCTTTAGCATAGGGTGTACAGATCGTGCGCTGGCCGTGCGCTAGCATGATTTTGCCGTGTGCTGCGCACTTTTGAAGGTGCGCCGTGCGTGCCGAAATGCAACATGCTGCGTTCGGCGCACACGGGCGCACCTTCAAAAGTGCGCGGCGCATGGCAAAATCCTGCTAGCGCACGGCCATCACACGATCTGCGCACCCTATGCTAAAGATAGGGTGCGCAGATCGCAAGCGCTCATGTGCACTAGAAGGCGGCGATGACCGGAAGGGGCGGGCAGGGAGCCGGCGGGGGGCGGGGCTTAGCGGCGGCCGTGCGCAGGCCGTCACTGCGCTATAAAGCGCAAATGTGAAACTAGCATTAACATCAATAATCTTAAATATATGACAATACAACATTGATAACAACAAGCATAGATGGAGTGAAGGACTTATAACAGAGTGTCCAGATGGAAAGCTCGAACATGAGACTACTACTGAACACAAAGGGATTAACTACTGTCAGGTATGATTGGGACACATTTGAGCTAGACAGTGGAGAACTGGCAGTTGGAAAGGACTTCAACCTACTCAGATTAATAATCAATCAAGATGCAGTAACACCGGAAGTCAATAGGAGAACAGCTAACAGCTGTGAGCAAATTAACAATGAAGTCAATGGGCAAGGTCTTCAAATTGATGAACATTTCACTGGTGGTGAAGACACAGCTCGTACATAGTTTGATCTTTTCTGTAACAACATTTGGATGTGTAACCTTGATGATAAAGAAACAAGACAGATGAACAATCCACGTCTTTGAAATGTGATGCTGGAGAAGGATGTTATCAATACCGTGGATGGCAAGAAGAACAAGCAAATCAATTTTGGAACAAATCAAGACAGAAATGACGCTTGAAGCAAACATCACCAGCTACAAATTGCCTACTTAGGACACATTTAAAGAAGAAAGCAAACACTAAATAAGGACATCATGGTTGGTAGAATAGAAGGAACAAGGTGAATAGGAAGACCAGCAGCCCGATGGCATGATACTATTAAAATAATGGCAGAGATGACCCAGGTGGACCTATCTAGGCCTGCACAAAATTGAACTCCCTACAGATCGTTCATTCATCAAGTCATCATGACTCGGGATCAAGTCAAATGCCATTAAAAAGATGTACAATGGGCACGGAAAGTATTCAGACCCCTTTAAATTTTTCACTCTTTGTGTCATTGCAGCCATTTGGTAAATTCAAAAAAGTTAATTTTTTTCTCATTAAGGCTGGTTTCACATTTGCGTTAAAACAACGCTGCGCCCTGCGTCGTTAAGCCCCGCCCCGAGCCGGCTCCCTGCCCGCCCCATCCGGGATCACCGCCTACTTTCGCATTTGCACGCATGCAATCGGCGCACCGTATCTTTAGCATAGGGTGCGCAGATCATGCGCTGCCAGTGTGAAAGTAGCGTGCTGCGCACTTTTGACGGTGCGCCGTGCGCGCCGAAATGCAACATGCTGCATTTCGGCGCGCACGGCGCACCGTCAAAAGTGCGCAGCACGCTACTTTCACACTGGCAGCGCATGATCTGCGCACCCTATGCTAAAGATAGGGTGCGCCGATCGCATGCGTGCAAATGCGAAAGTAGGCGGTGATCCCGGATGGGGCGGGCAGGGAGCCGGCTCGGGGCTGGGCTTAACGACGCAGGGCGCAGCATTGTTTTAACGCAAATGTGAAACCAGCCTAATGTACACTCTGCACCCGATCTTGACTGAAAGAAAAAACAGAAATGTAGACATGTTTGCAAATTTATTAACAAAGAAAAACTGAAGTTTCACATACATGGTCATAAGTATTCAGACCCTTTGCTCGGTATTGAGTAGAAGCACCCTCTTGAGCTAGTACAGCCATGAGTCATTTGGGAATGATGCAACAAGTTTTTCACACCTGTATCTGGGGATCCTCTGCCATTCTTCCTTGCATATCCTCTCCAGCTCTGTCAGGTTGCATGGTGAACATTGGTGAACAGCCTTTTCCTGGTCTCTCCAGAGATGCTCAATTGGGTTTAGGTCAGGGCTCTAGCTGGGCCAGTCAAGAATTGTTCTGAAGCCACTCCTTTGTTATTTTAGCTGTGTGCTTAGGGTCATTGTCTTGTTGGAAGGTGAAACTTTGGCAAAGTCTGAGGTGCAGAGCACTCGGGAAGAGGTTTTCATCCAGGATATCTCTGTACTTGGCCGCATTCATGTTTCCTTCAATTGCAACCAATCGTCCTGTTCCTGCAGCTGAAAAACACCCCCATAGCATGATACTGCCACCACCATGTTTCACTGTTGGGATTGTATTGGGCAGGTGATGAGCAGTGCCTGGTTTTCTCCACACATACCTCTTAGAATTATCACCAAAAAGTTCTATCTTCATCTCATAAGACCAGACAATCTTATTTCTCATAGTTTGGGTGTCCTTCATGTGTTTTTTTTTTAGCAAACTCTATGTGGGCTTTCATATGTCTCGCACTGAGGAGAGGCTTCTGTTGGGCCACTTTGCCATAAAGCCCGACTGGTGCAGGGCTGCAGTGATAGTTGACTTTGTGAAACTTTCTCCCATCAACCTACTGCATCTGTGTAGCTGAGCCACAGTGATCTTGGGGTTCTTCTTTACCTCTCTCACTAACACTTTTCTTCCATGATTGCTCAGTTTGACTGAACAGCCAGGTCTAGGAAGACTTCTGGTGGTCCCAAACGTCTTCCATTTAAGGATTATGAAGGCCACTGTGCTCTTAGGAACCTTGAGTACTGCAGAAATTATTTTATAACCTTGGCCAGATCTATGCCTTGCCATAATTCTGTCTCTGAGCTCCTTGGCCAGTTCCTTTGACCTCATGATTCTCATTTGGTCTGACATGCACTGTGAGCTGGGAGGTCTTGTATAGACAGGTGTGTACCTTTACAAATCAAGTCCTATCAATTTAATTAAACACAGCTGGACTCCAATGAAGGAGTAGAACCATCTCAAGGAGGATCGCAAGGAAATGGACAGCATGTGACTTAAATATGAGTGTCTGTGCAAAGGGTCTGAATACTCTTGACCATGTTATATTTCAGTTTATCTTTTTTAATAAATTTGCAAATATTTCTACATTTCTGTTTTTTTCAGTCAAGATGGGGTGCAGAGTGTACATTATTGAGAAAAAAAATAACTTTTTTGAATTTACCAAATGGCTGCAATGAAACAAAGAGTGAAAAATTTAAAGAGGTCTGAATACTTTCCGTGCCTACTGTAAATATTTAATTAAAAGATATATTATATTTACCACTCACATTTTGATTTACTTTATATAGAGTGAAATTAGTAGTATGCTCGTGACAAATGTCATCCTAGTTGAGGATTACATTAATTATAAAAATCGCATAACAGGACATTCATGGAAACAAATAGACCTATCGCACTGATACATGAAACAAACCGTGAGCAAGGAGCTCCAAAGAGGCGACGAATAGATCCACACACGATGTGATAAAAAGAATATAAATTTATTGACAATAATACATTAAAGAATCAAATACAGATCCATAAAAGAGGATGTTGGGACAATTAGTGTCAAATCCAAGACAAATGGGCTAAACAGCAATGGGGACAGAACTGGAGAGCCAAACTGGTTTGCCAAATTGATGTAAAAAGATAGTGCGTTCAAAAAAGGGCTCAAAATCATGGGTATATAGAGTGTCCACACTTATACACACAGCATAAAGACATCATATGACCACAGAGGGCGCAGTACAAAAATGTGAAAAATGTGGCATAGGACACTCACCAGCGGCTAACAGTCTGTACACCCACCCCGACGCGCGTTTCGGAGGGTCAGTCCTTCATCAGGGGGCATGACATATGAGTAGAACAGGGCCAAATAAATACCGGCAAAAACCGGAAGTGGCGGAAATAAGGTTATGAAGGTAGTAGGTCAGCATCCCGTTGAAATCCACCAAGCCACTTGACATATATATTTGGCAGCATCAGAAATACGCAAAACTAGAATAGAATAAGAATGAAACAGTTAAAAACATAATAAAACCACACCATTCGTCATGAAAGATGACACAGATGTACAACAGAAGCAGTCACAAAAAGGGAGCAAAGCTAAGGTTCTCATTGAGACCATTTGGGTGGACAGTATTAAGCCTCCAAATCCAATGTGCCTCCTTTTGGGCCAGGCGCCGAGAAATTCCACCTCCCCGAATACCTACCTCCAATACATCAATACCCCTGACCTTCAAAACACTGGCATTACAGTGATGATGTAATTTGAAGTGACGGGGTAAGGTCTTAAGAGTGGAAGCATCTTCATGTTCCATAGCGGCTTGTATCCCCAGCACATGTTCCCTCACCCGAATTTTTAATTGTCTAGTGGTCAACCCTATATATATTAGAGAACACGGGCAGGTAGCAAAGTAGATCACATTCTTAGTGGTACAAGTTATATATTTGCGTATTTTAAATTCACGTGATCCCGAGCTGTCTCGGAAGACAGAACTCCATTCAATATTAACACACGCCACGCAATGACCACAAGGGATACAACCACGTCTGGTTGTAAGATGGCTAAAAAAATTTGATGGAGGAGTAGGGGCATAATGACTATGCACTAATTGGTCACGGAGATTCCTGGCACGGCGATAAGTGATAAGTGGACGGTCAGGCAAGATTTTCGATAGAATGGGATCAGCCATCAGGATCGGCCACGATCCAGAGAGAATCCTACGTAGTCCTTCAAATTGACTATGAAAACTGGTTACAAATCTAATAGGCTGCACCGTAGTATCACATTCAGAATGTCTGTATAGGAGTGAATTCCTAGGGTTATATTTGGCCTTATGATAGGCTTTTTTAATAATCCGCTGACTATAACCCCGTTCGCCCAATCGCAATTTCAATTCGAGTGACCGCTGTTCAAAATCATGATCCGTTGAACAAATACGCCTCAAACGAAGGAATTGACCAGTTGCTACTGCTCGTATCATATGGGCAGGGTGTGAAGAAGTAGCATGGAGTAACATGTTGGTTGAAGTAGGTTTTCTATAGATATCAGTCTGTATATATCCAGATGGATCTCGGCTTAATTTCACATCCAGAAATTCTATATTATCTGGGTCAGATTTAACAGTAAGATGTATATTACGATCGTTATGATTAAGCCGCACTATAAATTGATCAAGGGCCATAGATGTATCCTGCCAGATCAAAAGGACATCGTCGATGTAGCGCGTCCACAACAGGACGCGTTCCATTGACGTATCCTGATCCGACAGGAAGAGGTCCCTTTCCCACAGCCCCAGGAACAGATTAGCATAGGCCGGCGCATAGGCCGCGCCCATCGCTGTCCCCTGGAGCTGTAGGAAAAAGGACCCCTTAAAAACGAAAAAATTATGAGTCAAAGCAAATTCTAAAAGTTCAAGTATAAAGGCCCTCATATTTCTGCCAAATTTGGACATTTCCAAAAAGTATCTTGTAGCATTCAACCCATCGCTATGTCTAATGTTTGTATATAGCGACTCAACGTCCGCAGTAACAAATAAGGTCCCCGGCTCTAATGATAGACCATCCATCCTACGGAGTAACTGATTGGTATCCTTAAGGTATGATGGAAGGTCCTCGACCAAAGGCTGTAACGTTGAGTCGATCCAGCGATTCACACATTCAAGATAATTACCCCCACCCGATACAATGGGGCGGCCGGGGGGATTAATGGTGTTCTTATGGATCTTGGGAAGTAAATAAAAGGTTGGTATAATAGGTTCAACTACAATAAGTGCTGATGCCAATTCTTTAGTGATGATGTTATTATCTACAGCCCTAGTAATAATCCCCCTGAGTTGTGTCTCATAGGCGGACAAGGGGTTGAAAGTAAGTTTTTTGTAGCAAATGGTGTTATTTAATTGCCTGTAAGCCTCCTTTTCATACATTATCGTTGGCCACATTACAATATTTCCCCCCTTGTCCGCCGGTTTGATCACCACATCAGGGAGATGTTGAAGATATTTTAGGCGTTGACGTTCATCACTAGTCAAATTGTCATGCACTATATGTTTTTTAAAACGTAATAACTCCTGAGAAGCCACCTTCACAAACAAATCAATGCTACTACACGATGTCAGTGGGGGAAACTTTCTAGACCGTGGCCGAATAGATGGAGGAATCTTACCTCCCTCCACCATATTGTGTTCACTGGACAGATCCTCCAAAATCCTTAGAGCTGCTTGTTCCTCATCTGTAGGAAAAATTTGATTGGAATTATCATTATAATTAAACCGTTTAAACAGCAGTGACCGTGCAAAAAGATGAAGGTCTTTTATTACAGTGAAAGTATCGATACCAGCAGCTGGAGAAAAAGAGAGACCTCGTGATAATAGAGACATGTCAGTACTAGATAATTCATGATTACTTAAATTAATCACCTTGTGGTCATTATTCATATCCTCAAAGGAACTTTTATTATGTCGTTTATAAGGATGATATCCATAGTTCCTCTTTTTCTTATTTCCTGCCCTGGTGTTCATGGATGACGTTGAGGCCTCAGATTGTGCACTCAAAGAGGAAACTGAAGTCACTGATGTAGCACGATGTAAAGAATGGGCACCAGCTCCTGATTTCTTCCGCCATTGATATACATTTTTGAGATAAAAATCTCTATTGTCCCTATTTATCTTAGAAGATTGTGATTCCTGTATCTTTTTAACAATCTCATCAAGTGTTTTCTCAAGATTTTGTTCAAATTTAGGTAATAAATCAGAAGGACAGCCAGCTTTAAGCTCAGCCTGTGCCGTATCAATAGTCTTATCTAAATCCCCTATCGACTTAGAATTCAGGTCAATTAGTAATTGCATAAAAGTCATTGAGCAGTTATTACAAGCTTCCTCCCAGCTTGTCCTAAAGTCCTCATCGTCTATCGGAAAAGCAGGAATAACGCGAATCCTGAGCCCTCTAGGTATAATTTTACGAGTCACATATTTTTCTAGGAAGGCCCGATTCCACCAAATTTTTGTACGTTTAATCAATAAGGTCTGTATAGTTTCACATAAAGCATCCCATCTATGACCAGCTGTCTGTTGCACATCAGTCCCATCACCCCCAAATACCAGATCAACCTGTCCGAGCCAGGATTGATCCCTGGCTCTAAAATCCATGATGCCAACCTGTGCATAACACAGAAAAGACACAAATTAGTAGTATGCTCGTGACAAATGTCATCCTAGTTGAGGATTACATTAATTATAAAAATCGCATAACAGGACATTCATGGAAACAAATAGACCTATCGCACTGATACATGAAACAAACCGTGAGCAAGGAGCTCCAAAGAGGCGACAAATAGATCCACACACGATGTGATAAAAAGTATATAAATTTATTGACAATAATACATTAAAGAATCAAATACAGATCCATAAAAGAGGATGTTGGGACAATTAGTGTCAAATCCAAGACAAATGGGCTAAACAGCAAGGGGGACAGAACTGGAGAGCCAAACTGGTTTGCCAAATTGATGTAAAAAGATAGTGCGTTCAAAAAAGGGCTCAAAATCATGGGTATATAGAGTGTCCACACTTATACACACAGCATAAAGACATCATATGACCACAGAGGGCGCAGTACAAAAATGTGAAAAATGTGGCATAGGACACTCACCAGCGGCTAACAGTCTGTACACCCACCCCGACGCGCGTTTCGGAGGGTCAGTCCTTCATCAGGGGGCATGACATATGAGTAGAACAGGGCCAAATAAATACCGGCAAAAACCGGAAGTGGCGGCGTCAGCTGACCGGAAGTGACGCATGCACAATCTCAGCAGCCGCGGTCACGAGCGGCGTCGGCGTCACGCCACGAGGGCGCACCATGGCAACCACAGGGGCTGGAGACGCCGAAAGCCACGCGGGAGCGGGGGAGCCAGACGCGCATGCGTCACGTCAGTGACACGGTCACAAGGGTAATGATGAGAAAGGAATCAATCATTAATGATGAACATACAAGAAGGTGAAAACTACAGTAAATCAATATTAATAATAACAACAGTTTATGTAGGACGGAGAGGGGGGGGGAAGGGAGGAGGAAAGGAGGACCGGGGAAAAAAAGGGTACCATCAATGAATAATTAAATCATTAAATATAAGCATAAGCATGTGGCCAACGATAATGTATGAAAAGGAGGCTTACAGGCAATTAAATAACACCATTTGCTACAAAAAACTTACTTTCAACCCCTTGTCCGCCTATGAGACACAACTCAGGGGGATTATTACTAGGGCTGTAGATAATAACATCATCACTAAAGAATTGGCATCAGCACTTATTGTAGTTGAACCTATTATACCAACCTTTTATTTACTTCCCAAGAGCCATAAGAACACCATTAATCCCCCCGGCCGCCCCATTGTATCGGGTGGGGGTAATTATCTTGAATGTGTGAATCGCTGGATCGACTCAACGTTACAGCCTTTGGTCGAGGACCTTCCATCATACCTTAAGGATACCAATCAGTTACTCCGTAGGATGGATGGTCTATCATTAGAGCCGGGGACCTTATTTGTTACTGCGGACGTTGAGTCGCTATATACAAACATTAGACATAGCGATGGGTTAAATGCTACAAGATACTTTTTGGAAATGTCCAAATTTGGCAGAAATATGAGGGCCTTTTTACTTGAACTTTTAGAATTTGCTTTGACTCATAATTTTTTTGTTTTTAAGGGGTCCTTTTTCCTACAGCTCCAGGGGACAGCGATGGGCGCGGCCTATGCGCCGGCCTATGCTAATCTGTTCCTGGGGCTGTGGGAAAGGGACCTCTTCCTGTCGGATCGGGATACGTCAATGGAGCGCGTCCTGTTGTGGACGCGCTACATCGACGATGTCCTTTTGATCTGGCAGGATACATCTATGGCCCTTGATCAATTTATAGTGCGGCTTAATCATAACGATCGTAATATACATCTTACTGTTAAATCTGACCCAGATAATATAGAATTTCTGGATGTGAAATTAAGCCGAGATCCATCTGGATATATACAGACTGATATCTATAGAAAACCTACTTCAACCAACATGTTACTCCATGCTACTTCTTCACACCCTGCCCATATGATACGAGCAGTAGCAACTGGTCAATTCCTTCGTTTGAGGCGTATTTGTTCAACGGATCATGATTTTGAACAGCGGTCACTCGAATTGAAATTGCGATTGGGCGAACGGGGTTATAGCCAGCGGATTATTAAAAAAGCCTATCATAAGGCCAAATATAACCCTAGGAATTCACTCCTATACAGACATTCTGAATGTGATACTACGGTGCAGCCTATTAGATTTGTAACCAGTTTTCATAGTCAATTTGAAGGACTACGTAGGATTCTCTCTGGATCGTGGCCGATCCTGATGGCTGATCCCATTCTATCGAAAATCTTGCCTGACCGTCCACTTATCACTTATCGCCGTGCCAGGAATCTCCGTGACCAATTAGTGCATAGTCATTATGCCCCTACTCCTCCATCAAATTTTTTTAGCCATCTTACAACCAGACGTGGTTGTATCCCTTGTGGTCATTGCGTGGCGTGTGTTAATATTGAACGGAGTTCTGTCTTCCGAGACAGCTCGGGATCACGTGAATTTAATATACGCAAATATATAACTTGTACCACTAAGAATGTGATCTACTTTGCTACCTGCCCGTGTTCTCTAATATATATAGGGTTGACCACTAGACAATTAAAAATTCGGGTGAGGGAACATGTGCTGGGGATACAAGCCGCTATGGAACATGAAGATGCTTCCACTCTTAAGACCTTACCCTGTCACTTCAAATTACATCATCACTGTAATGCCAGTGTTTTGAAGGTCAGGGGTATCGATGTATTGGAGGTAGGTATTCGGGGAGGTGGAATTTCTCGGCGCCTGGCCCAAAAGGAGGCACATTGGATTTGGAGGCTTAATACTGTCCACCCAAATGGTCTCAATGAGAACCTTAGCTTTGCTCCCTTTTTGTGACTGCTTCTGTTGTACATCTGTGTCATCTTTCATGACGAATGGTGTGGTTTTATTATGTTTTTAACTGTTTCATTCTTATTCTATTCTAGTTTTGAGTATTTCTGATGCTGCCAAATATATATGTCAAGTGGCTTGGTGGATTTCAACGGGATGCTGACCTACTACCTTCATAACCTTATTCCCCCCCCCTCCCCCCCTCCTTGGCCGCTTTCCCCTCCCTTTCCCTTTCCTTTATTTTTCATTTTGTTTATGTCTTTATTTTGTGCTGTTTTCATTTTTGTCTTATTTTTATTGTATTTTTATTTATTTTATTTATTATTCTTTTTTGTTTTTCTTGCATTTTTTGCATTTTTTGTATTCTTTGTATTTTTGTTATTTTTGTATGCATTGCATTTTTTGTTTTTGTATATATCATCTATTATATGTATATATGATTATTGTATGTTATACTAGCATGAAGTATTACTGCGTATCGTCAGGGATATATTATTCTATGTGTACTATTTATGTATTATATGATTTTTTGTATCCTCTGATAAACTTACATTTTGTAGTTGTATACGTAATGACTCATGCTTATATTTAATGATTTAATTATTCATTGATGGTACCCTTTTTTTCCCCGGTCCTCCTTTCCTCCTCCCTTCCCCCCCCTCTCCGTCCTACATAAACTGTTGTTATTATTAATATTGATTTACTGTAGTTTTCACCTTCTTGTATGTTCATCATTAATGATTGATTCCTTTCTCATCATTACCCTTGTGACCGTGTCACTGACGTGACGCATGCGCGTCTGGCTCCCCCGCTCCCGCGCGGCTTTCGGCGTCTCCAGCCCCTGTGGTTGCCATGGTGCGCCCTCGTGGCGTGACGCCGACGCCGCTCGTGACCGCGGCTGCTGAGATTGTGCATGCGTCACTTCCGGTCAGCTGACGCCGCCACTTCCGGTTTTTGCCGGTATTTATTTGGCCCTGTTCTACTCATATGTCATGCCCCCTGATGAAGGACTGACCCTCCGAAACGCGCGTCGGGGTGGGTGTACAGACTGTTAGCCGCTGGTGAGTGTCCTATGCCACATTTTTCACATTTTTGTACTGCGCCCTCTGTGGTCATATGATGTCTTTATGCTGTGTGTATAAGTGTGGACACTCTATATACCCATGATTTTGAGCCCTTTTTTGAACGCACTATCTTTTTACATCAATTTGGCAAACCAGTTTGGCTCTCCAGTTCTGTCCCCCTTGCTGTTTAGCCCATTTGTCTTGGATTTGACACTAATTGTCCCAACATCCTCTTTTATGGATCTGTATTTGATTCTTTAATGTATTATTGTCAATAAATTTATATACTTTTTATCACATCGTGTGTGGATCTATTCGTCGCCTCTTTGGAGCTCCTTGCTCACGGTTTGTTTTATATAGAGTGACTAGGCTTGATTTTCATTGGATGTGGAGTTAGAGCACCCTTTCTCCTTTTTGCTTTATTTGAGGGATTTAATCCCTTTCTGACATCAGACGTACTATCCCGTCCATGGTACCTGGGCCCCTATGACCGGGGACGGGATAATACATCTCAGCGATCAGCGGCGTTCCCGGCGCGGGGCGCTGCTGATCGCGGCTGGGTGTCAGCTGATTATCACAGTTGCTTAGGGGGGTCTAATTTCCAAAATGGGGTCACTTGTGGGGGATTTCCTTATTTTAGGTACATCAGGGGCTCTCCAAAGGGAACATGACACCCGCAGACCATTCCATCAAAGTCTGCATTCCAAAACGTCACTACTTCCCTACCGAGCACCCGACGTGTGCCCATACAATAGTTTTCTCCCACATATGAGATATCCGAGTACTCAGGACATATTGGACAACAACTTTTAGGGTCCAATTTCTCCTCTTACTCTGGGGAAAATAAAAAATTGGGGACTAAAAGATAATGTTTGTGGAAAAAATATGATTTTTTTATTTTCACGCCCGGGCGTTATAAACTTCTGTGAAGCACTTGCGGGTTCAAAGTGCTCACCACACATCTAGATAAGTTCATTGGGGGGTCTAGTTTCCAAAATGGGGTCACTTGTGGGGGGTTTCAACAGTTTAGGCACATCAGAGGTTCTCCAAATGCGACATGACACACGCAGACTATTCCATCAAAGTCTGCATTCCAAAACGTCACTACTTTCCTTCCAAGACCCGACATGTGTCCATACAGTAGTTTTATCCCACATATGGGGTATCCGCATACTCAGGACAAATTGGACAACAACTTTTGGGGTCCAATTTCTCCTGTTACCACTGGGAAAATAAAAAAATTGGGAACTAAAAGATCATGCTTGTAAAAAAATATGATTTTTTTTTTTACGGCTGTACGTTATAAACTTCTGTGAAGCCATTGGGAGTTCAAAGTTCTCACCACACATCTACATAAATTCCTTCGGGGGTCTAGTTTCCAAAATGGTGTCATCTGTGGGGAGTTTCCACTGTTTTGGCACATCAGGGGCTTTCCAAAGGCGACATGGAGTCCGATCTCAATTCCAGCCAAAAAAGTCAAATGGCGCTGCTTCCCTTCCAAGCTCTGCCATGCGCCCAAATAGTAATTTACCCCCACATATGGGTTATCAGCGTACTCAGGACAAATTGCACAATAACTTTTGGGGTCCTGTTACCGTTTGGAAAATAAAAATTGGGGGTGAAAAGATCATTTTTGTGGAACAAATATGATTTTTTAAACTGCTGTACGTTATAAACTTCTGTGAGGCCCTTGGGGGTTCAAAGTTCTCGCCATATGTCTAGATAAGTTCCTTGGGGGGTCAAGTTTCCAAAATGTGGTCACTTGTGGGGGCTTTCCACTGTTTAGCCACATCAGGGGCTCTCCAAACATGACATGGCGTCCGATCTGAATTGCAGCCAATTTTGCTGTGAAAATGTCAAATGGCGCTCCTTCCCTTCTGAGCTCTGCCATGCACCGAAACAGTGGTTCCCCCAACATATCAGGTATCAGCGTACTCAGGACAAATTGCACAACAACTTTTGAAGTCCAATTTCTCCTGTTACCCTAGGTAAAATAAAAAAATTGGACCTGAACTAATTTTTTTGTGAAAAAAAGTTAAATTTTCATTTTTTTAAACATTCAAAAAGTTCCTGTGAAGCACCTGAAGGGTTAATGAACTTCTTGAATGTGGTTTTGAGTACAATCAGGGGTGCAGTTTTTAGAATGGTGTCACTTTTGGGTATTTTCTATCATATAGACCCCTCAAAGTGACTTCAAATGTCATGTGGTCCCTAAAAATAAAATGGTTTTGCAAAAATGAGAGATCGCTGGTCAACTTTTAACCCTTATAACTTCCTAACAACAAAAAAATTTGGTTCCCAAATTGTGCTGATGTAAAGTAAACATGTGGGAAATGTTATTTACTAAGGTTTTTGTGTGCCATATCTCTGTAATTTAAGGGCATAAAATTAAATTTAGAGAATTGCAAAATTTTCAACATTTTCATCAATTTTCATTTTTTTCACAAATAAACGCAAGCTATATCAATGAAATTTTACCACTAACATGAAGTACAATATGTCACAAGAAAACATTGTCAGAATCACCAGGATCCATGGAAGCGTTCCAGAGTTATGACCTCATAAAGGGACAGTGGTCAGAATTGTAAAAATTGGCCCAGTCATGAACGTGCAAACCACCCTTAGGGGTAAAGGGGTTAAGCCAATGATACAAAGTCCCAAAACACTATGCTAATTTTCTTGTCAGTGACTGCAATCGGCACATAAATCTGTCTTAGTTTTAATGCATTGCAGTCAAGTATTTTGAAAGGATCTGATGATGCCAATTGAATGCATGACCTTGTTTCATTTAGATGTCATTAGTCCTAGAAGAAACATTTTAGCAACCATTATAAACTGTTCAGTGTCTATTTCTAAGGTTGTTAAGAAAAGTTTGTCGACTTTTTAAATCATGATGTCATCTAGATACGTCTCCATTTACATCTCCGGCCTTGGACTGCTCATAGAATCTCATGGCTTTCAGTATCACCTCTATGCTGATGACACACAGATCTACATGTTTGGACCAGATATCACCTAACTACTAACCAGAATCCCACAATGTCTGTTTGCTATTTCATCCTTCTTCTCCGTTAGATTTCTAAATCTTAATATGGACCAAACAGAATTCATCATCTTTCCCCCATCTCACTCGACCCCCCCCCGCGTACCTATCCATTAAAATAAATGGCTGCCCACTCTCCCCAGTCCCACATGCTCGCCTCCTTGGGGTAATCCTTGACACTGATCTCTCTTTGAAACCACAAATCCAAGCCCTTTCCACTTCCTGCCGACTTCAACTCAAAAATATTTCACAGATTCGCACATTTCTCAACCAAGAATCTTCAAAAACCCTAGTCCATGCCCTCATCATCTCCCACCTTGACTATTGCAACCTCCTGCTCTGTGGCCTCCCCTCTAACACTCTCACACCCCTCCAATCTATTCTAAACTCTGATGCCCGACTAATCCACCTGTCCTATTCCCCAGCCTCTCCCCTCTGTGAATCCCTGCACTGGCTCTTGGGTAATGGGGAGGCTCCAGTTCAAAACCCTAACCAAGGCATACAAAGCTATCCACAACCTGTCCCTTTCATACATCTCTGACCTTGTCTCCCGATACTTACTTACACGCAACCTCCGATCCTCACAAGATCTCCTTCTGTACTCCCCTCTTATCTCCTCTTCCCACAATCGCATACAAGATTTCTCCCGCGCATCAACCCTACTCTGGAACTCTCTACCACAACATATCAGACTCTCACCTACCATAGAAACCTTCAAAAAGAACCTGAAGACCTACCTCTGCCAACTAGCCTACAACCTGCAGTAACCGCCGATCGACCAAGCCACTGCATGACCAACTCTACCCTCGCCTACTGTATCCTCACCCATCCCTGGTAGATTGTGAGCCCTCGCGGGCAGGGTCCTCTCTCCTCCTGTACCAGTCGTGACTTGTATTGTTTAAGATTACTCGTTTTTATTATGTATAACCCTTTTCACATGTAAAGCGCCATGGAATAAATGGCGCTATAATAATAAATAATAATAATACATGTCGGAGAATGTAAGCACACTGTACATTAGGATGACTTCAAAAGGTTACAAAACATAATATAGGACAAGCATTACTACAGATTGAGATTTTTTAATTAGATTTACGGTAATATAATTTTTCTACTGAAACATTTTGAAGTGTTAACATATGGCTTTCTTAGGTCTCGTGTATCAGTCCATGGTAACCTGAGCTTAATTCATAATTTCATAATTAGTGAATAGTGAATACCAGGTGTCATTTGAAAGAGTGGTCCTGTAAATTTCCCAGGTGCTTTCTACAGCACCTATTAAGTGTATTTATCATCAGAAAATGATCTGTTACAAATCAAGATTTTATATTCAATCTATTCCATAACAATTTTTGGAGATCTTTTTCTTTTTTAGGTCACCGTTTACAGTATACTAAAAAAGTGTTTCACTTAGGGCCACTGATCTTAGACTGACAATGCTGGTTCTGTAGAGATCACTCCTTTGCAGTCATATCATTATCATCGCAGACAGTATTACAATGACAACACCTGAATATAGATAACACAGCATCCCATTATTCACAATAGGCGATGGTCACAGAGCAAGCCATGAAAACTCTCCCATAGAAATCAATATATCATCTCTCCACATTATTTTATGGTCCATGTGGCTGCAGTAAAGCATATCTCTAATAGCTTTTAACAGATGCTCACTAGAGATGAGTGAATTGATCTGCGGAAGATAGACTTCAAGGTTTTACCTGAATTCAAACATTCTGAGATTCGAATCTCAAAAAAGCAAATCACAACAAATGAACAAACTTGACCGGCACAATTTCCTACACTGCTGAGGCAACAGAGAACTGATAATGTTATTTTGTGTTGCTTTTTGGGCTTCTTACGACATCTTTTGGATTATCATACCTTGTACTGTGTTGGTCAGTATCTGGGCCAATACAGATCAGTGGTTCTGTCATGATCCTGTGTTGGATCTGGCGGTATTAAATGCAAAGTGAACTTTTTTTACTTTGGAAAGTTCCAAGGTGTCTTGACTGTCCCCGGTGGTGGTGAGTGGTATTGCACTTTAGGGTTTTTTGCACTTAATTATGGATCAGGTGTGACACCCTATAAAGGTGTGCTCAGGGGGTTCACTCACTGCCTGTGATATTGTGAGTTTGTGTTCACTCTGTTTTTGGAGAGCCTGGAGGAAGGATGGAGCTGGTGAGGAGTCCTGCGCAGCTTAGCCAGGGGGGATGTGTTTCAGCTATGGTGTCTGGACGAAGGGCTGGCATGGCGTGGTGGAGTCGCAGTGATGGTGTCAGCGGGAAGTGTCTGCATGGGCTGGTGGAGTGGCGACTATGGAGAGTGGCTCTCACCATGTGGGACTTGGCCGCTGAGCTGGACTCAAGCATGCTCGACTTCGTGTCAGCAGCTGAACTCATCCTTGGGACTCTGGTTCTAAGCAGCTGCAACTGGTGTTGGACTCTGCTCCAAGGCTGCACTAAGGTGAAGGATCCTGTTATGGTGATGGATCCGGGTGGAGGAGAAGATGCACTCAGGTGGAGGGCTCTGTTGCTAGGAGCGCACGCAACAGAGCAAAGCTAAGTGGTGTTTCCCCTGTATTGTCTCTTTCCTCATGTGTGTTATTAGTGCAGTGGTGGGATTAATTTCCGCACCGACCTATTCCCTAGTGAGGGTTTAGGGTCAGGGCGAGCTAGGGCGTTAAGGTACGCGTGCAGCGCCCGGTGCGAAACCGGCATAGGGAACGTTAGGAGTGCAGGGACACTGGCTCAGTGGAGCTCAGGAGGTCTCCAATTCCCTTTTCCCTATTGCAGGGCCCACCATTGTTAAAGTTACCCAGGTTCCCCCCTTTATTATTTAAATGTGCCTTACTGGAGGCGGTGTTTCCAGATATTGTATGTATAACGTGTAATACCTAAATTCGCCAGGTGGAGGCGGCGTATCCACCTGCACGCTTTTATTATTTAAATGCGCCCCACTGGAGGCGGTGTATCCAGGGTCACGTGTGTTATGGGTCCGCCTTGCGGTAACATCTGCGTCCTGACACACGTGATCATGACAGGTTCCCAGTGGAGTTCAGTTTTTATGGCAGACTAATTTCCCCCACATATAGGGTATCATCATACACAGGAGAAATTGCACAACAAATTTTGAGGTCAATTATCTCCTGTTTCTCTGGAGAAAATAAAGAAATTTGGGTCTAAAGTAAAATTTTTAGTTAAATGTTCATTTTTTCCTTCCACATTGCAAAAGTTGTGAAGGACCTGAAGGGTTAATGGGTTAATAAACTTCTTGAATGTGGTTTTAAGCACCTTGAAGGGTGCAGTTTTTAGAATGGTGTCATTTTTTTGTATTTTCTGTCATATAGGCCCGCAAAATCAATTCAAATGATGAGGTCCTTAAAAAAAAATGGTTTTGTAAATTTTGTTGGAAAAATGAGAAATCGCTGATCAGCATTTAACCTTTTTCACTTTCTAAAAAAAATTATGTTTCAAAAATTGTGCTGGTGTAAATTAGACATGTGAAAAATGTAAGTTATAAAACTATTTTGTGTGAAATAACTCTTTGGTTTAAGGAGATAAAAATTAAAAGTTTGAAAATTGCAAAATTTTAAAAACTTTTGCCCAATTTTGAATTTTTTCACAAATTAATGCAAGTCAAATTGAACAAATTTTACCACTATCATGAAGTACAACATGTCATGACAAAACATTCTCAGAATTAGTAGGATCTGTTGAAGTGTTCCAGAGTTATTACCTTATAAAGTGACACTGGTCAGAATTCTAAAAATTGGCCCAGTCATGAAAGTAAAAACAGGTTCAGGGGTGAAGGGGTTAAGCATAGGTGTGGATCAATCTTGCTTTGGGGTTGTGTTTCAGCTAATTGCACGGGGAACATATCACGGGTAGAGGGAAGAATGGATTCAATGAAATTTCAACAAATCCTTGATGCAAACATAACACCATCTGTAAAATAACGGAAGTTGAAAAGGGGATGGTTTCTACAAATGGATAATGATCCTAAACACAAGTCAAAATCCACAATAAACTCCCTCAGAAGGCGCAAGCTGAAGGTTTTACAATGGCCCTCACAGTCCACTGATCTGAACATCATTGAAAATCTGTGGCTAGACCTCAAATAGCAGAGGATGCAAGACGACCCAGGAATCTCACAGAAGTAAGAGAATTTTCCAAGGAGAAATTGATGAAAATTCCTCAAACTAGATTTAAAAGGCTCTGGGCAGGCTACAAAAAGCATTTACAAACTGTGATGCTTTCAAAAGGGGTGCTAGTAGGTACTAACCATGCAAGGTGCCCAAACTTTTGCATCAGACTATTTTCCTTTTTGTAATTTTAAAAATGTAAAAGATTTAAGAATACATATATTTTTTGCCTAAAATACAAATAAATGTGTCATATTTAAATTTAGGCCATTTAGCGATCCTTTCATCTTAAGCTTGCATAACTGTTCACAATAATAACTGTAATCTTGACCAGTAGTGCCCAAACTTTTACAAGCCACTGTACATACCTTTATAGCACAAACATTGTCACGATCCATTCTTGGATCTGTGGCAGAGTCTGGTGTTGTGAGCTCATTTTCGGGTTTGCCTCTGCCTTCTGGTGAGGGTTATGGAGCTGGCTGTGCTGACGGAGGAGTGGTGAGTTCTCTATCTGGACTCCCTCTGTTGGTGAAGGGAGGTAATGAAGCTGATCTAAAATGGCAGAGACCGGCCACCTGAGGAAGAGGACTGTGATTGGACATCAGGAATTTCTGATTGGATGCTGGTGATTTCTCCTGACTGTGGCTTCTGGTTTCCAGTTTGGTTCCTGCCTTCTTAAAGCTACGTTTTCTCTGCTATTGTTCATATGAGTTTTTGTCTGGTTTGCTTAGTTTTTGTGTTCAGCCAGCCCTGGCTGGGACTTGGCTGAATCCCCATTTTGTCTCTGATCAGTTGATCTCTTCTGCTCTGTCTTCAGAATATACCTGAGTGCTGATATAGGGAATTGAAGTCTAGCGACTTCAGGGGTAGGCACGCTCCACGGCTACTACTAGTTGTGTGTATAGGATCAGGGGTCTGCAATCCGCTAGTTACCAACCTCTCCGGTTTTCTGGGCTTAGCTTGCTTTTTCCTCCTCGTCACTCATTCATAACAGTCTGGATTCTCTTTCTAAACCTTTTTCTTTTACGGCCCTCGGGTTTTAATATGAGTTTTTGCCCCCGGTGGCCGCTGGTGTTATTAAAACTGTAGTTGGTCGGCTGCTGGGTTTTTTCCCTCGGGTGGCCACTGGTGTTACTACAGTTTTAATTAGTCAGCAGGTGGTGATCCCTCTCCTCCCTATAAAAGGTCATCAGCTGCTGCAGCTCCCTGTTAGTAATATTGGTCATTCGCTAACCAACCTTTCCGAAGAAAGGAGCTATCTGGAGCAGTACTGTTGCAGCGTATCTGGAGCTTTGGTGTTTCTGCTGGAAGCTGTGTCCGGGTGCCTTACTCTGCGGTCCTGTGCTTGACTGAGAGCAAGCTAAGTGTTGTTTATTTTTCCCCGTCTGTTGTTTTCCCTGGTGTTTTACTAGTACAGTGGTGAGGACTAGTGTCCGCACTTGCCAGTTCCCTAGTAAGGGATAGGTGCAGGGCAAGTGAGGGACTGAGGTATTCTGGTCGGCGACAGGTTGAAAGAACCTGTATAGGGAACGTGAGGAGAGTTCAAGGCTCTTCCTTAGGAGAGTGCAGAAGGTGTCCACTTCCCCATTCCCTATTATAGGGCCCACCGTTGTAATTGTTTCCTCGTGTCCCCTTGTCTGTCTTGTGGTTTTATCACTGACCGATCATCGGGTCGTGTCACGCAGAGCCAGACATAATCGTGACACACATCATGTGTACTCTCTGTAAAAAATATACATACTGTACACAATACCTCTGCATGCACAGACCATACCCACACAGCACTACTACATACACAGCCTAGGTCCAGATCAGTAATTAGATTAAAAAATTTTTTTATTCCTTTATTCCAAAATTTAAAAAAATCATAAGATTCTCCATCATGATAAGAGACGCATCAGGACGTGTAGTTGGACGCGTTTCAGACAAAAAAACAGTCCTTATTCTAAGACAACACATAATACATCTGAACACATGCTTATAAAGGGAAACAAAGGAAGTCAAGGAACAATCAAGACTAAACATAGCCAGCTGATTAATAGGAGGTAGTAAGTCAAAATCACACTTACAAAACACTCAAAATCTCATTCCTAATATTCATACCCGTTGGAACTCTGCTTTGTAACAATAACATCCATTTATCCATGTATTATGTGTTGTCTTAGAATAAGGACTGGTTTTTTGTCCAAAACGCGTCCAACTACTCGTCCTGATGCGTCTCTTATCATGATGGAGAATCTTATGATTTTTTTAAATTTTGGAATAAAGGAATAAAAAATTTTTTTAATCTAATTACTGATCTGGATGCTGGAATTTTTTTCCATATTACGCTTTGCTGCAGAGGGATCCTGTTTCCACATTCCGTGCACCGATCGGACTTATAGCTGTCTTCTTTGGGGTGAGCTGAAAAAATTTTCTTTCTTTACCATACACAGCCTAGGTGTCTCATGATCCATAGAATACGGCAATCATAATTTTGTAGTGATGTGATACATTTTATTTGTTTCTGGGAAAGTTAGTTGACAGTACATGCATGTAAAATATCGATATGGTCATTATATCTGGTTGTCTCTCAGCTTTGTATTTCTGAACAAGTTGATATGGTTAATGACAAACAATTTTACCCAAAGGTTTACAATAAAACTACACTTCTGTTGCATCTGGTCAACACATTATTAAAGGGACTGACCAATAATTGCAAGATAATTTTCAGAAGGTTGGGAAAGCTCTGACAGTTCTATAGACATACTTTGCCGTCCGCTTACCATTCTGGTAGCTGTTGTGAGTTCATTCTCTGGTTCACCAGTTGTGAGTTCTCCTTCCAGACTCCCTCTGGTGGTAACAGGAGGTAGTGAGGCTGATTTGATGGGTGGAGATCTGCCACCTGAGAATGAGGATGACGATTGGACCTCAGGAGTCTCAGATTGGATTTAAGACAGCCGACGCCCTATTCAGTTGCTGGTGATTCCTTCTGGCTTGTCAGCTCTTGGTTTTCAGCTCTGTTCCAGTCATCCAAAGCTAAGTTTTTCTACTAATGTTCACACTTGATTTGGTTGGTCTATTCAGTTTTTTGGTGTGGTCAGTCAGCCCCGGCTGGGGGCTGTGCTGAATTTCCACTCTTATTTATCAGTATTTTGCCAATTTGCTTTTTGTCCCTTACTAGTTTGGTCTCTTTTTGCTATGTCTCAGAAAATTCCAGAGTGCTGATATAGTGGGAGAAGTCTAGCGACTTCAGGGTTAATTTTGCTATCAGAAGTGTTGGACATTATTTTTGCAGGTTTTTTTGCAGGTTACAGACAGTGTCTTTCCTTTCCTTTCCTCTCTAGTTAGTTTGGGCCCCATCGTTTGCTCAGCCTATTTTCCTGCCTGTGTTTGTGCCTTCATCTTGTTTCACTATCAATACATGTGTGGGGGCTATCTATTCCTTTGGGGTCTGCTCTGGGGCAGTTAGTTTTCCCCTTTTCATGCTTCAGGCTTATTTAGTCCTCCAGCTGTGACGAAGCATCTAGGAACATCGTAGGAACGCTCCACGGCTGCTGCTAGTTGTGTGGTAGGATCAGGGATCTGCAATCTGCATAGTTACCAACCTCTCTGGTTTTGTGTGACTTAGCTTGTTTTGCTTTTTTTCTCCTCGGTGAGCCATTCATAACAGGTAGCTCTTTTCTGAACTTGCTCCAGTTTTTCAATGTTTTTTTTAAAATGTGGTGTCCAGAACTGGACACAGTATTCCAGATGAGACCTGACCAAAGAGGAGTAGAGGGGGATAATTACTGCACGTGATCTAGACCCTATGCTTCTCTTAATACAGTATTTGTCACTTTTGCTGCTGCTTCACACTGTTAAGTCATGTGCAGTCTGTGATCTACAGTATTAGTGTACTCAAGTCTTTTTCAGACATGATGTTGCTTAGTTCTCTTCCTCCCATTCTGTAGATGTAATTTTTGCTTTTCTTGCCCAAATGTAGAATCTTGCATTTTAACCTATTAAATACCATTCTATTAGTCTTAGTCTTCTCTAGTGTTATCTAACCCTCCTATCTTTGTATCATCTTCATATTTGATTAGTTGACCTTCAGTTCCCATATCGAAATCATTTATAAAAATGTTGCAAAACACTCTTCCAATTGGATGTGCAACAATTTATCACCACACTTTGAGTACGATCATTGAGTCAGTTATGAATTCACTTAACCGTAGCCTTGTCAATCCCATTCTTGATCATTTTTCACTAAGGATAGTATGAGATAGTTTATCAAACACATTGCTGAAGTCGAAATATATTATATCTACCACATTTCTCTGATGCACCCAGTCCTTGATATAAGGACATTCGATTAGTCTGGCATGACTTGTTTGCTACAAACCCAAGCTGGCTCTGGTTCATTACTGTATTCTTATCCAAGTACTTACATAAATGCTGTTTAATAATTTATTTAGAGATCTATACTGGTATAGAAGTAAGGCTCACTGGCCTGTAATTTCCTGGCTCCATTTTCTTTCCTTTATGGAAGTTAGAGACAACCTTTGCCCTTCTCCAATCTTCTGAGACTTCTACTGTTCTCCAGGATTTTTCAAAGATTATTTCTAGTGGTTCTGCAATTTGCTCTGCTAAGTCTTTCAGTACCCCAGGATGAGATTTAAATTAATTTAAATTAGCCAAGAGTCCCCTTACCATCTCTCTGTTTATAGAAATTGTGGATTCTTTTATTTCTTTGCACCGTGATGCCACAATTGCTTTCTTAGAGAACACAGATGCAAAATAAGAATTTAAAAGTTCTGCTTCTCAACATCATTCTTGACCACTTCAACCTTTTCATTCTGAAAAATTCTATAGCATTTTTTACTTTTCTTTTGCTTTTGATGTACACCCAAATCCTTTTTTATTGGTTTGGTCTCCCTTGCAAGCCTCACTTCATTTCTGGCTTTAGCTCTTGTAACGCTTGCCATGCATTCCCTGCAGACAGCATTATATTCTTCTTTAGATATACCCTCTCTTTACATTTGATGTACATTTCTTGTTTCCTTTTTAACAAGTGTTTACGTCCTGTGTTCATCCATCCTGGTCTCTTTAAAGGGAACCTGTCGACAGGATTGTGCCTACAGACAGTGTCAGTAACCTCAGTGACCTGCCCCGTATTTTACATACTGATTATTATATGTATTAAAAAAATTTCCTTCAGCAGGCGGTCGCGCGTTCCCATGTGTAATGTGCATTAAATTGTTTTATTTATTCATATACATTGATTAAATAAGAATAAAAAGAAATATTTATGAAAATGTTGCTGACTGCGATTGTCAGTAGCAACTATCGGTGATCCGAGAGATGCTATCCCAAAACTCAAGATGAAAAGCGGACGGCACCGCTGTTACCGTGTGACTTCAAATGATGTGCGGCATACAGAAGTCCAGCAGCTGGGAATCTCGGGTGCCAGACCTGGAAACAGTCAATCCTGGGAATCCATGCAAAGAGAAGAGGTCGCACTCATCGAGATGAAAGTTTCACTGATTTATTGACATATCATGAACATGTCAAGTCGGGGGAGTGACATAAGGAGTGCAAGAAAGGCTGACAATGGCCATTTCGCGCTGCTCGAGCGCTTCAACGGGTCAAACAGTGGGGGGAAGTGCCAGGTTCATATGGAAATCACATCACTCTGTACCTCCTCCCTCCACAGCTGCTGTCTAAGTGACATTAGTGAATTAAAAACATGTTGAGATGCATTACAACATACAAAAGCATAAATACAACTTACTGCACAAGCAGAAAAATGGTTACATCGAGAGATAAATTGCAATGCATATTCGTATATCGAAGACTACTGTTATTTTCATATATCGAAAACTACTATTTTTTTCTTTTTCTTATGGAAAACATCTACAATCATATGTATCCAGAGACCAAACTGTCTCACTATTATTGTATTGAACCATTAATATACTCACAAGAAAAAAAAAAAAAAATTCAAAAAAATTCTCTCAAAAAATTTTTTTTCAAAAATTTTTTCCCTTTTATCCTAAAATGAAAAATGTGAATTGTGTGCAACTTAATATCTGTTTTTTTAGCATTCTCATAAACTACTATGTACCTGCATAGCTGTATCTTATTATGGATAAACACAATAATGGACTATCAATGACTAATCTCAATCATAGCGGACAAAAACCGCTGCACCAAAAACGCACAATGTATATGTGCACGTATACTATGCAAACAAAAAAACAAGTCGCTAAACGATTCAAATGCTACGGGAAAGAAAACCCACCAAATTCAAAAAGATGTCTTTGTCTCAAATATGTGGAAGTTCATCAAAGCTACTATAAGAGACTCCAGAAAAAAGGTACCAACCAGAAAAGCCACATGTATACATATGTGACCTAGTTCTCCTATCAACTTCAAGGGAAATGAGGGAAAATATGAACTCCTTCATAAAAAAACAGCCATGTCTATTCTATCATTAAAACCCAGCGGACCTGTCGCCTGTGTATTCATAATCCACCTGGATTCTCGTTTTAATAAGATTTTATTTAAATGCCCTCCCTGCGGCGGTAAAACCACCTTCTCGATTCCTGCAAAGGAGAGAACATTAGGGTCATTTCCATGTGCATCTCTTACATGGTTAATTAAACGTGGGACTCCTTTTCCCGTTCTAATGGACTTAAAATGCTCACGAAAACGAATGTATAGCGGACGTATGGTTTTGCCTATGTAGAAAAACCGACATGTGCAAAAGATCACATAGACTACATGATCTGTCTTGCATGTGATCAAATCTGTTACTGTATGCGTGACCGCGCCCATGTGTAGTGTACGATCAGTACGATGAAATTTACAATAAGGACAATGGCCACACCTATAATTCCCTTGTGGTGTTCCTTTACTCAGCCAAGTGTCACGCTTAGTGACGATCCGATTCTTAACCAGAATATCTCTAATTCTTGTACTCCGCTTACATGAGATAAGGGGCCCTCTAGATACTATGTCGCTTAAATCCCTATCTTGTTCCAAAATGTGCCAATTTTTTCTAATTGCTGCTCGTATCTGACGATCCATGGGACTATATCGAAAACAGAAGGTAAATCTCTTTTCATTTTCGACTCTTTTATTTTTTAGAGGCACAACTCCTCTAACTTTGTTACTGTACTGAGATTTTACTTTTTCAAGTGTGGTATCTAATAGAGCCTTAGGATATCCCCGTTGTCTGAACCTATTATATAACTCTCTAGATTGTGTTTCAAAGCCCTCCAAGGTATTATTTAGATGGTGGACTCGCGCGTTCCCATGTGTAATGTGCATTAAATTGTTTTATTTATTCATATACATTGATTAAATAAGAATAAAAAGAAATATTTATGAAAATGGCTCTGGCTGCGATTGCTCAGTAGCAACTATCGGTGATCCGAGAGATGCTATTGCGCACCATTTTGCTAGAGGAGAAAAAAATTGTGTCCACCAAGATGGCACCTTCGGCTCCTACACAGTAGTATATATTGGATCGCCCTTAGACGCTACTGCACAGGAGCGAAATGCGCCATTTTGAGAAAGATTTTTTTTTTCAGAATCAATGTATATGACTAAATAAAAAATATAATGCACATTATTCACGCAATCATGCTGCAGTGCCAGCACCTGCTGAAGGTGATTTGTTTTTTCCAATACATATGTATAATAATCAGTATGTAAACTAGGAGCAGGTCAGTGACCTGTCATAAGCCATACAGATGAATATATGAGCAGAGCACCACCTGAAGACCCCCCACAGGCCGCCCTGCAGCACAAGCATATGATTAACTTGAAACTGAAAATAAAAATTAAACAACACAACGGATTTCATCACCAGGTATCATTTTAATCAGCATAACAGCGCTGATTTGACACTGTCTGTAGGTTACTTAGCACAAACCTGCTGACAGGTTCTCTTTAAATGCTTTCAATTCTTCCTTCTTTTCAGGATTGTTACTGACTGTGTAATGAGAATTTCATTTAGCAAAATCTCCCATCCTTCTTGGACATTTCTGTCCTTCAGAACATCGAGCCATTGGCCTGGAGAACGAGGAGATATCAACATCATCAAGTCTGTGTGGAATTACATGAAGAGACAGGAGAATTTGTGCAAGCAACATACACAGGTCTGTGGATAGTTCTCCAAGATGTTTGGAGCAATCGCCAAGCAAAATTCCTTCAAAAACTGTGTACAAGTGTATGTAGAAAAATTGGTGGTTTGATTCTGTTTTGAAGCCAAAGTCAAGTAAAATGTTAGGGTACTTCAGATTTCTCTTTTGTTCATTCACTTTGCATTTTGTTAACTGATAAAAATAAATTATTATCATTTCTATTTTTGAAACACTCTTACTTTGTGGCATTTTTATTCCTTACCTGTCAGAAAGTTTTGTACAGTAATGTAGTGTATATAATATTGTGAATGGTACCCTTCAGATAGCCAAACAGGCACACGCTGGCGACATATTGCAACATCTACAATGGCATGTAAAAGTTTCTGCATCCCTGATCAAAATTACTGTTAGGGCTCTGTGAGAATCATGTGGGAATAGTGGATGAGGGCAGGTATATCTCACCCAGATACCTTTCCTATGTGGCCTAGTCTGGTCAGTATCTCACCTGGTTACTAATGAATAATGGGAGGCGGATATAAAAGGATGCCAGGTGGTTGTGTGAGTGTCTCAGCCTGGGGACACAGAGAGCCTGTCTGTGTGAGAGACACACGTGAGTGAAAGCAGTGCCCACTGCAACTGTGGTTTGGCTGGACGGGAGAAGCCCGCCAGTTGGTAGTCAGATTGTATCTTGTTTAGTTAGTGCCGGACAGGCAAGGATTTGTTTTATGTTTTATTTCCTTTATGCATTGCTTTCACCGTTAATAAACCTGACCCAGTGTCAGTTATACCCAGATCCCGGCTCTGCGCCTGAGTTTCATGCTGAATGCACGTGACCTTTGACCCCAGCATAGGCGATCCCGGAGTGTTTTATCACAGCTCATACTCACTTGCGAGAGACTCGCACGATTCTCGTGCGAGTCTCTCGCATGAAAACTTGAGCCGGAGTGTGCGGCTGCATAGAAATATAGCCAGTCCGAGTGCCGGCAGCAGTTACAGGTTTTCATGCCGGAGACTCTCACGAGAATCATGCGAGTCTCTCGCAAGTGAGTATGAGCCCTTATTGTGAAAAGTTAAGCAAGTTGAAGATGAAATTATCTCTAAAAGGCCTAAAGTTAAAGATAACACATTTGCTTTACATTTAAGGCAAAAAATAGTATTTTTTTACATTTTAAAAATTACAAAAAGGAAAATAGGCCTCTGCAAAAGTTTGAGGTTTGTTTGCTCAAATAGCTTTGTCCAAGGTTTCTGACCTCAATTAGCCTGTTTTGAGTTATGGCTTGTTCACCATCATCGTTAGGAAAGGCCAGGTGATGCAAATTTCCCAGATTTATAAAAACCCAGCCTCATCTAACCTTGTGCCAAAAATCAGCAGGCATGGGTTCTTCTAAGCAGCTGCCTAGCACTCTGAAAATGAAAATGGTGGAGGCCCACAAAAAGGAGAAAGCTCTAAGAAAATAGCAAAGCATTTTCAAGTTGCCCTTTCCTCAGTTCGAAATGTAATTAAGAAATAGCAGTTTACAGGAGCAGTGAAGGTCAAGATAAGGTCTGGAATACCAAGAAAAATTTCAGTGAGAGCTGCTCATAGGATTGCTAGAGAGGCAAATGATTACAAAAGATCTTCAGAAAGAATAAAGGTATCAAGAAGAACATCACCATTCATAATGACTTATCTTTCCTGGGGTTTTCTATATACCTTTTGAGTAGAATTTACATAGCATGTGTTGTTTGTATCATATTTGAAATAACCTTTGAGAAATTACGAAGTTGAATATTTGCATGAAAACTTAAGTAACTTTACATGTTGACCACTTCAGTTATATACGTAGCAGCAGTCATTTTCCCATGACTAAAACATTTACAAGGCAACGCAATCCTGAAGTAATACTGTCTCCATCATTGTCCTTTAGATTTATGGGAATAATTTCAGTGTTTTGCACGGTATATAATTTTATACTGTCTAGAGTCTTAGTGATTGAAATGTGCATCCATGTGAACACATCAGTCGTAAAGCTGAAAATGTATATGAATGCCTTAAATCAACAACTTAGCATCCAGTATATAAAAAGGTCTTCTTTTTTTCCACATGACAATATTGTAATTCAGAACACAGTCATTTTTAAGCCCCATAACCATACAAGATAACTGTTTTTCATATTTGTCCATGACAAGGGCCTCAGTTGGGAAGCTGCTTTAACTTTCAACCTGACAATGAAAAGTTAGTCAGAAGATATAAACTATAATCATCACAGTCAGGAGTGCCAACAATAAATAACAGCCATTGAATTTCTCCTCTACTGACATTTAACTAGCTTTATTTCACTAAATGACAAGCGCATGGAATTCATCAGGCTCTGCAAATTATAAAACGTTCCCACATGTATAGAAGATATATTTATTGTGAAGGTTTTATGCATATTTTCTGATGTGGAGACATTGTCCAGCATCACAGACTGGGAGTCTTGCAGTATCGCATTCTCATCCATTGCTGGGCAGCCACTAATTCTTTAGCACTGGTTACTCTAAGGCCTCATTCAGACACTCATGGTTTTTGTATATACACATGTAGAAATAGGAAATCTCTTTTTCACTGCATGAGTCATCATTAGAAGTACAATTGTACATTTCTGCAAAAGTCCCTTGCAAGGGGAGGAGCTGAGCAGATGGGTCAGGAGCTGATCACTCATGCAGAGTAAAGAAACTTTCTGTTTCTACATAGAGCAGATAAAAGAGAATAATTAACTGGGCAGAAAGGTAAAATTAGTCATTTTAAGTGCCCAGCGCTATAGTGTGATGATTTTTATGTCTTTATGATTTTTGCATGAGAACACATGGTCTGCAAAAAAATCATAGTGTTAGCTCCGCTCCCACTGCTCCCCGCTCCCCGGCTGTACTCACCGCCCCCGCTCCTGGTCCGGCTTCCTCCTCAGTCTCTGCCTTGACGCGCGCCCCCGCTCTGCGTGCTTTCCGGCAGCTGGCCTCCCGACGCCCTCCTCCACTTCCCTCGGCCGCGCGCATGGTACCTCTGCGCACGCGCCGGAGGGTTAGATCGTGCGCCTATAGCCGCCTGTCGGCGTGACCTGCTCGGACCTCCTCCCGACCTATCAGAGCCCTCCACCAGGTATTTCAGGCCGCCCTCCCCTAGTGGAGGCGCCTGACTATTGAGTTATTGTCTCTTGTGTCTAGGCCGTGCTCGCTGCTGTTGCAGCTGCTCTCCGTTTAACCCTCTGTGCTGCCTGCCTTTGTGCTCTCTGTCTCTGTGCTCCCTGTCCCTGTGCTCCCAGTCTCTGTGCTTCCTGCTGTGCCTTAGTGTTATCGCCTTGTCTCCTGCTCCTGCCCTCTGTTTAACCCTCGGTGTCCTCTCTCCTTTTTAGTTTTGCTCCCGCTCCTGCCTCCTGCTGGTTCCGCCGTCCCACCGTCTCCTCCTCGGATCTTCCACCACTCCTCTTCATCGCTCACCCTCTTGAGCCGACCCCTGGTCCTGGCTGCCGTGGCGCTTGAACTCCTCGAGTCTGTTCCCTAACGGTCCCTGTATAGGGGTCGGTCCACTTGGTGCGCTCGCTCGGGGAGGGTTCGGTGTCACGGTCCAGTGGGTCCACTCTCGCTTCCGGCATCCGAAGTGTAACAGAATAGTCAGGCCATGGACCCCACCGGGGCCGCCGCCCAAAAGGAGTTGGTATTCCTGAGGGAAAACCAGACCCGAATTATGTCTTTTATGAAGACCATGGATTCCCGCTTGTCGGCCTTACAGGCCGCTGACCCTGGCAACGCCTCCCAACTGGCCAGCCTCCAGCAGGAGCTGGTTCAGCAACGGGACACCCAAGCCCATATCCTCTCTTACATGGCCTCGGTCGACGATCGGTTGCTGTCTCTGCAGTCGGCTGCCGCGCACGATCCGTCCCGCGGTTCCGATCCCGTACCTGCCCCGTCACCCAGGCTGGGAAAACCGCCTCGGTATGGTGGCGACCCAAAGTTGTGCAGGGGCTTCCTAAATCAGTGCAGGTTGCATTTCGAACTATTGCCCCAACAGTATCCCACTGATCGGGCCAAGGTGACCTTTATTGTGTCCCATCTGGAGGGAGAGGCTCTCTCCTGGGTGAATCCCCTGTGGGAGCGGGACGATCCCGTAGTCTCTAGTGTCCAGAACTTCACGGACACTTTCCGTAGAGTCTTTGACGAGCCCGGTCGGGTAGCTTCCGCCACGGAGTCCCTTTTCTGCCTCACTCAGGGTACCCTTACGGTCGGACAATATGCCATCCGGTTCCGTACCTTGGCCTCTGAGTTGGGGTGGAATAACGAGGCTTTGGTCGGGGCCTTCTGGCGTGGTCTCTCTGGCAAAATCAAGGACGAACTGGCAGGGTGTGATACCCCGACCACCTTGGAGGATCTTATTTCTCTGGCCACACGAATTGACTTCCGGTTTCAGGAACGCGCTCGGGAGGCTGTGAGAGAGAGGCGACCGCTCAGACCGTCTGCTTCTTTTCACAGGCCGTCCAGTCCTCGTCCTCCCGGTCCGTCCTCCAGTCTGGCACCGGAGCCGATGCAGGTGGATCGAGTCAAGTTGGCAGAACAGCGCCGTAAGGAGAGACTGATGGAGGGTTTGTGCCTGTATTGTGGCAGCGCGTCCCACTTCCTGCGTTCTTGTCCTGAGAGGCCGGGAAACTCCTCCACCTAGGGCAGGTAAGAGAGGCCGACCTAGGTGTATCTCACTCCTCTCATCCCCTTACCCTTTCGGTTCAGCTGGTTTTTGGTCAGAGACGTGGCTCGGAGGTGGCCTATGTGGACTCGGGCGCGGCGGGGAACTTCATAAGATTGAAGGAGGTGAGGAAGTACCGGATTCCCGTGATTACCCTGAAAACTCCACGTGTTATCGCCTCTGTAGATGGAAGACCCCTGCAGGAATCCGTGTCCCTGGTTACGGAGGAGGTGTGTCTGCAAATTGGGGCCTTGCACAGGGAGCGGATCGCATTCTACGTTCTTCCTGACCTAGCCCATGCCTTGCTACTTGGCCTACCCTGGCTTAGAACACATGAACCCGTCCTGAATTGGCGTTCCGGGGAGGTCCTCCGCTGGGGACATCCCTGCCAGGAGAGGTGCCTGGGGTCTGTGCGTCCAGTCAGTCCTCCTCCAGTCTCCTCGGGCCCAGGAGGCTTACCACCCGCATACTGGTCGTTCTCAGACGTGTTTGATAAGAAGGAGGCGGAGATCCTTCCTCCGCATCGCCCATATGACTGCCCTATCGATCTCCGACCCGGGACCACTCCACCCCGTGGGCGAATTTATCCCTTGTCCCCAGCTGAGACTGCGGCCATGTCTGAGTACATTCGTGAGAATTTAGACAGAGGTTTCATACGGAAGTTTTCTTCGCCTGCCGGAGCCGGGTTTTCCTTTGTGAAAAAGAAGGACGTTTCTCTCCGTCCTTGCATTGATTTCCGGGGATTGAACGACATTACTGTAAAAAACAAGTATCCCTTGCCTCTCATCCCGGAACTCTTTGATCGGCTGCGTGGAGCCTGCATCTTCTCGAAGTTGGATTTACGCGGAGCCTACAATCTCGTCCGCATCCGTCCGGGGGACGAATGGAAGACCGCCTTCAACACCCGGGATGGGCATTACGAATATCTGGTTATGCCCTTCGGTCTCTGCAACGCTCCCGCGGTGTTCCAGGAATTCGTCAACGATATCTTCCGAGACCTATTGTACTCCTGCATGGTGGTGTATCTGGATGACATCCTTATTTTCTCCCCGGATCTGGCATCTCACAGGAGGAGCGTTCGTCTGGTTCTACAACGCCTACGGGAGAATCACCTCTACGCAAAGCTGGAGAAGTGTCTCTTTGAGCAGTCTTCCTTACCCTTTTTGGGCTACATTGTTTCTGATTCTGGTCTGGAGATGGATCCTGGAAAGTTGTCGGCAATTCTTCAATGGCCCCGGCCGGTGGGAGTCAAGGCGATTCAAAGGTTCCTCGGCTTCGCCAATTATTATCGCCAATTTGTGCCACATTTTTCATAAGTCATCAAACCCATCTCCAGTCTCACTCGCAAGGACGTCAACTCCTTGTCCTGGTCTCCGGAGGCTGAAGAGACCTTCTCCTGTTTGAAACAAGCCTTTGCAACGGCACCTGTTTTACACCGACCCGAGGCTACCAAGCCATTCATTCTGGAGGTGGATGCCTCTTCCATCGGAGCAGGTGCAGTGCTTTCTCAGAGATCCCCGTCCGGCCGACTGGTTACCTGCGGGTTCTTTTCGAAAGCCTTCTCTCCAGCAGAGTGTAACTACTCCATCAGGGATCGCGAACTGCTGGCCATAAAATTGGCATTGGAGGAATGGCGCTACCTTCTTGAGGGGTCGGTCCACCCGTTTACCATCTTTACCGATCACAAGAACCTGGCATATCTCCAGTCGGCCCAGAGACTTAATCCTCGACAAGCCAGATGGTCTCTCTTCTTCGCTCGGTTCGATTTCAAGCTGCATTTCCGCCCCGGGCCAAAGAACTTCAAGGCGGATGCATTGTCCCGGTCTCTGCAGTCTCCTGATTTGGTGGAGGATCCGACTCACATCATCGATCCAGCCAAGATCATCACGGTGGCCCCGGTGAGACTGATTACTCCTCCCCCAGGCAAGACCTACGTGCCCAAGGCAGACAGAAAAAAGGTACTGCAGTGGGGACATTCCTCTAAAGTTTCTGGACATGTCGGAGTCAAAAAGACGATGGAGCTCATCGCTCGTTTTTATTGGTGGCCCTCTCTCCACAAAGATGTGTCTGACTTCACGGCGTCCTGTTCCTCTTGTGCCAAAGTCAAGGTTCCCAGGCGACCACCCTCCGGTCTTCTGCTTCCCCTGCCGATTCCCTCGGTCCCATGGCAACATATCGCTTTGGACTTCATTACGGACCTGCCTGACGCTTCCGGATATACAACCATTCTGGTAACTGTCGACTGCTTCTCCAAGATGGCCCATTTCACTCCTCTTCCAGCCTTGCCCTCCGCCCCAAAGTTGGCGAAGATTTTTATCCAGCACATCTTTCGCCTCCATGGATTTCCGAAGCATATTGTGTCTGATCGAGGCGTACAATTCACCTCGCGATTCTGGAGAGCCTTATGTGAGCTTTTGGAAGTAAGGTTGGACTTTTCCTCCGCGTACCATCCCCAGTCCAATGGCCAAGTGGAACGCATTAATCAGGTACTAGCGACATATTTACGGCAGTTCACCAACGCTCATCAGGATAACTGGGTCCAACTCCTTCCCTGGGCAGAGTTCTCCTACAATAATCACCCCAGCGAGTCTTCGGCCAAGTCTCCATTCTTCGTGGTGTTTGGGATGCATCCTGGTATCCCTCTACCTATTTCCACCACCTCTGGTGTGCCTGCAGCAGATTCTTTGACCCTGGAGTTCTCTAAGATCTGGTCCGAGACTAAGGAGGCTCTCAGGAAGTCTGGGGAGCGCATAAAGAGACACGCTGACAAGAGACGCTTGGACTCTCCGATCTACCTCCCGGGTCAACAAGTTTGGCTTTCGGCTAAGTACATTAGGCTAAAGCTCCCTTCTTACAAACTGGGACCTTGCTACATTGGACCTTTCAAGATTCTCAAACGCATCAACAACGTATCTTACAAACTGGAGTTACCCGTCTCGCTTCGGATCCCCAACTCCTTCCACGTCTCTCTCATTAAGCCGGTTGTCTTGAATCGGTTCCACCCAGCTCCTAACCCTTCCCCTCTACCTGTCTCTTCTGATGATATCTTTGAGGTAAGAGACATTTTGGCCTCGAAAAAAGTCAGGGGTAAAACTTTTTTCCTAATTGATTGGAAGGGTTTCGGTCCCGAGGAGAGATCTTGGGAGCCGCAAGAGAACATCAATGCTCCGCACATTCTTAAGAAGTTTTTAGCCAGACGCAGTGGAGGGGAGGGTAAGAGAGGGGGTACTGTTAGCTCCGCTCCCACTGCTCCCCGCTCCCCGGCTGTACTCACCGCCCCCGCTCCTGGTCCGGCTTCCTCCTCAGTCTCTGCCTTGACGCGAGCCCCCGCTCTGCGCGCTTTCCGGCAGATGGCCTCCCGACGCCCTCCTCCACTTCCCTCGGCCGCGCGCATGGTACCTCTGCGCACGCGCCGGAGGGTTAGATCGTGTGCCTATAGCCGCCTGTCGGCGTGACCTGCTCGGACCTCCTCCCGACCTATCAGAGCCCTCCACCAGGTATTTCAGGCCGCCCTCCCCTAGTGGAGGCGCCTGACTATTGAGTTATTGTCTCTTGTGTCTAGGCCGTGCTCGCTGCTGTTGCAGCTGCTCTCCGTTTAACCCTCTGTGCTGCCTGCCTTTGTGCTCTCTGTCTCTGTGCTCCCTGTCCCTGTGCTCCCAGTCTCTGTGCTTCCTGCTGTGCCTTAGTGTTATCGCCTTGTCTCCTGCTCCTGCCCTCTGTTTAACCCTCGGTGTCCTCTCTCCTTTTTAGTTTTGCTCCCGCTCCTGCCTCCTGCTGATTCCGCCGTCCCACCGTCTCCTCCTCGGATCTTCCACCACTCCTCTTCATCGCTCACCCTCTTGAGCCGACCCCTGGTCCTGGCTGCCGTGGCGCTTGAACTCCTCGAGTCTGTTCCCTAACGGTCCCTGTATAGGGGTCGGTCCACTTGGTGCGCTCGCTCGGGGAGGGTTCGGCGTCACGGCCCAGTGGGTCCACTCTCGCTTCCGGCATCCGAAGTGTAACACATAGACATATGAACAGAATCATAGACTGTAATGAGTACATGTTCTAACCTTGAAAACCATGGATAGAATACGTATGTTAAAAATTGGAAGTCTGAATGAGGTTTAAGATTGTTTGTCCAATTGGTGACTTTTGGCTCTTGAACTTCCTGCATGTGGCTCCTCAGTTGGTGATACCATTGTACAATTTTAGCTCTGGAAATCTTATATTATTGTGAGGAGACTGCAGGCACGTAGGATGCAGTAACGGACTGTACACAGACCAAGGGAGAAAGGGGTTTATTATACAGTAGAAACTCCATGCAGGGAGGAAACGGAGGGATAATTTTCCCTAATACAGCAAAAGGCTAATGAGGATAACTTAAGGAACAGGGACATGTAAAGCCAACAATACAATAAAATATAACTTATCACTCAGGTGCCAGTCACGGTTGAACATCTGTCTGTGACTGGTGCTGCCTAGATTGTGTCGCAGTGGGGGTCTGTCACAATCCTGAGGTAAATGATGTAGTATCCTTTGATGTTGGTGGCGTCCTCCCATGGTCCTGATGATGGCGGCGAATCCTCGGGATCCTGATGCGTGTCTTGGGTCCATCAGATGAGGTGATGAAGAGGGATACGTCCTTATCCTCAGCGGTGAGTGTCCCAACACTACGGAGATTTGCAGTATTGCCCAAACACAGTTTACATAGGGCAGCCCAGTTCACTGTGCTGAACTGACACACGCCTAGGTCCCATTCACAGACCTTGTCTTTCACGGTCAGTACTGTCAGCGGGGGCAACATTGTTGGCTGTCGCGTTCCCGCCACTGCACAGGGGGAATCTCAAGCCATGTCCTCTGCGGTCTCCCATTCTTCTGCAGCCGCAGAGGTTCCTGCTCAGCGGAGACATCGGTCCCAGCGTCTTGCTCAGGCTAATGCTTTGCATCTGGTTGCTGCTGCAGCCCCAGGTTCAGCTTTAATATCTAGCATTAGTCAGCGGTGAGCAGACGCTCCTGGGACTAAGTCATGCTATTCTCCATCTGAGCATGCCCGTGAGACGACCACTCATTGGTGGTCAGAAGTCACATGCTCAGATCCTCAAGCAGCTCAGATTGGGCCATCAGGAAGGTCCCGGAAGGCTGTGGTTATAAAAGGATCGCACGGCCGTGTGCTAGTATAGACAATGTGGAATGAGTGTTGTATGCACGTATGAATGTCTCTGGTGACTGACTCATTAAGAAACTCCTACCCTTGGTAGGCATGTGTTGATCAGCCTTGCCAGGTAGTGCCAAGTAGAAGCTTTGCTTGTACACCAGTGTGCACTTGAGCTGCACTCCACAGTAGCCAGCGACTATTAGTGGTGTTCGCAATTGCGACGCCGTTTACCGAGTGGGTCTAGAGAGGCTCTTACCTTGTGTCCTTGGGGCAGAGTCTTGTGACCGTACACAAGCGCTGACTCAGCTGTGCCCTGTGAGACTTAACAGTGTACGGCATCTAACAGAGCCCCTCGCTACTACATACTGGGTGGCGTTTAACCCACGTGTGTCCAGTGCGATTCTGCCATTTAGTGTCCGCCATTACTGAGCAGCAGTTAACATCTGCACGGTGGACCCCGGACTGCGAATGCACCTTATTACTATCTCTTTATTATTTGGTGCGTTCTGCCAGCTCTCACAGTGTCAGCAGTCTCAGTGAGGGCAGTGATGTCGGCTGGGACAGCGATGTCTGAGCGGCACTCAGTCGATGGTCTCCTGTCAAAACGCTCTACTCTGCTCTGCCCAAACGCCTCTCAGCTGATTTTACCTCACAAGCGTCCTGCGCGCCCGAAGTTCCCGCCCAAACTGTCTGGTCCCTCGCGCGCTGCAGCTCTGTCCGCTTAACCACGCCCCCTTTCCTCAAACACAGAGTACGGTCTGGAGTCGCAAGCTTTCTGCAATATAGGTGACAGCCCCGATGGTTCCAGACCCTTCACGGAGGAGACATACCTAGTTAGTTCCTTCCTCTTACATTATCACTAAAAAAGAAACTAATGCTAGTTACTAGGGTCAAAGCTGTATCTTTGGTAGTTAATACTAGTGTAAGATTCATAAAAGTATCTCAGAAACTAGAAAAGGCTGGGAACCTATGCCCTAAGGAAAAAACGATTTTATACAGTGGGTACGGAAAGTATTCAGACCCCTTTAAATTTTTCACTCTTTTTTCATTGCAGCCATTTGGTAAATTCAAAAAAAGTTCTTTTTTTTCTCGTTAATGTACACTCTGCACCCCATCTTGACTAAAAAAACAGAAATGTAGAAATTTTTAATAAATTATTAAAAAAGAAAAACTGAAATATCACATGGTCTTCATAAGTATTCAGACGCTTTGCTCAGTATTGAACAGAATCACCCTTTTGAGCTAGTACAGCCATGAGTCTTCTTGGGAATGATGCAACAAGTTTTCACATCTGGATTTGGGGATCCTCTGTCATTCTTCCTTGCAGATCCTCTCCAGTTCTGTCAGGTTGGATGGTGAACGTTGGTGGACAGCCATTTTCAGGTCTCTCCAGAGATGGTCTATTGGGTTTAGGTCAGGGCTCTGGGTGGGCCAGTCAAGAATGGTCACAGAGTTGTTCTGAAGCCACTCCTTTGTTATTTTAGCTGGGTCCTAAGGGTTATTGTCTTGTTGGAAGGTGAACCTTTGGCCAAATCTGAGGTCCAGAGCACTCTGGAAGAGGTTTTTATCCAGGATATCTCTGTACTCGGCCGCATTCATGTTTCCTTCAATTGCAACCTGTTGTTCTGTCCCCAAAGCTGAAAAACACCCCCATAGCATGATGCTGCCACCACCATGATTCACTGTTGGGATTGTATTGGGCAGGTGATGAGCAGTGCCTGGTTTTCTCCACACATACCGCTTAGAATTATCACCAAAAAGTTCTATCTTCGTCAAATCAGACCAGAGAACCTTATTTCTCATAGTCTGGAAGTCCATCATGTGTTTTTTAGCAAACTCTCTGCGGGCTTTCATATGTCTTGCACTGAGGAGAGGCTTCCGTCGGGCCACTCTGCCATAAAGGCTCGCCTCATGGAGGGGCATTGATAGTTGACTTTGTGGAACTTCCCCCAACTCCCTACTGCATCTGTGGAGCTCAGCCACAGTGATCTTGGGGTTCTTCCTTACCTCTCTCTCCATGGTTCTTCTCCCACAATAGCTCAGTTTGGCTGGATGGCCAGGTCTAGTAAGCCTTCTGGTGGTCCAAAACTTCTTCCAATTAAGGAATATGGAGGCCACTGTGCTCTTAGGAACCTTGAGTACTGCAGAAATTCTTTTGTAACCTTGGCCAGATCAGTGCCTTGCCACAATTCTGTCTCTGATCTCCTTGGCCAGTTCCTTTGACCTCATGATTCTCATTTCGTCTGACATGCACTGTGAGCTGTGAAGTCTTATATAGACAAGTGTGTGCCTTTCCAAATCAAGTCATATCAGTTTAATTAAACACAGATCAACTCCAATGAAGGAGTAGAATCATCACAAGAAGGATCACAAGGAAATAGACAGCATGTGACTTAAATATGAGAGTCTGAGCAAAGGGTCTGAATACTTATGACCATATGATAGTTTAGTTGTTTTTTTTAATAAATTTGCAAACATTTATACATATCTGTTTTTTTGTTGAGTCAAGATGGGGTGCAGAGTGTACATTAATGAGAAAAAAATGAACATTTTTGAACTTACCAAATGGCAGCAATAAAACAAAGAGTGAAAAATTTAAAGGGGTCTGAATACTTTCCGTACCCACTGTATACAGTAAGTTTCATATGCTGTGCTGATCTCCAGTATCTATAAATTTAGAATGGTTTCAATAGTCCGAAATTCACAGTCTAAGTATGGACTGCAATGTCCGGACCGACCCCAGCACTCCCAACCTGGACAGCAGCCTGAATAATGCCTGTGAGTCTGTTCAGTTCTGATTAGGAGACCTGTAGATGGTCTGAACATCTCAGTCCATATTTAGACTGTGAACGTCAGACATGTGAAACCGGTCTTCCCCAGTTATTCACAAAACAGCCCAAGATCCTAAACGGATAACTATCTACTACCTCTGGGACCTGTACCTATTTCCAGAATGGAGATGTTCCCCTCTGTTCCTTCCTTAGTCTCACCAGGGAACAATGTGCATGGATAAAGGTACTAGATGTTTCTTTGAAGTGTTGTTCAGACATTTAGGGCACATCCAATGGATATGTTAGTAATATTTAAAGTAGGAATATTCCTCTAACACTACTGAAGGAGGAAAGGTACAGACGCAACATACAAATGTGCATAACATGATACAAGGAGAAAATAATTTGGAATGTGACAAACAGGTAAGTGAGATGTTCCTGGCTCCTATACAATCCAAGAAAAAGCCAAGTCTGCCAAAGTTAAGTATGCTAATATTTTGGCCAAGATTCATCAAGACTGGTGCTTTGCATGACTGTTTTGATGAAGGGTTTGTTATGGTAAGATGCGCCATATTCATTATAAGGAATCTGTCAGTAAGATCTACCCACCTAAGCCATCTATATGGGCACATAGGTCATAGAATAAAATGATACTTTGATATCCAGTGATTTATTCCAGAGAAATCCACATTTTTCTTAATATGTAAATGAGCTGTTAAGATCTATGCATCGGACACAGATTTCCTTGGGAATCTGCCACCAGAGTTTTTTTTCTTAAATGCAAGGGGGCTTTACCAGTGTGAGACATGTAATCACTGACAGGCTGCTCTCCTGATCCATCCCATAGATCTTAGCAACTCATGTACATACTAAGAAAAACGTGGATTTATTTAGAATAAGACATTGGATCGCAAATATCCAGGTATGATTTTATTCATCTTTCTATGACCTGCATGCCCATATAGAGAGCTCAGGATTGTTGATCCTCCTGACGGATTCCCTTTAAGTGGAATGCACTTTTTAATGAATTTGTTGACTCTTTTAGCTTCCATACACTTTGGAAAAAATGTGCTTCAGTCAAGGACTTGTGTACATTTCTATAATTTTTTTGCATAAATTATGACAAATTTCTGAACCTGCTTGGCAATGTGCTGTCTTGACTAAGCCTTGCCCACTTTCAAAAAGTTGGTGGAGCTGGCTGAGACTAGTGTAAAAATGCCAAAAAATAAAAAAATTAAAAATTTTTTTGCAAATAATACAGTTTTTCAGCATTTCAAGGAGTTTTACTCCATAAAACTTGTGAAAACTGCTCAATGAATCAGGGCCCTAGTTTGCCTTCTCTTTGGTCATAGAGTGGTCCCAAGCGGGGGTCCCTAACCCCTATGATCTCCTTATAAATTAATAGTGCAAGTTTAAATAGGTTATTCTGTTGGGACATTTAATTGCATTGTCAGAAATATACAGTCAGTTATACAATAAGAGATGCAGAATGCATATAATAACATAATCATTTATAATGGATCGTGGATTCATAGGAACACATGACTTTAGAAAGTAGAAAGGAAATGCCCATTTGTAAGTCAACTCATACATTATCAGTAGAAGTGGCAGAGGAATGATAGATCAGAAACTAAGAGGGTGGTCCGAAACAAATATTGATTTTCATTCTAAAGGTCATTCTGCTTATTTTAATAATATAATAGATTTTCTAATATGGTTTAATTAAAAAGTCCCTAACCTTCCCTATGTTAATAATATAATAGATTTTCTAATATGGTTTAATTAAAAAGTCCCTACCCTTCCCTATGTAATCTAACAGACTTACTTTATTTTTGCCTATTTCTGTTTTGATGATGCTTCATTTGAAAATCCCCAGTGCATGCTGGGATACTTAAACAAGACGTCATCATAGGGCAGAGGCTGCGTTCACTTCCACAGCCTCTGTCTCCACCCTGAAGAAGTGTCATCATTGATGTCCATGTCAGGAACTGGGCTAGTCCCTGCTCTACTGAGAATGCGTTGGTTGTAAATTCCAATATGTGCTCAGTACGAGCTACCTTGTAACTGTGCCAATATTTTTCTCAGTGCACAGTGACAGTGCTCTCCCTCGCATGTTCTAATGAAAAGTGATGATCCAACAAGAGAGCGCACTGTCAGTGAACATTGAATTGAAAACACAAGATTAAAAACACATGTGACATGCACACATATGAACAAGTCACTAGACACTGTTCACATGTTCAGGTTTTAAATACATTAGATAGGGACTGCTTCAATAGGGGTTACTTTGAAGCGGTGGAGTAGCTTGGTATACATTTTTTTTGCAAAAAAACGTATTGACTAAATACCCTGTATTTGTTATCATCTTTTTATCAGCACTTGCTGACTACTGTTACATGTTTTACTGCAGGATATTTTTGCACAATTGTCATTCTGTGCTCTTTGTTTGTGTTTGTGTCAGTGAACATTGTAAGGCAGTTACCCAATGAGCAATGAGAACAGAGACCAGCCCAGCCCTCAAAAGTGATATCATTTCAGGCACGTGACCCTACTTTTCCTGCTTGCTCAGTAATCTCCTTGCAATGCGCACCAACAGTGCATTCTTCTTGCTGGCTTGTCACCTCTCATTAGACCCAGTGAGGGAGCACACTGTCACTGTGCACTGAGAAGAATATTGCAGATGTGGAAATACCATGTCTCAAGTGAATTTAGTTTAGGGTTAAACTAGTTAGAGGATAGCAAGAGCCAAATTCATGCTATTTCAAAGGCCCAGAACACTTTAAGAATGGTCCTTTAAAATTCTGAAGCACATTGGCATTGGTTGAGGACTAAGAGTCTCCAGACCATTGTCACTTTAAAGCTTGGAGATGTCTTATCTTTATTATTTGAGACCAAAGCTGCAGAACACTGTCTGCACAGAGAGACAAATAATGAAATGCATATAGCTTCTGATCTCTGAATTTATCCAGTATATTGCCCAGCCCTTCATAGTTTGTATGTACATTTATATGCACTTTGGGTTTAGCTTAGCTGAGTGGCCTAGTGTGGATTGAATAAGAGATTCTGCTTTTACTTTTATCATCTGACTATCGTATTACAGCATAAAGATATTCATAGAAGCCATAAATTATACATAGAAACTTTCCAACACCTAGAACTGATTTCATACTGAAATAAAATTCTATTAATTTTCCATTACCTTTACATTACCAAAAATTGAGTAACATTCCGAAAAGATTTCAAAGCCAGCCTTTTATATAGTCTTTGATATCGTTTTCTGCCCTTTTTGATCCTGCTGTGCTAGAAAATTAACCACTTCATCTTTGATCTTTTTCAACATATTTTATTACATTTGAACAGTACAGAAAGTTCGCACTGCACTTATCTCCCCACTTGTAAAAAAAATAAAAGATGAGGATAAGGAATACAATGAAAGAAACATGATAGTTTTATTACAAACTTAAAACACAAAATTAGTGAAATATTCGAGAGCCAACAAAGCTGTTTAACGAGTACGAATTTTTCACCCTCCGTCACCTCTGTTACACCTTGCTAAGTGGGAACATCGCTGCTTACAAACTGAGAATACCAGTTGCATAACATATTCGCCTTAAACAATATTCCCCGAGTGGCTTGCAATGTCTGACTAAATGTCTTTAATATATTTATATCACAAGGCAAGCTGACATCTGCCATAGCAGCAAGTGCAGAACATTGAAGCCCTGTGTTCTTGCGCTTTCCTGCCTTTGCAGTGAATTCACCCTTTGGTTAATTTTGCAAATTGTTTCTGCCTGATTATTTTATTCCTGCAAGGCTACTTGCAGTAACATATGGTATTCTACTGAGCCTGCAGAATTTGCTGTTCCAGTTTTGACAGAGAGAATGCGCTCTTCCCTCTTTCTGCTTTCCAGTAGGACCTTCGCTTTTGCGTTGAAAAATGCTGCAGTAATAGGGTCACTGCTAGATGACTGGTCACTGATCCGCATAGCTCTATCAGGTGTGTGATACATATCCCATCACTTCTCTTAGTCGTCTACAACGCTCCGCAGCTTCAAAGAATGAGTAACAATTACTGGTATTATTATAGGCAACTGGAACAAAGCTTCTGAAATTGACTCATTGTTCTATTCAGCCGAATGGCAAACTCCTACATGTAACATTGTTTTACAATAGAGGGTTGGTTGAAATCAGTGCAAAAAATAGATTTAATTAATTTTTGTTACCTTTATTGCAAATGCTAGGTTACTAATCTACTTATTATTACATGACAGTCCTTTCTGTAACTGATGTTTAAAGAGTTTTTCCTCATTAAAATAAATACAGTTAAAGAGGTTGTCCAATACTTTTATGTGAAAAGCCTATCCCTAAAATAGGTAATAAATATCATATTGGTGGGGGTGCAAAATTTGGCACTACCGACGGTGCCGTTGGCGGAGTGGAACAGAGCAGCACCATCAACTGTGTAGTTCTTGCAGCAGAGTACTGTAGATTCACTCCTATTAATTGGAGTAGGGGCATATGTGCAGTACCCATCCGCAACCACTATATAATTGATGGAGCTGTCCTCCGCATGCTCTGCAACTGATCACATCCGGCCAGCTCTGATCAGCGAGGCGTGCCTGATAGCCTCACCGATCTGATATTGATGACCTATCCTAAGGATAAGACATCTATGTATAAGTACTGGATAACCTCTTTAGGGCCCCATTTATGTCAGGGATTTTTCACATTTAAAATGCAATCACGGCACTCCTGTCCTAGGTGCCCAAGTAGGATCCTATCCCATAGATCAAATGTAGAAAGCTTGACACTCCATGGTATTCTAGAAGCAAATTTATTGGGTGCAATCAATTCAATATGAAGACATTTTAGTCAATCAATGACATTCATAGCAGAATGGAGATATATCAACGCTGTGGAATGGCAGCGTGTGCTGCGGCTAAGGATAACGTCGATAAGTGCCAAGTTATTTTTCACATGCATGCAAAAACAAGCTGATATTCAGTGTTTCAGATCAAATTTTTATTCATGTGCTGTCCATGATTTTCTCAACTCATTAGTATGATTTTGTCCTGTACTTTATACCTATTTTATGTGAATATATGGTCCACAAAAAAATGGACATATGAATAGCAGCATAGACAATAATTGGTATGTGTACTATTCTATTGTAGGTTTTACAATATCACAGTTTTTCAGCAGCTGACAGGTAGTCCAACCACGCCCCCACCACTGATAGGCAGCTTTCTGCCTACGAATAGTGTACACAGATAGCTCCAAATCAGTGGTGTGGGGGGTTATACAGAGCTCAGCATTCAGAGAGCTAGTAGATCTGCAGCAAATAAACAGTAATTTTAATGAAAATGTGCCAAAAATGCAATGTGTGCACATACCGTTAGGGAAAAATGGTAAACAATTACAAATTTGCGTCAGCATTTTTTTTTTGCATCTTAAAAGGGGCAGGTCTTATACAACCCCTGTCCATAAGAAGATGTATTTATGATGTACCTGCGTATCCTGGTGGCTAGTCCTGAATATTTCCAGTTTTGGGCTTGAAAGTGTTGGTAAATAGGTATGTAGATTGTAAATAATATGTTGCAATGAATAATCAATAATTGATTGATAAATCTTATATTTGATGGACCTGTATCTTTTCTCAACCTACAGTATATACTGTAACTATGCGACACTCCAAGAAAAATGTATACACTTTGTTATGTCTTGTGAAGTGCTTGAGGGGACAGTGCAAAGAAGATGAACTGCAACCTTAAAGGGACCATGTCAGAAACTTTATCCACATCAAAAAAACACATTAAAATGACTGCATTAGTTGTTACAAAAGTAAGACAGATGATCCCTTCATTATCAAAAAGTGCTGCTTCAGCAGCGAGAAATAATGTTTTGAAGTTCAGTCTGAGAGTGAATTGGGGTGTGAAGTTCCACTTACAGCTTCTTAGCCTCTGCTTTATTCCTGTAACTAGCTCTACTGTCCCCTGGATGATTGACAGGTTAGTGGCAAGTGTACCACAGCAAACAACTTGTCAATTAGCCAGGGAAGGGCTCTTCTAGCTTTGGATAACAGCATCAGGCTGAGTAGTTGTAAGTGCATCATCACTCCCCAATGCACTCCCAGACTGACTTTAAAAACACTTCTTGCTGTTGAAGCAGCACTTTGAGGTTGTGAAGATATGAGGTTGTGGGTTTTAATAATCATTAAGGCAGGTTAATGATGCAACTATTTTTTATTCCTTACATCCATGGTTTAACAACAACTGCAGGTAGATGACCAAAATACATTGCCCCCAGTCCACAAGATCCCCTCCCCGGGACCGGCAGTCCCACTGCCCCTTACCAGGCGATACCCACTGTCTCCCAACTTTTGGTTGGCCCACAGATTTCGTATGTCCTGCCAGTATAGTCTGTAGTCACAGTCCACGCTCCTCTAGACAACTGGTTAATCAACTGAAGCCCATGTATCAAGTAGCAATAGTCCTTTAGAAAGTTTCTGAAATACAGACAACAGATCCCTCAACAGCAGGCGTGTGTGTCCAGCCCATCCAGCAACTGATTTCCAAACTCCAAACACAAGGGTGGAATGAAGGGCCACTCTCCATTCCACCCTTGTGTACATCATCATAGTAGACATCTCCAGCTTCTCTTATATGATCTTTCAGATCCTGTCAACTCCCTGATGGGGGAATCTTTGAGACGAAGACTCAGTATTCAGTTCACTGGGACAGGGGTGTGTTCATCCTGCGGGGTCCTCCATATCCTCCAACTGATCCCCGGATTGACATAAGAAACTCCACAAACACTGGACCAAACTAGTATCCATTAAGTTCAACCCCAGAGTGCTGACCCCCATCTAGGAGGAAGGTTGCTTGGTGGCTTGGTAAATTGTGGTCTGGGAGGACAATATCTTGCCTGACCAGGGTGATGGTAGACCCAGTTTCCCGAAGTCTCTGGGTCTTTTTCCTGATGTAATTTTCCTCCCCAGGTCACGTTTTGTCACAGCAACAGTCATTGCATTTTGTGTATTATTCACTACTGGTGGGGGTTAGTTGACATGTTGAAATCGCTCTGTTCCCTCTCGACTGATGCAGTGGGATCCGGTCCTTGGCTTCGGGTTATGACATTGGCCCAGTGGCACACCAATCCTGCTCCTAGGTTATGATGTGGGCTAGAACATTCCCTGGCAAAGTGTCCCATGTGTCCACAGTTATGGCAGCTTAACCCTCCTTGCCCAGACTTGGGCCGTACTTGGGGGCTTGGAAAACCTCCCCCTCTTTGTGAAGTCCGAAATGCCCACAGTTCCTCCCACCAGTCTATGAGTCTCACTGGCCTCCCTGTTTGCTCCTGTTTTTGACTCACTGGGGCTGTCCTTTCGATTGGTAGATCAATCATGAACCAATCTTGCAGCCTCATCCAGACGGAGTGGCCTTGTATCCGCCACCCATTCTTTTAAGTCAACTGGGAGCTTGGACATAAATTGTTTCAGCATGAATATATCCAACACATGTTCAGCTTCCCCGGCCCTAAGTCTTCTATCCACTGAGTGCATGCTGTACGTAATGTATTAGCAAACTCCTGATGCGTGTGTGCACCAGGCTTGTCAGTCTCCAGAAACTTCCTCTGGTAGGTTTCAGGGGTGATGGCATACCTCACTAGTAATGCACTGTGAACGGTAGAGTAACATTTCTGATCCTTAGAAAACAAGTTATTAAAACCTTCTCTTGCTTTTCCGGTCAGGCCAACACTCAAAAATCTGGGTCAGTCACTGACTGACACCTCATCAGCTGGCTGAGGTTCTCAAATAACCAGATATGTTCATCAATATCCGAGGTGTTCTCATTGAACTGGGGTATATCCAGGCACCTTAAAGATGCAGGCCTCTCTCTCCTGTTATCCACTGTCCTCTGCTCAGTAGCAGGTAACCGTACTTCTACATGCACACTCAGATATTTGCATAACACTGCCGCCCACTCTATCATAGTGGTTCGCTCTCCTAGAACAACCAGCATCCGCCTCAAATCAGTTGGTCGATCCTCCGACATCTGGATGGCAGCCCTGGGATGTGGTCACTCCACAGAGATGCCCTCTTCCACATTTCAACTGATCTCCTCCTGTGGCTGTCTCTCAACTTTAGGTTGTCCCACAAATTACACACCTCCTGCCAGCATAGTCTGTAGTCACAGTCCATGCTCCTCTAGATGACAGTTAACACTACCGAAGCTCATGTATTCAGCAGCAACAGTCCTTTCGAAAGTTCCTGAAATCCAAATGACACATCCCTCAACAATATCGTGAGTGTCCAGCCAAGCCAGCAACCGAACTCCAAACATATCCTCTTTCTTCGATGTCACTCTCCCCAACTCATTGACTAAACATGTGGCTTTTTCCTCCTTCCCTGGAATCAGCCCCCTGAATAGGCAGAAGTGTTCACACCCTCCCCCTGAAACATTTGCTTTAGCTCAAAGATTAAAGAACATTCCAGAAGCCCATTATCTGGGATTGAATATCAGACCCCCTGTTGTGAGGGCAGCCCCTGGGTCTACTATCCCCATTCAGCACTGTGGACCTAGTGACTGGGAGAACAATGGCTTGAGGCCCCTGATATACTGATGCGATTAATAGAATATTTCTTTACGTTTACCTTTAGCAATCTTCTGTCTGGCCTTATGTATACATAAAATCCAACAGCACGCCTTCCTCTGCTTACTGCTACTGAATGGAAATATTAATTCTTGAGTCTGCACTCACGAGTAAGCAAATCTCTAATAAAACATAACAATAATATCAATGTAACAGTGCTGGAAAAAGTCTGCATCCCTTAGAGCCATGGACTTCACTCTACGTGCATTGGTCCAATAGCCTTTAGTTAGTGACCAGCTCCTCACAGGAGTCATGAAGGTATCAAATAGCTTATCTTTTAAATTGATACGTATTAATGGTTTTGGGGGGGGTAAAATAAAGGTTTCTGTTAAGATTTCCTCAAGGTTCCGCACTAGTCCTGATATTACTAGAAATATTTGAAAATTACTCTTATGTTAGTTGTATATGCAGTTACATTTCTCAAATACATCTCACATAGGACTTAAATTCAATGACTAACATAAAAAAAACAGTCTTACCAACTCCAATGTACTGGCAGGATGCAGGAGACCTCAATGATAAAGGCAAAGGCAGTATAGGTGCAAAATACTGATAGAGCAACCAATCCAAGGCTGTTTTTTTGGTGGTTTTTCTTACATTTCTCGAATTCTCAAAACAATTTTGCAAAAGAACCAAGATGGTGAAACTTGTCCTTGATTAGAGCATGTATTTCATCACGTGCAGACTCTGAAGAGGAAGCTCTGAAAAGACACAACAGGATCAAAGTGATTTTCGGCACTTAAGACTGCCATCAGATATTTCTGGTGGTTTCATGAGTGGCCATGATGATGATCACTTAGATAGTGTCTACTTCTGGCGAACATGAACAGTAGTGTACTTAGATAGTTGTGATGTTTTATTTCATCAAATGGCCTTTCAAGGTGACAGGTCCACTTGTGCTCACATCTTTTCTGCATTGTAATATCAAGCTTCCGATATAAGCAACACAGGATCTTCTGTAAAGCTGTGTTCAGAAGATATTACTTTACAGATATTCCTTAATTAACTAAACATTAATAAACATACTTACACAGATATTTTTCTGTTGTGGGTAATAGATGAAAATAACAAGGACACCTATGAATCTGTATTCTTACTTCTTATGTTCAGTGTTACTCCAGACGGTTGCAGAATATGGATAATAAGGGTTATTATTTGCAATTTGTTGTCCTTGCGGCTTTCTTTCCTGTTTTCATTATTTCTTTTTGTCAGTTCAAGCATTACCAGGCTTTGAAAGAAATATTATAATAAAAAAGCGAAGGTCTAGAGATGTAGGTAAAATATTAGCAACACAAATGGTCCTGACACCAATTCTAGGAAATTGATCCTTAGAGAACACAAATATATAGGAAGAGGAAACTACAATGTTACGTGTCAGTCAACATAAGTAATCAATTAACCGTCTACTAATGGCTGTGGCTTTCTGGTTAGAGGATAAACAGGGATGCAAGTACCCAATTTCAACAGATAGGTGATAAGTTATATAGCGCGGAATGCCTAAGGCCTGTTTCACACATCAGTTTTTTTGGTCAGTCAAAATCTGCTAAAATGGCGGACAACGGACCCGTTCCTGTACTGACCACAACGTTTGGCACTGAACCGTTATTTTAACGGATCCGTCAAAGGAAGAATTTTAAAGGAACCGCTGCCTGGGGGGGGGGAGAGAGAGAGAGAGAGAGAGGGAGAGAGAGAGAGAGAATTTTTCAGCCGCCAGAACAGAGTTTAGGGTTAAATTTGCGGCTGAGTGAAGTTTTTCGGGCATGCGCAGTGACAAATGCGGATCCGGACGCCCGAAAAAACGTTGCATGGTCCGTTCGGGCATGTCGGCGGACATCAAAATTTTGGCGGATCCGCAAAAAAACAGATCCAACGAATGGCCATCCGTCAAGATCCGCCGGTATTGCAACTCAATGGGAAAAAAACGGATCCGCCAAGAAAAATGGCGGATCCGTTATTTTTGAAAAACGGCGGATATTGACTGATGGACACAAACAGATGTGTGAAACAGGCCTAATTAATGGGTATTATGCTGAGAAAACTACATTTTCATGAGACTACGCACTGTGATTCTTTTTTCTCCTTAGTCATTGCAACGTTTTCTTATTCTTCCAATTCATACAGTATATATTTTTGCATCTTTATAGATCAAATTCAGTAGTGTATTATTCTTTCAATTCTAACATATTTTTGGCGTTAGAACACTTGAAAAGGGTAAGCCCTTAAAACACATCAATCACCTGCAGTATATGTTATATGGAAGCTCCAGGATATAATGTATGCTGCAACTGTTACACAATATGAGAATTACTATACTGTAAAATCAAAGAAATGAGCCAGAGCATAACTTAGTATGCGTGTAATGTGTAAGAGCACGTTCACAAGGGTCATTTCACAGGCAAAGCCCAAGAAAAAAACAATCTGAGCATATACCCTATACCATTATATAGTAATAGTAAATGTACACTTCATAAGGTACTAAACAATATTTTGATAAAAAAAGCGTAAAAGCCATCCCACTGCGACAAAGTGTACCCAATTACTATAGTGTTAAAAATTGCTCAACATTTTAGGTAAAATTAATGTAAAATTGCTTTCAGTAGTAAGCATACTAAATGCTAGTTCTTGAAGGACTAACAACAACTTAAGCATAGTCCATTGGCCAATTCAACATGTCTGGTAAGGGGAATAGCAGCATAAGATTAGCAGGTGCGGGAATTGCAGTTGCACTTACGTCCTTGAGCCTATGATTGCCCAAAAGATTCCCTTGGCAATTAATAGAAGAGACCAATATTATTAACCCATTCACGATATCCCCCGTACATGAACAGCGCAAGTGGTATTTGGAGCTAGCTCATGCAGCAAGCCAACTCCATACCCAGCATGTGATGGCTATGTATTACAAGTAGGACCTGTCACAAGCAATATTGGGCGTAGTGGTGCTCCACCCATCATTGTTAACCTGCTAAATGCTGCTGTTTATCTCTGACAGCTGTATTAATAGCATGGGTGCTCCTCATTCTCTCCTCTCATCGTTTCACTCGTGACTTTTTCACGGGTTACCAATGTGGTGTCATGATAGCTGGAGCTCAGCTAACAACTTCTGTGCCTGTCATTACAGAGCTCCTTTGAAACCCTGCCTGAGTCTGGACTTTGAAGGAGGCCATGATTTCTGCTATATGCAGCCATGCTGTGCATCACTGTACATAGCACAAGCGATCGGGCGATCGCATCTTCAAGTCTTCTAAGGGGGCTAACAATAACAGTAAAAAGTAAAAAAAAGTTTTAAAAAATAAAAAATACTAAATGTTCAAATCACCCATCCATTTTCCCCCCATTGAAAATAAAGATATTAAAATAATAATAAAAAAATCCATATATGTATCGCCGTTTTCAGAAAAATCTGATCTATCAAAATATAAAAACAATTAGCCTGAGCAGTAAAAACCATTAATGTAAAAAAATTCAAAACCACCAAAAATTAGTTTTTTTTTTATCGCCACAATTACGTAAAAAAGGCTGTAACAAGCGTCACTGACCGAAAATTAAAAAGAATGGTGACATATATAGAAATAGGTGAACCCGAATAGTAAAGTTCAGCATCCATACCGAACACCTACTTTTCGGGCATGGACAATGGACATGGACTTAACCAAACACTGGGTGTTTGTTGTGTTGTTATGTGCATGGCAGAGCAGCAACACTGCTACTGATCAGCGGTAAAATCATTATCGCCGGTCAGACAGCCGCGTTTCCCATGCTGGGTTGTGTCTAAAAATGGGCAGACCTCTGGATGTTCGGGTCCAGCGGGTTCAGCTGAAGAGTTGAAAAACCTTTGGGTTTGGGTATCAGAACAGTACCTGAACCCGGACACAATTCACTTGAATGGGGGGGCGCAAATATCCAGTGTTTGCCACACAGCCAGAATAAAGTCCTCTAATTGAAAGAATGATACAGACTCCTTTAATGATTCTAAGCTAAACCATACTCATGTCATCACCCATTCCATTGAAGCCAGTGTCTGCTGCAATAAAGCAAAAATAAAAAACAACCATATCCCTTACCTGTCCGTCATTCTGTCCCACACCATAATCCATGCCTGGGGATAAACAGTTTTCAACCTGGATGGTGCCAAGATGCAACTGTCCAGGCTGATAGCCACAGATGAATGAGCTGCTGCAAGATGCCCTCTAGCACAGTGAGAAAAAGCCTCACCGTGTAATGGTGAGTTCACCGCAGTGCATTGAGAGAAATCTGTTACAGTGAATTGCATGACTTTCTCACTGTGCTAATGGGGATCTCACCGAGGTCACTGCAGTTCAGAGGCCCAGCTGGGAACGCAGCCTCAGTGACTGGCGGTAACCTCGATGACATCACCGCTAGTCACTGATGCTGCTGTTTTTTTTACAGGAGATGATGGCTTCAATGGAATGGGCGATTATGTGAGTATGGTTTAATTTAGAATCATTAAAGGAGTCTGTGTCATTATTTCACTTAAAATACTTTATTCTGGCTGTGTGTTTATTTACAATATAACTATATGATTAGTAATGGATAGATGTCTTATAGATGCCTCTCCATTACTAAGCTACATGATTGATGTCACCGGACAATACAAAGGTGACATCAATATAACAAATATGAACCCCACTTGCCACTGCTACAGGACAAGAGGGAAGAGCCATCAAAGCGCAAGTGCCATCTAATAGATTGGCCTTTTCTGGATGGCTGTGGGCTGCTATTTGTAGGCTGGGAGGGGCAATATTAATTGTCCCTTACCAGCCTGAGAATACCAGCCCCCAGCTGCCTGTTTTAGCAAGGTTGGCTGTCAAAAATGGGGGAGACCCCATGTTTTTTTTTAAATCTATTCTTGATCTATTCTTGCTAACGCTGACAGCTGAGGGTTGCAGCTCCCAGCTGTCAGTTTTGTCTGGCTGGTTATCAAAAATGCAGGGGAATCCACACTGTTTTTTTTAAATTATTTATTTAGAGTGCAGGCACCAGCTAATGAATACTCCTATCAGCTGCTACTGTTCTCGCAGTTGTTAGCGGCAACAGGCATAGGCTGATGGGAGAAGTAGTCCCATCAGGCGACACCAGTGACTGGAGGTAAACTTTATAACTCTGGTCTCAGCTGTGGGCTTATGCTGTCATTTGACAGCGTGGGAACAGCGCCCTTCTGACTGGCGGTAATGATTTTGATGTGCTTACAGGCGACAATGACAGTATCTAACACTCGATGCACTACCCTATGACTGAAAGTCGGCGGCCAGGGGAGAAAATAAATTTTCACCTGATAGCCACACTTTCAGAGTGGCAGCCTAGCAGCATTGTAGCTCTATTTACCTGCAAAGTAACCATATATCTGCAGGTAAATCGTCTTTTCCATGTTTTCCAATGTGACAGGTTCCTCTAATTGATTTTGAGGTTCCATGGTGGTTTCTGTCCATCGCTGACTATCGTGAGATTCTGTGTTTTTTTCTCCATGTGCAGTAATGTAAGCAATGTGAACATTTACTGCCTAGAAGAATGTAAGAACCATCCTAATGAAATTAGCATGCTCGAAATGTGAGCTTTCAACTGGGAAGCCATCCTAATGGTTGCACTGGGTGTATTTACAGAACTACCTGTTGCATTGTTTTCATACTGGAGCAATTACCTTGTTTTAATTTTATCAAAGGGGGGGGGGGGGAGTTGTTATACTGTCAGTATTCACAGCTTGCTCTTTGTGATGTAATTTTCAGAATTGATCTGGTTTCTTTATTTAGAAGTACATCTGGTAGCGGCAGGACTTAATTACAATATATCTAATAAACTGCTCTCACTATCTCACACTGTGAAGGGAACATAATACAGGTGCCATAGGGCAGTGGTTGGTGCTATTTTTCATGGGATTTTGGAGTTTATGGCGTCAAGGAAGACATCAGAAGCAATGAGATGCTCCATAAAGCATGTGATTCATCTACTTTCTGGACGTTGCCTCCAGCAGATAAAATGCAATTAGCTTTAATTTTTCTTTCATAGGTTTTATAGTAACGACATATTCCTCAACATACCAACATACTGTTCACTAAATATTTTCACATTAATTTAAAAGTAGAATATATATATATATAGTGAGGCAGTGACGGATGTTGTATGCGAGGGTCACTAATGTGTCCCCCAGGATGCGCATTGAAGCGTATTAAGACCGCTAGAGTGCATTGCAGTCGAAGATATTGCTGTGACTGCGGTGCAAAATAAAAGTAAGTTTGGTCTTGGACAAGCTATTTGCATGGGCTTTTATTTTATTTTTGGAGTGAACTACAGGATGGCAGTGGGACAGTTCGCTCCCTCCAGGCCGGGCCTTACCAGTGGCCCATGTCTTGCGTTGAAATCTCTTGTCAATTTTTCTTTTCCGTCCACATCTAGGGAAGTTAGCCACAGTGCCATGGGCTTTAAACTTCTTGAGGACACTGCGCACAGTAGACACAGGACATTCAGGTCTGTGGAGATGGACTTGTAGCCTTGAGATTGCTCATGCTTCCTCACAATTTTGTTTCTCAAGTCCTCAGACAGTTCTTTGGTCTTCTTTCTTTTCTCCATGCTCAATGTGGTACACACAAGGACACAGGACAGAGGTTGAGTCAACTTTAATCCATGTCAACTGGCTGCAAGTGTGATTTAGTTATTGCCAACACCTGTTAGGTGCCACAGGTAAGCTACAGGTGCTGTTAATTACACAAATTAGAGAAGCATCACATGATTTTTCAAACAGTGCCAATACTTTTGTCCACCCTCTTTTTTATGTTTGGTGTGGAATTATATCCAGTTTGGCTTTAGGACAATTATTTTCGTGTTTTTTCATTTAAGACAAATTAAATGAAGATAATAATACCAAAGAATTTGTGTTTGCAATCATTTTCAGGAAGAAACTGAGTATTATCTGACAGAATTGCAGGGGTTTGAATACTTTTGGCCACAACGGTATACATATAAGCAGCAAGACACAGTAAAGCCACATAATGTAGCATAACACTATCTGCTCTGTACATTGAAACAATTGAGCTGTTTATTGCTCATAGTCCTTAAAATAAGACAATAAAGACCATCACATACTTATGTTGTCCGAATCCCCATACTAATGTGTACCTGATTCTTCCCCAACAGATTATGTTGGGTGAAAGAAGGATCCAGCACATCAGATTTGAGATGACCTATCCTTTTGCTCCCCTGGATTTAAGCCATCAGAGGAGTCTTGATAGGGTTTCTTAGGAGCACTCAGACACGGGAGAGATGGCTGTCGGCAAAATTACCTGCCAATTGTTCGGCAACTATTTTTCCGAGCGCACCTATGATCTCCAAACAATCAGCCACTACCACTTCAAGTCTAATTCTTTTGATGTCCTGCTGGTTTTATGGGGTCATCTACTACTTGGGCACCCCCCTCCTTAATACTGTATTCCCAGATTTAAAATATAATAAATATTCACCTCTCGCACCAGCACCAATTCTGCAATGTCAAAGCAAGTTCAATCGGCACTTGTTTACAATTGTTATGCCACTAGAAAGCTGCAGTCAATCAGCTGCACCTAATGGATTGCAGTGAGATACAGCATTTAGGGAGTTGTTATCTGCATAGAGAACCACCCTTTAATCAAATTTTCCTTTAGAAATAAAGTACCATACCTGCACATGAATGCTGAAGCTAGTCACTAGTTTCAGCAGTGAGGCTAGTAATTGATTGCAGTAGTCACATGTATTTGCTTGGATAACTCCATTAATATATTTTAGAAAAATCTCTTTTAAATTGTTTCATTTTTTTAAAAATTGATTGTCACAATATCTCTCCATAGGTCTATTCTGCCATCTGGCATGTGAACACCATAGAAGGCAAATTCCCTATTGATGGACATCCATCTGAATGATCGCTATGTAAAACTTCTTTTTCATTGGCATCTTTCCTTCTGACTGTTTGTTTTTACTGTAAAATTGGCTACTAGTAAGGGTTGACGGGAGTTGGGCCTTTACAATCAACTGAATGTGTGAGAACCACGCGGCTGAAACAGAGAACACCATTTTCTGAAGTCCACTGGGAAATCAATCTACAGAATGGGGATTTTGCTCCTGCCTCACTGCCGACATTTTCTTGAAGCCCACGGCCTGCGGACTTGTACCATTGGAACATCCCCTCCTCCCAGTCCAGGACTCGCAGCATCGCACCTCTCCTGCTGCTACCACTGGATTCCTGCAGCAGTGACCCTGCCTCCTGTGACCCTGTGTCACGAGCGCTTCAGATGTGACAGGCTATCATCCTGCGTCAGGCCTCAGAAGGTCTGAGCGCCTGTCCATACAGACTGCTCCCTGAACCATCTGCCTCTAGGACCCAGCATCGACCTCCTCCTGCCCTGAGAAGTTTGGATCTATTTAGTTAGTGGTTCAGCTGTGACCGAGTGTGGGTAATAGCTTCATTTCCACTTCTGCTTGCTAGAGGCATGGACCTTCTCAGAGTGCTCCAGTTTGGTGTCTGGAATCCCTCTTCTGGTATCTGTATCTGGCTATTCAGCTAAGTGTTCCCCTGTTTGTCTCACCTTACAGTCTTTAGCTTAGAGGAGACTGCCTAGCACGCATCTCCCTCCCGTTCCCTATTCAGGTCTAGGCCCCAGAGAGATTCAGGGCCTCAGGTTCCGGCTCTGCGATTGGTGAGGAACTAATATAAGGACTCGGTAGGAGTTCTAGGGAGAGATTAGATCTAGCCTAGGGGTCTCCAAATCCCTTCCTTAGTGTCTGGGCCCCCTTCCCCATTTCCCTTTATGTTACACTTGGTTTTCCCTCACCGTGCGTGACACCCTGCTCCACCATTGCCACACCCCAGTAAGTTACATTCGGACTTTAAGACACACCCTATTTTCCTCCTAAATTTTAGGGAAAAAGTGCATCTTGTAGACAAAAAATAGGTAACTGCAACTGGAGGTCAGTGGCGGTCATTGAAAAAAGGGGGAAATGGGAGCTTGAAGCTGAATTATCGATTATATTGGATTTTTGTTTGCGCTGAACTTTCAGAGCCAAGGTGCCATTTCAGGAATAAAGAATTTGTGTTTCCCAAATAGACAATTCTTCTAGTCGATAGACTATATGTATTTTTTCCAACAATTTTGAAAAGGTCGAAGGATTGGGTAACCCCTTTAATATTGACGATCATCTGAAGTGTCAGCCGAGCGATCCTCAGATTATTCCTTGACTTCCATAGTTCAGCGATGAAGCTGGCGAGAGTACACCTGGCATTACTGCACATGCTCAGGGAGGAATGCTAAATCTGAGCCCTGCTTGGCCAAACATTCGGCAAGGACTAGGGGATCATGATCATTATATCCGATGTCAGACGAGTCTCAATGAAGGAACGCCCTGATGAACTAGTCGTAGGCAAATAACATATGGTGATCAACTTTAATATAAGTAATTTTGGGACACATACAATTCTTAGTTTGGAATAATGCTAGCTTGGAGGCTTGGGGAATATGACAGGTTTCCTTTAACTAATTTTTTGAGGTTTTTGACTTTACATTGAATAGTCCACCAAATCAAATACACTTGCATACCTGATGACATTACATGGCAGAGGTAATTAGAAAATTAAAGCAGTCATACACGGCTCCATTCTTTCTGTATCTGACTCCGAGCCACTTCACGACTGAAGGTATTTTGCATCTGAATGACATGCTGAGAAAATGGATTCTTTGTACTAATAATATATCATGTGTCATTCTATTATAGCAAAAAAAAACATCAGAAGTCGATGAAGTGTTGTGTATTTGCAAATGGAAAAGAATGGCATGCTAAAATAACAAAATGCTATTAGGATTCCATTGTATTTTTTTTTTACTTTGATAATCATAACTTGTTTTTCTTGGCTGAGTGCATTTTATGTAGTTGTACAATGAGGAAAATGAGGTGTTTATCAGAGGAAGAAGAATTTGACTGTTTCTGTTTTTTTTTTCCACCCTTGTTTTACAGATTCAATGGAATAAAATTAATGTACTACATATATATCAATCAGCCATAGCATTAAAACCAAAGACAGATAAAGTATATAGCACAAATTATCCTGCTACAAATGGAACCCTCAAGAACGGGAAGGATTAAGCAAGTGAACAATCAGTTCTTGAATCATTGCATACCAGTATAGATGTATGCAATGATTAAGGAACTATTTCCGAAACGCGTTTGACTGTAAATCTTACCCCCCTTTCCCTAGTGGAATCACTTTTTTGTCTCTCTTGATCTATTTTTAATTTGAATATATTAAAAGTTTGCATTTTAAAGAAGTTTTGGATGCTGGAACACACCTGCTTCTTTTCTTATAATGCTCCCATGTTTTTAGTTTAAATTATAACCTAAACTTTACAAGCTAAAATCTCAGCAATGGAAATAGGAAATAATGAAATAAAAACTGTTTTAATTAGCTCTGGAGCCACTATTCCATGATGTGACCAGTTTAACATGTTAAAAGTGACAAAAGCTCCTAATTAAAGGGAATCTGTCACCCCTTTTTTCGAATATGAGCTGCCGGCACCGACTTCAGGGGCTTATCTACAGTATTCTGTAATGCTGTAGATAAGCCCCCCCCGATGTAACTTGAAAGATAAGTAAATAGAGTTAGATTATACTCACCCGGGGGATGGTCTGGTCCGGCGCCTCCATTCTTCATACGATACCGTCCTCTTCTTTCCTTGCTGTCGTGGCTCCGGTGCGGGTGCAGAATACTGCAGTGCGCAGGCGCCAGACTTGTCCCAGCGCCTGCACACTGCAGAACTCTGATCTGCCCTCAACAGGGCAGAGCAGTGCGCCTGCGCAAGAGCCAAGACAGGAAGGAAAGAAGAGGACTGCATCGTATGGAGATGGGAGGCGCTGGACCGGACCTCGACACCCATCAGACCAGACTGGACGCCGGGGTGATTATAACTCTTTTTTCTTATCTTTCAGGTTACATCAGGAGCTTATCTACAGCATTACAGAATGCTGTAGATAAGCCCCTGATGTAGGTGCCGGCAGCTCAAATTCGAAAAAAGGGGTGACTGATTCCCTTTAAATAGGAACACTAAACTTAATCTGTTTGTTCACTGTTTATTCTGGTGAAGTATTTATTGTTTATTTAATGCATTTGTAGTGTTGGAAGGACATAACAGATGAAAAACATTTGTTCTTAATACTACTTCAAATCTACGATTTTTCATTTTCAGAAAAAATGCTTAGATGTTTGAACTGAATGAGATGCCATTATGATATAAAATTTTTAGCAATAAGATTCTAAAAGTCCCATTATGACTATAAATCATAAATAGACAACTGTAATGTTAGCAGTCACTTCTTAGCAGTCATAGAGTTACAATGGCCTCTTTCCTTGGAATATTGCCAAATGATCTAACGCACAGCTTCTCCAGCTGCCCCTACAGTTTCAGATTTATGGTGTGAGTCAAACAGAGAAAATAAACCGTATACAGTAGTTAATGCATTTTTTTTAGACTGTACAACATTGAATGAATGGCGAATGATTATAAATGATTTAATTTTCGCCAGATTGTAAAAAAAGGTTTTCAATACAAGAAAGTCTACCATGTCCTCTACTGTTCCTCTTTTCTATTCCGTGTTTGACTATGAATAGAGTTGAGCGATACCGTCCGATACTTCAAAGTATCGGATCGGAATGGATCGGCCGATCTTAAAAAAAAGTATCGGTATCGCCGATTCCGATACCGGAAGTCCCATTCAAGTCTATGGGACTTCCGGTATCGGAATAAGGAAAACCCTGTTTTTCCCTTGTACAGCCTCTCTGGGGTCTGTACGGGCCTTTCGGGGGGCTGTGCCGGCCTGCCAGGGGGTCTGTGCAGGCTCCGGTGGTCTGTGCCGGCCTGCCGGGGGGCTGTGCCGGCCTGCCAGGGGGGCTGTGCAGGCTCCGGTGGGCTGTGCCGGCCTGCCGGGGGGCTGTGCAGGCTCCGGTGGGCTGTGCCGGCCTGCCGGGGGGCTATGCCGGCCTGCCGGTGGTCTGTGCAGGCTCCGGTGGGCTGTGCCGGCCTGCCGGGGGGCTGTGCCGGCCTGCCGGGGGGCTGTGCAGGCTTCGGGGGTCTGTGCAGGCATCGTCCGATGGGACTACAAGTCCCATCGGGCGATGCCTGCTACCATGACAGTGATTGACACATTAGCCAATGATGGGACAGTAGTAGTCCCATCATCCGGCTAATGTGTTGAATGTAAAAAAAAAAAAAAAAATTACATGCTACATACATACTACATACATGCTACATTCATACTACATACATGCTACATTCATACTACATATATACTACATGCAACATACATACTACATATATACTACATGCATGCAACATGCATACTACATATATACTACATGCATGCAACATGCATACTACATATATACTACATGCTACATACATACTACATATATGCTACATATATACTACATGCATGCTACATACATACTGCATGCTACATACATACTACATATATACTACATGCATGCTACATACATACTACATATATACTACATACATACTACATGCATGCTACATGCTACATACATACCACATACATACTACATACATACTACATACATACTACATGCTACATACATACTACATATATACTACATGCATGCTACATACATGCTACATATATACTACATGCTACATACATACTACATGCATGCTACATACATACTACATACATACTACATGCATGCTACATACATACTACATGCTACATACATACTACATATATACTACATGCATGCTACATACATACTACATGCTACATATATACTACATGCTACATACTTACTACATGCATGCTACATACATACTACATACATACTACATGCATGCTACATACATACTACATGCTACATACATAATACATATATACTACATGCATGCTACATACATACTACATGCTACATATATACTACATGCTACATACATACTACATGCATGCTACATACATACTACATACATACTACATGCATGCTACATACATACTACATGCTACATACATACTACATATATACTACATGCATGCTACATACATACTACATGCTACATATATACTACATGCTACATACATACTACATGCATGCTACATACATACTACATACATACTACATGCATGCTACATACATACTACATGCTACATACATACCACATACATACTACATATATACTACATGCATGCTACATACATACTGCATGCTACATGCATGCTACATACATACTACATACATACTACATGCTACATACATACCACATATATACTACATACATACTACATACAATACATTCATACAATACATACATAGACATACAGTACATATAACATAGAGTAACATACTTACCAATACTTGTCACATTGTTCCCCGAAGCCATTGTCTTTTAAAGGAATAAATATTAACATAACAAACCACAAAAATACTCACCCACGATCCGAAGCAGTCCACGAGTGTGTCCCACGACGATCTTGGGTAGAGAACTGCAGCATCAGCTGATGCCGCCGTTCTCTACGAGCTGCAGGAATCCAATGACGGAAGGTAGGTATCCTTCCGCACTGTATTCCTCCGCCACTTAAAAAAAAAAAAGTCCCTAGTCTCACTTTATGCCATTGCTGTGTGGGAATTTCCCACGCAGCAATGGCATAAAGTGAGACTAGGGACTTTTTTTTTTTTTAAGTGGCGGAGGAATACAGTGCGGAAGGATACCTACCTTCCGTCATTGGATTCCTGCAGCTCGTAGAGAACGGCGGCATCAGCTGATGCTGCAGTTCTCTACCCAAGATCGTCGTGGGACACACTCGTGGACTGCTTCGGATCGTGGGTGAGTATTTTTGTGGTTTGTTATGTTAATATTTATTCCTTTAAAAGACAATGGCTTCGGGGAACAATGTGACAAGTATTGGTAAGTATGTTACTCTATGTTATATGTACTGTATGTCTATGTATGTATTGTATGAATGTATTGTATGTAGTATGTATGTAGTATATATGTGGTATGTATGTAGCATGTAGTATGTATGTAGTATGTATGTAGCATGCATGTAGCATGCAGTATGTATGTAGCATGCATGTAGTATATATGTAGTATGTATGTGGTATGTATGTAGCATGCATGTAGTATATATGTAGTATGTATGTAGTATGCATGTAGTATGTATGTAGTATATATGTGGTATGTATGTAGTATGTATGTAGCATGCAGTATGTATGTAGCATGCATGTAGTATATATGTAGTATGTATGTAGTATGTATGTAGCATGCATGTAGTATGTATGTAGCATGCATGTAGTATGTATGTAGCATGCATGTAGTATGTATGTAGTATGTATGTAGTATATATGTAGTATGTATGTAGCATGTAGTATGTATGTAGTATGTATGTAGCATGTAGTATATATGTAGTATGTATGTAGTATATATGTGGTATGTATGTAGTATGTATGTAGCATGCAGTATGTATGTAGCATGCATGTAGTATATATGTAGTATGTATGTAGCATGTAGTATGTATGTAGCATGCATGTAGTATGTATGTAGTATGTATGTAGTATTTTTTTTTTTTTTAACATTTAACACATTAGCCGGATGATGGGACTACTACTGTCCCATCATTGGCTAATGTGTCAATCACTGTCATGGTAGCAGGCATCGCCAGATGGGACTTATAGTCCCATCGGACGATGCTTGCACAGACCCCCGGACATCAGCACAGCCCCCCGGCAGGCCGGCACAGCCCCCCGGCAGGCCGGTACAGACCCCCACAGGGTGCACAGACCACCGGCAGGCCGGCACAGCCCCCCGGTAGGCCGGTACAGACCCCGGGCAGTCCACACAGCCCCCCGGCAGGCCGGTACAGACCCCGGGCAGTCCACACAGCCCCCCGGCAGGCCGGCAGAGACCCCCGGAAGGCCCGAAATGACGGCGCATCATGATGCGCACACACCGCGCATCATGATGACGTCAGGCTGTCAATCAACTTTGAACTTCCGATTCCGATGCCGACTTCCGATATTGAAAAAATATCGGAAGTCTGTATCGGAATTCCGATACAGCAAGTATCGGCCGATACCCGATACTTGCGGTATCGGAATGCTCAACACTAACTATGAAATAAAATACACAAATATCCTCTACAGGTGGGAAAAAGGACTTGAACTCTATGGCCACCTAATGGATGTAGGAATCCTAAAAGTCAATATCGACCCATTAATGAGCCTTGCCGCATGACTTAAAAAAAATTCAAACAAGATACTCCATTTACAGACACGTGTGTGCCCCTCATCTGTGCAAAGATTCCCAGTTAGATACCTCATGGTGAAGACCTAGATTTTTTCCCTGTTTTTCGACGTATTGATGTCTCTTTGGTTCCGAGAAACACGTCTGCAGCTTTACTGGACGAGTCCAGAGAGCATGCGCGCATCATACAATGTCAGTGTAGGTCTTCTCTCATCCTTCTCTTCAGTCTGCAGTGCCCGCTCTCTGCATATGGAATCGTTGAGTAGCAAGCTCTCACACTGGTAATGCTCCTATGGTTTTAGCATAAATTATAGCCTAACCTTTGCTAGCTAATATTTCTGCAATGGAGATGGGAAATAATATCGCTTTTCTATCTGCATAAAGAAATAAGACTTTTATGCAGGTATGAGTTTTATAGGGTCTATATCCCTTATAGGACTGTATTAGTAGTTTAAATCACTTTTTGAGGGGTGACAGATTCTATTTTATCAAGAAGGAAATCTAATTTTTGAGTTACATGTATCTACATTTTGTCTTAAAGGGAATCTTTCAGCAGAATTTTGGTATAGAATCTGAGAGCATCATTTTCTAAGGGCAGAAACCCTGATTCCAGTGATGTATCACTTACTGGACTGCTTGGTTCAATTTTGATACAATCCTTGTTTTTATAGCTGTAGATGTAGCAATGGTGAGAATGCTGAGCTCTGTATAACCCAACCCAAACCCCTGATTGGCAGATTCCTGTGTACACTGTCGGCAGGCTTCCAATCAGTGCTGGGGGCGGGGTTACACAGATTAGACTGACTGTTTTGCACGTGACACCAAGTCCTGTACCTATAATCTCCTGCTGATTGCATTGAAACTACAGTGAATTGCTGTGCAAGTGACACATCCCTGTAATCAGCGCATCTGCCCCAACACTATGCTGCTCTCAGATTAAATAGCACATACCGGCTAACAGATTCCCTGTAAAAGAACATACACAATATATCAAGGGTAGATTGTTGACCAGATAAAAACAATACTCCTTTCAGCACTGGAAAAAGGATAGATGTCAATCATTGGACAACCATTAGCAAATGTTTGACTTGCAAAAGATCGTTTGGCCAACACTGGCTATGTAGACATTGACTTTTTTTGTCTGTATTGTCTGTTACACATTGGCCAAACATATTCAACAACTGGGTGAAGGAGAAACAGTAGATCTGGTAATGTTTTTTTCAAAGAAATTTTGTCTTTAGGTAAAAGATTGTTTGTAAGAATGAAAGACTAAAATTACTAAAATTTTTAACAAGCCCAACTTTGCTCCAGACGATGACAATGTGTCATCGGTTGTCAAATTATATCGAATAAATGTTGGATATGGTTGAAATTGTTCATTTTCATCAACTTTATTCTAACGAATAATGGCAGTTGCTTCTCTTTTTTTTAATGAGCTAACTTAGCAGAAATCACTAAGGTAAGTCACCTTGTCACAACATAACCAATAAGAACAGGATTAGAAATCAGACTCTTTTGGTACGTATACATGCCTTTAGAGGTTTCATGAGCCAGAAAAGATGAAGGAGTAAATTTTGAGTCTAAAATTACTTTTACTACTTGAAATTCATGCAGTTTCTATCACTATGACAACAGAATATGTCGAGAATTCAACAATAATTTAAATAAGTTTGTTAACTAGAATGAATATGCAAAAATAGCCATATAGAATTCTATTCCCCAAATGTATTTTTTTCATAGAAGCAAATGCCCGAATGTATTTTGCTCAAACTATAGTTATTCATACTTTACCTGGGTGACAATATACTGCTATTTCCTCATCATTATGGTACAGGATAAAAATAGAACCTGTGGATTTCTTGAGATAAAAAAAGGCAAATTGTCCAAATAATAACAAGCCGAGAAAAGGAAAAAGAGTTTAAAACTAAGTTAGTACAGTTATTCTTTAGCATGCCATCATACATCCACTACTTAAAAAACCATCCCTCGACCAAAACTGTGCCGCTAACTATAGACCTGTCTCTAATCTTCCCTTCATCTCTAAACTCCTGGAACGCCTGGTCCACTCCCGTCTTATCCGCTATCTCTCTGATAACTCTCTTCTCGACCCGCTCCAATCCGGCTTCCGCTCCTTACACTCTACTGAAACTGCCCTCACTAAAGTCTCTAATGATCTGCTAACAGCTAAATCTAATGGTCATTACTCCATGCTAATTCTCTTGGATCTCTCTGCAGCATTCAACACTGTGGATCATCAGCTCCTCCTCACTATGCTCCGTTCCATTGGCCTCAAGGACACCGTTCTCTCCTGGTTCTCCTCCTATCTCTCTGACCGCTCCTTTATTGTATCTTTTGCCGGTTCCTCCTCCTCTCACCTTCCCCTTACTGTTGGGGTTCCTCAAGGATCAGTCCTAGGCCCCCTCCTCTTATTCCTTGTACAATGCCCCTATTGGTCAAACAATCAGTAGATTTGGTTTCCAGTACCATCTCTATGCTGATGACACCCAATTATACACTTCTTCTCCTGACATCATGCCAGCCTTTCTAGAAAACACCGGCGATTGTCTAAACGCTGTGTCTAACATCATGTCCTCACTATATCTGAAACTGAACCTGTCAAAGACTGAACTCCTTGTGTTTCCTCCCTCTACTAATGTACCTATACCCGACATTGCCATTTCTGTGTGTGGCTCCACTATTACTCCCCAGCAACATGCCAGCTGTCTTGGGGTCATACTTGATTCGGAGCTTTCCTTTGCCCCCCACATTCGATCACTGGCTCGCTCTTGTCATCTGCACCTCAAGAACATTTCTAGAATTCGACCTTTTCTTACTTTTGAGTCTGCAAAAACTCTTACTGTTTCTCTTATTCATTCTCGTCTCGACTATTGTAACTCTCTTCTAATTGGTCTCCCTCTTACCAAACTCTCCCCTCTCCAATCTGTCTTGAATGCTGCAGCCAGGATCATATTCCTCACCAATCGTTACACCGATGCCTCTGCCTTGTGCCAGTCATTACACTGGCTACCCATCCACTCCAGAATTCAATATAAACTTATTACCCTCACCCACAAAGCCCTCCATGGCTCAGCACCACCCTACATCTCCTCCCTTGTTTCAGAATACCATCCTACCCGCGCCCTCCGTTCTGCTGATGACCTGAGGTTAGCATCCTCAATAATCAGAACCTCCCACTCCCATCTCCAAGACTTTACACGTGCTGCGCCAATTCTTTGGAATGCACTTCCCAGGTCAATACGATTAGTGCCCAATCCCCACAATTTTAAGCGTGCCCTGAAAACGCATTTATTCAGACTGGCCTATCGCCTCAACATGTTAACCTAATCTATCCCTGTGTGGCACAGCCAAAAGTTTTACCATAACCAGGTTCCCCGCATCATGTTCCCACATGCTTTATGCATCCATTAGCCCTCTGTGTCTGTACTGATACACACTTAACATTATGGCTGGTCCATACAATCAGGGCAACTGTTACCACCCACCTTTCATGTCTCCTTTTTTTTTTCATAGATTGTAAGCTTGCGAGCAGGGCCCTCATTCCTCTTAGTATTTATTATAATCTATTTATCTATTTAATCGAAATGTAAAGTGCTGCAGAATATGTCGGCGCTATAGAAGTAAAATTTATTATTATATTATTATTATGTGAATCATCACCCGGCACGCACTACACTCTGTGAGGACACTGTGTGCTGTGAGGATTCTGCATACATGCGGTCACGTGCCGACTAGACGTGTGTGGCCTGGCTTAATGCAAGTGTATTGAGCGAGGCTGGACATGTCTAGTCGGAATGTGGCAGGAAGTTGCAAACTGCATATTTGCGGTCATATGATTGCCCACTCCTGGCTTCGGAGAATCATCACAGCATGCAGTGCATGTGCGGTGAGGGTTCACAAGAATGACTGCAGACTTGCAAATGTAACATTGGTGGGAGCTGATGGATTGCTCCCTGACACTCAAGGGTTAAATGTATTTGATCCTTATGTATGGTAAAGGTATGATACTCGCTGAGGCTTCAGTTAGCTGGGACAGGGTTAACTGTAGTGGCAAGCTCTGTTTGGGAAGGGGAACAGAGTATTAGTGGCAAGTATAGGAAGTGACAGGAGTCAGTGGGTGTACAGCAGAGAGTATACTAGCACCCTGCTGGGCTGCTAGCAACAGCGTGAGCCTAATACTTGGGGCAGTGGATGGCCACAAATTTCCTTACATTTGATTCCATCTAATCACCTGGGGCAACCTCGAGGTGGACATCAGGAGCCAGAGGCACACTCAGCTTGTGAAGCTACAGGGAAAGATGGACTCCCGATCATGAACATCTCATTAACTGAAAACTTCTAACACTGATTACACAACAACCACAAGACGGATTTCTTCACCCTAGGTATCATTTTAATCAGTGTACCAGCAGCAACCTGACAATGCCTGTAGTTTACTTAGCAAAATCCTGCTGACAGGTTCACTTTAAGTATTTGGTGCAGAAGTTTCTGCACCATTTCTGCATCTCTTGGTATGAAAAACGATGCATAAAATAGGCACTTTTTCCCACGTTTTTCATAGACTTTTTATGTGCGTTTTTGGTGCAAATTTTTCCTCTTATTAATATGAGTGAAATATGCAGCAAAAACACTAAAATAATTGATATCCTATAGATTTAAACCTTCACCAAATTTACAAATCAGAAATAAGCAATGTGTGTACGAGTCTTCAGGATTCTCATTCACTTTGCTGGTATATATAGTCTTGGCTGAAAACAGTTGGCACCCTTGAAATTATTCCAGAAAATGAAGTATTTGCCTGTTTTTCTCAACTTTTTTGTGTTGTTCCAATACACAAAATGGAAATAAGCGTGTATATAACAAAATTTGTAATTGCAATCATTTTTTGGGGGAGAAACACTTAATTTTCTGGAAATTTCAAGAATGGTACCGAGCTTTAATCTGTCAGGCTCTGACACAACTAGTTGGACCTGAAATGCAGGTTACCTACCAATGCAGGAACCTTTAGTGCCCCACAGACTATTTAATCCCCTGATGAATCAGCCAAAAGGGGGAGGAAATGCGTACAGAGACTTTACACAATCTGGTGGGTACATCTTAGTATCCTTACTTGAGGACTGTCCATGTAAGGGCAGGAGCAATACAGGGGTGTGACAGGGGATGTAAGAAATTCCTTTCATATAGTCATCTTCTATGCTTCTGCATACCTATGACCTGTAGAGAACTACTTCGACAGTGGTGAGATCAAACGATTTTTTATTGCACACTGGTAACTTTTGCACTAGCACTTTATTACTTTGTGTTGTTTGTATGATCTCTCCAGTTTTAGTTCATATAATAAAAGTTATGTTTTAGTTTATGGAGTCTCTCCTTGCTAACTGATCATAAATTTATCTGAGAGTATTGACTAGTAGGTCATACTGACCGCTAATATAGTTGATTCTGATAGTAACAATATCAAGGATGCCAACACTTTTGATCACGACTGTGTTAAGAAGATATTAAGATGATAAAAACTTTGATGGGAGTGATTCTTTAAATTTGAAGAAGGCTCAGGTAGAGCTAAAACGCATGAAGAATGTATGATACCTAATCGGATACAATATATCTAAAAGCATAATCTAATTGAGTTCCAATCTTTTATTTAATAACTATATGTGTATAAGAACATTCATCTATTTAGAAAGTTCTCTCGTTCGGTCACCTGTAAATGAAGGTAGCAAACATCATGGCAACGTATACCGATCATACAGTTCATTGGGGATGGGGGGTACATGCTGTCACAAAAATATCAATATCAAAAGCAAAATTTGTCCTAGATCAATATGTTCAGAATGGTGTTTCAGCAAGGAAGAAAAAAGTGGTCCAAAGCCACAATGAAAAATTCAGTTGAAAATTTGTAATTGTATTGTTTTGCCACAATGATCATGAAACTTGCCAGAAAAGAGCACAGCAAAAAAAACACCACCTCATGATGCAGTGGGGTGTCAGCATCATGTTGTGGGTTTGCTCTGCAGCGGGAGTTACTAGTGAACTTCACAAATGAGACTTCATCATGAGGAAGGAAATTTGTGTGGAGATATAGACGCAACATCTTAAGACATCAGTCGAGAAGTTAAAGCTTGAGAGCAAATGGGTCTTCCAAATGGACAGTGACCTTAAGCATACTTCCAAAGTTTTGCCTAAAAGACTTAAAAGGGTTGTCCTCCAATCAGACAACCCATTCTCGCTTGCAATATTCTCTGATGTTAAAAAAAAAGAAATGATAAGATACTACTTCATAGACATGGGATGGAACACTTCTTGAGCACTAAGAAGAGTGCCGTGTATCTATTCCAATAGATTGATAAAAACAGCCTGTACTCACCTCCAGTGCCAGTCCTGTTCCAGCGTCAGGTCTCCCGGTGCTCAAATGACATTTTAATGTCACATGAACTTTTAACACCTGAAAACATGCTATGGCGCAGTGGGAGCTGTGTTCCCGCAAACCGCTATATATATACTTTGTGATGATCACGCAGACTCATGCTGAGCACCGCACCAAATGTGGGTGTCAGCTCTATATGAAAGCACCAATAGCGAGCGTTTAACCCCTCAGATGCCACTGTCAATAGTGACAGCAACATCGAGGGGCATCGCAGAGGGAGGGAGATCCCTTTCTGCTCCCATCGGCACAACACGATTGTCATTGCGTTGTGCCAATGGTCTCCATGGTGACCCCAGGCTGAAAGATGGTCGCGGGCTCACCCAAGGACGGTGGCCTGTAATCTCCTGCTCAGAGCAAGAGCTGACATGCCTCCTCCCTGCCTGTAAGATGTTGAGCTAATGCCCTTCAATGAAGAAGCATTGCAGAGTATTAGGTAGGTGATCAGTCATTGGAAAGTTGATGTCCCATCAATGTTAAAAAGTAAAAAAAAAGTTATTGAAATATTTAAAAGAAAATCACAACATAAAGAATAAAAAAAATCAATCCAATAAATACATTTATTTATGTAAAAGCAAAAATAAAAAATTACACATATTTGATATCACCGCATCCTCAATGACATGATCTATAAAACTGTCCCACTAGTTAACCCCTTCAGTGAATACTGTTAAAAAAAAAATTAAAAAGCAAGGTGAAAAATACTTTATCATCATATCGCCAAACAAAAAGTGAAATAAAGCGCAATCAAAAAGACAAATGTAAATAAAAACTTTATCTCTGAAAATTTAGTTTTGTCCCACAAAAAAACAAGCTGCCATACAGCTCCATCTGCAGAAATATAAAAAACTTACAGCTCTCAGAATAAAACGATGCAAAAATATTATTTTTTCCTATAAAATAGTTTTTATTGTGTAAAAGCGCCAAAGCATAAAAAAATAAACATGGTTTCACTTATATAGTACTGACCTGAATAATAAAGCTGCCATATCAATATAACCACATGATGAACGGCTTATCCCCCCCAAAAAAAACAATTCATGTGCCCAAAAGTGGTAACAATAAAACCGCTAACTCCTCCAGCAAAAAGCAACCGTCAAATGACTCTGTCAGCTGAAATATGAAAAAATTATAGCTATCTAAATATGGAGATGCAAAAACTTGTTTTTGCAATAAAAAGCATCTTTTAGGGTGTGACAGCAGCCAAACATAAAAAAACCAATATAAATCTGGTATCACTGTAATCGCACCAACCCGAAGAAAAAAGTTGTCTAATCACTTATACCGCACAAGGAATGGAATAAAAAATAAATATAGCCAATTCTTCACCTGCTGTTGATTTGTTGATTCTGCCTCCCAAAGATCGAAGTAAGGCTCGGCTCAAATTTATCCTGCGCTCTGCGCTGAGCACTTACGCCGATGTTTCCTTGTAAATCTCTGAAATATGTGATTCAAACGGAACCCTCATCAGAAGATTCCCTATAAGTAGGCAGATGGAGTCACTGTGGACGCTGTCTGGCCTATGATCCGGAGGTGTCTGTCTTTTTAGGCGTGAATAAAAGCACGGTCTGCCTCAGTTTAGTGCACTTCTGAAAAGAAGGAGACCGCTGAACAGAGGCCAGAGTAAATCTGCTGTTTTATTACAGTGAGTGGCTCCCTCATTGGTTTCATCTTAATCATGTCACTCGTAGATTTAGATGTAAACCCCAAAATAAGTGCTCAGCATAGAGAGCCAGATGAATGTGATCCCAAATGTTATGTTAAATATTCCCAACAAATGCTTCAACTCAATCCACAAAAAAAGCAAATCCCCGTCATCTGTTAATGGAAAAACAGGGGGCTTCCACATTACTGGTAGTACAATACAAAGGCTCTGGAAAAGCGCTACAGCTCTTTGCCTGCCAAAAGAAATTCCACAAATTCTGCACTCCAAAATCCAAATGCTTCTCCTTTTTGAGCCACGCAGGGTGCCTAAATCACATTTACCGTCCACTTGTTTGGCATTTCAACAGTGATGACAGCCTGCCCAATTTATGGGTGCATGTCTCCAGAAGTATGAGCTGGGCATTACAACTTACTGGTGACTACAACTTACTGGTGACTACAACTTACTGGGCACTACAATGGCAGTTTGCAATTTTCACTCAGCAACATCCATAGTAAGTGGGTCAGGGGAACTTTTTAATGAACGCCCCTTTTACATTTAGGGACATATTGTAAGTTGCTGCTGTTTCCTCTTTTATGGCTTGTTGAAGAAATCACCGCAATAAAGACAAGCCGGAGGATAAGACATAATGTGAAAAAGTGGGGAAATATACTGGAGGTAAATACATTGTACAAACTAAAGTGCTGTGGAGGCAGGCATGAGGTCCTGCATGGTCAGCCATTGAGAAGATTGGGTGATATAGGGGCATGGTGGCACTCAGCGGCTGTGGTAGTACTCTAGATAACTAGTCTATCCCGTTGGTAGTTTCCGTGTAAAATATAGTAGGTATTGCCTGATGTTTGTGATATATAAAATACCTTTACCTTATTTTTTCTCCATATTACTCATCAATTTCGTGGTGTTCCTCCTTATGTTTGATGGGTTCCTAGAGCTTTTATGGTAGTTTTAAAATCACCCTGAAGCTACAATAATAACTGCTAATCAGTTTTCTAAAATAGTATTGTACAAGGTCACAGCGAATCTGGAAATGTAACCAGGCATACCTCGATGAGAGCAGCAATCCTAATATTTGTTATTGCTCGCTTCTCATAACACTGCATTTTAATAATAGCTTTATTGTCGCATAAAAAGCATGCAAAATCTAAGCTAATGGGATGCAATTGTAGAAAGCAGTAAAAATAAATGTAGCAGATCGGGTTTAAAAGGGCAGGAACATTCAACAGACTTACACAGCGTAGAGTATGCTAAGATTTACTAATAAAATCTTAAAGGAGAACTCAAGTGTTAAAAAAGGTTTCAAATGCAAATCGGCTATTTTCAGAAAAAAAGTAGAAACACATTTATCTTCTGTTCTGTCAGCTGCATCACTCCAAAAGTTTGCAAAGTAACGGATGTTAAAGGGAACCTGTCACCAGGTTTTCTAAAAATACAGTACAACCACCACCATTAAAGCCTCTTTTACCACTTTCAAGTAAGCTATGTGTTAGTTCCTAATCCCCTCTGGAAACACCTTTTGCTATGCCTACATAGAGCCCAATTTGGTCTTGCTTCAGCGCCTCCTCTCTTCTCACATTCGTCATCTTTCTTCCCTACTTCATGTGGATGACGTGCTCCTGTGTAAGCGCACTTCTCTCTGCCCTGGGGAGCATAGAGAAAATCACATTAGTGCAGAAGTGTCGGTAGAGGCCAATAAGCTGCCATGACCTGGAAGTAAAGCTGGCGCATGCCCACTACAGTAGCTTTCCCTGCTCTCAGCAGGGCAAAGCGAAGTATGCCTGCAGGCAAGGTCAGACTGGGGTGTCTGGTGCACACAGGGGGAATTGAACCTAGGGGCCCACCCTACAGTTATATGCAAATAACGTAGCTGTTATCCCCGATATAGTGGAGCGTCGCCTGTAAAACACAGGGGGCTGTTGCACATCTAATGTGCGCCACCACAACTGTAATATATGGAATGTACAATTATGGTAGTTTGAATTAAAGGGTGCTATCCACAGGTTAGGAAGATGATAACTTATTGATTGGTGGAATCCGACCATTGGAAAGCGCAGAGATTGGAAGAATGGGGAACTTTTATCCATGACAGGACACTTTTATCCCCATTTTAAAATTTAGCGGCAGATGGGATGTCTGACCGCAGCTCCATTCATCTTCTTTGGGGGCTTCCAGAAAAAGCAAAGTGCAGCTCCTTAGGGAATGAATAGATCAGTGGTCGAGTCATACATGCCGCTCCATACTAATGGGGATAAGAGTTCACATTCTGCAGATCGGTGCAGGTCCCAGCAGTTGGACCCTCACCAATCTATAACTTATCACTTATCCCTTAGCCACCTTCACACTGTGATAAAACACTCCGGGATCGCCTTTGCTGGGGTCAAAAGTCACGTGCGTTCAGCATGAAACTCAGGCGCACAGCCGGAGTCCGGGTATAACTGACACTGGGTCAGGTTTATTAAAGGTGAAAGCAATGCATAAAGGAAAAAAAAACATAAAACAAATCCTTGCCTGTCCGGCACTAACTAAACAAGGTACAACCTGACTACCAACTGGCGGGCTTCTCCCGTCCAGCCAAACCACAGTTACCGTAGGCACTGCTTTCATTCATGTGTGTCTCTCACACAGACAGGCTCTCTGTGTCCCCAGGCTGAGACACTCACACAACCACCTGGCATCCTTTTATATCCGCCTCCCATTATTCATTAGTAACCAGGTGATATACTGACCAGACTAGGCCACATAGGAAAAGTATCTGGGCGAGATATACCTGCCCTCATCCACTATTCCCACTTGATTCTCACATATCCCCCCCTCTGCTCAGACCACTCCGGTCGAGCAATGACACCCGCCAAACAGTGCACTCGGGACAGGGCATCTGCATTCCTCATCTGCTCCACCGTAAAAGTGTAGGCCTGCAGGGCAAGGAACCACCGGGTCACCCGGCTATTCCGTTCCTTGTGCAAGTGCATCCACTTGAGAGGGGCATGGCCAGTGTTCAGCCTGAACTTTCGGCCCACCAGGTAATATTTGAGGGCCTCTAGAGCCCACTTAATGGCTAGGCACTCTTTTTCTAAGACAGCATACTTTTGCTCATGTTTATTCAGCTTCCTGCTGAGATAGAGGACTGGGTGTTCCACTCCGTACCTCACTTGTGACAGTACGGCCCCGATACCGGTATCCGAGGCATCCGTTTGTACCACAAACTCGCTGCAGAAGTCCGGAGTCACCAGTACGGGTTGAGAGCAAAGTGCCAGTTTTAGGCTATGGAAGGCTTCTTCAGCCGCTAACTTCCATTTAATCATGATGGAGTCTTTCCCTTTGGTAAGATCCGTCAGGGGGGTAGCGATGGCTGCAAAATTGGGTATAAACCGGCGATGATAGCCGGCGATCCCCAGAAAGGCTTGCACCTGCTTCTTGTTGACAGGTTGCAGCCAGTCCTGAACCACTTGAATCTTATCGACCTGGGGTTTAACAACACCCCTCCCAATTACATACCCCAAATACCGGGCTTCTTCTAGCCCGATGTGACATTTCTTGGGGTTCGCGATTAGACCTGCCTCCCACAGGTCGTCAATCACAGCTTGTACTTTCTGGAGATGAGTCTCCCAGTCCAAGCTGTAAATGACAATGTCATCCAAATAGGCTGAAGCGTACTGCCTATGCGGCCTCAGGACTCGATCCATCAGTCTCTGGAAGGTCGCCGGTTCTCTGAGCAGTCCAAATGGCATATACACATACTGAAATAAACCTTCTGGCGTAGCAAATGCCGTCTTTTCTCTGACAGCCTCCGCCAGAGGGATCTTCCAATACCCCTTTGTTAGGTCTATGGTCATAATATACCGGGCTTTTCCTAACCGATCTATTAACTCGTCGACCCAGGGCATAGGGTAGGCATCAAATTTTGAGACCGCATTCAGTTTTCTGAAGTCATTGCAGAACCGGATGGTGCCGTCCGGTTTAGGAATTAACACAATCGGGCAGGACCAAGCACTGTGCGATTCCTCAATGACACCTAACTCTAACATTGCCTTCACTTCTCGGGAAACGGCTTCACGGCGTGCTTCCGGAATTCTGTAGGGTTTCACGTGAACTGTGACACCAGGTTCCGTTACGATGTCATGTTTCATTTGCATAGTCTGCCCGGGTTTTTCTGAGAAAAACTTTTGGTTGTGAAATAGAAACTGCCTGACCTCAGTCTTTTGCCGCTCCGAGAGAGTCTCTGCAACCCGTACCTCCAGCACAGTATGAGAGCAGACGGGATGGGCCAGCTCCGCTGACAAGGCAGACCAATCTTTCCAGGGTTTTATCAGATTTACATGATAAACCTGTTCAGGTTTCTGTTTACCTGCCTAGTATACTTTGTAGTTTACTTCACCAACTCTTTCCTTAATCTCAAAGGGGCCCTGCCACTTTGCTAGGAACTTACTGTCCACCGTGGGGACCTGGATCAACACCCTATCTCCGGGTGCAAACGTACGGATCTTGGCGCCCCTATCATAGATTCTTTTTTGGGCTCCTTGAGCCTGCATCATGTGTTCTTTGACGATAGGCATAACAGCCGCAATACGGTCCTGCATTTGGGATACGTGATCCATCACCATTTTAAACGGAGTGACCTGACCCTCATTCTTTGGCGACGTCTAACAGTCCGCGAGGACGTCGGGCGTACAATAACTCGAAAGGCGAGAACCCCGTAGAAGACTGGGGAACTTCCCTGATGGCAAAAAGCAAATACGGAAGTAAATTGTTCCAGTTCTTCCCATCCTTGTCTATCACCTTTCTCAGCATCTGCTTCAGAGTTTTATTGAACCGTTCGACCAACCCGTCTGTTTGAGGGTGATACACGGATGTGCGTAACGGTTCGATTTGTAACAACCGGCAGAGCTCCTTCATTACCCTGGACATAAAGGGAGTCCCCTGGTCGGTGAGTATCTGTTTTGGCATACCGACCCGACTAAACACATGAACCAGTTCCTTGGCAATCGTCTTGGTGGCCATGTTACGCAAAGGGATGGCTTCCGGGTAACGAGTGGCATAATCCAAGAGGACCAGGATATGTTGGTGTCCACATGCAGACCGTGGAAGGGGCCCAACTAAATCCATCCCAATCCTCTAAAATGCGACCACAATGATAGGTAGGGGTACGAAAGGGCTACAGAAAAGGGGCTTAGGCGCAGAGGCTTGGCAGTAAGAACAAGACTCACAATATACACGAATATTGTGATGCATGCCTGGCCAAACAAAACAGTGTAATATCCTTTCGGTGGTTTTCTGGACTCCCAGGTGACCTCCCATCACATGTCTGTGGGCCAGGTCCAGCACCTGCCGCCGGTAGGGTTTTGGCACGACTAATAGTTGCACCGTGTCTTCCCCCTTTTTCTCTATCTGATATAGTAAATCATTCTCCAGGACCTTGTAAGGATATGCCAGCCTAGAGCCAGGTTCTACGGGTACCCCATTTATCACTTTTACATTTGTCCTAGCCTGAGAAAGGGTAGGATCCTTTATTTGCTCGCTTTGGAAGTCATCTTTCGGAACTTCCAAATCCGACAAACGGGGAGGTGGACGGCTGTCGGCCTTCTCCTCTTCCCTGGTCTCCTCCGTATCACCCGCCATGACTGAAAATGGGAACTGCAGGTCATTTCCAGCAGACTGTTCCCCTGAGTCTTCCAGGGGGACCTCTTCCAGGGGTTCGGGACCCACACGCGCCCTGGGAGAAGAATCATTTACACTATTACCCGGGAGCATCAACTGATTCTCCCACAATTGCCAGAAGTGGGGAAAATCCCAGCCCAAGATAACATCATGCAATAACGCAGGGACAAGTCCCAATTTATGTTGCACAGACCCATAGTAAGTAGTAATGCAGATGACCGTGGTGAGGTACGAACAGGTGTCTCCATGCACACACGTTACAGAAAATTTGTCTGATGGTCCAGTCAGGGCTGACACCAGACTGGCCTTCACCAGAGTCACCACACTTCCCGAATCTAACAATGCCACCACATTTTTGCCATCAACAGTTAAACCACACAAGTGTTTTTCCACATCCTTTTGACCGGCATTCACATTCACTACCCGTGCAACCATAGACATGCGGTTTTTAGAGTCTGTGACGTCGCACTGCATGGGTTCAGTAGTGACCGGACAGTTCGCAGCAATGTGGCCCATCTATTGGCAGCGAAAACACCTAAAGGGCCCCTTGCTTAGACCATAGTTCGTTACTCTCGACCTCACATTACGGGCAGTCTCGGTTTCCTCCCCCACTGTCCTAGGGATTTTTCCTTGTCCCCCTACTCCCTGGAACAGTCTTACCGGTTCCATGTGGAGATGATGAAGAACGAGGAGGGGTAGTGTCGTCTCGGAGTCCTTCCGCCACGGAGTAACGTTCAACCAGATCCACTAGTTGATCTGCCGTTGTAGGATTTCCATGGCTTACCATCTTCCTCATGGCTGGCGGTAGAGCTCTCAGGTACTTGTCCATGACGACTCTCTGGATTATCTTTGGCGCTGTCAGCACCTCGGGTTGTAGCCACTTCTTCGTCACGTGGATCAGGTCGAACATCTGTTACCGCGGTGGTTTATCCGGCTGATAAGTACATTGATGCACTCTCTGTGCACGGACAGCGGTCGTCACTCCCAGCCGGGCCAAGATCTCGGCTTTCAATTTGTCAAAATCCTGCGCGGCTTCAGGTTCTAAGTCATAATAAGCCTTTTGGGCCTCACCGGAAAGAAACGGGGCAATCAGGCCGGCCCATCGTGCCTTCGGCCATTTTTCTCGCACCGCCGTCCGTTCAAACGTGGTCAGGTATGCCTCGACGTCATCTTCGGTCCTCATCTGATGCCAGTACCGACTCACGTGAATCACTCTTGACTCGGCTTCCAGGTTAACCTCAGGTAAGCTTGCCAGGCGCTGCGCCACCTGCTGGAGAAGCGAACGATCGGTAGCTGTCATGTCCACCAACTCCTTCAGCTGGGCCATCATCACCCGATTAGCTTCTTGCTGGATGGCGGTGGACTGTACCAGCACTTTCACCACGTCCTCCATGTTCATGCTTCCAACATGATGCCCGCGTTCTCCACCACAATGTGATAAAACACTCCGGGATCACCTTTGCTGGGATCAAAGGTCACGTGCGTTCAGCATGAAACTCAGGCGCACAGCCGGGATCCGGGTATAACTGACACTGGGTCAGGTTTATTAAAGGTGAAAGCAATGCATAAAGGAAAAAAAAACATAAAACAAATCCTTGCCTGTCCGGCACTAACTAAACAAGGTACAACCTGACTACTGACCTGCTTTTATTCACGTGTGTCTCTCACACAGACAGGCTCTCTGTGTCCCCAGGCTGAGACACTCACACAACCACCTGGCATCCTTTTATATCCGCCTCCCATTATTCATTAGTAACCAGGTGATATCTTGACTAGACTAGGCCACATGGGAGTACAATACCCTGTCACAACCCTCATAAGCTGACCATTATCTGATCCCCAGACTCCTGCCCTGACAAGGGCAGTCCACAGCTAGCCCTAAATTGCACAAGCCCTACACTTTCCCTTCAAGGAGCGTTTGAAGGGAAAGTGTAGGGCTTGTGCTACACTCCACTGCTGCCTATCCATATGTATGATGAGTATGGATAAGTGTAGGGCTTGTGCCACACTCCACTGCTGCCTATCCATATGTATGATGAGTATCCCTGGAGACTCCTGACCGTCTGCAAAATATTGGTGAGATTGTTCCTTTTATTATTCTCATCTATTTGTGGCTATGAACCTCTTCCCCCTTTCCTTGGTTTAGCCAGTATATAAACATATGAGTACAATTGGCTATGGCATTTTGCTATTTTTTATGCTGTATCCAATATATATAGATTGCTGCTTGGTTATTACATTAACTGCATTCTATACTCCTATCTGATGCTTTTGGGTGCATTCAATTATCCTTTGGGGATTACCCAATGTATGGGCATCTCGTTTTAATCACTTTTGGTGACACTTTAGGTTTGATTATTTTTAGAGTTATGTATTAAAAGTTATATTTTATCTTACTTGCTGTTATACATTATACATTGTTAGGTGAGAATTTATTGTCAATCCCTGATTACTATTGGCATTTTTGCTGTATACTGATCAGTACTTGTAAGGCAAAACCAGAAGTGGAGCAATCAGAGGAAAAGTATAATAGAAACACATCACCACTTCTTTATTTATCACCCTCTCCTGGTTTTGGATTACAAATACTTAGACAAAATACTGACCAAACACTGTATGTGTGAACATGGCCTTAGGCTAGGTGATTACTTGTTTTCACCATGGAACCACTGTAAGGTCCTATTTGCTACTGTGTAATAGTCACATGACAGGGAGGGGTTAAATGTCCAAGTATTTAACCCCTCCCTGATGGCAATACCTGTCTTTCAAAAAACAGGTATTGCCATCATTGGCTCTCATTGACTGCGGATCAGCAACTAACTTTGTTGATTTGGGACTGATTCTGAAATTAGGATTAGGGACAGCTAGTCTGGAAAAACTTATGCTATTAACAAATCACTGCTACTTGAGAACTTTGTTGAATGGGTAACAATGGAATTCATTCTTCCAATGGGATCGCTTCACTCTGAATTCATTTCCTGCTTTATTTTGGATCATTTACTTGCTAGGTTGGTACTGGAACTTCCATGGCTGCTTATTCACAATCCTGTTATTGATTGGTGTCAGAATGAGATTGTTAAATAGAGCCCTAATTGTCATAAGAAATGTGTAATCTGTGTACAAATATACTCTGCTAGCCTGAAGGGTCTGCTGGGGTACCTTGGAGGGTATGTGCAGACGATCAGGAACTGGCTGCGCTTTAGACGCAGAGCATGTTAGCTACTGCTGGCTATTGAACGCAGGTGAATCCGCATGTGTTCACTGAACCGTGCGGATTCACAATGTCCAATACATTATATGTGAAATTGACATGTTACGATCTGAAAAGATGCACCGCATGTCTTTCTCCATGGGTGAGCCACGGGCATCTCTTGATGCATAGTGGATATGGGATTTCTTGAAATCCCATCCACTATGCTTTAAGATATGGACACTGCTGGTTGGACACTGCAGAAGTACGCAGTGTCCAACCCGCAGCTTTTACTGACTTTAGCGTTTAAAGACTTTGGAGCTGTGTTTTCAGAAAAAAGATGGGGACATTACCTCTCCATCATCTCTATTTTTGTGCTATTAATCTTGTCCCAAATGACAAATTACTTAAAGCTCGCCTTTACAATTTCTATGGTTCTGAACATACCACCATGAAGAATTATGTGAACAAAAGTTTACAGAAGGGTCATATCCGTCCTTCTTCCTCTCTATAGCTGCTGGATTTTTCTTTGTAAAAAGAAAATGGTGGCCTTCATCCAGGTACGGACAGTAGCTGCAATTCAGCCCTTGCATTTGAAATCGCACAGACCCATATTGCCCCCGTCCCCAAGCACCAGATGGGATCTATTACTACTAATATTACCCTGGATGGAGGACAGCAAGATTTACTACAAGACTAATATTTCTAATGATACCCATGGCCTTCTGGGGTAAGTGATGGAGTCAGCAACTGTGCTCTGTCACACCTCTCAACAGTATGGGTGTCTTGAGAACATTGATACTGTTAACAACATAGCAGACAATTCAGCCCATGACTAGTCAGGCCCTTCTGGCATTTGCCAGAATTGCCAGATGGCCAGACCGGCCCTGCTTTCGTCCTTTCCTTGATCGAACTGAACAAAATCATTGTTAAGATTACATTCCTACTTGAACTCATTTCTGACCTTCATAATCAACTTATGGGGGCTAAGTGCTTTTCTAAACTTGACCTTAGAGGGGCTTACAATTTAATACGCAACAAGAAGGGTAATGAGTGGAAAACAATGTTTCTAATAGCTGAGTGTTTAGTCGAAAATCTTGTCATGCCATTTGGGTGACCTAATGCACCAGCAGTATTTCAAAACTAAATTGTATTTTTTCTGATTGCATTGAGAGATTTGCCTTGATTATAAATAATTTATTATTTTTACTTGATATGGATTCTCATCAGCTAACATGTCCGTTTTTTAATTTAAAGGTTCAGGGAGAATTCTTTGTTTGCTAAAATTGAGAAATGCATTTTTTCTGTTCAGGAAATTTCATTTCTGGGTTTCATTTTATCAGCTTATGCACTTAAGATGGATCCTGGGAATGTGCAAGCCATAAGATTGGGTTCAACTTAGTGACCTTTTGCAACTTTTTCTAGTTAAAAGAATAAAGGGTTTGGTAGCGTGTGAGCCAGTAGGAAAAAGATTATTCTCATTGGAAAAAACAAGAATCTGCTCTAGAGATAGTGAAGATACCAGGCGGCCTCTGATATTATTTGAATATTGGGACTGTAAAACTTTCACACCACTAATCTAATGCAATTATGGATTTATTCTCTGTGCTCAGTTTGTATATTTAAATGTCCATTTATTATGCCATTCCTCTGTTGTTTTTTTGTACATATATTTCTGTTTCTTCAGAAACTTTGTTGCACCATACCTGAGGAAGAGACCTATAAGAAGTCTTGAAAGCTTCCTTTGTAACATCATTTATTTTATTTTTGTCAGCCAATGAAAGGTATCATACCTACAAGATTATCTTGGTTTTCCCGCAGAGAGCAACGTTTTCTAGGGTTTGCCAACTATTACGGGAAATTTATTAGGGGTCTTTCTCAAATTGCTTAACCTCTTTCTAACCTCACATGTAAAGGGGGTGGATCTAAAGGTTTAGTCACCGGATGCTATTAGGGCTTTTCAAAAATTGAAACAGTATTTTATGTCTACTCCTGTTCTAAATCAACCTGATCTCCAAGGACCATTTATTATGAAGGTGGATGCTTTGGAGGTCGGGGTAGTGGCCGTTCTATCCCAGGGTTCCAAAATGCTGAATAATTTGCTGCCATGTGCATTTTTCTCTAAAATTTTTTCTTCTGCTGAAAGAAATTATGATATTGGGAATCATGAATTACTCGCTCATAAATTATCCTTTAAGCAATGGAGGCATTTTTTGAAGGGGACAGTTCATCAAGAATTTAGCTTGCATTAAATCAGCTAAATGGCCAGATGGTACTTATTTTTCTGTAAATTAATTTTCTTTGTAACATTCAGGCTGGGTTCAAGACTGTGAAGGCTGACACATTGTCATGCAGTCTCTATTTAGTTTCTTCTCCAGAACCTCCATCATAAGGGTAGTGTGTTTTTTGTAGCATTCTCAGTGTTAGAAGCAGAGAATCCGTGAAGTCCAGTTGTTAGCTCCTTCTGCCACTCCAGGGTCCAAATTATTTGTTCCTGAGTACCTAAGCTTGTGTGTGTTGCAGGAGTTTCATGATTCTTTCTTGAGTGATCATCCTGGGGTCACATCTACTCAAAAAACTATTGCTAGGCTCTTTTGGTGGCTGTCTATGAATAATGATGTTACAATTTTGCATCTGCTTTTGACGTTTGCTCACACACTAAATTTAGTCATAACTGTCCACCTGGGGAATTGGCTCCATTGCCATTAACAGAAAGACTGTGGCCTCATCCGTACATGGATTTCATTGCAGATTTGCATGTCTGGTGGGAAAACTGTTATTTGGGTGGCAGCAGGCCGTTTCACCAAACAGGCTCCATTGTCAAGGTTACCTAATGCAGAGACACTCTCCAGGTTGTTTATTTATCATATTGTAAGATTACATGGGATTAGGGATGAGTGAGCATACTCGTGAGGGTTCGGTACTCGGCAAGTAATGTGGTACTCGCGGTACTCGAATCCTCGCGATTATTTTACTACTCGCCTCGCACAGTCCCCGCACAGCCCAGCACAGCCCACCACAGTCCCACACAGCCAAGCACAGTCCCGCACAGTCCCCGCACAGCACAGCACAGTCCCCACAGAGTCCCCGCACAGCCCAGCGTGGCCCACCACAGTCTCACACAGCCCAACACAGTCCCGCACAGTACCTGCAAAGCCCTGCACAGTACCGCACAGCACGGCACAGTCTTTGCACAGGCCAGCACAGTCCCGCACAGCCTGGCACAGTCTTTGCACAGTCCCTCACAGCCCGGCACAGTCCCCGCACAGGCCAGCACAGTCCCGCATAGCCTGGCACAGTCCCCGCACAGGCCAGCACAGTCCCGCATAGCCTGGCACAGTCTTCGCACAGTCCCCGCCCATTAATCGCATTTCCCATAGACTTATATTGGACTCGGTACTCGTTACGAGTACCTGAGTATTAAGAGGTACTCGTAAAGACTACAGCGAGTCCGTATACTACAGTACTGGCTCATCCCTACATGGGATCCCTCTTAACATTGTGTCTGATAGGATAGTGCAATTTGTCTCCAAATTATGGAAAGCTTTTTGTAAGAAACTGGGGATTGACTTGTCATTTTCCTCTGCCTACCACCCTGAAACCAATGGTCAGACAGACAGGACAAATCAGTCTTTGGAAGAAATTTAAGGTGCTTTGTTGCAACTCAGCAGTAGGACAGGTCCTCATTCTTACCTCTTGCTGTGTTTGCCAGTAACAGTCAGGTTCATCAGTCCACTGGAACCTCGCTGTTCTGAATGTCCTGGGGTGGAGGATGCCACACAGAAACTTCGGGATGTCTGAATGAAGGTTCAAAAAAAATTATGGCGGCTCAGATTTGCCAAAAACTGAAGGCTGATAGAAAACATTCAGTGGGTCCTGTCTTCAAAATAGGTGATAAGGTTTGGTTGTCATCCAAAAACATTAAATTTAAAGTACTGGCGGCTAAGTTGGGTCCTAAGGTCATTGGTCCCTATGAAATTCTGGAAGTGGTAAATTCAGTGACTTTTAGGTTGAAGCTTACTCCATCTCTTTGCATTCCTAATGTCTTCCACAGATACCTGTTAAAGGAATTTGTCCCTTCGATTTTATCTCCCTCATCCCCACCTCATCTGGTTTCTGTTGATGGCAGTTTAGAGTGGGAAATAAAGAGAATTGTGGATTCTCAGAAGGTCTGAAATTCACTCTAGAACCTCATCCATTGGAAGGGATACAGACTGGAGTAGAAATCCTGGGTTCCAGTAGATCCATGAAGGTTGATCATCTACTCTAGCTGTCCACCTCCAATAGGTTGAACATGGATGTGGAAACCACAGAAACACGACCAAAAGATCCTTTATCTTAATATAAATGTTTCTTTATTAGAAAGGACATAACAGGACAAGAAGGCAGACATGTGCAAAATGCAAACAAAAGTGCAAGTAGTGCCTGAAGACCACCTGGACCAACACCAGACACAGAGGAAAGGTAGAGAGATATACAAATCTAATATACAAGAGGCATATAGTGTGTTGAGGGCAGATAGAGGCCAAAATATAAAGTATATCACAGAATTACCCAGGAAACCTATATCACCTCAAACAGAGGCGCCAAAAATAAGTAAATATCCATGATTATGTATATATAGAGGAATCACTATCTATATCCTGTGGAGTACACTACTAACCTCCTATCCACTATTACCGTGGGCCCCCATGTTGACTGAGCCAGGAAAGAAATCCTTCTCATACAAGGCTGAACTGTTACACATCCATAGGGGAGGAAACCACCCCCAACATACCTCAATGCAGTCCTCAAATGCCCAGGTGGTCCAGGGGTCACCCCAACGCGCGTTTCGGAGCCGATTGCTCCTTCCCCAGGGTGCATGGCTGAAAGTGATGCACGACAGAGCATACCGTGACTCCGTCTTCACCATTATAGTCGCTGGACCCTGTTCTGCCCATTCTGTGCAGCAAGATATTTTAAGTGCTGTTCCAGCTATCGCCAGTAGGTGTCATAAGTTGCCCTTCTCTTTCTTATTCATGTGTTGTGAATCTTCTATTTTTCTAAATGGTTAACTGTTCAGAACCGCCCTTCTTCCTTCCCTGGTCAACAACATGTAACCATTTTGAGCCAGTCCTCTGAGTAGCTCACATGTGGTCAGCTTAGCTCTCCGCAAACCACTGCTTATACAAGCGGATTCTGGTAAGGTTAAAATGCAATTATGAGTTTTGCATCTGTCTTAGCAGCCATAATGCAGCCCTCCATGATGTTTGCAATGCATGCTCAGCTCCTGTAATGTTATTTCACTGCATGTTTGTTATATGCATCCTCTGGATATGCATCCTCTTGTCAGTGAGTGCAAGCTGGCAGCCATTAGTTGTTTTAGATAATTTTCTCCTTTACTGCTGTGTGTTATATTGCTCATCTTCTATATAATGCATGCTACTGAGATAACAGCATCCTGTATCATTGCTACTGTTGTGATAGTACCTTGTACTTGCTGTGATTACCTGCCAGTATTTCTGTATTGTATATTGTCTACCAGTACTGACATGCTGCATTATCTGTCTCATAGTTTTTACCTGAATCATCAACATTGTGTACAATATCTGAATCATCCATAACTATGTTCAACAATCTCTGATATCATCTACAACTATGTACAACAACCCCTGATCTCATCTACTACTGTGTTCTACTATACCATCTGTTATCATCTCCCATTGTTGTCCATATCATCCCAATAAATATAGACTTAAGCACCCATACAGTCTTGTTTCTGGGAGTGGATGAAAGGTTAAGCCATATGCTGGAATCCACACAGAGTCATACGTGGAAGAAGGCAGAACAGACCCGTTGCCACATACAACTGTATCCAGTTTTGAGGGGGTTCGGATGTAAGCCCCGACGGGGCCACTGAACATACAGTAGGAGAAAAAGCAGTGTGAAAGCATTCTAAAGGCGACTGAAAACATGAGTTTGAAGAAACAGTCAGGTATTAATCAATTAACTCACTTGTCTTGGGGTCAAACTCTGTTCCTCATGAATTTAGGATTTCTAAATCAGATGACAGTTGCAATTTAGAAGTCTATCTAGACTGTAACACTATTGGGGATCATTTATATTTCTATATACAGCTCTGGCAAATATTAAGAGACCACTGCACAGTTTTACAAAAATCAGCTTCTCGACATGTCTGACAGCCATTCCAGTGTCAGTTTAATTCCAACCAGATTACACCTCATTCTACTTAATGTACTTCTGATTAGGTGATCACCTGAACCAAATCTTATTTAAGGAAGGAAGGTATAAAAAACACTGCTGTGATGTTCACATTCCTCTTGCAATAGGACAAGCTAGATGGCAAAACAATTGCCAGTAATATCCCAAAAGTAATAGGAATGAAAAAATAACTTTTAACCATGCCAAAGGAGTTGAAAAGAAAAGTCTTGAGTGAGGAAAAGAAGTGGCCAATTCTGGCTTTACTAGCAGAGGGATATAGTGAGCATCATGTTGCCTCCATCCTTAACATTTCTAAGACGGCAGTCCATTACAACAAGGTCAAGCAGCAGACATTGGGGACAACAAAACTATAGACTGGTATAGGGCGAAAACAACTTTCCACTGACCGGGATGACGTCTACTTATTCGAATGTCACTCAGCAACTGCAGAATGACATCAAGTGACCTACAAAAGGAATGGCAAATGGCAGCTAGGGTGAAGTGCACAGCAGGAACCGTTCATAGCAGGCTCCGAGAGGCAGGGCTCAAGTCATGTAAAGGTATAAAAAAGTCTTTCATCAATGAGAAGCAAAGGAGAGCCAGGCTGAAGTTTGCCAAAGACCATAAGGATTGGACCATAGAGGACTGGAGTAAGGTAATCTTCTCTGATGAGTCTAATTTTCTGTTTTACCCAACACCTGGTCGTCTAATGGTTAGACGGAGACCTGGAGAGGCGTACAAGCCACAGTGTCTTGCACCCACTGTGAAATTTGGTGGATGATCGATGATGATCTGGGGATGCTTCAGCAAGGCTGGAATTGGGCTAGTGTCATGGCCAGCCCATTCTCCAGACCTGAACCCCATTGAAAACCTCTGAAATGTAATCAAGAGGAAGATGGATAGACACAAGCCATCAAACCAAGAAGAACTGCTTAAATTTTTGTACCAGAAGTGGCATAAGGTCACCCAAAAGAAGTGTGAAAGACCGGTGGAAAGCATGCCAAGACGCATGAGAGCTGTGATTAAAAATCATGGTTAATCCACAAAATATTGATTTCTGAACTCTTCCTTGAGTTAAAACATTAGTATTGTTGTTTCCAAATGATTATAAACTTGTTTTCTTAGCATTATTTGAGGTCTGCAATCACTGCATTTTTTTGTTATTTTGACCATTTCTCATTTTCTGAAAATAAATACAAAATTTAGTGCTTGGAAATTCGAAGACGTTGTCAGTAGTTTATAGAATAAAAGAGCAATTTATATTTTACTCAAAAATATACCTATAAAGAGAAAAATCAGACAAACTGAAAATGTTGCAGTGGTCTCTTAATTTTTGCCAGAGCTGTATATTCTAAGTTATTTTTTTCCTTTCTTTTGTACTTATTTTTCGTTTTACCTGCAGACATATTTTTTAAAACATGATATTGCTGTACACACACACATACTTTTATCATTTGAAGCCATATAGTTTATTTTTGCACTTGCAGCCTGGAAGCTTAATTTAAATGTATGAGTGTTGTTTGCCTCTATACTCGGGTCCTGGAGCTGGAAGAAAAACACTAGTTGACAATGGCACAGTGTGACTTGAATGTACTTGTACACTATATTTAAAGCTTTGCTCCAGGGATAGCCATCATTTATCTTCTGCAAATGACAATTACATCTTTGCAAACTCTCTCTTTATCTCTATATCCAAGGAAAATGTTAATTTGCAGTTTGTCTCTGAGCCTCTCGCTGTAAATGCAAAACATACAATATAATAAAAAACCTTGCAACACTCTGTCCAAGGTTTAATATGCAGAGACTCGCAATTGATGTAGCAAGACCTTTGAAAAGTAGAAGCTTAATCTACATTTCAAATACCACATAAAAGATTGTAAACTCTTCAGGGCAAGAATTATGATGTTTATTTGCAATGCCTGGTTCACTTACACCATCATTATCCAACATGCATAGTCTTATATAAAGTGAAACTTTGGGCAACGGTTTCTAAAGGCCCCGTATCACATAGCGAGATCGTTAGCGAGATCGCTGAAACGTCACAGATTTTGTGACGCAGCAGCGACCTCGCCAGCGATCTCGCTACATGTGAGACATAGCGGCGACCGGGCCCCCGCTGCGATCTCACTTGTCATGCTCAAATGTCCTGGGCCATTTTTTGATCGCTGGTGTCCCACTGGCGAGCATGAATTTTTGTGTTTGATGCCGACGAGCGACCTCGTTGGCGACTCAGAACTCAGGGACGCAGGCGGGAGTCGTCAGAATAGTTGCTGTGTGACAAGGTACCAACGACCGCCAAGGGTGTTATATGGATCGCCGGATTGTTGCTGCATCGCTGAGTAGATCTGTCTGTTTGACAGTTCACTAGCGACCATTTAGCGACGTACCAGCGATCCTTACCGGGTCGTATCGTTGTCGGGATCACTGGTGCGTCGCGTAGTGTAACGGTACCCTAACTAGTTAAAATGGACCCTACTATAATCATGTAACCTAGTAAACTGTTTATTGTTTTACTATGGCTCTCAAAAATGTACATTATGTAGAGTATAGGCTTTTTAAAGTTTTTGTAACCATTTTTTTTCAAAGAAATACCCCCCTCCCTGTTAATCAGATATTTATCACCAACCCTGATGTATGTAGTTCCTGGGAAAGAGCCTGTTATCGACAAACATGCAATTTACCTGCAGGCATTGTGTTAATATGCAGGAAAATAACATTTAAATCATGTTTGGCAGGCTTTCTGGAAGAAGAGATGCAGGGAAAAAATGAAGTTATATTTTCCCTGAAGCCGCTCATTTTCAGATATTGAGGCGGTGCAGGGAGCTGTTACTGTCACCTTTTACTATATAATAAGCATGCTGTGATCACTCCTTGGTGCATTGATTGAAAGTCTACTCTGCAGAGTGTGTGTGTGTAACCTGTGCACAGAGCAAGCTATCAATAACCACCACATGCACTGCCTCTGCGGCTGGAAGGGACTATATTTGCAGGTAAAAAGAATTTTTGGAGGTGGAAGATTTCCTCTAAGGGCCCCGTCACACTAAGCGATATCGCTAGCAATATCACTGTAACGTCACTGGTTTTGTGACGCAGCAGCGATATTGCTAGCGATATCGCTATGTGTATACTTACCTCCGACCGGCTCCCCCGCTGGTTATCGCTGATCGCGCGAGAACGTCCTGGACCGTTTCTCGTCGTCAGCTTCCTGCTGGGCTTCCTGTGGCGCCGACGAGCGACGCGTGGACGCGGGCGGGAGGACGTCAGGATCGCCTCGTCTGACAGGTAAGTAGCGACCCCCGACCCCTGCTATGTCGCTGGTGAGATCTGCCTGTGTGGCAGCTCACTAGCGACCACTTAACGATGCATCAGCGATCCATATCGTTGTCGGGATCACTGGTGCATCGCTAAGTGTGACAGTACCTTAAGAGTCATTGTGAATGCTATTTCTATTTGACACATATACCAAACAATAAATATATAAAATACTGTAACAAACTGGCCCCATTGCATAATTTAAATGGCAGTCCATCCTCACCACGTGTTAGGATGGGTTGCAGTTTTAAGAAACACATCTCATGAGACCTGTGTCCCAATATCAGAGGAGCTGCATCATAAACATACATACCGGTACTATGGGAGAAATGCCACGACAGCAGAAAAAAATAATCTTCACAGCTGAGCACAAATAATTTTTTCACCAGCCTCAGTCCTTCGTGCTCTGTCAGATGAGGAGAAGACTTATTTCCCCTCCTGTCATAGCACTTCCCTGGCAGCACCAATATGTGCACTTACAGTACAGCTGCGCTAGCAGGTTTTAGGAGCTATGTTTCTTCAGTCAACAACCCATCCTTAAACGAGACTAGGACAGGCTGCCGTTTGAATCATGTACCAGGGGCCATATAATTACATTGTTGGAGAACGACTAAAAAATTAAATTCTCCATTTTTCATATTAGCAATTGGATAACACAACATTTCATTTTTTAAGCTTACTTTTCAGCTTTGCTCTATAAACTGGGTCAGGATCAGAGTCATATCATTATAATTAGAGAATATGTGATTGAAAGGGTCATTTCGTTCATCAAAGATGGGTATAATTGGAAAATGCTGGTAATATCAAGTACATTTGCAATTAATTGTTTAGTGAAATCTCCCACCCTTCTCTGATTATTAAAATTGTAATTTTTACTATTTATTGGTCATTGCTCATTTTATTGGCTTCCGCATTCCTGTAATGAAAAGCTACCTCAAATAACAGCATTATGAGTACACTGTTCTGATCAGTGGCGCAACTATGCTACTGGTCTGAACTGTCAATGAAACAAGATTAAACCAACCCCCCAGAAAGTAGCTAGTTGAAAAGATGGAGAGTGGTGCAATCCTGAAAATGAAGCATGGGTCTAAAACCCCCGTTACACACTGCGATATCGCTAGCAATATCGCTGTAAAGTCACCGATTTTGTGACGTAGCAGCGATATTGCTAGCGATATCGCTAGCGATATCGCTACATGTGATACTTACCTCCGACCGGCTCCCCCGCTGATCATCGCTGGTCACGCGAGAAGGTCCTGGATCATTTCTCGTCGTCAGCTTCCTGCTGGGCTTCCTGTGGCGCCGACGAGCGACGCATGGACGCGGGCGGGAGGACATCAGGATCGCCGCGTCTGACAGGTAAGTAGCAACCCCCGACCCCAGCGATGTCGCTGGTGAGATCTGCCTGTGTGGCAGCTCACTAGCGACCACTTAGCGATGCACCAGTGATCCATATCGTTGTCGGGATCACTGGTGCATCGCTAAGTGTAACGGTACCCTTACCCTTTACTGATTGATGTTAGCACTATTGTACTGCTGGAAGCCTAGATAAGACAATGTGGCAAATCTAAACACATAGAATTTGTGTACACTTCCACTAGTACTATTTTTGCTCCCTTAAGGCTCATGAATGTGACCATATTTTCAGTACAAGTGTTATCTATTAAAAAAATAGATAGCAGTCAGACCAATGTTATTTAATGGGGTAGTGCAAACTAACAATTTTTTTCATTGGTTGAATGTGCATGTGAAAAAAAATCACAGCATGGACGATTTTCCACCAGAAATCACATCAGGCTCACCTAAATCAAGTCTATGGGTGTGAGAATAAAATCAGAAGGCATACGGAGCCACAGCATAGAATTCAATTTCTACAGATACATTGCAATTTTGTATTGCAGGAAACTGGAAATGGTCTTGTAAATGATTTATAGCTGCTGTGCAAAAAATTCATTGAATATGGACTTCACATGAACTGCACGCTGTAACATTTGTGCCGATTTCTGCTTTGGCAGCTAGGCGGTGCCACGCCGTTGTTGCTGGTGATGCTTGATAGCATGAATCCTATTTTATTCCTAAGATTTGTGGCTCTGCCAGTCCAGAAACTGTAGGGTGGCCTGTTTACTATATAAACCCATGAGATCCAGTTCCCACTGCAAGTTAATGTTTGAGCTAACTGGCTTTACCTGTGTTCTGTGCATCTGGTATTTGATACTGATTTATTCTGTACCCTGACCTCGGCTGATTTATTGACGTTTTTTCTGCTTGTCGATTTTTTACTTCCCATACCTCCTGCATCTGACTTGGCTTTCTGACTATCCTTGTTGCCAGCTTGTTCCACTGAAAATCCACTGACTATGTAGCCCTAGCCAAGGGCACTCTGATTATGTCCAGACGCCTGTGCAGGAATTAAAAGGTGAAGCCGGTTCGTGGTAGCCATTTTGGAGCTGTCAGGTGACCATGAATAGTGCCTGTGTGACACACATGGACTCAGATGACATGAGAGAAAAAAAATTGTCCCACTTTTCCTGTTGAAAATCGGGTCAACTTTTCCTGATGAAAATTGGGTCAATTTTTTTTATACTGCCATGTGACCCTAACCTACATTTTTTCCACTAACTTTTTCTTATTGAACTTACTGACCTGAACAGCCACACCCTGCAGCATTGTCTATGCAAGGATGTTAAACTCAAGTACGCAGAGGGTCAAAATTAAAAGCTTGGACAAAGTCGCTGGCCAACCTTGATATTTATTAAAAAAATGTGTACAATTGAGGAAGTTTTCCTTCTCATCCAATATAATGGTAATCTTTTTCATATGGAGGCAAACTTAAAGGGGTTGTCTCAAGAGCAAGTACATTTTAATAAATAGATCTTAGAATAAAATATTGGAATAATATAATATGTTATATAAGAGCAGTAAAGACATATAGACCAATGGCCTATTTTAAATATGTAATAGCAATGGATAAAAAACCTTGAATTATACATATAATAAAGTATGATGCCAACAAAAGTACCCCCAAACACAATGAGATACTACCACATGAATTCCTCTACATGCTCGGTATGAGGACCCTGCTGTAACCCCCTCCCTCAATCTCATCTGACATAGAATGGTGAGCCCATCACAGTATGATTCTCCAACAGTATTCCCCCACAAAGCCCCTCTCACAATATAATGGTCACAAAAAGTGCTCCTTACAGTATAATGGGCACAGCATAGTAGTCAATGCTGTATAACGAGGCCCTGCATTGCATTCTATACATTATAATAGGCCACATTGTCCATATATCGTATAATGGCTTCACATAAAGCTCCATTCAGTATAATGGTCACAAAAAGTGCTCCATAAAGTATTATGGCCCCACACAGTGCTCCATACAGTATAATGGCACCACATAGTTTTCCATACAATATAAGGAGGCTGTGAATTGCCTTCCATACAGTACAATGGCTTCACTTACTCCTCCATACAGTACAATGGCTCCACATAGTGCTCCATACAGTAAAATAGCCACAAAAAGTGCAGCATACAGTATAATGGCCCCACACAGTACTCCATACAGTTTAATTGTCAGAAAAAGTGCTCCGTACAGTATAATGGCTCAACATAGTGCTCCATACAGGATAATGGCCCAACATAGCAGTCAATACAGTATAATGGCCTCACATAGTGCTCTATAAAGTATAATGGCCTCACATAGTGCTCCATACAGTATAATACACGTCACAAAGTGCTCCATGCAGTATAATGGCCCCCACATGGTGCTCCATATAATGTAATGGCCCCACATAGTGCTCCATGCTGTATAATGGCCACAAAAAGTGCTGCATAAAGCATAATAGCTCCACATAGTGATCCGTACAGTATAATAGCACCACATAGTGCGCCATACAATATAACAAAGCTGTGCATTGCGTTCCATACAGTATAATGGCCCAACATAGTGCTCCATAAAGTATAATGGTCTCACATAGTGCTCCATATAATTAATATAATGGCCCCAAAATAGTGATCCATGTAGTATAATGAGCCTCACATAATGCTCCATATAGTTTAATGGCCCCACATAGTGCTTCATATGGTGTAATGGACTCACTTAGTGATAAGTGCAGTACAATGGCCTCACATAGTGATCAATAAAGTATAATAGCCCCACATAGTGCTCTATACAGTATAATAGGCCCCACATAGTCCTTCATACAGTATACTGGCCTTATATAGTGTTCCATACAGCATAAAGGCCTCTCATAGTGCTCCATACAGTATACTGGCCTCACATAATGCCCCACACAGCATAATGGCCTCACATAATTATCCATATACTATAATAGGCCTCACATACTTCTCCATACAGTGTAATGGCCTCTACATAGTGCTCCATATAGAATACAAACACATGGGCTATGCACACAGTGAACACATGGGCCATGCACATAAAAGCCATCTTCTACAGCTTGTACACATTGGACATTACCTGTCTGAATCCTGCTCACATAGGTACTATACACATGACCAGGTTTTTTAAATACATCAGTTAGGGACTGCTCTGATGGGGTTACCTTGACGTTTGGTATAGAGCAGGGTTCCCCAACTGCAGTCCTCAAGGCCCACCAACAGATCATGTTTTCAGGATTTCCTTTGTATTAGACAGGTGAAGCAATTATCACCTGAGCAATACTAAGGAAATCCTGAAAACATGTTCTGCTGGTGGGCCTTGAGGACTGTAGTTGGGGAACCCTGGTATCCAGGCTTAGTATACACTTTTTGCAAAAAATGTATCAACCAAATACCCTATTTTATCTTTTTACTAGCACTTGCTGTTTACTGTTACTTTTGTACAGCAGAATATTTTTATACGCTTGTTCTACAGTGTTTTTCTGTGTTATAGCACGCCATATAGTATAATGGCCCCACATAGTGCTCCATACAGTGTAATTGCCTCACATAGCGCTTCGTAGAGTATAAAGGTGTCATTTAGTGATCAATACAGTATAATGGCCCCACATAATGCTCCATACAGTGTAATGTGCCCCACATAATCCTCCATACAGTATACTGGCCATACATACAAAGTGCCAAAGTGGCCAAAGTGCTTTATGATCCATGTAGTGCTGGACATGTGTTTATTTGACCACAACATTTTATTGGGTCCTGGTGTCTCAATTTAGTGTGATTGATTAACGAGCAGAGAGAGCCACAAAAAACAAAAAAAAAACAAAAAAAACTTAGCCTTAACCTCCTATATATTCAGACCTAGCTAGGGGGAGCATTTATGCAGGGGTGGCATTTATGCACATGTAATCGAAGTACATGTATCAAAGTACTTCTGGCAGTTATAACATGGCAGTTAGACAGGGCAGGAGACAGGTAAGACATTTATATACATCTACTCCCTCTACATTTGGGGTGCAACAAATATATACCATATGCATTTGTGTAATTTATATCCTGGCCGCTGCATTCACACACATCCACCGCCCTGGCATTAACTCTCCACACTCCATCCATATTGGCCCCTCGCTTCTTTCCTCTCCTATGTATAGCACTCATGCTCTTTTCACATTGTTAAATTGCACAGATCCAGCCAGTCCCACCATTCAACACCAGAGACACTCTCACAAATCACTTAACCATCTGCTCACTCTTTCTATCCTCCTTTTCCTAGTTGCAGGAGACATTGCTCCCAACCCTGGTCCCCCATGTTATAGAAAGTCAAACCCCCCCACTGCTACACTCAGAAACCCCTCTAATCTTATTAATATTCCCTGCATGCCATCTGTCTCTCTTAATTGTGCACTTTGGAATTCTCGCTCAGTGTGTAACAAACTCTCCTTCATTCATGACTTCTTCCTTTCTAATTCTCTTAACCTCCTGGCTCTTACTGAAACCTGGATCCAGCAGTCAGACACTACCGCTGCTGCTGCTCTTTCATATGGTGGACTACACTTCTCTCATACCCCAAGATCAGACAATAGAGCTGGTGGAGGCGTTGGTCTGCTCCTATCACCAAAATGTACCTTTCAGGTTATCCCTCAAGTACCCTCACTTGTCTTCCCTTCTTTTGAGGTCCATGCCGTCAGACTCTACACCCCCTTCTCCATGCGAGTGGCGGTGGTGTATCGTCCTCCCGGCCCCTCCCATCAGTTCCTGGATCATTTTGCCACTTGGCTTCCACATTTTCTCTCCTGTGACATCCCTACCCTCATCATGGGAGATTTCAACATCCCCATTGCTCTTCCCCTCTCCCCATCTGCTACTCACCTTTTATCTCTAAGCTCCTCATTTGGCCTTTCGCAGCTTACTAATTCTCCAACGCATGAAGACGGAAACTCCCTCGACTTGGTCTTCTCTCGGCTTTGTGCAGTGGATGATTTTGCAAACTCCCCTCTCCCGCTCTCTGACCACAATCTTCTTTCATTCTCTATAAAGAACTGCCAGGCTGCTCAGGTCACCCCCACTGTCCAGACTTATAGAAACATACAGGCCATTAACACCCAGAAACTTCTGAAGAACTTGCAGTCTTCATTGGCCCCTATCTCCTCCCTCTCATGTCCTGATTCTGCATTGAAGCATTACAATGAAACACTTCAAAGTGCCCTGGATGAATTTGCACCCCCTATAAATAGAACACCACAACGCAGACGGCGACAACCCTGGCACACGGTGCAAACACGTTTCCTGCAGCGGTGCTCCAGGTGCGCCGAACGTCTGTGGAGAAAATCCAATCTACACGAAGATTTCATCCATTTTAAGTTTATGCTTAGAACATACAACACTGCCCTTCACCTCTCCAAACAAACCTATTTCAACACCCTCATCATCTCACTGTCCAATAACCCGAAACGTCTCTTTGACACTTTTCATTCTCTACTCAATCCAAGAGTACAGGCCCCAACCACGGAGCTCCGAGCTGACGATCTAGCCAATTACTTCAAAGAAAAAATTGACCAGATCCGACAGGAAATTATCTCCAAATCCCCTCATACCATGCACTGTCCTCCCTCCCCCACTGCATCTAACTCACTCTCTGATTTTGAACCAGTCACAGAAGAAGAAGTAAGCAGGCTCCTTGCATCTTCTCGCCCATCTACTTGCACCAGTGACCCATTTCTGTCACATCTCCTCCAGTCCCTTTCCCCTGCTGTCACCCCTCACCTAACTAAAATATTTAACCTCTCTCTCTCTTCTGGTATTTTTCCCTCCTCATTTAAGCATGCCATCATACATCCACTACTTAAAAAACCATCCCTCGACCAAAGCTGTGCCGCTAACTATAGACCTGTCTCTAATCTTCCCTTCATCTCTAAACTCCTGGAACGCCTGGTCCACTCCCGTCTTATCCGCTATCTCTCAGAAAACTCTGTTCTCGACCCTCTCCAATCCGGTTTCCGCTCTTTACACTCCACTGAAACTGCCCTCACTAAAGTCTCTAATGATCTGCTAACAGCTAAATCAAATGGTCATTACTCCATGCTAATTCTCTTGGATCTCTCTGCAGCATTCGACACTGTGGATCATCAGCTCCTCCTCACTATGCTCCATTCCATTGGCCTCAAGGACACCGTTCTCTCCTGGTTCTCCTCCTATCTCTCCGACCGCTCCTTTACTGTTTCTTTTGCCGGTTCCTCCTCCTCTCACCTTCCCCTTACTGTTGGGGTTCCTCAAGGATCGGTTCTAGGCCCCCTCCTCTTCTCCTTGTACACTGCCCCTATTGGTCAAACAATCAGCAGATTTGGTTTCCAGTACCATCTCTATGCTGATGACACCCAATTATACGCTTCTTCTCCTGACATCACGACAGCCTTTCTAGAAAACACTGGCGATTGTCTAAACGCTGTGTCTAATATCATGTCCTCACTATATCTGAAACTGAACCTGTCAAAGACTGAACTCCTTGTGTTTCCTCCCGCTACTAATGTACCTACACCCGACATTGCCATTTCCGTGTGTGGTTCCACTATTACTCCCCAGCAACATGCCCGCTGTCTTGGGGTCATACTTGATTCCGAGCTTTCCTTTGCCCCCCACATTCGATCACTGGCTCGCTCTTGTCATCTGCACCTCAAAAACATTTCTAGAATTCGACCTTTTCTTACTTTTGACTCTGCAAAAACTCTTACTGTTTCTCTTATTCATTCTCGTCTCGACTATTGTAACTCTCTTCTAATCGGTCTCCCTCTTACCAAACTCTCCCCTCTCCAATCTGTCTTGAATGCTGCAGCCAGGATCATATTCCTCACCAATCGTTACACCGATGCCTCTACCTTGTGCCAGTCATTACACTGGCTACCCATCCACTCCAGAATTCAGTATAAACTTATTACCCTCACCCACAAAGCCCTTAATGGCTCAGCACCACCCTACATCTCCTCCCTTGTTTCAGTATACCACCCTACCCGCGCCCTCCGTTCTGCTGATGACCTGAGGTTAGTATCCTCAATAGTCAGAACCTCCCACTCCCGTCTCCAAGACTTTACACGTGCCGCGCCAATTCTTTGGAATGCACTTCCCAGGTCAATACGATTAGTCCCCAATCCCCACAATTTTAAGCGTGTCCTGAAAACTCATTTATTCAGACTGGCCTATCGCCTCAACACATTAACCTAACCTATCCCTGTGTGGCAGAGCCAAAAGTTTTACCATAACCAGGTTCCCAGCATCATTTTCCCACATGCTTTATGCATCCATTAGCCCTCTGTGTCTGTACTGTTACACACTTAACATTATGGCTGGTCCATACAATCAGGGCAACTGTTACCACCCACCTTTCGTGTCTACCTCTTTCCTCATAGACTGTAAGCTTGCGAGCAGGGCCCTCACTCCTCTTGGTATTTGTTATAATCTACTGTATGTGATTATTGTTATGCTGTAATGTCTATTGTCTGTACAAATCCCCTCTGAAATGTAAAGTGCTGCGGAATATGTCGGCGCTATAAAAATAAAATTTATTATTATTATTATTATTACATAGTGTTCCATACAGCATAATGGCCTCACATAGTGCTCTATCCAGACTGTATATTTGGCACCATATAGTGCTTCATACAGTACAATAGGCCCTCCACAGTGCTCCATACAGTATAATGGCCCCCACATAGTACCTATATTACTCCATACAGTAGAATGACCTCACATAGTCCTCGGTGTCGCAGGCCAAATATACTCAGGGGACCCGTCCGATGTCGTGGGCCAAATATACTCACCCTGTGGGCCAGATTTGTCCCACGGCCCAGAGTTTGACATGTGGTCTAAAGAGACAATACAGGGATGAAAGTATATCTACAATATGCCACACTCAACCAGGAAGACATAGTTACTAATGATGAGCGAATAGATTTGGCACTATTCTTTACTTGCATGAATAGTATGGTATTCAGGCTAATTGTTACTCAGCTAACAATAGCCCAAATCAAGGATTAAACAGAGTCAGCATGGGTTTATAACTAATAAGTCATGTCATACTAACTTAATTTCCTTCTATGAAACAATCACTGACTGGGTGGATCAGGAAAATGCTGTAGATATAGTATATCTTGACTTCAGCAAAGCATTACAAAGTATCTCACACAATCCTTATTGAAAAAATGACTAAGTATGGAATGGACAAGGCAATTATTAGGTGGATTCATAACTGGGTTACTGATCGGACCCAAAGAGTGGTCGCAAATGGCTGCACATCCAGTTGGAAGAATGTCTCAAGTGGGGTACCACAGGGCTCTGTCCTGGGCCCTGTATTGTTCAACATCTTTATCAATGATTTAGATGAAGGAATTGAGGGTAAACTGATTACATTTGCTGATGACACAAAGCTAGGAGGGATAGATAGTACTAGAGAAGAGAGAGAGGATTCACAAATATATAAATAAACTGGAGCAGTGGGCAGCAACTAACAGAATGGTTTTAATAGGGGAAAATGCAAAGTACTACATCTGGGCAATAAAAATAAAAAAGCATATACAGAATGAGAGGAATAGGGCTAAGCAACAGCACATGTGAAAAAGACTTGGGTATACTAATAGATCATAAACTGAACATGAGTCAACAGTGTGATGCAGCAGCAAAAAAGGCAAATACAATTCTAGGATGTATTAACAGAAGCATACAGTCTAGATCAAGTGAAGCCATTATTGCCCTCTACTCCTCTTTGGTCAGACCTCATCTGGAATACTGTGTCCAGTTTTGGGCGCCACATTTTAACAAAGACATCAACAAATTGGAGCAAGTTCAGAGAAGAGAGACCAGAATGGTAACCGGTCTGCAAACCATGTCCTATGAGGAACGGTTGCAGGATTTGGGAATGTTTAGCTTGCAAAAGAGAAGACTGAGAGGAGACTTAATAGCTGTCTACAAATATCTCAAGGGCTGTCACATTGTAGAAGGATCATCTTTATTCTCATTTGCACAAGGAAAGACTGGAAGCAATAGGACAAACCTGAATTGGAGGAGACACAGATTAGATTTTAGAAAAAGATTTTTGACAGTTAGGGTGATCAATGAGTGGAACAGGCTGCCACAAGAGGTCTTCAAACAGAGGGTGGACAGACATCTGTCTGGGATGATTTAGTGAATCCTGCTTTGAGCAGGAGGTTGGACCAGATGACCCAGGAGGTCCCTTCCAACTCTGCGATTCTATGATTCTATGAATTAGGTATTTGCCTTGGTATATTTTAGTGACTCACCCAGCATATTTGGCGCTTTATTTGCAGCCAATGAACATGCTGGGCTGGCTTGCCAATCACAGTAATGCCGGCACCATCTTTGGTGTGGCATTACTGTGATTGGCTGGCATTCCAGCATCATAGGGGATATTTAAAGGCTGCCGGTGCCATCTTTTGCACATTGCAGCCGGAAACAGTGTAGGGAGAGCATAGTTTCAGCATAGGGAAAGTGAAAGTAGTGTAGGGAGAGTAATAGGAGTTTATCCTGAGCATTTATTCATTCCAAAAAGCTCTTTTAAAAGCTGAAAACTGTGATGATGACTTGTTTTTGTTTGCTAGGTGGCGATTTAGTAGTGAGAGATTTAATAAAAGGGAGGGAGGTAGAGAGGGTGGGTGAAAGGCAGGCACCTGGGTGTTGTGATCATTGCAATTACATGCTGCAGCTCTCTGCTATTTTCCAATTAAAATACCTAATATTTGTCTTTCAGTTGTGCGACTGGTGCAATACGGGTACAGATAATCATACGTGACAATTTAGCAGGGGCAATAATCTTCATTACTCCACATTTGCAGTGTTAAGGCCCCATCACACTAAGCGACTTACCAGTGATCCCGACACCGATATCAAGGTGTCAGGATCGCTAGTAAGTCGCTATGTGATCGCTGGTGAGCTGTCACACAGACAGCTTCACCAGCGATCAGCACAGCGATGCCGAGCGCCCGGCATCACTGGCCATCCCTGTAAAAATTAGAATCAAAATAAAAAATATAGTTATTCTCACCTTCCGACGTCCCGTTCAGCCATCCTGCCTCTCTCCACGCTCCGGTCCCAGTGATCCTTTGCGAGAATGACCGCGAGATGTCACGGTCTCGAGGGATAACAGTCTCGCGGTCATTCGTGCAAAGGATCACTGAGACCGGAGCGTGGAGAGAGGCAGGATGGATGAACGGGACTTCGGAAGGTGAGAATAACTATATTTTTTTAATTATTTTTTACACCTGATCGCTGGTCTCCCGCCTGTCACACACAGCAATGCGTGCTGGCCAGCGGGAGACCAGCGACCAAAGAAATGTCCAGAGGTTTCTTCCAGCGATCAGCGATACCGGCAGGGGGGCCGCTCGCTGATCGCTGTCACACACAGCGATCTCGCTGGTGAGATCGCTGTTACGTCACAAAAGTTGTGACTCAGCAGCGATCTCGCTACCGAGATTGCTTAGTGAGACGGGGCCTTTATACCAAGCCAACTTAAAAAAAATCTTAGTTTTCTACTATTCTAAAAAATAATATATCTTTATCTAGCAGTTGTGCGACTTGCGCAATACGGGTACAGATAATTGTGCGAGACAATTTAGTAGGGACAATAATCTTCATTACTCCACATTTGCAGGGTTATAGTAAGCCAATTTTAAAAAAATCGTAGTTTTCTATTATTCTATAAAATAGCATATCTTTATCCAGCAGTTGTGCGACTTGCGCAATATGGGTACATATAATCATATGTAACAATTTAGCAGGGGCAATAATCTTCATTACTGCACATTTGGAGTGTGTCAGCAAACTGATTTAAGAAAAAAATCTTAGTTTTCTATTGTTTTAAAAAATAGCATATCTTTATCTAGCAGTTGTGCGACTGGCGCACTCCAGGTAGAGATAATCGTACATGACAATTTATCAGGGGCAATAATCTTCATTACTCCGCATTTGGAGTATGTCAGCAAGACGATTTGCAAAAAAATAGCCACACTTTGCTAGATACAGTGAATTTGTACATAAGACATTTGCAAGGGTACTTGTGAAAAATAAAGCCATTATTTTTTGGTTTCATAAGCATAACGCATTCAAAATGCCAAAGGGTTACGTTAAGGGACGTAGATGTGGTGGTGCCCACTAAGGTAATGTGACAGATCTGGAGTTGACTGTATCTCGTTCTAGCTTCCTATCAAGATTTGGTCAATGCACTACACCACTAGCGAAAAGTGCATGGATGTTGTGGGTTGGATGGCAGACAAAGGCTCCAGTGTGTTGACAAGCAGCACCATGAAGTCTTCCACATTGTCCAGCCTCAGTAGCCAAGAGGCTGGGCCTCTGAATCCTTAACCTGGTCCTTCTTCCTCCCACCATCAAGAGTCTCTGGAGACATATGACCCCAACACTGGCCACTCTGAGGAACTGTTTACGTTCTCTTGTAATTTGTGAGGCCTCTCAACATGCACCATTAAAGAGGGTCATGAGGAAGTGGAGTGCAGTGATGCCCAAACATTTGAGCACCCACAGGCAGGAGAAAGGCACATTAGTGAAGGTCAATTGATGTCTGAAGAAGTAGAGGATAATCATGAGGCACAGTTGCCAAGCACCCCACTAGGTGGGCGGAACACCTGGGTACCGAATCTGTGTCTGAGGGTGAAACCACAGCCCCTTCTCCTGTGTTACGGCCTTCCCAATCTGTTGACCATGAAGCAGGCATGCTGCCTCCCTCCCACAACCAGCGGTTGCACACACACAACAGTCATCAACCACGTCCACTTCATTGTCCCAGTGCAGCGTTCAGTTGTCCCTGCCCCAGACATTTAAGACATTTACTAGAAATCAGAATTATCCTGCCACCCACCCACAGGCCCAAACGCTAAACACCCACATTGCCAGATTGCTAGCCTTGCAAATGTTGTCGTTTCAACTTGTGGGAACTGAGTCTTTCTATGACCTCTTGGCAGTAGCAGCCCCATGGTATTTGATTCCCAGCACACACTATTTTTCCCAGTGTACCGTCCCCGCGTTACATAAGCATGTGTTTCACAACATTAGCTGTGTTCTGGCCAACGCAGTCACAGGGAAGGACCACCTAACCACAGACACGTGGACAAGTTCTCGTGAACAGGAATGATACATTTCCCTGAAGGCACACTGGGTTAACCTGGTGTAGTCTGGGACAGAGTCAGAGGCTGGGACATGACACATCTTACCCACATCAAGAATAGTGGGCCCAACTTCCATCAGGGTTTCAGGCTCCTCGTATTCCACTTCCTGTCTCTCCTCCACATCCTCAGTGGAACTAACCTACCCATCACTCCCCAGCTGGGAAATCTGCAGCACTGCCTTGGCAAAGCTGCAGCATACTCTGCTGAAGCTCATCTGTTTAGGTAATAAATTTCACAAAGCAGCCGATCTGTTGAAAGGGATAAAAGAACAGACTGATCAGTGGCTCTCCCTGCTGAACCTCCAACCAGGTCTGGCTGTGTGCGATAATGGACATAACTTGGTGGTGGCTTTAAAGCTTGGCAAGCTGGTACACGTTCCATGCATGGCCCACGTACTGAACTTGGTTGTACAGCAATTTTTAAAAACATACTCTGACTTGCCTGACCTACTTGTCAAGGTACGCCGCGTCAGTGCACACCTCCAAAAGTCATCTCAGGCTTTTGCTGTCTAGCTCTGCTGCAGGAGCACTTTAATTTGCCTCATCACTGACTTATTTGTGGCCTGCCCACATGCTGAAATTTGACCTTCCATAGGTTGGCAAGGCTTAGTGAGCAGCAGAGGGCAGACTCTGGATTCCAGCTTCTCAATGCCCATCAGAGTAACACTCCGCCCCCACACATAACAACTGCCAACTGGGTGTGGATTGCTGACCTATGTGAGGTTCTTCAAAACTTTGAGTACTGCACGAAGATTGTGAGTGCTGATGACGCTATTATGAGCGCAACCATACCACTGCTTTGTCTATTAAAACGTTCACTGCATAATCTCAAATAGGAAGCTTTGAATGCCGAGCAGGTGGCTATGGAGCAAGATTGTACAGTGGCTGATACCACGCAGCCCAGCCTCACTTAGTATTTTAAGGCTATACTGGGTGATGGTGAGGAACAGGAGGAAGAGGAGGAGGAGGAGCATGATTTTTTGCTCTGCACTACAGAGGGTACTCCAAATCCCAGCTTCATGCCTGTCCAGAATGGAGGTCTGAAGAGGAAGAGGAAGCTATGTGTCGTGAAGAGGAGAGGATGGTTAGTGTTGTTCCTTTTGAGGACACTGAACGTTTGACTCTTTGTAGTCTGCCACAAATGACAGAGTTCATGCCCTGATGCCTTTCCCAAAACCCTTGCATAAAAGACATTTTGTCCACCATGAAATACTAACTGTGCACCTTTCTTGACCCACGGTATAAGGAGAAATTTGCTTCTCTAATGTTGGAAGCAGACATGACATTTTCAGTGCATGCACGATAGAGGGCCGTTGTAGAAGATTTGCTCAAAAGACTACCTTCAGACAACACTGGTGACAGAGGTACCGGCTCATTTCGCCCACAAGGATTACCGGGGAGGGCCACAAACAGCAGGTGCAACTTCTCCCATTTTCATGAGACTGTCACATCAGCAAGGGCTATCTGTAGATGTAACTATGACGAGGAGGGAGAAGTTGACCAAGATGATGAATGACTACTTGAGTGACCAATGACCATACCAGCATCCTTCCTGATTCTTCAGTGCTCTTTAACTATTGGTTGTCCAAGTTGCACACTTTGCCTGACCTCTTCTTGTATGCCTTGGAGGTGCTGCCATACCCTGCCGTGAGTGTGTTGTCTGAGCGGGTTTTTAGTTCTGCAGGTGCAATCATAATGGATAGGCACACATGTCTGTCAATGGAAAATACAGACAAGCTGACTTTTCTACAATTGAACAAGGGCTGGATTTCCTCCAACTTTGCAAGCCTTACATCGTGCAATGGTGAAACTTGTAAAGTCTATCTCTACCTCTTGTAGTAACTGCAAAGTGTATTGTGATGTCCCCATGATGGCGTCTTTCAGCATGTATGATACAGACCCCTTGGGGTAATTTTTGAAAACCTTTGTGCATAGTGCAATGATCAAATTTCTGCTCTCAATCTCTATATATTCTATTATTATCTTTTCTTATTGTGTTGCCTTTCTCACGGTCTCTAAGCATCTATCTGGTATCCTTATGTTGTTTTTTGGGTCTGCACTTGGACATTTTGAATCCTAAATGCATTAATATGCTCCACACAATTCTTCATGTTTCAGCCTTACACAGAATATTAATATGAGTAATGAAACATGCTCTCTCTATACTGTATATGCTGCTAGTTTGAAAATCTTACCCACACATCCCTTTATAAAGGGAAATTCAACATAATACCTCTGTTAGCATATCCTATATCCTGTTCATATATGCAGCATCCCAGTAGGTGGGCGGAACGCTTGGGTACAAAATCTGTGTCTGAAGGTGAAACCACTGGCCCTTCCCCTGTGTTAAGTTATTCTCACTCTGCTATCCAGGAGTGAGGCACTGAGACCTCCATTCCATAATCTGCAGTTTAGTAGACACAACAGTCAGAAACCACGTCCAGTTCACTGACTCAGTACAGCATTAAGTTGTCCCTTGTCAGCATATGCTCCTGTCTCTTTCCCTTGAGGAGGCTGCTTCCAAGTAAAATGAGGCTTGTACATGGCTTTCAGGCCTGACAGGCTCACCATAGTACAGGCCCTCGCTTACATACACTGTATTCTGAATTTAATTCTATGGCCGGGATCATACATGCGAGAAACACGGCCGAGTCTCGCATGTTAACACCCAGCACTGCCGTCAGCAATCGGGAGAGTAGCGTACGGCTGCACGTATTGCAGAAAGGCATGCAGGAATCTTCTCCATTCTGCTCCCAATTAATTTTAGATCTTTCCCATCAATTTCAGCTTTTTTCCCATGCCCCAGACTTGTTTGTTGGGTCCAGCAGAAAAATGTTTGGCTTTCCCATTGACTTGCGTTGGATTCATTTTTCGGTACGAATACACGGTTATTAGAAATTATTTGTGCCTATTTTCCCAAATCCAAATATTTCACTATTCGATCATCACTTATCGCTACAACATGTGAAACTGAAATCACACATTATTTCTCCTTTACAAAGTTACATTTAATTAGCAAAGCTAAAATGTAATATGTGATACATTTCCTTTAAGAAACAGCGATAAACTAATGCAACTCACATCCACATTGGGAACTCTCATAAATTATTTGACTCCCACAAGCTTGTTTAATGCAAAATTAAATTAGATAACCTTTTAATCAATTAACTAAATCTAGTTTTCTACAAAGAGACTGTAAAGGAACTAACATATTAATCCAAGTAATGATAACTGTTTTATTTTGCTTTATCACATTTTTTGACATGCTAATCCAATGACAGAATCTTAAAATTAATCTTTAGTATCATGCACTGTATCCAGATAGATTTAAAAATAGAATACAGTTTGATACAAAACAATATAATGCAGAATTTGCATAAACTATTTTTAATCCCTTCACCCCGAAGCCTTTTTTCACTTTTCTGACATGGAACTCTTCAACACATCCCATCGATTTACAGATTGTTTTCTCGTGACATATTGTACTTCATGACAATGGTAAAATTTGTTTGATATGATTTGCATTCATTTATGAAAATATCGGAAATTTGGTAAAAATTTGGAAAATTTTGCAATTTTTTATGCCCTTAAATCAGAGAGTTTTGTAACACAAAATAGTTGATAAATAACATTTCCCACTTTACTTTACTTCAGCACAATTTTTTAAACAATTTTTTTCGTTAGGAACTTATAAGGGTTATAAGTTGACCAACAAAATTTACAAAACCATTTTTTTAGGTACCACATCACATTTGAAGTGACTTTAACCCCTTCACCCCCAAGGGTGGTTTGCACGTTCATGACCGGGCCAATTTTTACAATTCTGACCACTGTCCCTTTATGAGGTCATAACTCTGGAACGCTTCCATGGATCCCGGTGATTCTGACATTGTTTTCTCGTGACATATTGTACTTCATGTTAGTGGTAAAATTTAATTCAAATAACTTGCGTTTATTTGTGAAAAAAATGGAAATTTCACAATTTTCCAAATTTGAATTTTTATGCCCTTAAATCACAGAGATGTGGCACACAAAAAACTTAATAAATAACATTTTCCACATGTTTACTTTACATCAGCACAATTTTGGAACCAAAATTTTTTTTTGATAGGAAGTTATAAGGTTAAAAAGTTGACCAGCGATTTCTCATTTTTGCAACACCATTTTATTTTTACAGACCACATCACATTTGAAGCCACTTTGAGGGGTCTATATGATAGAAAATACCCAAAAGTGACACCATTCTAAAAACTGCACCACTTAAGGTGCTCAAAACCACATTCAAGAAGTTTATTAACCCTTCAGGTGCGACACAGGAATTTTTTGAATATTTAAAAAAAATGAAAATTTAACTTTTTTTCACAAAAAAAATACTTCAGGTTCAATTTTTTTATTTTACCAAAGGTAACAGGAGAAATTGGACCGCAAAAGTTATTGTGCAATTTGTCCTGAGTACGCTGATACCTGATATGTGCAGGGGAACCACTGTTTCGGCGCATGGCAGAGCTCAGAAGGGAAGGAGCGCCGTTTGACTTTTTCAATGCAAAATTGTCTGGAATTCAGATCAGACGCCATGTCACGTTTGGAGAGCCCCTGATGTACCTAAACAGTGGAAACCCCCCACAAGTGACCCCATTTTGGAAACTAGACCCCACAAGGAACTTATCTAGTTATGTGGTGAGAACTTTGAACCTACAAGGGCTTCATAGAAGTTTATAATGCACAGCCGTACAATTAAAAAATCATATTTTTTCCAAAAAAAGGCTTTTCACCCCCAATTTTTATTTTCCCAAGGGTAACAGGACCCTAAAAGTTATTGTGCAATTTGTCCTGAGTACGCTGATACCCCATGTGTGGGTGTAAACGACTATTTGGGCACATGGCAGAGCTCAGAAGGGAAGCAGCGCCATTTGACTTTTTTGGCTGGAATTGAGATCAGACACCATGTCGCGATTGGAAAACCCCTGATGTACCAAAACAGTGGAAACCCCCCCACAAATGACACCATTTTGGAAACTAGACCCCCAAGGAACTTATCTAGATGTGTGGTGAGAACTTTGAACCCCCAATGGCTTCACAGAAGTTTATAACGTACAGCCGTACAATTAAAAAATAATTTTTTCCACAAAAATGATCTTTTCACCCTCAATTCTTATTTTTCCAAGGGTAACAGGACCCTAAAAGTTTTTGTGCAATTTGTCCTGAGTATGCTGATACCCCATATGTGGGGGTAAACCACTATTTGGGCGCATGGCAGAGCTCCGGAAGGGAAGCAGCACCATTTGACATTTTTGGCTGGAATTGAGATCGGACACCATGTCGCGTTGGAAAGCCCCTGATGTACCAAAACAGTGGAAACCCCCCACAAATGACACCATTTTGGAAACTAGACCCCTCAAGGAACTTATCTAGATGTGTGGTGAGTACTTTGAACCCCCAGTGCTTCACAGAAGTTTATAACGCCCGGGCGTGAAAATAAAAAAATTGTATTTTTTCCACAAACATGATCTTTTAGTCACCAATTTTTTTTATTTTTCCAAGGGTAACAGGAGAAATTGGACCCCAAAAGTTGTTGTCCAATTTGTCCTGAGTATGCTGATACCCTAAATGTGGGAGAAAACTACTGTATGGGTACACGGGGCTCGGAAGGGAAGTAGTGATGTTTTGGAATGCAGACTTTGATGGAATGGTCTGCGGGTGTCATGTTGCCTTTGGAGAACCCCTAATGTACAAAAACAGTGGAAAACGCCCACAAATGACACCATTTTGGAAACTAGACCCCCTAAGGAACTTATCTAGACATGTGGTTAGCACTTTGAACCCCCCAGTGCTTCACAGAAGTTTATAACGCCCGAGCGTGAAAACACCCTAACCCTAATCTCAGCCCTAACTCTAGCCCTAACCCTAGCTCTAACCCTAGCCCTAACCCTAGCCCTAACCCTAACCCTAAAGGGAAAATGGAAATAAATACATTTTCTTTTAATTGTATTATTTTTCCCTAACTAAGGGGGTGATAACGGGGAATTTGATTTACTATTTATGGCGGTTTTTATATTTGGCAGCTGTCACACGCTAAAAGACGCTTTTTGTTGTAAAAATAGTTTTTGCATCACCACATATTTAGAGCTATAATTTTTCCATATTTTGACCCACCGAGTCATCTGAGATCTTATTTTTTGCGGGACGAGTTGATGTTTTTATTAGTACCATTTTCAGGCACGTGACATTTTTTGATTGCTTTTTATTCCGATTTTTGGGACGCAGAATGAACAAAAACCAGCGTTTCATTAATTTCTTTTGGGGAGTGCGTTTACACCGTTCTGCCTGTGGTAAAATTGATTAAGCAGTTCTATTCTTCGGGTCAGTATGGTTACAGCGATACCTCATTTTTGTCGTTTTTTATGTTTTGGCGCTTTTATGCAATGAAAACAATTTTATATAAAAAATAATTATTTTTGCATCGCTTTATTCTGTGAGCTATAACTTTTTTATTTTTTCGCTGATGATTCTGTATGGTGGCTCATTTTTTGCGGGACAAGATTACGTTTTCAGCGGTACCATAGTTATTTATATGCGTCTTTTTGATCACGCGTTATTGCACTTTTTGTTCGGCGGTATGATAATAAATCATTATTTTTTCCTTCGTTTTTTTATTTTTATTTTTTAAGGGGTTTGCTAAAGGGGTTAACTAATGGGACAGTTTTATAAGGCGGGTCGTTATGGATGCGGTGATACCAAATATGTGTACTTGTGTTTTTTTTTATTTCCAAAAAATGAATTTATTAGGGTATATTTTTTTTTTAATTAATTTATTTAGCGATCTTTTTAAAATTATTTTTACACATTTTTTTTTAACCTTATTACATTGTCCCAGGTGGGACATCACTGTCCTGTGACAGATCGCTGATCTGTCACATCACAGATTACTGTGACCGATCAGCGATCTGTCACAGGCACTGCACAAGGCTTCCTCGTGCCTGCGCTTTGCAGGCACTGAGGAATCCAGCTCCCTGCAGGCCCCCGAAGGTCCCCGTTGCCATCTTGGATTCGGGCACATGCAGGGATGGAGACCCCCGCAGCAGCGCTGCACATTGCACTGCTGTGGGGGGCTCAGGGAAGCACGGAGGGAGCCCCCTCCCTGCCGATGCTTCCCTTTAACCCCCGGTACACCGCGATCGTGTTTGATCGTGGTGTGCAAGGGGTTAACGTGTTGGGTGTCAGCTGTGATAATCAGCTGACACCCGGCCGCGAACAGCAGCGCTCACCACGTGAGCGCGGCTGATCGCGCTAGACGTACTATCCCGTCCATGGGCATAGGGGCCCGGGTCCCATGAACGGGATAGTATGTCTGATGTCAGAAAGGGGTTAAGGGGCCTATGTGACAGAAAATAGCCAAAAGTGACACCATTATAAAAACTGAACCCCTCAAGGTTTTCAAAACCACATTCAAGAAGTTTATTTACCCTTCAGGTGCTTCAAAGAAGTTAATGGAATGTGGAAGACAAAATTAACATTTAACTTTTTTCACAAACGTTTCACTTTAGACAAAAATTTTTATTTTTGCAAGGGTAACAGGAGAAAATGGACCCCAAAATTTGTTGTGCAATTTCTCCTGAGTACAACAATACCCCATATTTGGGGGAAAACCACTGTTTGGGCACAAAGATCAGAAGGGAAGGAGCGCCGTTTGTCCTTTTCAATGTAAAATTTGCTTTAATAATTAGCGGGCGCCATGCCGCATTTGGAGAGCCCATGATGTGTCTAAACAGTGTAAACCCCCAAAAGTGGCACCATTTTAGAAATCAGACCCCCAAAGGAACTTAGCTAGATGTATGGTGAGCACTTTGAACCCCCAAGTGCTTCACAGTTTATAATGTTGAGACGTAAAAATGAAAAAATAACATTTTTCACACAAAATTTTTTTTTATCCCCAATTTTTTATTATCACAAAAATTACAAGAGAAAATGCACCATGAAATTTGTTGTGCAATTTCTCCTGAGTATGCTGATACCCAATATGTGGAGGAAAGTTGCTGTTTGGGCACACTGCAGGGCTCAGAATGGAAGGAGCGCCATTTGACTTTTCGAATGTAAAATTTGCTGGAATCCTTAGCGGACGCCATGTTGAGTTTGGAGAGCCATTGATGTGCCTAAAGAGTGGAAACCCTTCACAAGTGACCCAATTTTAGAAACTAGACCCCTAAAGAAATTTATCTAGATGTGTGGTGAGTAACCTGAACCCCAAGGTGCTTTATAGAATTTTATCATGTTGAGCAGTCAAAATAAAAAAAATCACATTTTCCCCACAAAAATGTTTTTTAGCCCCAAATTTTTTTTTCACCGGGGTAACAGATGAAAATGGACCCCAAAATGTGTTATGCAATTTCTCCTGAGTAGACAGATATGTGGGTGGAAACTACTGTTTGTGCGCACGGCACGGCTCAGAAAGGATGGAGTGATGTTTTGGAATGCAGATTGTGATGGTGTCATGTCGGCGGTCACGGCTGCACCCGCTCCCGCCCCTCCTCCAGCGGCAACCGCCGCCACCTCCTCCTACCGGCGTCCTCGCCGCGGCGCGCTCCCATGCTCTGCCTCCCCTCTTGTGACGGCACCGCGCTCCTTCCTTAGGGCGCGCGCGCGCACCAGCGTCCCCTCTTCTGCCTACGGGGGTGGCGCCGGGGGCGGCACGTACCGCCCGCTTCCGGACCCTAGGGTATTTCTGGCGCGCTCTCTATTGAGAGGACGCCTGAGAGTTGCTGTGTGCTCACCACGCTGCGCTTTGGCCCCTTTCCGGTTTCTATAGTGCCGCCTGTGTCCTGTCTGTCTTCCCCGTGGCTACCAGCCCCCGGCTCTGCTTCCTTGCTCCCAGTGTTCTCTCACCCTGCATGACCGCCCTGTTCTCCCTCCTGGTACCTCCTTGTGTGCATCCTCCCGGTCCTCTCCCCTCTAGTACCTGCTCCCTGTCGGTCTACCCATCCTGTAATCCTGTTAAGGTCCTCTACCTCTCAGTCCAGTACTCCTGCCTACGGGCGCCTCTTGTCCTTGAGCCGCCCCTCCTGGTACCGGCTGTCGCGGTTCTGTCCTCGGTAGTCTTGCCCCAAACGATCCCTGTATAGGGGTCGGTCTTCACCTGGAGCGCTCGACCCCCGGGGCTCCAGATCTGCGACCCAGAGGGTCCACTCTCGGACGTCCGTTTTCGAAAAACGTCACAGTACTCTCAGGCCATGGACCCCGCCGGTGCCACGGCTGCCACGCAGAAGGAACTGTTGTTCCTGCGTGAAAATCAGGCCCGAATCATGTCTTTCATGAAGTCCATGGACACCCGTTTGTCCGCTATGCAGACCTCTGACCCCGGGCATGCTCCCCTCCTAGCCAGCCTGTAGCAGGAGCTCGCGCAGCAGCGCGATGCCCAGTCCCACATTTTGGGGTATATGGCGTCCATCGATGACCGACTGCTTGCCTTGCAGTCCGCTGCGGTCGTCTCTAACCCTCCCAGGGACGCCGTCTCCTCCCCGCCCCCCCACCTGGGTAAGCCTCCCAGATATGGTGGAGATCCTAAACTTTGTCGGGGCTTTTTAAACCAGTGCAGACTGCACTTAGAGCTGTTGCCCCAACAATATCCCACGGATCGCGCCAAGGTGGCGTTCATAGTATCCCACCTCGAGGGAGAAGCCCTGTCCTGGGTGAACCCTCTATGGGAGAGGGATGATCCCGTCGTAGCGAGTATCCAGAACTTCCTGGAAACATTTCGTAAGGTGTTTGACGAACCCGGCCGCTTGGCTTCTACCACAGAAGCTCTCTTTAAACTCCGCCAAGGGTCGCTTACTGAGGGGCAGTACGCCATCCGTTTTCGGACGTTGTCGTCAGAACTCGGATGGAATAATGAGGCACTTGTGGGTGCCTTCTGGAGAGGCCTTTCCAGCAAGATTAAAGACGAGCTAACCGGTCGGGATACCCCCACCACTCTGGAGGACCTTATAGCCCTGGCTACGCGCATAGACCTCCGATTTTTGGAGCGCTCGCGGGAATCGGTTAGAGAACGCAGACCCTTCAGGCTATATCAAGCGCCCATTCCACGCTCTGCAGCTCCCTCTACTAACATTGTCCCCGAGCCCATGCAGGTAGATCGGGTCACGTTGACTGAGCAGCGTCGCAGAGAGAGGATGACAAACTGGCTCTGCCTGTACTGTGGTGGGGCTAATCACTTCATCCGCACTTGTCCTGAGAGGCCGGGAAACGCCTCGACCTAGGTCAGGTAAGAGAGGTCTCCCTAGGTGATCATAGTTCCTCTCTGCCTCTTACCCTTTCAGCTTTAATTGTTTCAGGACGGGAGCGCAGATCTGTAGAGGCGTATGTGGACTCGGGTGCGGCTGGCAATTTCATCCGGCAGCAAGAGGTGGACCAACTTCAGATTCTGGTGGTTATCCTAAAAGACCCATGGGCTATCACCTCCATCGATGGAACACCCCTTCCCGGGCTCATTACCAGGATCACGACCGAAGTGGACTTACAAATTGGAGCGCTTCATTTTGAAAAGATAGCCTTCTACGTGCTGCCTAAATTGTCTCACGCTGTCCTCCTCGGATTACCCTGGCTTCGGCTGCACGAGCCAGTTGTCGACTGGCGCTCAGGGGAGATCCTCCGCTGGGGTCAGTCCTGCCACACTCGTTGTTTGCAATCCGTCCTCCATCCTCGTCTCCTGCCAACGCCGGCCAATCTCACGGGTCTCCCCGCACCGTACTACGTGTACGCCGACGTTTTCAGTAGAAAAGAAGCGGAGTCTATGACTGCCCTATCAACTTGCTTCCCGGAGCCACTCCGCCCAGGGGGAGGACGTATCCCTTATCTCCAGCAGAGACCACGGCCATGACTGAATACATCCGGGAGAACTTGGCGAAGGGGTTCATCTGAAAGTCCTCGTCCCCAGCAGGTGCAGGCTTCTTCTTTGTTCGGAAGAAAGACGGATCTCTTAGACCATGTATCGACTACCGGGGCCTGAACAATATTACAGTTAAGAATCGATACCCACTTCCACTTATCCCAGAACTCTTCGACCGGCTGAGAGGGGCTCGAATCTTCACGAAGCTGGACCTGCGGGGAGCCTACAATTTGATCCGGATTCGCGCAGGCGACGAATGGAAGACGGCCTTCAATACCCGTGATGGTCATTATGAGTATTTAGTCATGCTGTTTGGTCTCTGCAATGCTCCAGCTGTCTTCCAGGAGTTCGTTAACGAGGTGTTTCGGGACCTTCTGTACTCTTGCGTAATAGTGTATTTAGACGATATCCTCATCTTTTCGCCTGACCTTTCCTCCCATCGGAGAAGCGTACGCATGGTCCTGCACCGTCTCCGGGAGAATCACCTCTACGCCAAGATTGAGAAGTGTCTCTTCGAGCAGACCTCGTTACCCTTCTTGGGTCATGTCATCACAGATTCCGGTCTGAAGATGGATCCCGAGAAACTCTCGGTGGTACTCAAGTGGCCCCGTCCTGTCGGAATCAAAGCCATCCAGCGTTTCCTCGGATTCGCAAATTATTACCGACAGTTCGTGCCGCATTTTTCCTCGTTGACCAAACCTATCTCGGCCTTGACCCGCAAAGGAACTAAGCCTGATCACTGGTCCTCCAAGGCGGAAGATGCCTTTCTGGCGCTGAAACGCTCCTTTGCAGCAGCATCGGTCCTACATCGGCCGGTGGCCAGTAGGCCTTTTGTTCTTGAAGTGGACGCCTCTTCCACCGGAGCTGGGGCGGTCCTCTCCCAGCGAGTTCCCCCTGGACGACTGGTTCCCTGCGGGTTCTTTTCCAAGTCCTTTTCGCCAGCAGAGTGCAACTACTCCATCGGAGATTGGGAGTTGCTGGCCATCAAGATGGCTCTGGAAGAGTGGCGGTACCTGCTCGAGGGGGCTGTGCACCCCTTTACCATCTTCACGGACCACAAGAATTTGGCCTATCTGCAGTCCGCCCAAAGGCTCAATTCCAGACAAGCCAGATGGGCCTTGTATTTTTCTCGATTCGACTTCCAGCTTCACTTCCGGCCCGGTAATAAGAACACCAAAGCAGATGCACTTTCCAGATCTCTACAGTCGCCAGAAGAGGACGAGAACCCCTCGTATATTATCGAGCCTGCCAAAGTGATCACCGTGGCCCCGGTGAACTTTTCTACTCCTCCACCAGGCAAGACCTTCGTGCCTCAGAATAAACGTCTGGAGGTGTTGCGCTGGGGGCACTCCTCCAAGGTTGCGGGGCACGTGGGGTCCAAGAAGACGCTTTCGCTTCTCTCACGTTATTACTGGTGGGCCACCCTTCGCCAAGACGTGGCAGATTTTGTTGCCTCTTGCTCAACCTGTGCGCAGAACAAGGTTCCAAGAACTTTGCCCTCCGGTCTTCTCCATCCGTTGCCGGTGCCGGAGGCCCCTTGGCAGCAAATTGCCATGGACTTTATAACCGACTTGCCCTGCTCAGCTGGTTGCACCACCATCTTAGTCGTAGCTGACCGCTTCTCTAAGATGGCTCATTTTATCCCCCTGGCCGGGCTGCCCTCCGCTCCGAAGTTGGCCGAGATCTTTATCCATCAGATCTTCAGGTTGCATGGTCTTCCCCTACGGATTGTGTCTGATCGAGGGGTCCAATTTACTTCTCGCTTCTGGAGGGCTCTATGTCAGCTTATGGGTACGTCCCTCGACTTCTCCTCCGCCTATCACCCGCAGACCAATGGGCAGGTGGAACGGGTTAATCAGGACCTAACAACTTACCTGCGCCACTTCTCCAATGCCCACCAGGATAATTGGGTCTCTCTTCTACCCTGGGCTGAATTCGCCCATAATAACCACCCCAGCGAGTCGACCACCAAAACTCCGTTCTTTGTGGTTTCTGGTCGCAATCCTGGTGTCCCACTACCCTTTGTCGCCTCTTCAGGAGTTCCCGCAGCTGATGCCCTCGCCACAGAATTTTTGAATATTTGGAAGGAGACCAGAGAGGCTCTTGTGAAGACCAGTGCCTGAATCAAAAGACATGCAGACAAGAGACGGAGGGACCTTCCCCCGTACCACCCTGGTGATAAGGTCTGGCTCTCAACCAAGCACATCCGCTTGAAAGTTCCTTCCTATAAGCTGTGTCCTCGTTACATCGGTCCCTTCGAGGTACTAAAACGCATCAATGAAGTGTCTTACAGACTGAGGTTGCCGGCTTCACTCCGGGTCCCTAACGCCTTTCACGTCTCGCTCTTGAAACCTGTAGTTCTGAATCGGTTCCAACCGGTCTTCGTTTCCCCTCCTTTACCTATTGGGTCGGATGACATCTTTGAAGTAAAGGATATTTTAGCCATGAAGAGAGTCAGGGGGAGGACTTTCTTTCTCATTGAGTGGAAGGGATTTGGTCCTGAGGAAAGGTCTTGGGAGCCTCAAAAGAATATCAACGCTCCTCTAATACTAAAAAAGTTTCTGGTCAATCTCAGAAAGGGGGGATGTAAAGAGGGGGGTACTGTCATGTCGGCGGTCACGGCTGCACCCGCTCCCGCCCCTCCTCCAGCGGCAACCGCCGCCACCTCCTCCTACCGGCGTCCGCGGCGCGCTCCCACGCTCTGCCTCCCCTCCTGTGACGGCACCGCGCTCCTTCCTTAGGGCGCGTGCGCGCACCAGCGTCCCCTCTTCTGCCTACGGGGGGTGGCGCCGGGGGCGGCACGTACCGCCCGCTTCCGGACCCTAGGGTATTTCTGGCGCGCTCTCTATTGAGAGGACGCCTGAGAGTTGCTGTGTGCTCACCACGCTGCGCTTTGGCCCCTTTCCGGTTTCTATAGTGCCGCCTGTGTCCTGTCTGTCTTCCCCGTGGCTACCAGCCCCCGGCTCTGCTTCCTTGTTCCCAGTGTTCTCTCACCCTGTATGACCGCCCTGTTCTCCCTCCTGGTACCTCCTTGTGTGCATCCTCCCGGTCCTCTCCCCTCTAGTACCTGCTCCCTGTCGGTCTACCCATCCTGTAATCCTGTTAAGGTCCTCTACCTCTCAGTCCAGTACTCCTGCCTACGGGCGCCTCTTGTCCTTGAGCCGCCCCTCCTGGTACCGGCTGTCGCGGTTCTGTCCTCGGTAGTCTTGCCCCAAACGATCCCTGTATAGGGGTCGGTCTTCACCTGGAGCGCTCGACCCCCGGGGCTCCAGATCCGCGACCCAGAGGGTCCACTCTCGGACGTCCGTTTTCGAAAAACGTCACAGATGGAATGTTCTGCAGATGTCATGTCGCGTTTGAAGAGCCCTTGATGTGCCTAAACAGTGGAAAGCTCTCAAAAGTGACAGCATTTTGGAAACTACACTGCTCAAGGAATTTATCTAGATTTGTGGTGAGCACTTTGGACCCCCAGGTTCTTCCCAGTAGATTATAACGTTGAGCCATGAAAATAAAAATCTAATTTTTTCCCACAAAAATGTTCTTTTAGCCCCAAATTGTTTATCTTCACAAGGATGACAGGGAAAAATTTACTCCAAAATTAGTTGTACAATTTCTCTTGAGTATGCCAATTTCTCATATGTGGTCAAAAACTTCTTTTGAGGCACAGTGCAAAGCTCAGAGGGGAAGAAGTGCCATATTGGAGTAAAGATGTTGCTCAACTGGTTTGATGCTGTCATGTCACATTGGTAGAGTGCCTGAGGCGCCAGAACAGCAGACACCCCCAAAAGTGACCTCATTTTACAAACTACATCTCCCAATAAATTCATCTACGGGTGTAGTGATCGTTTTGACACTACAGGTGTGTCACAGAATTCTATACAATTGGGCAGTGAAGAAAAAATAATTACATTTTTATCACCAAAATTTTATTTTAGTCCCAGATTTTACATTTTTGCACTGGGGAATGGGTTAAAAGGCAATAAAATTTTCCACACAATTACAGCTGAATGTGGAAATACCCTGTACAGTACAGCTTAGCCATGCGGTGAGACTTGGGAGGGACAGAGTGCTATTTTCTTCATGGAGCACAGATTTTGATAGAATAGTTTGCATACTTCATATACAGAGCCCTCAAGTGCTAGAAAAGCAGAATCTCCCCTCAAGAGACCCCATTTTGGAAAATATACCCCTTTGGGGATTTAATTACAGGTGTAGTCACGATTTTGGCTCCTTGTGTGTTTCCAGAAACAAGCACCAGTGGATGTTACTGAGTGAAAATTGCATACTGACATTGTACTGTCCAGTACGTTGCAGTCCCCAGTACTGTACATTGTAGGCACCAATACAGTATGTTGCAGTGCCCACACGCACCCATAAATTAGGCGGGTTCTCATCGCTACAGAAATACCAAACATGTGGATGCTAAATGTGGTTTAGGTACACTGGGGCTCAGAAGGGAGGGGGCATTTGGATTTGGGAATTTGCTGAATTTATTTTTGGGGACTAAGAGCTGTAGCGTTTTTTCAGAGCCCTTGTGCTACTAGTAACATGGAAGCCCCCTATATTTCTGGTAACAAATGATGGAGCTGAGCAAGGACTTTTTTTTTTGTAGATTGAGTTGAAGCTTTTGTGGGAACATTTTAAATAACATTTGGGAACACATTTATTTGTTGTGTTATGCTGAGCACTTACATTGTGGTTTACATATAAATCTCCGAGTGATTCAGATGAAACCCCCGAGGATTTCATTCACTGTAATGAGGCAGTAGAGTTACTCTGGACTCCATCTGGCCTCTGTTCACATTTGACCTTTTTAAAGGTGCACAAAACTGTGGCGGACTGTGCTTTTATGCACGCCTAAAAAGATGGACACTGCCGTATTATAGGAGGGCCAGACGGCATCCATTGTGCCTCCATCTGCCTCATTATAGGGAATCTTCCACCGGGGGTTCTGTCTGAATCACATATTTCAGAGATTTACACTGAAATCCCAGTGTAAGCGCTCAGTGTAGAGCGCAGGATAAATGTGAGCCGAGCCTGACTGCGATCTTTGGGAGGCAAAATGAACAAATAAACAGCAGGTGAAGAATTGGTTTTATTTATTTTTCATGCCATTAAGTGATTAGAAGACTTTATTCTTCAAGTTAGTACTACTACATCAATACCAGATTTATATTTGTTTTTTATGTTTGGCTGCAGTGCTGACACTAAAGACGCTTTTCAAGTCTTGGCATAGCCATAAATACTTCAGACAATAGGAATCAACTGCTTATTATGAAGTTGTAGTTTCTGCAAAATGTTGTAGTTTCTGACTCCCCAAACATATACAGTTGTGCTCAAAAGTTTACATACAACGGCAGAATTTTTGCTTTCTTGGCCTTTTTTCAGAGAATATGAATGATAACACCAAAACTTTCTCTCCTCTCACAGTTAGTGATTGTGTGAAGCCATTTATTGTCAAACTACTGTGTTTTTTCTTTTTAAACTAGCGGAAGTGTCTTCTCTGCACTGTGATACTAAGAAAATGGCACCAGCAAAACAAGATGTCCACTTTTTATATGCCCAGGGACATGTGACTTCAGCAGTCAATCACAGAAGACCTTGTGTCATGATGTAGATGTTTTCTGTGCCCTGATTGGCTGCCGGAATGTTCACACATTAAAGGGAACTTGTCAGTACTTTTGGCCGATATAAAATGCGGCCAGTGCCTTTCAGGGCTTATCTACAGCATTCTATAATGATGTAGATAAAACCCTGATCCGACCTGAAAGATAAGTAAAATAAGATTTATTATACGCACCCGAGGGGGGGCGGTCCAGTCCGATGGGCTGGTTATCAAGACTAGAGGGGTCCCCATGTATTGTTTCATTATTTAAATAAATAATAATAAAAAATGGACTGGGGTCCCACTCATTTTTGACAACCAGTCTTGCTAAAGCAGACAGCTGAGATCTGTTATTCTCAGGCCGGTAAGGGGTCATGGATATTCCCCCCCCAGCCTAAAAATAGCCTCCCGCAGCCACCCCAGAAAATGTGCTTTAGCTACGCTGGTTGTCAAAATCGGGGAGACCCCTTGCCTTTTTGTTAATTATTTATTCAAATAATTAAAAAAAAAATAAGTGGGGACCCCTCTATTTTTGATAAGCTGATGCTGACAGCTGAGGGTTGCAGTCCAGAGCTGTCAGTATTGCCTGGCTGATTATCAAGTACAGGGGAACCCACGTCAATTTTTCTTTTTCTTTATAGCACAATTGGTTGGTCAAGTGATGCCACTTTTCCTAGTGTCTGTCCTTAATTTGAGCTGTTTTGACAGCTTTTGACCCCTTTCTGAAGGTGTGGTCTATGCGTTTGGTTTTGCCTCCCATTGAATTTAATGGTGTTTTGGCTATGTTCAGCGAACTTGTTCGGCATATACACTCACTGGCCACTTTATTAGGTACACCATGCTAGTAAGGGGTTGGACCCCCTTTTGCCTTCAGAACTGCCTCAATTCTTCGTGGCAGAGATTCAACAAGGTGCTGGAAGCATTCCTCAGAGATTTTGGACCATATTGACATGATGGCATCACACAGTTGGCGCAGATTTGTCGGCTGCACATCCCTGATGCGAATCTCCCGTTCCACCACATCCCAAAGATGCTCTATTGGATTGAGATCTGGTGACTGAGGAGGCCATTTGAGTACAGTAAACTCATTGTCATGTTCAAGAAACCAATCTGAGATGATTCGAGCTTTATGACATGGCGCATTATCCTGCTGAAAGTAGCCATCAGATGTTGGGTACATTGTGGTCATAAAGGGATGGACATGGTCAGCAACAATACTCAGGTAGGCTGTGGCGTTGCAACGATGCTCAATTGGTACCAAGGGGCCCAAAGAGTGCCCAGAAAAAATTCCCCACACCATGACACCACCACCACCAGCCTGAACCGTTGATACAAGGCAGGATGGATCCATGCTTTCATGTTGTTTACGCCAAATTCTGACCCTACCATCCGAATGTCGCAGCAGAAATCGAGACTCATCAGACCAGGCAACGTTTTTCCAATCTTCTACTGTCCAATTTCGATGAGCTTGTGCAAATTGTAGCCTCAGTTTCCTGTTCTTAGCTGAGAGGAGTGGTACCCAGTGTGGTCTTCTGCTGCTGTAGCCCATCTGCCTCAAAGTTCGACGCACTGTGCGTTCAGAGATGCTCTTCTGCCTACCTTGGTTGTAACGGGTGGCAATTTGAGTCACTGTTGCCTTTCTATCAGCTCGAACCAGTCTGCCCATTCTCCTCTGACCTCTGGCATCAACATGGCATTTCCAGCCACAGAACTGCCGCTCACTGGATTTTTTTTCTTTTTCGGACCATTCTCTGTAAACCCTAGAGATGGTTGTGCGTGAAAATCCCAGTAGATCAGCAGTTTCTGAAATTCTCAGACCAGCCCTTCTGGCACCAACAATCATGCCACGTTCAAAGGCACTCAAATCACCTTTCTTCCCCATACTGATGCTCGGTTTGAACTGCAGGAGATTGTCTTGACCATGTCTACATGCCTAAATGCACTGAGTTGCCGCCATGTGATTGGCTGATTAGAAATTAAGTCTTAACACACAGTTGGACAGGTGTACCTAATAAAGTGGCCAGTGAGTGTATATGCCTGCTGAATGAACTGAATAGTTACTGGTATAACCATGTGCCTAGAAGAGGCTTTTATGGTTTTGAATCCCTTTGAGATTTATGAAAGCAATGAAACTGCACGTTTCGACCAAACCACATTTCAAGCGTGAACACTATCTAATGCCTACCTGAGAGTGCGAATCCATACAATATATATTTATATAAATATATATACTGTATATAGATGTATATGTACTTTATGTATATATCTATGTATTTACAGTTCAAACCAGAAGTTAATATACACTATATAAAAAGATACATATGCATGTTTTTCTCAATATCTGACATGAAATCAGAATAAACCTTAGGGCAAATAGGATTACATAATTATTAATATTTGCTAAATGCCAGAATAATGAGAGAGTGAATGTTTTAATGCATTTTTACTACTTATTTTAAAGTCAAAGTTTACATACATTAAAATTACTATGACTTTAAACAATTTTGAACCTAGCACTCAACTTTGATATAGTCAGAAGAAAATTTATTGTAGTACGCAAACAAAAAATGTTTCGGTCAATTGTGACTTTCTTCAGTTACGTGCTGTACTAGATACATAGCAATAGGTAATATACCTATTGTATAGCTTGGTGTGCTCATAATTGGGGCTATCCGTCCTACAGCCTATAAGATGTGCTTGTTGTAGCAAGTAGATGGGGCAAACGTACCTCCAGACATGGTATCCACCGCATGTTTGAAGAAGGTCACAATTGACCGAAATGTTTTTTGTTTACGTACTACAATAAATTGTCATGCTGCCGCTGTATACTTACCCTGCCTCCGCTCCCGCGCCGCAGCCCCTCTCCATTTGGCAGCCGCGGCGGTCCCTTCTGACAGGCCCGCGGCCGACGGCGTCTCTGCATGCATTGCGCCAGCGGCCGCGCCTCCCTCCTGTCACTTGTGCTCCGGCGGTGCCCTGACCCAGAAGCACCGCCGGACCAATGGCAGACCAGGCAGGGGTATATCAGGCCGCCCTCCTTTAATGGAGGTGCCTCATCTTTGTGTTTGTTAACACACTGGGCCCCTGTTTCATCGTACCCTCGCTTGTCTCCCACAGTCCTGCCTTCCGTGTTCCTGCTCTGTCCTGCCATCTGTACTCCAGTCCTGCAGTCCTACTCCAGTCCTGCCTTCTGTGTTCCTGCTCCGTCATGCTGTTCGTACTCCAGTCCTGCAGTCCTACTTCAGTCTTGCCTTCCATGTTCCTGCTCCATCCTGCTGTCTGTACTCCAGTCCTGCAGTCCTACTCCAGACCTGCTTTCCGTGTTCCTGCTCCGTCCTGCTGTCTGTACTCCAGTCCTGCAGTCCTACTCTGGTGTTCCTGCCCCGTCCTGCCATCTGTACTTCAGTCCCGCAGTCCTACTCCGGTGTCCCTGCCCCATCCTGCCATCTGTGCTCCAGTCCTGCAGTCCTACTCCAGTCCTGCCTTCCGTGTTCCTGCTCCATCCTGCTGTCTGTGCTTCAGTCCCACAGTCCCACTCCGGTGTCCCTGCTCCGTTCTGCCATCTGTGCTCCTGTCCTGCAATCCTACTCTGGTCCTGTCTTCTCCTACGGTACTCCAGTCCATTCTGGCCCGCCCCTCTCGGCACCAGCTATCGAGGTACCCGAACCCCTGGGCCTGCTCCTAATGATCCCTGTATAGGAGTCGGCTCCACCTGGCGGCTCGCCCGGGGTCCCATTGGTACCACGATCCAGAGGGTCCACTCCTGGAGATTTTCCTCACCTGACCTGCCACGGTAACATAAATTTCCTTCTGACTATATCAAAGTTGAGAGCTAGGTTCATATGGTTATCTATATGGTTTGGGAACCTAACCTTTAGCATCATCCCCTAGTTGTGCTCATGGTGTTTTTTCTTTTTAAACAATTTTGGACTGCTCATATGATGATGTCGTGTGTGGAAGCATCTGGTAGGTTTTTTGACAACATCTGAGTTAATTAGGGACATACCTGGGAATGTATTTTAATGCACCCCTGAAACACACTGCTTCTTTGTGTAACATCATGGGCAGGTCTCAAGAAATCAGCCAAGATACCAGGAAGAGAATTGTGGAGTTGCACAAGTCTGACTCATTCTTGGGTACAATTTCAAGATACCTGAAGGCACCTCGCTCATCTGTGCAAACAATTATATGCAAGATTGGAGTGTCCAGCCATTATACCACTCAGGAAGGAGAAGGGTTTTATGTCCCAGAGATGAACGTGCTTTAGTCTGACATGTTTATATCAGTCCGAGGACAAAAGACCTTGTGAAAATGATGGCGGAAGCTGGTAATATTGTGTCAATATCCACAGTGATATAAGTACCGTATCAACATGGGCTGAAAGGTCACTCTGCCAGGAACAAGCCATTACTCCAAAAGAAACATAAAAAGCCAGATTAATGTTTGCACATGCACACAGGAACAAAGACCTTAATTTTTGGTGACATGTTCTGTGGTTTGATAAAACTAAAACTGAACTTTTTAGGCATAATGACCATCGTTATGTTTGAAGGAGGAAAGAGAGAAGATGGAAGCCTAAGAAAACCATCCCAACTGTGAAACACAGGGGTGTCAGCATCATGTTGTTTAGTTGTTTTGTTGCAGGAGGGACTGGTGCACTTCACAAAATAGATGGCATCATGAGAAAAGAAGATTATGTGGCAATACTGAAGCAACATCTCAAGATATCAGCCAGGATGTTAAAGCTTGGGCAGAAGCGGGTCTTCCAAATGGACAATGACCTGAAGCATACTGCCAAAATGGTCACAAAGTAGTAAAAGGATAACAAAGTCAATGTTTTGGAGTGGCCATCACCAAGCCCTGATCTCAGTCCTATTGAAAATTTATGGGCAAAGATGAAAAGGCAGGTGCAAGCAAGGCAACCTGTTGTGAGTTCATTTTCCCCTTCACCGTTAATGTCTGATGAACTCCCTCTGCTGGTGAAGAGAGGTAGTGAAATTGATTGGGATGGGAAAAACCTGTCATCTGAACAGGCGGAGCGTGATAGGACACCCGGAATCACTGAGTGGATATAAGGCAGCTGATGCCCTGCAGGGTTGCTGGTGATCCTTTCTGCTCTGAGCTCTTGCAAACCAGTTCAGTACCTGTCTTCTGAAAGCTAAGCTTTTGCTCTCTTATTTTTCTATGAGATATTGTCTGTTTACTTAGTGTTTGTGTTCTGCCTGCCCTTGTTGGTTCAGGCTGAGCTCCATTTTTGTCTCTGGTCAAGTTGATCTTTTGCTCAGTCTTCAGAATATACCTGAGTGCTGATATAGTGATTTTGAAGGGGCCTTTTTTCCTATCAGACGGTTGGGACATTTTTGTAGGGTTTTTTGCGGATTGCAGCCAGCATCTTTTCTGTCCTGTCCTATCTAGTTAGTGGGCCCCATCGTTTGCTCAACCTGTCTTTCTTTCTGTCTGTGTCTGTGTTTTCATCTGCTTTTCACCGACAATACATGTTGGGGGCTGTCTATTGTTTTGGGGTCTGCTCTGGGGCAGTTTAGATTTCCCCTTTCTTTCTTTAGGCTTATTTAGTTCTCCGGCTGTGAACGAGGGGTCTAGGGCACCGTAGGAACCCCCCACGGCTACTGTTAGTTGTGTGAATAGGATCAGGGGTCAGCAATCCGATAGCTACCAACCTCTCCGGTTTTCTGGACTTAGCTTGTATTTTTGTTTTTTCCTCCTTCGGTGACTCATTCATAACAGCAACCTACAAACCTGGATCAGTAACACCAGTTTTGTCAAGAGGAATGGGCCCAAATTCTGATCAACTATTGTGAGAAGCTTGTGGAAGGAAATCCCAAATGCAGGGCCGCAGCTATAAAGAGGCGATTTGAGCCAGCTGCTCAAGTGGCAGGAAGCAGGGGGCAGCATTATGCGCTCCTCTACCCGCAGCACCTACAATTTTGCCTCTGCACACTGGTGCTGCGGTCGTGCAAGAGGCTTGTAATTGATGAGGTCACAGGAGGGAAGGAGTCAGGGCCCCCTGATCATGTGACCCCTGACTCCTCCCCTCCTGTGACCTCATCACAGGTCTTGTGTGCATCATCCCTTGGTTTATGCAGGACTGCTGTCTGTGCTGGTTGTCATTGTACTGGATGAGGGAAGTTTGTGTGTGGTCAGGGGGGGTTTACAGGGTGTACGGAGCAGAGCCACGCATGTGCGAGGTGTACGGAGTGGAGCTGTGTGTACGAGGTGTACTGAGCAGAGCCGCGAGTGTGTGAGGTGTACGTAGCGGAGCCGTGTGTGTACGAGGTGAACGGAGCAAAGCTGCGAGTGTGTGAGGTGTACGGAATGGAGCTGTGTGTGTGCGAGGTGTACTGAGCAGAGCCGCGTGTGTACGAGGTGTAAGGAGCAAAGCCGCATGTGTATGAGATGTACGGAGCGGAGCCGTGTGTGTGTATGAGGTGTACAGAGCGGAGCTGAGTGTGTGCGAGGTGTACGGAGTGGAGCTGCATGTGTACGAGGTGTAAGGAGCAGAGCCGCGTGTGTTCAAGGTATACGGAGCGGAGCCTTGTGTGTATGAGGTGTACGGAGCGGAGCCGTGTGTGTGTACGAGGTGTATGGAGCGGAGCTGTGTGTATGTATGAGGTGTACGGAGCGGAGCCGTGTGTGTGTGTACGAGGTGCAAGGAGCAGAGCAGCATGTGTACGAGGTGTACGGAGCAGAGCCGCACGTGTACGAGGTGTACGGAGCAGAGATGTGTACGGAGTGGAGCTGTGTACGGAGTGGAGCCGTGTGTGTACACAGAGCGGAGCCGTGTGTGTACGGAGTGGAGCCACGCGTGTGCGAGGTGTACGGAGTGGAGCCGCGCGTGTGCGAGGTGTACAGAGCGGAGCCGCGCGTGTGCGAGGTGTACGGAGCGGAGCCACACGTGTATGAGGTGTACGGAGCGGAGTCGCATGTGTACGAGGTGTACGGAGCAGAGCCGCACAAGTACGAGGTGTACGGAGCAGAGCCACACGTGTACGAGGTGTACGGAGCAGAGCCGCACGTGTATGAGGTGTACGGAGCAGAGATGTGTATGGAGTGGAGCTGTGTACGGAGCGGAGCCGTGTGTGTATGGAGTGGAGCCGCACGTGTGTGAGGTGTACGGAGTGGAGCCGCGTGTGTGCGAGGGGTACAGAGTGGAGCTGTGTGTGTGCGAGGTGTACGCAGCGGAGCCGCGTGTGTACGAGGTGTAAGGAGCAGAGCCGCATGTGTACGAGGTGTACGGAATGGAGCAGTGTGTGTGTATGAGGTGTACAGAGCGAAGCTGAGTGTGTGCAAGGTGTACGGAGTGGAGCTGCATGTGTGCGAGGTGTAAGGAGCAGAGCCACATGTGTACAAGGTGTACGGAGCCGACACTTGTGTGTATGAGGTGTACGGAGCGGAGCCATGTGTGTGTACGAGGTGCAAGGAGCGGAGCTGCATGTGTACGAGGTGTACGGAGCAGAGCCGCACGTGTACGAGGTGTACGGAGCAGAGATGTGTACGGAGTGGAGCTGTGTATGGAGTGGAGCCGTGTGTGTACACAGAGCGGAGCCGTGTGTGTACGGAGTGGAGCCACACATGTGCGAGGTGTACGGAGCGGAGCCGTGCGTGTGCGAGGTGTACAGAGCGGAGCCGTGCGTGTGCGAGGTGTACAGAGCAGAGCCGCACGTTTTCGAGATGTACAGAGCGGAGCCGCGTGTGTGCGAGATGTACAGAGCAGAGCAGCGCGTGTGTGAGGTGTACGGAGCGGAGCCACATGTGTACGAGGTGTACGGAGTGGAGCTGCAAGAGTATGAGGTGTATGGAGCAGAGCCGCACGAGTACGAGGTGTACGGAGCAGAGCTGCACGAGTACGAGGTGTACGGAGCAGAGCCACACGTGTACGAGGTGTACGGAGCAGAGCCGCATGTGTATGAGGTGTACGGAACAGTGATGTGTACGGAGTGGAGCTGTATACGGAGCAGAGCCGTGTGTGTACGGAGCGGAGCCGCACGTGTGTGAGGTGTACGGAGTGGAGCCGCACGTGTGCGAGGTGTACAGAGCGGAGCCGCATGTGTATGAGGTGTACGGAGCAGTGCCGCATGTGTACGAGGTGTACGGAGCAGAGCCACACGTGTACGAGGTGTACAGAGCAGAGCTGCACATGTACGAGGTGCACGGAGTAGAGCCGCACATGTACGAGGTGTACGGAACAGAGTCGCACGTGTGTGAGGTATACGGAGCCGTGTGTGTATGGAGCGGAGCCGCATGTGTATGGAGTGGAGCCGCGTGTGTGCGAGGTGTACGGAGTGTAACTGCGCATGTACAAGGTGTATGGAGCAAAGCCGCATGTGTACAAGGTTTACGGAGTGGAGCCATGTGTGTACTGAGTGAAGCCGTGTGTGTGCGAGGTGTACAGAGCGGAGCCGTCTGTGTACAAGGCATAAAAAGCAGAACCATGTGTGTATGATGAGTGCGGAGCCATACGTGTACAAGTGGTATGGTGGGAAGCATTCATACCTCCCAGCGGGACAGTCCCGATTTTGAGAGAGATTCTGCCCCACTGCCCCGGCTGGGAGCTTACTTTTCCTGCGGACACAGGAGTACACAGCGGAGCCCCGAGGAGCACTTTAAAATTCTCACGTGACGTTCCACCGGAAGTGATGTGCTATAAGCTGACCGGAAATTAGGTAATTTCGGGAGGAGAATGTGACGGAACCATGGAGGCACTTCAGGGAATGCTTCAGATCCATCACTGTGTCCTCCTCCAACAGCGCCGACAGCAGGATAGCCTTGGACTCAGGTATGCCGGACATGTGAGCGAATCATGATATGTCCTGCATCGGGAGGCTCAGGTGGGTACTACAGTGGGAGCTGGGCTGCTATAGTATCTTTATAGAATCTTTCATTCTCTCTCTGTTTCTTTATCTATCTAATCTTTCTTTTTTTCTTTCTCTCTCTCTCTCTGTTCTTTCTTTATCTCTCTGTTTCTTTCTTTCTCTTTCTTTCTCTTTCTTTCTTTCTTTCTTTCTTTCTCTGTTCTTTCTTTCCCCTCTTTATTTCTGTCTCTGTTCTTTCTTTCTTTACCCTCTTTCTTTCTCTCTCTGTTCTTTCTTTCTTTCTCTCTCTATTCTTTCTTTCTTTCTTTCTGTTTTCTTTTTTCTCTCTGTTCTTTCTTTCTTTTCCTCAGTACCAGTCAGTGTGCCCACAGTACCAGTAGAGTTAGAGGGGTAGGAAACTAGGTGGCACTGGTCACATTGAGCCTCTCATACTTTTTACTGGTGTATAATCATATGCCCTGAGCACCCCCATAAAGTGGGCCAGCCTCAGACAACAGGGTACAAAGAAATCACTATTACTATCAGTCCAAGTGGACAATTATACAGTATATGTAAAGTTAATGATGTCCCTGTGTCAAGCAGTGTGGAGGATAAGAATACACTGAGGAGACCAGAGCAGCGGGGTTTGGGGAGAAGAATTATATGGGGCCCATTATACTGTATGAAGTAATATATTGTGCCCATTATGCTGTATGAAGCAATATATGGGGCCCATTATACTGTATGAAGTAATATATGGTGCCCACTATACTGTATGAAGCAATATATGGTGACCATTATACTGTATGCAGTAATATATGGTGCCCATTATGCTGTATGAAGTAATATATGGTGCCCATTATGCTGCATAAAGTAATATATGGTGCCCATTATACTGTATAAAGTAATATATGGGGCCCATTATACTGAATAAAGTAATATATGGTGCCCATTATACTGTATGAAGTAATATATGGTGCCCATTATACTGTATGCAGTAATATATGGTGCCCATTATACTGTATGAAGTAATATATGGTGCCCATTATACTGTATGAAGTAATATATGGGGCCCATTATGCTGTATGAAGTAATATATGGGGCCCATTATACTGTATGAAGTAATATATGGGGCCCATAATACTGTATGGCGCATTATGTGGGGATAGGGGATGACTTTCTGTTTTTTGTGGATCTGACCGCTGGGACCCCCATGATCCTAGGAAACGTAGCTTTGAAGATTACCATGTAAATGGAGCTGTGGTCAATCATACGCACTGTGGTGCCATTCACATGTGTCTCTTCAAATAACTCCTTAAAGAGAGTGATGAGGGGATGACAAAGTATAGCAAAAATTCACTGATCAGGGTGAGGAGTGTTATAGTTTGTGGGCTGGTGGGATTTGTGTGGCAGGGTTGCATTTTTGTCCCTGTCCGGCCCTGTGCCAGGCCTACCATTGCCATTAATGACCCTTGCTCTGGATACTTCTGTGTTGTTCTTGTATGTGCGTGTGATGGTGCTGACATCCTTGTGTTTGGACACCTTTTTTTTCTATTTATCTAAATCAAAATGTCCACTATTGTACTCAGTTTTACAGGATAGATATGAAAATTTACTTTGTGTTGGGGGGGGGGCGTCATTTTGCTGTTCGCCTCAGGCAGCAGAGATCGGCTAGGTTCACCCCTGCCCAAACGTTTGACCCAAGTCATTCAGTTTAAGGGCAATGGTACTAAATACTAATGAAATGTATGTAAACTTATGACTTTGCAGTAAGTAATAAAGATACCTTAAAGCATTCTCTCTCTCTCATTATTCTGGCATTTGGCAAATATTAATAATTATGGTAATCCTAAGTTACCTAAAACGGGAAAGGTTTATTCTGATTTCATGTCAGATATTGAGAAAAGCATGCAGATTTGTCTTTTCTTTTTATATAGTTTATGTAAACTTCTGGTTTCAACTGTATACGAGTATATTACATAGACAGAGATTTATATAGTGGCTGAGTGATGTCATTTGAGACCAAAATGTGGTTTTCTATTTGCAGCCTAAACCATCTTTCAGTATGAAAAACATACCTACGTGTTTTAAAACCCAATCTGTGCCCTTAGTGTTTGTTAAATCCAATGAATTATTTTCGGTTTAGATAAGCCACATCTATTTCTGTGTTTTGACTCGAGCAATTCATCAAAGGCTGAGCAGATTTTAAGCAGTGTTGAGAAGCTATCACTGATTTAAACAAGCTTGGAACAAGCTTAGCGCTCATGTGACATTACAAGATGGATAGCCGCTGACCCGAAACTTATGTAAATAGATCACAAGTGGTGTCATTTGCATTCCGCATTCCGTCTAGACTTAGCAGCATCCTGTACGCAGCAGGTAGAGCTGTATTCGGTTATCATTATCCAATTTATGCTCTTTCATGTTCCATTTCCTTCTGACACAAATTCTATCCAGTGATATATGTCCTTTCCCTAGATAAGACAGATGTCAATCTACACAGCAGTTTAACGAAAATAAAAGAGTAATGATGATACTGAGAGCACAAAGATGCATGAGTCATTTCTTATTTTTTAGCTGAGGGTTTCGCACTTCCAAAGTGATCATGAAAATTGTCAAAACAAGGCTTCAGATACATTTTAAAGAGATGTCAGTCTGAAAAGTACCCGGCACAGAGCATTTTATGTATCCTTGGCAGATATTTTGGTATTTTATATACTGGTGACCATCTAAGATGGCATGAAGAACATTGCATCCTATAGTTCTTTTTTTAGGGGCGGGTAGAATAAGAATATAGGCACGCGTTCATTAATAGCTGCGCTTTTGTTGCTTTTTTTCTGTTCAGTTTTGCCATAAAAATGGAAGGCTTCCTAATCCCAGCAGAGTGAATGAGATTCTTGAAGTCTCATGCACATGATGCTTATTTTTTCCTTGCAGATTTGAAGCAGATTCAAATCTGCAGGATGTCAATTCTTTCTGTGATTCTGCAATGCTTTTCACCTGTTCTATTAAATGAGGAAAAAATGCATCAAAAACGCATTCAAAATACATAATAATAATCTTTATATAGCGCCAACAAATTCCACAGCGCTTTACAATTCAACAGTTCATAAAGTCATAAGTAACAACGTTAAAGATAATACAGTAATTAAAGCAAAATAATGATGACTCTGCTCGTAACAACTTACAATCTACAATGAGGTGGGGGAAGACACAAAGAATAGGTGCATATTTATAATGATGATCCAGCCATCTTGAGGGAATGGGGATAGATAAAGGCTGCCTGAGGTAGTCACCAGCTAATATTTGTGGTGCTTTTGGGTGCAGTGAACGTTGATGGAGAGTTATTTTCAGATAAATAGTGAATGGGCTATATATAAAAGAACCTTGATTAGGGATCGTGATAGCCCGCCCTAAACAGATGTGTTTTTAGGGAGCGGCTAAAACTGTGTAAGTTGTTGTCAGTCCTACTTTCTTGGGTAGAGCATTCCAGAGTATTGGCGCAACTCAGGAGAAGTCTTGGAGCCAGGAGTGGGAGGTACAATTTAGTGCAGAGGATAGGTGAAAGTAGTTTCTGGAGCGTAACGAGCGAGAAGGACGATAAACAGAAATGAGTGAGGAGGTGTAGGGAGGTGCCACACTGTGGAAAGCTTTGTGGGTGAGAACAAGCAGTTTAAATTAAATCCTATAATGTGTGGACAGCCAGTACAATGACTGTCAAAGAACGGACGCATCCGAGTACCGATTAGCCACATAGATGACCCTGACTACTGCATTAAGGATGGACTGGAGAGGGGAAAGTTGAGTTTTCTGTAGTACAGTGTGGGTAAGGTCAGGGGAAGACATGTATAGTTGTGTTTCATCAGCATAAAGATGGTACTGAAAGCCAAATCTGCTTATGGACTATCCAATTGGGGCCGTGTGGAGAAAGAAGAGAAGAGGGCCAAGGACAGAGCCCTGAGGGACCCCAACAATGAGAGGAAGAGGAGAAGAAGTGGAGCCAGCAAAAGATACACTGAAGGAGCAATCAGAAAGATAATAAGAGAACCAGGAGACAGCAGTGTCAATGCCTATGGATTGTAGCATGAAGAGTAGGAAATGGTGGTCAACAGTGTTGGAAGCTGCAAAGAGGATGAGAAGAATGAGCAGAGAGTGGTCACCATGAAGTTTTGCTGTCAAAAGGTCATTGGTCACTTTGATGAGTGCAGGTTCTGTAGAATGTAGGGGGCTGAAGCTGGAATATGATAGATCTAGGAGAGAAAGAGTGGAGAAGTAATGGAAGGCAGGACTAGATCAGGCAATCTAAGAATTTAGAGATGAAGGGAAGATTGGACACTGATCTGTAGTTATTTGTCCAGGATGGATCGAGAGACTGTTTTTTTAAATAATGGAGTAATGATAGAGTATTTGAAGGAGGAGGAGAAAATACCAGGGGAGAGGAAGAGATTGAATATTTTAGTTAGGTGGGTAGTGATGACTGGAGGAGATGTGAGGGAATGGTGTCACTGGTGAATGTAGTAGGAAAAGAAGAAGAGAGGAGCCTGGAGACTTCTTCTTCTGTGATGGGATCAATTGTAGAGCGTGAACATATAAATAGCATGCATATTTTATGCTACGTTTTTGCTGCCAATACTTCAGAATTTGCAGCAGATACTTTGCAATATATTTCAGCAGAGAAATCTGTTTCTTTCTCTTACTGGAATGATTGTTCATTCTCAAAATTCTTAATTGAGTAAAATCTGTATTCTGTGAAGACAATTGTTACATCACTGAGGTAGGAGATGGCAGTTACTACTGATGAGATGCTGTATAAATAGGATGGGGAAGAGCTCTGAGTCCAGCTCCTCCTTACCTCCTCCTCATCAGTATGCATCAGTAGCAACTGCCATCTTCTATCTCCGTAATGTAAAAAAGTGTCTTAACTGAATACAGATTTTACCTGTGAATTGAGATTTTTGAGAATAAATGATCAGTTCAGCAGGGGAAATAAGAAGATTTCTCTGATAAGATATTTTACAAAGTTTTTGATTTTCACAAATACTATTGATTTATGAAATAAAAATTAGAATGATGGCTGCACTTTAACCCCTTCACTACCAAGGGTGGTTTGCACGTTAACTCCCGGGCCAATTTTTTCAATTCTGACCACTGTACCTTTATGAGGTCATAACTCTGGAACGCTTTCATGGATCCCGGTGATTCTGACATTGTTTTCTCGTGACATATTGTACTTCATGTTAGTGGTAAAATTGCATTCAAATAACTTGCGTTTATTTGTGAAAAAAACGGAAATTTGGCGAAAATTTTGAAAATTTTGCAATCTTCCAACTTTGAATTTTTATGCCCTTAAATCACAGCGATACGGCACACAAAAAACTTAATACATAACATTTCCCACATGTTTACTTTACATCAGCACAATTTTGGAACCAAAATTTTTTTTTGTTAGGAAGTTATAAGGGTTAAAAATTGACCAGCGATTTCTCATTTTTGCAACACCATTTTATTTTTAGGGACCACTTCACATTTGAAGCCACTTTGAGGGGTCTATATGATAGAAAATACCCAAAAGTGACACCATTCTAAAAACTGCACCCCTTAAGGTGCTTAAAACCACATTCAAGAAGTTTATTAACCCTTTAGGTGCGTCACAGGAATTTTTTGAATATTAAAAAAAAATGAACATTTAACTTTTTTTCACAAAAAAAATACTTCAGGTTCAATTTTCTTTATTTTACCAAGGGTAACAGGAGAAATTGGACTGCAAAAGTTATTGTGCAATTTGTCCTGAGTACGCTGATACCTGATATGTGGGGGGGAACCACTGTTTCGGCGCATGGCAGACCTCAGTAGGGAAGGAGCGCCGTTTGACTTTTTCAATGCAAAATTGGCTGGAATTCAGATCGGACGCCATGTCGCGTTTGGAGAGCCCCTGATGTACCTAAACAGTGGAAACCCCCCAAGTGACCCCATTTTGGAAACTAGACCCCCCAAGGAACTTATCTAGATATGTGGTGAGAACTTTGAACCCACAAGGGCTTCACAGAAGTTTATAACGTACAGCGGTACAATTAAAAAATCATATTTTTTCCACAAAAATGATCTTTTCACCCCCAATTTTTATTTTTCCAAGGGTAACAGGACCCTAAAAGTTATTGTGCAATTTGTCCTGAGTACGCTGATACCCCATATGTGGGTGTAAATGACTATTTGGGCGCATAGCAGAGCTCGGAAGGGAAGCAGCGCCATTTGACGTTTTTGGCTAGAATTGAGATTGGACACCATGTCGCGATTGGAAAACCCCTGATGTACCAAAACAGTGGAAACCCCCCACAAATGACACCATTTTGGAATCTAGACCCCCCAAGGAACTTATCTAGATGTGTGGTGAGAACTTTGAACCCCCAAGGGCTTCACAGAAGTTTATAACGTACAGCAGTACAATTAAAAAATCATATTTTTTCCACAAAAATGATCTTTTCACCCTCAATTCTTATTTTTCCAAAAGTAACAGGACCCTAAAAGATATTGTGCAATTTATCCTGAGTACGCTGATACCTCACATGTGGGTGTAAACCACTATTTGGGCGCATGGCAGAGCTTGGAAGGGAAGCAGCGCCATTTGACGTTTTTGGCTGGAATTGAGATCGGACACCATGTCACGTTAGGAAAGCCCCTGATGTACCAAAACAGTAGAAACCCCCCACAAATGACACCATTTTGGAAACTAGACCCCCCAAGGAACTTATCTAGATGTGTGGTGAGCACTTTGAACCCCCCAGTGCTTCACTGAAGTTTATAACGTCCGGGCGTGAAAATAAAAAAATCGTATTTTTTCCACAAACATGATATTTTAGTCCCCATTTTTTTATTTTCCCAAGGGTAACAGGAGAAATTGGACCCCAAAAGTTGTTGTCCAATTTGTCCTGAGTACGCTGATACCTCATATGTGGGAGAAAACTACTGTATGGGCACACATCGGGGCTCGGAAGGGAAGTAGTGACATTTTGGAATGCAGACTTTGATGGATTGGTCTGCGGGTGTCATGTGCGTTTGGAGAGCCCCTGATGTACCTAAACAGTGGAAACCCCCCACAAGTGACCCCATTTTGGAAACTAGACCCCCTAATGAACTTATCTAGATGTGTGGTGAGCACTTTGAACCCCCAGTGCTTCACAGAAGTTTATAACGACCGGGCGTGAAAATAAAAATATCGTATTTTTTCAACAAACATCATCTTTTAGTCCCCATTTTTTTTATTTTCCCAAGGGTAACAGGAGAAATTGGACCCCAAAAGTTGTTGTCCAATTTGTCCTGAGTACGCTGATACCTCATATGTGGGAGAAAACTACTGTATGGGCACACGTCGGGGCTCGGAAGGGAAGTAGTGACGTTTTGGAATGCAGACTTTGATGGATTGGTATGCGGGTGTCATGTGCATTTGGAGAGCCCCTGATGTACCTAAACTATTGAAACTCCCCACAAGTGACCCCATTTTGGAAACTAGACCCCCCACGGAGCTTATCTAGATGTGTGGAGAGCACTTTGAACCCCCAAGTGCTTCACAGAAGTTTATAACGCCTGGGCGTGAAAATAAAAAAAACATTTTTTTCCGCAAAATTATATTTTTGCCCCCAATTTTTTATTTTCCTAAGGGTAACAGGAGAAATTGGACCCCAAAAGTTGTTTTGTAATTTGTCCTGAGTAGGCTGATACCCTACATGTGGGGGTAAAACACTGTTTGGGCACATAGCAGAGCTTGGAAGGGATGGAGCACCATTTGACTTTTTCAACGCAGAATTGGCTGGAATTGAGATCAGACGCCATGTTGCCTTTGGAGAGCACCTGATGTGCCCAAACAGTGGAAACCCCCAATTATAACTCCAACCCTAACCTCAACACACCCCTAACCCTAATCTGAGCCCTAGCCCTAACCCTAGCCCTAACCCTAGCCCTAACCCTAGCCCTAACCCTAACCCTAGCCCTAACCCTAACCCTAGCCCTAACCCTAACCTAACCCTAGCGGGAAAATGGAAATAAATACATTTTCTTTTAGTTTTATTATTTTTCCCTAACTAAGGGGGTGATAACGGGGGGTTTGATTTACGATTTATGGCGGTTTTTATGTTTGGCGGCTGTCGCACGCTAAAAGACGCTTTTTATTGTAAAAATAGTTTTTGCATCACCACATATTGTGAGCTATAATTTTTCCGTATTTTGACCCACCGAGTCATGTGAGGTCTTATTTTTTGCGGGACGAGTTGACATTTTTATTGGTACCATTTTCGGGCACGTGACATTTTTTGATCGCTTTTTATTCCGATTTTTGGGACGCAGAATGAACAAAAACCAGCGTTTCATGAATTTCTTTTGGGGGGTGCGTTTACACCGTTCCGCGTGCGGTAAAATTTATAAGGCGTTTTTATTCTTCGGGTCAGTACGGTTACTGCAATACCTCATTTAGGTCTTTTTTTATGTTTTGTCGGTTTTTTGCAATGAAAACAATTTTATATAAAAAATAATTATTTTTGTATTGCTTTATTCTGCGAGCTATAACTTTTTTATTTTTTTGCGGATGATGCTGTATGGCGGCTCGTTTTTTGCGGGACAAGATGACGTTTTCAGCGGTACCATGCATATTTATATGCGTCTTTTTGATCGCGCGTTATTGCACTTTTTGTTCGGTGGTATGATAATAAATCATTATTTTTTGCTTCGTTTTTTATTTTTATTTTTTAAGGGGTTCGCTAAAGGGGTTAACTAATGGGACAGTTTTATAGGGCAGGTCATTACGGACGTGGCGATACCAAATATGTGTACTTTTATTGTTTTTTTTTTTTTTATTTTGAAAAAATGGTTTTATTGGGGAATATTTTTTTTTTTTTTACTAATTTATTTAGCGATTTTTTAAAAATTATTTTTAACACTTTTTTTTTTTTTTTTTACTTTATTACCTTGTCCCAGGTGGGACATCACTGTCCTGTGACAGATCGCTGATCTGTCACATCACAGATCACTGTGACAGATCAGCGATCTGTCACAGGCACTGCTGCAGACTTCCTCATGCCTGCGCTTTGCAGGCAGTGAGGAAGTCAGCTCCCTGCAGGCCCCCGTTGCCATCTTGGATCCGGGGGCCTGTAGGGAAAGAGCCCCCCGCAGCAGCGCTGCACATTGCGCTGCCGTGGGGGGCTCAGGGAAGCACGGAGGGAGCCCCCTCCCTGCCGATGCTTCCCTTTAACCCCCGGTACACCGCGATCGTGTTTGATCGCGGTGTGCAAGGGGCTAACGTGTCGGGGGCGGTCCGTGACCGCCCCTGACACATTGTGCCGGGTGTCAGCTATGATAATTAGCTGACACTCGGCCGCGATCAGCGGCGCTCACCACGTGGGCGCCGCTGATCGCGATGACGTAATATTCCGTCCATGGTAATTAGGTCCATGGTCACATGGACGGAATATTACGTCAATTGTAGGTAAGGGGTTAACCCCTTCACAACCCAGCCTGTTTTCTCTTTTTGACGTAACAACTTTTTTCAAGTCTGACCAGTGTCAATTTATGAGTTAATTAAACTGTGTAATGCTTCAACATATCCCAGTGATTCTGAGAATGTTTTATTGTGACATGTTGTTCTTCAAATCAGTAGTACATTTAAGTCTATAGAATTTGACATTTTGCAAACAATCTGAACATTTTTAAATTATCAAATTAAATTTGTATCCCCTTAAACCATATAGTTATACCACACAAAATAGATAATAAATAACATTTACCACTTGTTTACTTCACATTAGCATCATTTTTGAAGCATCATTTTTTTTCATTAGGAAGTTAGAAGGGTTAAACATTTGTCAGCAAATTCTAATTTTTCCAACAAAATTTATAAAATCATTTTTTAGGGACCAAATCTCTTTCAGTAGTGCACAAACTGTGGCAGACTGCACCTAAAAAGACAAACAGTGCTGAATCATATGCAGCCAGATACATTTTGAAGCACAGGATTTGCTGGATTTCTTTTGGGGGGCAAAGAGCCATAGTGCTTTTCCAGAGCCATTGGACTACCAGTAATGTTGAAGCCCCATATATTTCCGGTAACAAATGGCAGACCTGAGTGGAGGCTTTTTTGTGGATTGAGTTGAAGCTTTTGTTGGGAACCTTTTACATAACATTTTGGATCATACATGTTTATCCTGCGCTCTATGCTGAGCACATCAGGGTTTCCATCTACGGCTGGGGTCACACTAACCGACGCAAAATACGGTCAGTATTTTACATGCGTAATACGGATGAATGACCCCTAAATAGTGCTCCGTATGTCATCCATAATCAAGGTGTAGTCACGTATTTTGCGCATGTAAGCATCCGTATGTAATCCGTATGGCATCCGTATGGTGAGATTTTCTCGCAGGCTTGCAAAATGGACATATAATGGAGCCCTATGACAGGGTTTCTAACAGAAACCAAAGAATAGATATAGACACATAGAATGCATATATATATATATATATATATATGTATTCTATGTGTCTATATCTATTCTTTCGTTTCTTTATTAAACCTGTCAGTGTGAGTTTACTGTATAGCGCACTGAATAGCCGGCTTTGCTAAAAGACACCGGGTGCATATTTCTCGCAAGTCACATGTGTGGTCCGTGTGTAATGCGTATTTTTTGCGCACCCATAGACTTGCATTGGCGTATTATGGCCGTACGCTGACAATCGCAGCATGCTGCGATTGGCACGGACCGTAGAATACAGATGAGAAATATACGCTTGGTGCAAGGGACCCCATAGAGAATCATTGGTCCGTGTCTAATGCGTGCTTTTAGCGCCTCTCACTCGGCCGTATTCCTCGCCAGTGTGACCCCGGCCTAAATCTAAATATTTTTGAGCTCAAAAATGAAAACAGCACTCCATTTAAAGAATTAGAAAAAGGTGATTTAGTAGCCCATTGGGGTTCTATTCAGAACATTTCACAAGCACTGTACAAGTGATATTACAGACTTCTTACAGGTACATCCATTATACATCAATATAGATAATAAAGTGCAAAAGTGCTTTTCAATAATGCTTTTACAATAACAAATTGTATTAATTGTAGTATAAGTATATGCATTAATAAAGTGCATTACAGTGAAACAACCATGATCATATTTCACATAAAATGCTGAAAGATATTAATTCATAATCATATGACAGGTGTATTTATTTTAAGCAGGGCTCACACCTTCATGCATTCATATTGTGCGCCTATTTTGGTGTCTAACCCTTCTAGCGGGGCATGTCAGTAATATAATCAAAAAGTAACTCAATGCGATCCCACCCTGAGAGAAAGAAGTCCCTCGTGCCATCTTTGATGTGGTCCATCAATCCTAAAATGCATGTTCACGCATGCGCATAAAAGAGGATTAAAGAGAAAAAAATCACTCGCTCTAAAGTGCATGCGCCATAATCACTGCCATATTTAGAAGAAAAGGTCCATTTAAATCTCCATAATACGCATGCGCAATCAGTGGGGTCCACAAACTTTCTTTCCAGTATAGAAAAAATCCCATAAGGTCCAAGAAAGACTTTGTGTATGGTAAGATTTTTTTAGGAAGACCATAACAAAAAAATTTTATGCAGAAAAATAAATTTCACTCTTAGTCCTATATATCTATTTATTATGATTTTCAGTTTGATAACAGCAAGGTGGAATGCGTCAAACTTCAAGTGAAAGTTTGCTATTGCAAGTACAAAAAAAAGAAAAAATCAGAGATTAAAATCATAAAAGTCACATTGTCAAGATAGCCTAAAATAAACTATGAAGAAAACTGTCATGGTTAGGACATGGTTAATGTCCTGTTCTCGCAGGGTTAACTTTTGCCGGCCTCTCTTTGGATCTGGGAGGGGTATTTATACTCACTCCAGACTAGGATTCCCTGTCAGCTATACTGTTGTTGTGGCTGTGTGTCTGACCCCCTGGTGTGCGTGTATACTGCGTTGCTTGTTTGCTTCCCGTGTATGACCCGGTCTGTCCCCTCACTCTGTTCTCTGTCTCACGTTTTGGTACTATTGTCTTCTCCGGTTCTGACCGCCTGGCTTGGCTACTATTGTTACTCCATTACAGTTTGTCCCTATTGTACCGTCTATTGCCCGCTCTGGTTTTCTCATCTATTGCTACGTCCTGACTATCCGTTCTGTCTAACCCTTTGGTATTGTCCTGCTATCTCGTGCTTTGACCCCGGCTTAATCTGGTTTACGTCTCTGCCCATGCTCCTTGGTAACTTGTCCCGTAGTTACCTTGCTAGGAGTTTTCCTTAATCTCCTAGCTCTGTGGAGCTTAGGCCATGCCCCCAGCAGTCATGTGATTCAGGCCCTGTTAGTCTGAAGCACGCATCTTCACTGCTGCTGCCCCGCTCCACAGGTTGTTAGGAATCTGAGTTCTGTCATACCTATGCAGAAACCCAGGTCCTCACATTTATCTCCAGAGGCTAAGTCCTTTGTGACAGCTTCGGAGCATGCTCACAGGACGAGCTCCTATTGGAGTTCGGGAGTCAGGTGCTCAGGTCCTGCTCTGAATCCTATTGGCTCCTATTGGAGTTCTGGAGATTTCCGGCAGGTCCCGTACGCTATAAAAAGCGCGCATGGCTATTCCGCCATGCGCTAGTATAGTCATACTTGCTGCTGTATGTTTGTTGATGGATGCATGGACTGGTGAATGACTCATTTGAAACCCCCATTCCTTGGTTATTACGAATGTGTGAGAGTTTGAGTTAGAGCCAGTACTAGCGCCAGTGCGCCATTGCTCCAGCGCTCAGCAGCTAGCGTCAGCTTGCGCCTGCTTGACAGCAGCGTTTCTACAGCGGCTTAGTTAATGCCGCGCTGCAGTAGCAGCTCTAGTTGCGTTCGCACTTGCAACGCCCTATTTCCCAGACGTACAAGGTTGGTCTAGACGGAGTTGGTGCCGTCAGCTAGGGCCGCTCCTGTGACCAGATACCGCGTCTGTGTCGCTGAGCTCCTGTGACATTCAAACAGACTCAGCGTTGTTGCACATGTGTTTATGCTTGCAGCTCTGTGTGTGTAACAGAGTTTGCGTACGCTTGCAGCTCTGTGAGTGAAACAGAGCTCGCTGCAGCCTTATCTGTTCATGTGCTCTGTGAGTGCAACAGAGCTTGTTCAGTGCTCTCGGGTGAAGTCTTAACCCTGTGCACTCTACCGCCAGATACCTCTGCCACCACCTAGCAGCGGTCTTACCATCTACCGCACGGTGGACCCCGAGCGGTGAACGCACTTTATTTTTAATTTTATTTAGTGCGTTCCACCGCTCCTAACACAGGTGTCTTTTGTACTCAGGACACGCGCACTGGCTCAGTGAGCAAGTGCAGTGTGATGTTCCTGACAAAATTAATAAGAGTCGTGAAGGAAAAAAGGGAAAGGACGACAAATCAAAATCGTCAAATTAGTGTTGAATTTCACATTCAGCCCATTAGGACGTAAAGTATTTAGCCTATGAATCCACTGTAGTTTTTTTGTTTTGAGTAATATACTCTATTGCTTCCACTTCACAGAGGTGGCACATAATCAATAATTCAAAATTTGAGACTCCTTTCACTATGACCAAACTTTACAAAATGCTTTGTAACAGGTAAGTACAGTGGGGAAAAAAAGTATTTAGTCAGTCAGCAATAGTGCAAGTTCCACCACTTAAAAAGATGAGAGGCGTCTGTAATTTACATCATAGGTAGACCTCAACTATGGGAGACAAACTGAGAAAAAAAAATCCAGAAAATCACATTGTCTGTTTTTTTTTCATTTTATTTGCATATTATGGTGGAAAATAAGTATTTGGTCAGAAACAAAATTTCATCTCAATACTTTGTGATATATCCTTTGTTGGCAATGACAGAGGTCAAACGTTTTCTGTAAGTCTTCACAAGGTTGCCACACACTGTTGTTGGTATGTTGGCCCATTCCTCCATGCAGATCTCCTCTAGAGCAGTGATGTTTTTGGCTTTTCGCTTGGCAACACGGACTTTCAACTCCCTCCAAAGGTTTTCTATAGGGTTGAGATCTGGAGACTGGCTAGGCCACTCCAGGACCTTGAAATGCTTCTTACGAAGCCACTCCTTCGTTGCCCTGGCGGTGTGCTTTGGATCATTGTTATGTTGAAAGACCCAGCCACGTTTCATCTTCAATGCCCTTGCTGATGGAAGGAGGTTTGCACTCAAAATCTCACGATACATGGCCCCATTCATTCTTTCATGTACCCGGATCAGTCGTCCTGGCCCCTTTGCAGAGAAACAGCCCCAAAGTATGATGTTTCCACCACCATGCTTTACAGTAGGTATGGTGTTTGATGGATGCAACTCAGTATTCTTTTTCCTCCAAACACGACAAGTTGTGTTTCTACCAAACAGTTCCAGTTTGGTTTCATCAGACCATAGGACATTCTCCCAAAACTCCTCTGGATCATCCAAATGCTCTCTAGCAAACTTCAGACGGGCCCGGAAATGTACAGGCTTAAGCAGTGGGACACGTCTGGCACTGCAGGATCTGAGTCCATGGTGGCGTAGTGTGTTACTTATGGTAGGCCTTGTTACATTGGTCCCAGCTCTCTGCAGTTCATTCACTAGGTCCCCCCGCGTGGTTCTGGGATTTTTGCTCACCGTTCTTGTGATCATTCTGACCCCACGGGGTGGGATTTTGCGTGGAGCACCAGATCGAGGGAGATTATCAGTGGTCTTGTATGTCTTCCATTTTCTAATTATTGCTCCCACAGTTGATTTCTTCACTCCAAGCTGGTTGGCTATTGCAGATTCAGTCTTCCCAGCCTGGTGCAGGGCTACAATTTTGTTTCTGGTGTCCTTTGACAGCTCTTTGGTCTTCACCATAGTGGAGTTTGGAGCCAGACTGTTTGAGGGTGTGCACAGGTGTCTTTTTATACTGATAACAAGTTTAAACAGGTGCCATTACTACAGGTAATGAGTGGAGGAAAGAGGAGACTTTTAAAGAAGAAGTTACAGGTCTGTGAGAGCCAGAAATCTTGATTGCTTGTTTCTGACTAAATACTTATTTTCCACCATAATATGCAAATAAAATGAAAAAAAAACAGACAATGTGATTTTCTGGATTTTTTTTTCTCAGTTTGTCTCCCATAGTTGAGGTCTACCTATGATGTAAATTACAGACGCCTCTCATCTTTTTAAGTGGTGGAACTTGCACTATTGCTGACTGACTAAATACTTTTTTTCCCCACTGTATATATATTTTTTTCCTAATAGTGTACCTATGATGATTTAGTCGTGTTTTTAAATCCCATGTGGTCTTGCTTACATACCACAGGTTGCATAAGTATTGCAATAGATAGACTAGATATTCAGAATCACATGTTAAATAGTGATTAATAAAGGATTTTCTTCTTTCATAACAGCATGTATGAACTGGTCTCCCTTTCACATATTTACTCAATTGATACAGTTAAGGCACAGGTAACAACCTGCCCTTCACCTACCTGTCAATGAAGGCTGTTAACCAGTTTTAAGAGATCTAGAATCTGAGTGTACCAATATATATTTAATATTTCTAATATGTTTATAAGAAAATAAGGGTGGATTCCCATACTCTTCTATTCCAGTTAAAAATCTACCCAACATTGCCCAGTTTTTTTTAATAACACCAGAATCTTGTTACTTTCTTCACAATAGGTAGTCACCATTGGGATCATTTTAAGGTTTTTTTTTCATTAAGCCCACCATAAAGAAGAACACTGTGTTCCAAAGAGTTGACCTTTTCTTTCCATTTTTCCAATAGCTTTTTCAGGTAATCTCTTTGTGAAAATTTTTTTTATGTCTTTATAGCAAGATTTTATGGGTTCATCCTCACTGAATATCCTTTATGTGCTTAAAAACTGACTATGAGATAATGATTCCATCATTCTCCTTTCAATATATATTGTTTTGATCTGTCAGTTTTGCATTGAGTTTGGTTAAAAATTTACCTTCTCTATACATAATTAACATATCATGAAATTGGACCTCAGTTTCCGATTGCACAAAGGTGAATTTAATATCATTGTCTATCTCATTCAGAAAGTTATGAAAGCGTTCCAATTCAGATGTAGCGCCAGTCCAGAGGAGGAAAATGTCGTCTATGTATCTCCACCACCTAAGCACCTTAGTTCATAATTTTTAATTTTCTAAATATTTTGAGAGCTATAATTTCAGTCAATTGAGAGCTTGTTTTTTGTGGGACAAGTTGACATTTTTATTGGCACTATTTTCAGGCACATAGCATTTTTTGATTGCTTTCTATTCCGATTTTTGGAGGCAGAATGAACAAAACCCAGGAATTTTTTTTATGCTGTTCACTGTGTGGGAAAAGTTCTAAGAAAACTTTATTGTTTGGGTCAATATGATTACAGCAATACCACGTTTATATAATTTATTTTATGTTTTGCTGTTTTACACTATAAAAAGGCAAATAAGACAAAAACAAAGGGAATTCAAAATCCTGAGGGCCAAGAATACAGAAAAAGCATTTCAGGAGTATAAAGATCTAAATAAGAAATATAAAAAAATCAAGCTAGCAAAGTTATCTACAGAGAAACATATCGCCACCGACATTAAAATAAATCCCTCAAAATTTTATGAATGCATCAATGCCAAAAAGAAAAAAAACAAATGGAATCAGTCCCTTAAAAGACAATAATAATATGACAATTATAGAGGATAATGAAAAGGCTTAGATATTAAACAGGCACTTTTCATCAATGTTCACCATAAACTGTCTATTCCAGTGATCTTTCAACAAGGCAAAAATCAAAGTTCACCACCAGATATAACAAGTTTAAAGAAGAAGTACGCCTGCCTCTGAGCAAATTAAACATTGACAAATACCCCAGCCCAGGTGGCATATATCAACGCATACTGAGGCAATTGAGCTCAGTAATTGACAGACAGCTGTATCTCATATTCTTAGATTCTCTCCATATTAACATGGCACCTTACCAGCCTGAGAATATCAGCCCCCAGCTATGAGCTTTAGCAAGGCTGGTTGTCAAAAATAGGGGGAATCCACGCTATTTTTTAAAATTATTTAAATAATTTAAAAACAGTGTGGTGACCCCTCTATTCTTGATAACCAGCCTTGCTGAAGCTGACAGCTGAGGGTTGCAGCCCCCAGCTGTGAGTTTTGTCTGGCTGGTTATCTGGTTATCGAAAATAGGTGGGAACCCATGCTGTTTTTTTGAATTACCGTATTTATTTCCAGGGCAGGTAAAAGCAGCAACAGGGTTAGGCTGATGGGAGTAATAGTCCCATCAGCTGCCGCCTGCTGTCTCTTTTATTACTTAAATCTAACTCTCATCATTCTCCCCTCTCGCACTGATCGCCGGCAGAGCAGGGGAGAACGATGAGAGCTATGTTCAGCACCCAGCTCTGGGGAGCAGTGCTTACTGTAACGCTTCTTCCCTGGCACCGATGCATGGATGACATCTATGTGTGTTATGTGTATGTACGTGTGCAGGATGTTTTATGGCCCATGCTGACATTAAAAAACAGACGTCAGCATGTTTTGCCCACAGACCCATTCACTTCAATAGGCAAATAGCACTGCATTCCTCCCAAGTCTCTCCGTATGGCTAAGTAGTATTGTAAAGCCAGATGCGGGGTATTGCCACCTTCAGTAGAAATTGTGGGAAAAATTTTGTAGCCCTTTTTATGCATTTCTTATGTGAAAATGTAAAACATTTGGCTGAAACAAAATTTTGGTGGTAAAAATGTAGTTATTTTGTCCTCACTGCCCAATGGTATAAAATTCTGTGACACACCCATGGTGGCAATAAGATCACTGCACCCCTAGATGAATTCATTGAGAGGAGGTGAAGTTTGTAAAATGGGGTCACTTATGGGGTGGCTTTGCTGTTTTGGCACCTCATGGGCTTTCCCTGTGGGTCATGGTGTCATGATCTGACAGTTTAAAATTGCACTGGGTGAACTTTTTTTACTTTGGAAAGTTCCAAGGTGTCTTGACTGTCCCCGGTGGTGGTTAGTGGTATCGCACTTTAGGTTTTTGTGCACGTAATTATGGATCAGGTGTGACACCCTATAAAGGTGTGCTAGGGGTGTGCAATCACTGCCTGTGATATTGTGAGATTGTGTTCACTCTGAGTTTGAGAGCCTGGTGGAAGGATGGAGCTGGAGAGGAGTCCTGCGCTGCTTAGCCAGGGGGGACGTGTTTCAGCTATGGTGTCTGGACGAAGGGCTGGCATGGTGTGGTGGGGTCGCAGTGATGGTGTCGGCGGGAAGTATCTGCATGGACTGGTGGAGTGGCGACTATGGAGAGTGGCACTCACCATGTGGGACTTGGCTGCTGAGCTGGACTCAAGCATGCTTGACTTCATGGCAGAAGCTGAACTCATCCTTGGGACTCTGTTACTAAGCAGCAGCAACTGGTGGTGGACTCTGCTCCAAGGCTGCACTAAGGTGAAGGATCCTGTTATGGTGATGGATCCAGGTGGAGGAGAAGATGCACGCAGGTGGTGGGCTCTGTTGCTAGGAGCGCACGCAACAGAGCAAAGCTAAGTGGTGTTTCCCCTGTATTGTCTCTTTCCTCATGTGTGTTATTAGTGCAGTGGTGGGATTAGTCTCCGCACCGACCCATTCCCTAGTGAGGGTTTAGGGTCAGGGCGAGCAAGGGGTTAAGGTTCGCGTGCGGCGACAGGCGCGGAGCCTGTATAGGGAATGTTAGGAGTGCAGGGACACTGGCTCAGGGGAGCTTAGGTGGTCTCCATCTCCCCATTCCCTATCGCAGGGCCCACCATTGTTAATGTTTCCCAGGTTCCCCCTTATTATTTAAATTCACCTAACTGGAGGCGGGGTTTCCAGAATTATTGTATAACGTGTAATACCTAAATTCGCCAGGTGGAGGCGGCGTATCCACCTGCACGTTTTTATTATTTAAATGCGCCCCACTGGAGGCGGTGTTTCCAGGGTCACGTGTGTTATGGGTTCGCCTTGCGGTAACCGCTGCGTCCAGAGACACGTGACCGTGACTTTATCACAGGCCATACAGTTTTTTTTTTCCTGGTGAGCCTTGGCCATGTGGAGACCTGTTAGTAATTGCTGCCGGGCCTCACTGAGGTGAGTGGGGAGCGGCATGGTGTGTTAGAGCCGCTGCAGCAGCAGTTATCAGGGTCTGGGGCCTCTGCTCAGCTAACCAGAAAATTTAAAAAAAAAAAAAAAAAAAAAAAAAATGGCGGCTGCGGTCTGGCTAAAGCCCCCTAGAATCGCTGCTGGGGAGCGGGACTGTTTCATGCATGCGGGTGCACCCAGGCAGGTGGGAGGAATGGTGCCCCATGGAGCTGCCTGGTATTCCCCGAGGTGAAGGGGTACGCCCCTGTGGTGAGCTGACTGGTGTGATAGTCCGCGGGGTTTACGCCAAATCTTCTATACCATCGAAGAAGCCGCCCTCCTGGTTGTGTGGAGGCGACCAGAGAGTGTATATTTCCTCCATTTCCCGTCCCCTTCTCCTCCTGGTGTGTGCAGCAGGTGTGCTGCGGGGAGTAGGGACAAATCTCAACCCTCGCCATTGGCCAACCCTGGAGGCGCAGGCCTCATGGTGAAAGGGTTGGAGGGTGGTGTCCCTTGGTGAATAGCGGGGGTGTGAGTGTGGTGACACAGGGGGACGCCTCTGTTGTCGAGTCCAGAATGAGTTCACCAAATTTATGACAAACAAATGTGTGCAATAAACGTTCAGGTCTGGACCTGTGTGTGAACGAGCGTGTATGGGTGCCACCAAAAATCATCTTGTGGAAATGTGTTGTGGAGCCTGATCAGCTCATAACAAACAAACATACACATACATAAACTCGTTCCCCAGGTCGGCGCTGTGGAGATGAGTGGTGCCTCCAAAATGAACATATATTGCCAATACCAGCGGTGTGTTTGTCATAAACCTGAAGTGTCAGGTAGTGGTGGGGTGAACTCAGGATCTGGGCATCCCCGCTGTAGGTGTTTCCCTAATGAGGGGTGGTCTTGAGGGTCCAGAGGCCCCTCATTAAGGAGGGGGTACTGTCATGATCTGACAGTTTTAAATTGCACTGGGTGAACTTTTTTTTACTTTGGAAAGTTCCAAGGTGTCTTGACTGTCCCCGGTGGTGGTTAGTGATATCGCACTTTAGGTTTTTGTGCACGTAATTATGGATCAGGTGTGACACCCTATAAAGGTGTGCTAGGGGTGTGCAATCACTGCCTGTGATATTGTGAGATTGTGTTCACTCTGAGTTTGAGAGCCTGGTGGAAGGATGGAGCTGGAGAGGAGTCCTGCCCTGCTTAGCCAGGGGGGATGTGTTTCAGCTATGGTGTCTGGACGAAGGGCTGGCATGGCGTGGTGGGGTCGCAGTGATGGTGTCGGCGGGAAGTGTCTGCATGGACTGGTGGAGTGGCGACTATGGAGAGTGGCACTCACCATGTGGGACTTGGCTGCTGAGCTGGACTCAAGCATGCTTGACTTCGTGGCAGAAGCTGAACTCATCCTTGAGACTCTGTTACTAAGCAGCAGCAACTGGTGGTGGACTCTGCTCCAAGGCTGCACTAAGGTGAAGGATCCTGTTATGGTGATGGATCCAGGTGGAGGAGAAGATGCACGCAGGTGGTGGGCTCTGTTGCTAGGAGCGCACGCAACAGAGCAAAGCTAAGTGGTGTTTCCCCTGTATTGTCTCTTTCCTCATGTGTGTTATTAGTGCAGTGGTGGGATTAGTCTCCGCACCGTCCCATTCCCTAGTGAGGGTTTAGGGTCAGGGCGAGCAAGGGGTTAAGGTTCGCGTGCGGCAACAGGCGCGGAGCCTGTATAGGGAATGTTAGGAGTGCAGGGACACTGGCTCAGGGGAGCTTAGGTGGTCTCCATCTCCCCATTCCCTATCGCAGGGCCCACCATTGTTAATGTTTCCCAGGTTCCCCCTTATTATTTAAATTTGCCTTACTGGAGGCGGGGTTTCCAGAATTATTGTATAACGTGTAATACCTAAATTCGCCAGGTGGAGGCGGCGTATCCACCTGCACGTTTTTATTATTTAAATGCACCCCACTGGAGGCGGTGTTTCCAGGGTCACGTGTGTTATGGGTTCGCCTTGCGGTAACCGCTGCGTCCAGAGACACGTGACCGTGACTCATGGCATCTGCAAACTATAACAGTAAAATCTATCACTCCTTCCCTTCTGAGCTCTGCCATGCGCCCAAACAGTGGTTTACCCCCCACATATGGGGTATCAGGGTACTCAGGACAATTTTAACAATAACTTTTGGGATCCAATTTCTTCTGTTACCCTTGTGAAAATAAAAAAATTGGGGGCAAAAAGACCCATCAAAGTGATTTAAAATGTGATGTGGTCCCTAAAAAACAATGGTGTAGTAAAAATGAGAAATCGCTGGTCAAACTTTAACCCTTATAACTTCCTAACAAAAAAAAATTTTGGTTCCAAAATTGTGCTGATGTAAAGTAAACATGTGGGAAATGTTACTTTTTAAGTATTTTATGTGACATATCCCTGCGATTTAAGGGCATGAAAATTCAAAGTTGGAAAATTGCAAAAATTTCTAAATTTTTGCCAAATTTTCATTTTTTTCACAAATAGACGCAAGTCATATCAAAGAAATGTTACCACTATCATGAAATACAATATGTCATGAGAAAACAGTGTCAGGATCACCGGGATTAATCAAAGCGTTCCAGAGTTATTACTTCATAAAGGGACAGTGGTCAGAATGATAAAAATTGGCCCGGGAGTTAACGTGCAAACCACCATTGGGGGTAATGGGGTAAATGAATAGTTCTGGCCCTTTAAGACAGGGAGACTGTAGTTTGGTGAGAGCAGTGAGGTCTCACTCTACTGAAAGCAGTGAGGTCTCAATAATTTGGCAGCTTCTTGAGACTTCCTGGGCCATAAAAAGGTGAGGAGGATTGTGGATTGCGGTCTGCATTATACTACTATGGGGCTGCATTGCACTACTATGGGGGTACATTACACTACTATGGGGGTGCTTCACTTTTGACAAATTTATGGGAAATAGCGGATTCTCTCAATATATTTTGTGCAACTCAGCAAAATTGCAAACCCGATAAATTGATGGGTAACTCCCGAATTTTGCCACATTTGAGAACAATCCATTTACCATTCACATATGCACCCCTCCGCCAATCATTATAGAGCAAAGATAATCTCACCACATTTTATGCTGACTCCGGTAAAATAAAAACCTGGCTTGCTGTTCATTAGGAAAATCCTCCTATTTACTAATAACATGTAAAGTATATGAGAAAATATGTTACAATTTCATTGACTGTCATTTTTCACTTTTTCCCCCCTAGAACTGATAAGTTCTCTTTAAATATTCCATCTGTGAATCTTTGAGTGAAGCCATTGCATCCTAAGAAATGTGAAGTCTGATTTTTGGAAATTAATTTACAGCTTATTATTAGACTACGCAGTGACTAATTTAAATCCAATAAGACAAACTATTAACTTGTTGCCGGAAGGTGTTGATAATGAGTTCTAAAAATCCTACATTAAATTAATTGGGGAGGAAAACTCTTTTATTAAATACAATCCCTTGATTCATAAATGTTCTTGAGAAACTTGCTCTGGAGGAAAGAAAAACTTTGAAAAAGGAACAAGTTGAATTCTTGAGATTAGATCTGGCTAACATCAGTGCATTTATCATCATTACAGAGAATACCAGTGGGGCATATCTACTTCTTCCCTGACTTTGTTAGGCTTTGAAAGATTGAATGCAGCAGAGAACAATGGCTAAAACTTACTTGTCTTCTGGAGGTGAAGAATAGTTAGACCTAATACATAGTGACAAAAATATATGGAAGCCAGTTACACAGCTACATTGTTAAGACACATGCCAGCAAATAGAATAATGCCACGAGGATTTAGTGACAGATACAGTTATCAAAACATTGCATTACATAGTTTTTCAGGGGTGATCTAGAGTAAAATAAATCTACTGAAGTTTTGGTTGTACTTTTTTCTATTCTTTAAACTTTATCATAAGCTTAAAGCGAATGTCTTCCGTCAAACATCATTCATTGATCTAATATACCAACCAAGACCAGCAAAATGATGCAACTAAGTCTCATTTTTTTCACTTTATTGACGTGATAAATAAATAACAAAAAAAGAATAAAATAAAAAGCAAAGTAACTCAAAAGAAGGCAACACATGCAGCTATAGAATATTTCTTTGTGCTTGTAATGTATTCCTCTTAGTGCCTAATGTTTAGATCACAATGAAAAAATGCAAAGCGTAATATATAGTTAAAAGCACTTACATTGCGTGATGATGAAAAGGGCTAGTTTCAGTGTTGCCCTGGCACCCCAGTGCGCGTTTCACCCCAGAAAAGTTGTGATCATTGTAGTTTGTAGAGTTGAGCGAAACGGGTCGAAAAAATTCAAAAGTCGCCGACTTTTGGCAAAGTCGGGTTTCATGAAACGAAACCCGACCCTAGGATGAGGTCGGCCACGAGGTCGGCGACTTACGCGCCAAAGTCGAGTTTCAAAAGTTTGTTTTGCGCTCTTTTTCAGCCAATCAGGATCCACGGACACTGTGGGCAACGTGATGACCTAGGCATGGGTCACCACCATCTTTCAGAAGGGCATGCAAGTGATTGGCTTGCTTTGGTGGGCGTCACAGGGGGTATAAAAGGGCGTGCACGTCGACCGCCATCTTACTTCTGCCGATCTTAGTATAGGGAGAGGTTGCTGCTGATTCTGTAGGGAGAGCGTTAGGCAGGGAAGAAGACAAAAAAACTGCTTCTGCTGCTAGCGATTTGGCTTGCACAACACACAAGTCACTGTGTGTGCAGTGCAAGGGGAGGCTATATTGTGCTGTATCAGTGGTGTTGGTTGTTGGGCTGCCTTTTAAGGCTTCCTGACACGCTGGCATTGCTGTTTACCCACTGCTCCGCAAACTGCTTTTTTAAAAGCAATCCAATCTCCCTTATCCTCTAGTCACTTTTGTCACAGCTGTGCCATTGAGCGTGTCACATAGCGCTCAGATATCAGTGGGCCTCACACAATCCACAAGTGTCCAGTGTCCAAAAGTGTGCGCAGAGATTCAAAATCTCCATTATCCTCTCGTCACTTTGGTCACAGGCAGCTGTGCCATCGAGCGTGTCACATAGCGCTCAGATATCAGTGGGCCTCACACAATCCACAAGTGTCCAGTGTCCAAAAGTGTGCGCAGAGATTCCAAATCTCCATTATCCTCTCGTCACTTTGGTCACAGGCAGCTGTGCCATCGAGCGTGTCACATAGCGCTCAGATATCAGTGGGCCTCACACAATCCACAAGTGTCCAGTGTCCAAAAGTGTGCGCAGAGATTCAAAATCTCCATTATCCTCTTGTCACTTTGGTCAAAGGCAGCTGTGCCATCGAGCGTGTCACATATAGCGCTCAGATATAAGTGGGCCTCACACAATCCACAAGTGTCCAGTGTCCTAAAGTGTGCGCAGAGATTCAAAATCTCCATTATCCTCTCGTCACTTTGGTCACAGGCAGCTGTGCCATCGAGCGTGTCACATAGCGCTCAGATATCAGTGGGCCTCACACAATCCACAAGTGTCCAGTGTCCAAAAGTGTGCGCAGAGATTCAAAATCTCCATTATCCTCTCGTCACTTTGGTCACAGGCAGCTGTGCCATCGAGCGTGTCACATATAGCGCTCAGATATCAGTGGGCCTCACACAATCCACAAGTGTCCAGTGTCCAAAAGTGTGCACAGAGATTCAAAATCTCCATTATCCTCTCGTCACTTTTGTTACAGGCAGCTGTGCCATCGAGCCTGTCACATAGCGCTCAGATATCAGTGGGCCTCACACAATCCACAAGTGTCCAGTGTCCAAAAGTGTGCGCAGAGATTCAAAATCTCCATTATCCTCTCGTCACTTTTGTCACAGGCAGCTGTGCCATCGAGCCTGTCACATAGCGCTCAGATATCAGTGGGCCTCACACAATCCACAAGTGTCCAGTGTCCAAAAGTGTGCGCAGAGATTCAAAATCTCCATTATCCTCTCGTCACTTTGGTCACAGGCAGCTGTGCCATCGAGCCTGTCACATAGCGCTCAGATATCAGTGGGCCTCACACAATCCACAAGTGTCCAGTGTCCAAAAGTGTGCGCAGAGATTCCAAATCTCCATTATCCTCTCGTCACTTTGGTCACAGGCAGCTGTGCCATCGAGCGTGTCACATAGCGCTCAGATATCAGTGGGCCTCACACAATCCAAAAGTGTCCACTGTCCACAAGTGTGTGCAGAAATTCTAAATCTCCCCTGTCCTATAGACACCTTGTACCTTGTTTTACATTACTATATAGTTTGTTGGATTTTGTCTACATTTCTACCAAAAATGAGGAAGGCTGGTCGAAGAGGCCGTGGAATTGGGCGGGGGTTGGCAGCTGGTAATGATGGTGTTGGTGGTGTATCTGATGGTAGTGGCAAGAGCAAAATAGGACCGAATGCAGGAGGTGCTGACCCTGCGTCATCGTCTGGCTACATAAGGCCTTGAACGCTTAGTTTTCTAGGAGTTGGCAAACCGCTTTTAAAGGCAGAGCATCAGGAAAAAGTTTTGTCTTACATTGCTGACTCAGCCTCCAGCTCTATCGCCTCCTCTTCTTCAGTTGTAAAAAGTAAAAGCACTGAGTCGTCATTGGAGGCTCATGTTCATGAACCACACCTTTCCTTGTGTCCTTCACCCCAACCAAGATTGAAGGATGACGCAGGCCATACTACTGATTACTCCATGGAGCTGTTTTCACATACCATGCCTGGATTATCAAGTGAAATGGTGAATTACCCAGGCCAAGATGAATCTGACATGGAGTGCACTGATGCACAGCCGCTGATGGATGATTCTGTTGGTACATTCACTCAGAGCACTACATTGTCCTCGCAGTGTACAGAGCCAGATTTTGACCCTGATGAGACTCAGGTGCCCCTTCCCTCACACTATACCACCATACACGGTGACACAGAGAAAGGTGCACATGACATAGAAGAGGAGGTGATGGATGACCCAGTTGTTGACCCAGATTGGCATCCATTGGGGGAAGAGGGTGCTGCTTCCAATAGCTCAGATGAGGAGCATCCACAGCAGACATCGACATCGCAACAGCTGTTATCTGGCAGGCCCGGAGCACTCCAAAGACAGGTTCCAAACATCAAAAGAGTTGCTGGACAGCTTGTCCAGAGGGTCAAAAGATCACAGCGTGCTAGGCCGCAAAATGTCTGCCAAAGTAGGAAGAGTGCAGTGTGGCACTTTTTTGAACAAAATCCTCATGATCAGGCCAAGGTTATCTGTAAGAAGTGTGCAAAGACCTTTAGCCGAGGGAAAAATCTGAAAAATTTGAATACCAGTTGCATGCTTAGACATTTAACCAGCATGCACTTGCAAGCGTGGACACAACACCAAACCTCAAGTGCCACATGTGCAACTGATCACAATGAAGGTAGTCAGCAACGCTACATTGTTTCCCCCACTGTAAGCCCACCGGTTAGCACAGCAGCAAATGTTGAGGTGTCGTTGCAAGACCACAGCAGTCAGGGAATCCCACTGTTATATCAACGAAAGACTGATTCTAGGCCATCAGAAAGAACACCAACTCCATCACCATCATCAACCCTCTCTCAGTCCGCCCTGTCCACCGCTACTTCCACCATATGCAGCTCTCAAGTCCAGCTCACCCTCCCAGACACTATGAGTAGGTCAAGAAAGTACTCAGTCTCTCATCCGCGTACACTGGGTTTGAACGCCCACATTGCCAAACTAATCTCGTTTGAGATGATGCCCTTTCGGTTGGTGGAAAGCACAGCTTTCCGCGAACTCATGGCCTATGCAGTACCACGCTATGACCTACCCAGTCGCCACTTCTTCTCTCGCAAAGCCATCCCAGCCCTCCACCATCATGTGAAAGACCGCATTGTCCATGCACTCAAGCAGTCAGTGAGCGGAAAGGTGCACCTCACAACTGATGCATGGTCCAGTCGGCATGGCCAGGGCCGTTACGTGTCCATCACTGCGCACTGGGTTAATGTGGTGGATGCAGGGTCCACAGGGGACAGCGGTGGTGGGACAGTGCTGCCTAGCCCACGGTATAGGAAACAGTTGGCTGTAGGCGTTCGACCCTCCTCCTCCTCCTCCTCCAGAAGCGAAAGCTCGTCCACAGAGCGCAGTCGTACGAGCACTCCATCTGCAGCTGCCACTGTTGCACACGATGTGTCCCCCTATCGAGCAGCTAGTGGAAAGCGTCAGCAGGCAGTGTTGCAGATGATGTGTTTGGGCGACAGACACACCGCCGAGGTGCTGGCCGAGTACTTGAAGCGACAAACTGAGTCATGGCTGGGCAGTGTACATCTTGAGGCAGGCAAGGTAGTTAGTGATAACGGCCGTAATTTTGTGGCAGCCATAGCCCTTTCAAAACTCAGCCACATACCTTGCTTGGCTCACACCTTGAACCTGGTGGTGCAGTGCTTCCTCAAAAATTATCCGGAGTTAACAGCCCTGCTCCAGAAGGTGCGAAGACTGTGCGCGCACATCCGCCGGTCGCCTGTACACTCCGTTCGTATGCAGAAGCTGCAGCGATTGCTCCACCTTTCCAACCACCGCCTCATTATCGACATTGCAACAAGGTGGAACTCCACCCTGCACATGGTGGAGCGGCTGTGCGAGCAGAGGCAGGCCATAATGCATTTGTGGGAGGATACACGGCCAGGCAATTTGAGAGCAGACATGGAGTTGACAGGCGTGCAGTGGTCGAAGCTGAAAGACCTTTGTAAAGTCCTTCAGTGTTTTGAGGAATGCACACGGCTGGTAAGCGCAGACGACGCCATCCTAAGCATGAGCATCCCACTTATGCGTCTGCTCATGCAAACTTTGACGCACCTTAAGGAGCAGGCGTCTGCAGCCAATGTTGATGAGGAGGAAGAGGAGGAGGGAATCCTTGATGACATTCAGCCATTGTCTGCTCAGGGACCTCTCCTGGACGAGGTGGAGGAAGAAGAGGAGGAGGAGGAGGATGATGGGGATGATTGCTTAGGGGAGGAGGATGCATCTCGTGGGGCAAGTGAAAATGTTGGCGTGGCAAGGTCTGGTACAGGGTTTGTGCATGACTGGAGGGATGTGGATTTGCCAGAAAGTGCTCCTCCACCCAGCACTCGCAGTGCATCATTGACACCGGGAACATTGGCCCACATGTCAGATTATGCCTTGCGGATCCTAAAAAGGGACCCCCGCATTGCCAAAATAATGAACGATGACGACTACTGGTTGGCCAGCATCCTGGATCCACGCTATAAAGGCAAATTACAAAACATCATGCCACAGGAGAACCTTGAACTAATATTGGCTAATAAACAAGCAACTCTGGTAAATCGGTTGCTTGAGGCATTCCCAGCACACAGCAGCGGTGATGGTTCTCACACGAGCCGTACGGGCCGGGGGCAGCTTGGCAGAGGTGTTCGTGGTGCACACAGCAGAAGTGGCGTTGGAGACAGGGGTTTCATGACAATGTTGTGGACTGATTTTTCAAATACCGCTCACACAACTGGTAATACTGCATCGATGGAAAGTGACAGGAGACAGCAGTTGTCAACTATGGTTACAAACTACTTTTCCTCCCATATCGATGTTCTCCCACACAGGTCATTCCCCTTTGACTATTGGGCCGCTAAACTGGACACCTGGCCTGAATTGGCCCAATATGCCTTACAGGAGCTCGCTTGCCCAGCTGCAAGTGTGCTATCGGAAAGAGTCTTCAGTGCAGCTGGATCAATCCTGACAGAAAAAAGGACCCGTCTGTCAACCCAAAATGTGGATGATCTAACCTTCATTAAAATCAACCACGCATGGGTTTCCAAGGATTTTGTCCCACCTTCCCCTGATGACACATAGGGTGACAGAAAAATGGCTTGCTTTGGTCCACCTCTTCCTGGTACTTCACCTATTTCGCCTTTTGCATCAGCTGAATGTCCAACATCAACATATGCCACTTTCTAAAACTCCCTAACTGTGCTGCCTCCCCCCCATGGCCGGGGTCACCACCTACCGCACGACACCGTGCGAGTGCCGTTGCCCTGGACAGGTGGGTAGGCCGACTCTTGGGCGCGGGCACTGGCACAGGGTCCCTCATAGTGCAATCAAGTGTCTCTGACGGTGGTGGTGCACACCCGCCGTCAGACACACCGCTGTACTATGAGGGGCCCAGTGCCAGTACCGACGCCCACGAGTGGGCCCCCCTTGCTTGGGCAGGGCCCCAGCATTTGCAATCTTTACCTCTCCCTGCTCCTCCGCTGTGTAATCTGGGCCGTCAAATCCATACTGTGCCTGACACCGTCTGAGCCTGCCTCCTGAGACATATATTTTGAATGTGTATGCTATCCATACATGTTATCCGGGGATACGGTACCCTTTCTAACCTTTGTGCAATCACGTGCAATCCATACTGGGCCTAACACCGTCTGAGCCTGCCTCATGCTGTATAGACATATATTTTGAATGTGTACGCTATCCATACATGTTATCCGGGGATACGGTACCCTTTCTAACCTTTGTGCAATCACGTGCAATCCATACTGGGCCTAACACCGTCTGAGCCTGCCTCATGCTGTGTAGACATATATTTTGAATGTGTACGCTATCCATACATGTTATCCAGGGATACGGTACCCTTTCTAACCTTTGTGCAATCACGTGCAATCCATACTGGGCCTAACACCGTCTGAGCCTGCCTCATGCTGTATATACATATATTTTGAATGTGTACGCTATCCATACATGTTATCCGGGGATATGGTACCCTTTCTAACCTTTGTGCAATCACGTGCAATCAATACTGGGCCTAACACCGTCTGAGCCTGCCTCATGCTGTATAGACATATATTTTGAATGTGTACGCTATCCATACATGTTATCCAGGGATACGGTACCCTTTCTAACCTTTGTGCAATCACGTGCAATCCATACTGGGCCTGACACCGTCTGAGCCTGCCTCCTGAGACATATATTTTGAATGTGTACGCTATCCATACATGTTATCCGGGGATACGGTACCCTTTCTAACCTTTGTGCAATCACGTGCAATCCATACTGGGCCTAACACCGTCTGAGCCTGCCTCATGCTGTATAGACATATATTTTGAATGTGTACGCTATCCATACATGTTATCCAGGGATACGGTACCCTTTCTAACCTTTGTGCAATCACGTGCAATCCATACTGGGCCTAACACCGTCTGAGCCTGCCTCATGCTGTATAGACATATATTTTGAATGTGTACGCTATCCATACATGTTATCCAGGGATGCGGTACCCTTTCTAACCTTTGTGCAATCACGTGCAATCCATACTGGGCCTGACACCGTCTGAGCCTGCCTCCTGAGACATATATTTTGAATGTGTACGCTATCCATACATGTTATCCGGGGATACGGTACCCTTTCTAACCTTTGTGCAATCACGTGCAATCCATACTGGGCCTAACACCGTCTGAGCCTGCCTCATGCTGTATAGACATATATTTTGAATGTGTACGCTATCCATACATGTTATCCAGGGATACGGTACCCTTTCTAACCTTTGTGCAATCACGTGCAATCCATACTGGGCCTAACACCGTCTGAGCCTGCCTCATGCTGTATAGACATATATTTTGAATGTGTACGCTATCCATACATGTTATCCAGGGATACGGTACCCTTTCTAACCTTTGTGCAATCACGTGCAATCCATGCTGGGCCTAACACCGTCTGAGCCTGCCTCATGCTGTATAGACATATATTTTGAATGTGTACGCTATCCATACATGTTATCCAGGGATACGGTACCCTTTCTAACCTTTGTGCAATCACGTGCAATCCATACTGGGCCTAACACCGTCTGAGCCTGCCTCATGCTGTATAGACATATATTTTGAATGTGTACACTATCCATACATGTTATCCGGGGATACGGTACCCTTTCTAACCTTTGTGCAATCACGTGCAATCCATACTGGGCCTAACACCGTCTGAGCCTGCCTCATGCTGTATAGACATATATTTTGAATGTGTACGCTATCCATACATGTTATCCAGGGATACGGTACCCTTTCTAACCTTTGTGCAATCACGTGCAATCCATACTGGGCCTGACACCGTCTGAGCCTGCCTCCTGAGACATATATTTTGAATGTGTACGCTATCCATACATGTTATCCAGGGATACGGTACCCTTTCTAACCTTTGTGCAATCACGTGCAATCCATACTGGGCCTAACACGTCTGAGCCTGCCTCATGCTGTATAGACATATATTTTGAATGTGTACGCTATCCATACATGTTATCCAGGGATACGGTACCCTTTCTAACCTTTGTGCAATCACGTGCAATCCATACTGGGCCTAACACCGTCTGAGCCTGCCTCATGCTGTATAGACATATATTTTGAATGTGTACGCTATCCATACATGTTATCCGGGGATACGGTACCCTTTCTAACCTTTGTGCAATCACGTGCAATCCATACTGGGCCTAACACCGTCTGAGCCTGCCTCATGCTGTATAGACATATATTTTGAATGTGTACGCTATCCATACATGTTATCCAGGGATACGGTACCCTTTCTAACCTTTGTGCAATCACGTGCAATCCATACTGGGCCTGACACCATCTGAGCCTGCCTCCTGAGACATATATTTTGAATGTGTACGCTATCCATACATGTTATCCAGGGATACGGTACCCTTTCTAACCTTTGTGCAATCACGTGCAATCCATACTGGGCCTGACACCGTCTGTGCCTGCCTCCTGAGACATATATTTTGAATGTGTACGCTATCCATACATGTTATCCAGGGATACGGTACCCTTTCTAACCTTTGTGCAATCACGTGCAATCCATACTGGGCGTGAGAACGGCTGGCGAGCTGTTAAGCAAGCTACAGCACCTGTCCAGACAAGTACAGGGATTCCCTAGCGAGGAGACTTATTTGATTGTTTTCAATGTTGGGACAGCAATTTTTGGGGAGCACTATACTCTGGAGAATGATAGATGGGGCCCACCATACACTGGAACATTCCAAAGGTGGACATCAGACACTGGAGCAGCATTTACAGGGCCCATTATACACTAGAGCATTAGAAATGGGGCCCATTATGTTTGGAGCATTATTTGGGCCCATAAGACAGTGGAGCTTCATCCATGGGGACCAACATATACTGTAGCATTATGTGGAGCTCATCATATACTGTTTCAAACATTATATGGGACCAATGATTTTGTATGGAGAAATAGATGGGCCTCGTCATGAGATGTAAAAAGTGAGGTATTTTTCATTGTACTATACCGCTATTAATCTGCCGTATCAGAGCATGATGAGTTGTGGTATGTGTTAAAGGGGCGCTCTTTCGCCCAGGGCACATGAAAACCTGCAGCCAGCCCTCCCCCCCCACAACTTTAGCCAAATAACCCCCATTTTTCAGTGCGTAACTTGTATTATGAAGTTAATTAAGGTTGACAAGCTTAAGTAAGAAGAATTGATGCTTTTGGCATTCAAATGGGCACTGTAGGTGTGTTTCCTGTCCTCCTCTCACTGCCGACTTTTATTCCCCATTGACTTACATTGGGTTTCGTGTTTCGGGACGACCCCGACTTTTCCCTATAATCGGACGATCTTGCTCGACCCGACTTTTGGAAAAGTCGGGTTTCACGAAACGAAACGCGACCCTAAAAAAACAAAAGTCGCTCAACTCTAGTAGTTTGTTCTGATGAAGAAGTGTGATATTTGAAACATGTTGATGAATAAACCGCACATCAGTGCAGATTTTAACCCATGCTTCAACAGCCTCATATGTTCTATAGTTCATGGGTCTGCAGCAACCTTTGCGAGCATTTATAGTGGTTGAGACTTCACAACCACATCAGGTGAGCACATTTACCTATAATTTTCCCTTACTCTACCCAGATAAGACTCTATTGCCTTCAGTGTCTTTCCAGCTTATCTAATCTATACATTCTACAGTGACAAAGAGTTGCTAATAAGTGCTGAGGGCATGGCTGTAATGCCATATATGAGGCCAGTAGTCCTGTAATGATAATCTACTTCCGATAAAACACTGGTTACATTGAAAGAGCAAAACATGGCCCAGTAAGTGACACATCCCTGTAATCAGGGACTCTGCCCCTACATCATGGTGCGCTCAGATTGCAAAGCAAAAACCTAATGACAGATTCCTTTTAAACCTCCTCCCTTTAGGCGTAAAAACACTTCTAACCTGATGTTAATGTGTTTAACCGCTTGCAATCACGGCTAGTTTTGGCTTTTATAAAAGACCATTTATTTTTTCACATTTCTATTGACGCGATTCAGTTGTAGTTTTCAGCTCCGCAGTTATATGACGGACTGTTTTTCTCAGTACACGTGGCATAATTTTGAAGGTACAAATAGCTTATTAACAAGCTTTTATCAACTCTTCATGGGAAGAAATATAAACAAAGCATCAATTCTGCTGCAAGAAGTTTTTTGCTTTTTAAATATTAAGCTATTCGACATGCTACAGAAAATGTTAATTCTTTTTTTGGGTCAGTGCAAATACGGTGATATCAAATTTATATTGCTTGATTATTATTTTTTATTGCTTTTGTACAATTAATACACTGAAAAAGAAACAAGTTCATGGGTCACTATTGAAAGCCGTAAGATTCACAATTTTTTGTCAGTAGAGGTGCATTGGGGCACATTTTTTATGCGACAAGCTGTAGTTTTCGTTAGTGCCATTTTGTGATACTTGTGACCTTTTGATCATTTTTTTATTAATAATTTGGGAGGCAAATAGAAGAAAAACATCAATTTTGTTTTATTTTTGAAGACGATCTTTTATCAAATTATTCATGTTAAACTCGACAAATAATGAAATAGTGGCTTCAGAGTAGAATAAATTTTTTTTTTATTCTTAATTTCACCTCTCCATTGGAGAGATATTAGCAATCAAAGCATTTGGTACCTAATGAGCTAACCTATCTTAATTCCAAGTGTATAAGATCTTATGGTCAGCGGTGTCCTCTCTCTTCTATAGTGTGTAATCTTTATGGTAAGCGAAGTTCTCGCTCTTCTATAGTGTGTAAGCTTTATGGTCAGCAGGGTTCTCTCTCTTCTATAGTGTGTAACCTTTATGGTCAGCGGGGTTCTCTCTCTTCTATAGTGTGTAATCTTTATGGTAAGCGAGGTTCTCTCTCTTTTATAGTGTGAATGCTTTATGGTCAGCGGGGTTCTCTCTCTTCTATAGTGTGTAAGCTTTATGGTCAGCGGGGTTCTCTCTCTTCTATAGTGTGTAAGCTTTATGGTCAGTGGGGTCCTCTCTCTTCTATAGTGTGTAAGCTTTATGGTAAGCGAGGTTCTCTCTCTTCTATAGTGTGTAACCTTTATGGTCAGCAGGGTTCTCTCTCTTCTATAGTGTGTAAGCTTTATGGTCAGCGAGGTTCTCTCTCTTCTATAGTATGTAAGCTTTATGGTCAGTGGGGATCTCTCTCTGTCCTTCCCCATGTGTATTTTCTGAGCAATTACAAGCTTTCCAATATCCGTGAGATTCTTGAAAATTTATTCACTGCAGATCTACTTTGGGGGAAAATTTGGTGAAGTCGCCAAATTTGAATTTCAAGATCCCTCATCTCCAATTAAAAGATAAACTTTACAAGCTAATATTTCCGCAACGGAAAGGAAAAATTACCAAACAAAAATTACATTTTACTCAACTCTGCAGTCACGATGACCATGTTTCAAACCATTGTCTGGAGAGTGCTGCACTGCCAGTAGATTAAAAAAATCCAGGATTCTTGATGTTCAGAAGATACGTGGTTTATTGACAACACGCTTCAAAGTCAGGTCTGAATTCTTCAGGAATCCAATAAAAAAGTATGCACAGCGACAAAGTCATGGTTTAAATACAACAGATATTCAAAATTGAAATATTTAATGATGATCAGTTTAACATGTTCAAACTGGTGAAATATCCTCTTTAACTTGTATATTTGGATAGGTACAGTACATCCAAATGTGAAAATGTGTTGTAAGAGCTCTCGGCAAACTGTATATTGTTTTATGCCAAGTGGATGGCACAAGGAGAAGGTGCATGCCAAAGGGATTTTCTTTATAATGTTCTTCATATTCTTGAGTTTACATCTTGGGCCCTGTAATAGACATTCACTGCAGTGTTACTTTAACGAATATTCACATTTCATGATGGTACAACTAGGAAGCTCCAAAACAAGAGTACCAGTAAACAGGTCAAAACTGATAATTCATTATTAGTTAGGCGTGCTGTTCAGAACTTGCCTCTGCATTAACAAGCAGAGACTTAAAAGTAACGAAAATGCAGTTGGCACACGGCTGGTGTAGGTCTGAGTTGTTATATTCGCAGAAACTGTTTAATACATTATCCCCTTAGTGACAGAGCCAATTTGCAGCTTAATGACGAGGACAATTTTTACAACTCTGACCACTGTCACTTTATGAGGTTATAACTCTGGAATGCTTTAACGGATCCCACTGATTCTAACATTTTCATTTTTATGAAAAAAATCGAAATATGGTGAAAATTGTTAAAATTTTGCAATTTTCAAACTATTAATTTTTATGCCTTTAAATCAGAGAGATATGTCACAAAAAATACTTAGTAAATAACATTTCCCACATGTCTACTTTACATCAGCACAATTTTGGACACAATATATTTTGGAAGTTATAAGGGTTAAAAGTTACCAGCGATTTCTCATTTTTACAACAAAATTTACAAAACCATTTTTTTAGGGACCACATCATATTTGAAGTCACTTTGAGAGGTCAAAATGACCGAAAATACCCAAAAGTGACACCATTCTAAAAACCGAACCCGTCATGGTGCTCAAACCACATTCAAGAAGTTTATTAACCCTTTACGTGCTTCACAGGAACTGAAGCAATGTGGAAGGAAAAAATTAACACTGAACTTTTTTTTACAAATATCAGAACCAATTTTTTTTATTTTTACAAGAGTAAAAAGAGAAAATGAACCACAAAATTTGTTGTTCAATTTCTCCTGAATACACCGATACCCCATATGAGGGGGTAAACCACTGTTTGGAAGCGCCGTTTGACTTTTTCAATGCAGAATTGGCAGGAATTGAGATCGGACGCCATGTTGCGTTTGGAGAGCCCCTGATGTGCCTAAACAGTGGAAACCCCCAACAAGTGACCCCATTTTGGAAACTAGACCACTTAGGGAACTTATCTTGATGTGTGGTGAGCAATTTGAACCTCCAAGAGCTTCACAGAAGTTTATAATGTAGAGCCGTGAAAATAAAAAATCATTTTTTTCCACAAAAATTATATTTTCGCCCCCAATTTTTTTATTTTCCCAAGGGTAACAGAAGAAATTAAACCTCCAAGTAGGTGTGCAATTTTTCCTGAGTGCGCTGATGCCCCATATGTTGGGGTAAACAACTGTTTGGGCACACGTCTGGGCTTGGAATGGAGGGAGCACCATTTGACTTATTGAATGCAAAATTAGCTGGAATCAATGGTGGCGCCATGTCACGTTTGGAGACCCCCTGATGTGCCTAAATAGTGGAAACCCCTCAATTCTAGCTCCAACCCTAACCCCAACACACCCCTAACCCTAATCCCAACCCTATCCCTAATTCTAACCCTAACACTAACCCTAATGGAAAAATGAAAATAAATATATTTTCTTTATTTCATTATATTTCACTAACTAAGGGGGTAATAAATGGGGGGTTATTTACTATTTTTTCATTTTGATCACTGTGATAGAGTTTATCACAGTGATCAAAATGTACGTTGAATGAATGAATGGAATCTGCCGGTCTGCAGATTTGGCGGGTGCACTGCGCATGTGCCTACCATTTTCTTCCAGGAAGAAGATGGCGGCGCCCACTGGAGGATGCAGGAGGGCCCAAGGACCACCGGGAGGTATCGGGGACCCTATTTCTCTCTCCTCTGATGTGCGATCACATCAGGGGAGAGGGAAAGTTAATGCAAAATCGCAGCTTTTTTTGCGGTCGCCATTATACTTTTCAAAACAGCGAACACAAAAGCGGGGTCGGTAAAAACCGACCCAAATTATGTTCTCTGGGGTCTCAGCTACCCCCGGCAGTTGATACACCGGAGAAAATCTGACTCTGGGGGGCGCAATACACTTTTTCCACAGTGCCATGAATTCACAGCTCTGTGGTTTAAGTACCCTTAACTACTGCCGTTAAAAGGCGTATTGGTGGTCATTAAGGGGTTATAGTGAAAAAAACGTAAACTGATTACTTCTTGTTATGGCTAGTGGAAGAATTACACTACCATTAAACAAGAGGTAATCAATTTACTGGCATTTCCCTATTACAATTGCTTCTTGGTCAGTGTAAAGGTTCCTAATGAGGCTGGTCAGATGGTTCGGAACAATATCCTTCATGGTATTCCAAAATTTCTGGTGATCAATGTGGCGTCCCTGAGGGTCCAGTCGCCACAGAGGTACTGCACCTCATCCAGAGGTGTGGTGCCCCACCGCCAGGTAAGGAGGGAGCACCACCAAGGACTCCTGTCAGGAACACCGCACTGAGCTTGCTCACTGAGCCAGTGCGCGTGTCCTGAGTAAAGCAAACTGTGTTTAAAGATACCTGTGGAGCGGGAAGCAGCCGAATAGGTGCGTACCTCAGAACAGCAGGACCTGAAGTATGTGACTGCTGGGGGCGTGGCCTAAACTCCAGAGAGCAAGGAGCTGCAAGAGAACTCCTAGCAGGGTAACTGCGAGACAAAGTTACCAAGGGGCATAGACAGGGAGGATAGTCAGGACGTAGCCAATGAGTCATACACAGAGATAGCTGCAAGGTACAAGAGGGGCAAGCAGAGAGTAGTCAGATAACAGGCAACGAGTCATACACAGAGAGGAAAGTGTAGTACAGAATCAACAGGCAAACTCATAACGGGGAAAAGAACCGGGTCAGAACCATATAAACAAGCTATAACAATGAACAGGCACAGGCAGACGGAGGTCACCACACTCGGCCAAAGGCAAAAGTATAACTGACAGGGATTGGAGCTTCCCAGGGGTTTAAGAAGCTCTCCCAGAACCAAAAAAAGGCCACAATCATTAACCCGAGGTGTGCAGGTCAAAACCTGCACTGAGCTCCAGACATTAACCCCTGAAGTGCAGCTCAAAAACCTGCACTGGGATCATGAGAGTACCCCCCTCTCAACGGGGGGCCTCTGGACCCCCTGGCTTCCCCGGGTACTTGGCATGGAAAGCCCGAACCAAGCGATCTGCATGTACAGAGCGAGTAGGGAACCATGAGTGCTCCTCTGGTCCATATCCCTTCCAGTGGACCAGATACTGCAAAGAGCGGCGCACCCGCCGAGAGTCCACAATATGTCCGACCTCATACTCCAATTGACCCTCCACCAGCACTGGAGGAACAACAGGCTTGGAGTCCTCTTTGACAGAACCTATGGATTTCAACAGAGATTTATGGAACACATTGGATATTTTTAAGGAGGCGGGGAGACGCAACCTATATGCCACTGGGTTGACTATCTCCATAATCTCGTACGGACCAATGAACTCTGGTCCCAACTTAGCTAATGGTACCTTTAAGTTGATGTTACGTGTGGAAAGCCAAACTTTCTCTCCCACCTGAAACATGTCTCCCGAGGCTCTCTTTTTGTCAGCAAAATATTTGTACCTCCCCTGGGCCCGAGAGATATTATGCTGGACTTCAGCCCAGAGGTTTTTGAACCGTTGAACGGACCCCTCTACCCCTGGACAACCGGAATCCACCAGTGAAAACTCCCCAAAATGCGGATTAAACCCATAGTTAGTCAGGAATGGGGACATGTTGGTGGACTGACTCACCCGGTTGTTAAAAGCGAATTCCGCCAATGGTAACGCATCACACCAATCCTCCTGTCTGGCGGAGGTCAGACACCTGATAATTTGCTCCAGGGATTGATTGGTGCATTCTGTCTGACCATTACTCTCCGGGTGATATGCCGATGAGAAGGAGAGTGAGATGCCCAATTTCATACAGAACGCCCTCCAAAATTTGGCCACAAACTGCACACCTCTGTCAGACACCACTTTCAGGGGTACCCCATGCAATCGGACCATTACGAAATTTCAGTTCCACCTGCAGCACCATTTTTGCACATGAGGAAAATTGCACCTGAAGGTCTGGGTAGCCTCCTCGACTACTACCCAGACGTAGTCGTTTCCCGCCATCTTGGAGGATAACGGACAGGAGGGGCAGTCCTTCTTCCAGTGTCCAGATTCCCCACAATAGAAGCACAACTGCTTCTCCCGGCGGTGTCTTCTTTCCTTTTCCTCACAGGTGACAACGTTCACCTCCATAGCTACAGGAAGAGTTCGGGTCTCATCTCCACTGAAGAATAATGGTGTTTCCCATTGAATAACGCCTCTAGCCCGTAGTCTGCGATCCATGCGAACTGCTTGGGTCATGGCATCCTCAAGGGAGTCCAAGGCATCCTTCAGACATTCACACAGGCCTCTACGGAACAGCCCCCTAAGGGCGGCATCACTCCAGGAAATCTCGGCTGCCCAAAGTCTGAATTCTGCACAGAACCATTCGGCCGAGTGCTCCCCCTGACAGACACTCATCACCTTGTCCTCAGCCAAACGCACTCTATCAGGCTCATTATAAATAAGCCCTAAGGCTTCAAAAAACGCATCCACAGACATTCTCTCTGGGGCAGAAGAGGAAAGCGAAAATACCCAGGCTTGTGGGGACCCCCTAAGCAGGGACATAACCACCCCCCACCCTCTGTCTCTCATCCCCAGAGGAGCAGGGTCTCAAAGAGACAAAGAGCTTACAGCCCTCCTTAAATGCTCTGAATTAATCTTTGTTACAAGCAAACGTATCTGGCAATTTAACCGGGGATTCGGGTGGGACTAAAATGAAATCTCTATTCCCCACCTGGTGAAAGCCTGCGGAAAGCACCCCCTGAACTGAGTCCTCAACCCGCCATTGGGACTGAGCCAGAGCTTGGTGTTCCAAACTAAGCTTTTGCAGTGACTGAGTCAAGCATTTCACCTGCTTAGATAAAGCACACATTGGGTCCATGCTGCAGAGGTGAGGAGAAAAAAAAAAAATTCAAGGTCAGTTATAATGTCAGGAACACCGCGCTGAGCTTGCTCACTGACCCAGTGCGCGTGTCCTGAGTAATGCAAACTGTGTTCAAAGATACCTGTGGAGCGGGCAACAGCCGAATAGGTGCGTACCTCAGAACAGCAGGACTTGAAGTACTTGACTGCTGGGGGCGTGGCCTAAACTCCAGAGAGCAAGGAGCTGCAAGAGAACTCCTAGCAGGTTAACTGCGAGACAAAGTTACCATGGGGCATAGACAGGGAGGATAGTCAGGACATAGCCAATGAGTCATACACAGAGATAGCTGCAAGGTACAAGAGGGGCGAGCAGAGAGTAGTCAGATAACAGGCAACGAGTCATACACAGAGAGGATAGCGCAGTACAGAATCAACAGGCAAACTCACAACAGGGAACAGAACCAGATCAGAACCATATAAACAAGCTAAAACAATGAACAGGCACAGGCAGACGGAGGTCACCACACTGGGTCAAAGGCAAAAGTATAACTGACAGGGATTGGAGCTTCCCAGGGGTTTAAGAAGCTCTCCCAGAACCAAAAAGAGGCCACAATCATTAACCCGAGGTGTGCAGGTCAAAACCTGCACTGAGCTCCAGACATTAACCCCTGACGTGCAGCTCAAAAACCTGCACTGGGATCATGACACTCTATCACTTGCACACAACACACGCTAGTTAGTCAGGGCATCTGGGTGTACCCTTTGGGAGGATGGCCTCATCCCAGGCTGGCTAGGAAAGGGTGTTGGAAGGCAAGTGGGAAAGGTAGGTAGAGGGGGAGGAGCTTAGGCAGTGGAGTGATTGAGGACATCCAAACAGGGAGAGAAAGGTGACAGTTGGTGGGAGGAGCTAGTCCTGAGGTAGATAGATCCTTCCAGAAACTAGTCAGTCGGTGACAGGACCAGCGAGAGAGCAGGACTGACGTGAGGAGAGTTAGAGAAAGGGAGACACCGCTAATAAGAAGAAGCTCCCAGGAGAATAGAAGGGGTCCTAGGGGCACGGGTAGTGCGACTGGCCACCCGTGGAGCCCATATCCTGAAAAGGAAGGACCAGGCCGTAGTAAGGGAGCCAGCCCCTAAGTCTAGTGGAGAATACTCAACAAGGTTCAACTAGTAAGCTGGAGGCTGTAGTGACTGTAGTATGACAGCTAAATCCACAAGCAATCCCCCAGAAGGCAGCACTAAGATAAAAGACAGCACTGAGATTAAAGACCCCGGGGCCTGACCCACGTCGCTGGGCAAGGTCCGAGGCTGTTGAATGAGGGATAGTGCTGGTGAGGGTGCAGAGTGAGAGAGAGACGGCCAAGAAAGAGGAACATAAAGAGGAGTCCTGAAACGGTGTTCCTAATCTACCTGGGAGTTTTCCGGACCCCTCCCTCGGAGGACACAGTACCAAGCGGGTCATCGTGTGCACAAGACTTGTGAGTAAAAACCCAGAAACTGCACCCAACTGTATCCTTGGTGTCATTTACAACTCACCTGCCATACACTGCATTCACCATCACCCTCACTGGCTCACAAGCACCATCCTAGCTGCCCTGGGACACAGCTTTGCCGGTGGAGAGCTTCACCATCTTTGCTGCTGCTGCACCACCGTTCCAGAGGATCTGTATAGCAGCGTCGGCTACCCTAGCCGAAGACCACAGGTGGCGTCACGATTCCCCTTTTCCCAATTAATCATCCCACCATCTTTCCCCTCATTTAAACTTCCATCTTCTTTATTGGACACCCAGGGCCACAGACCGGGTCACCATCACCACCATGACACTTTCCCCCTTAAAAGAGCCTGAAAAGCCTGGTACCAAGTTCCCCCGGCCCTGCGGGGCATTTCATCAACAGAGTCAAAGGCTTTGCTGTTGATGGAGCAAAAATACATATCCTTGTATTCTTCTGCCATTTCCATTATCCCTTTAATGTAGGTATTACATATTTAAACTGAAAAAAGATATATACATATACCGTACTCAATATTTATCTATATTCCTATATTATTTTGCCCGATACTGCAATTATATGAAAAATCACAGATGCAGGTTCTTATCTTTTACCTGTTCTGTATCCGGGTTTTAAAGTATATTGTGGTACAAGCTTTTTTTTCCAGATATTTATCATATACCGTATTTAGCACACAAAGGGAACAAACTGCTATATTTCACTTGAAAACTCTTGTAATTCCATTTAACACGCTATCATTAGACGCGATATGAATTTTTTTTTTGAAAGGAGAAAGATACTTCTTTAACCTTGAGAATAGTTTCTAAAGATTAGAGCCTAATACAAGACCTATTCCCCTGATACAAAACATTGTCAGTCAAATTGATTGGAAGAATAGTCAGGACAAGATGTTGCTTTATGTCTTGATAAATCAAAAGGGACAGTTTCAGAAACACAGATAGAGCAAATTATATTACACAATATATCTTCTGCTTTATTTTTGGCTATGACAGGTAACCATGTGACAGAACTTGTACCAAGATTGTGTTGCCACCAGGCTCATGTCTCCTTTTATTCTTTATATGTTACATTGTAGAGATTACTTCCCACAGAAGACAGGCTGTTAAAGAGAACTTGTCACTATAAAAATATAATGGAAGGTATAACGACAATCACTAAGCATCCCAAAAGGATCAGACGGGATTATAAAGAAATCAATTCCTTATTGTCTTCTGCTAAATCAAAAATAAACATGTGTACTGAGCAAAGTCAAATTTGATCAAGTCGGGAGAAATAACCAATAAAAGAATAACTTTTATCTAAAGTACATGGAAATTTTTGCTGTACTTAGGCTACTTTCACACTTGCGTTAGGAGGAGGAGCGCATGGCCTCCGTGCAGCTCCTCCACCTGCCGCGCCCCCTCCTGTCAGCTCCTCCGGTGCTTTTGGCGCACGTCGGCACACCGTCCAAAGTACGGATGCGCCGGCAAAAGCATACCTGCACACGGCCTGAGTACCCAATACTAACGATAGGGTATGCAGGTCGCATGCAGCGTCATGCGCCTATAGGAGGAGCTGACCGGAGGTGGCACGGCAGGGGCGGAGCTGCACAGCAGCCATGCGCTGCGCCTCCTAACGCAAGTGTGAAAGTAGCCTTAGTCATAATTTGGAATTGTCTTATTCTCGCATAGCTAGATTTACAGAAGGATTTGTTTAGGAACTAGAGAGTCAGACAGATTGGAGGAACTACGGTCCATCTGCCAAGTCCATAGTTCCTGGCTGCTGAATGGGTGGCTCTCAGATCTCTTACCACCTCAGTGCATCTTCTGATTAGCCAAGGCAGGAACAATGTCATCTCACCATAATGTAGCAACGATTACAACACTTCATTCCAGCTAATCATTTCTCCTCTATAACCCTCATACATGTATAAAATGTTTCTAAAATATTTATACTGTATGTACCCCAAACATTGGCATTTCAAACAACAAGCTGTCCTGCAAAGAAAAAAAAATATACTGGAAAATTAAAAAAACGTTATATTTTTGGAATGTGACAGTGAAAATAATCCCAGCTGCCCCAGGAGGTCCAATAAAAGCCAATCCATAAGGGGTTAAATACAAATGAACAAATATAGGAAACAGTGCAATGTTATTAACATATGTATGCATTATAAATATTATATTATATAATTTTCATCTAGACTTATCTTAGAAAAATATAACTTGATATTTAGGCATTGGTAGTAGTGATGAGTGAGTATGCTCGTTGCTCGGGTTTTCCCGAGCATGTTTGGGTGACCTCCGAGTATTTTGTAGTGCTCGGAGATTTAGTTTTCATCATCTTATCTGCATGATTTGCGACTGCTAAACAGCTTGAATACATGTGTGGAATGCCTGTTTGTTAGGGAATTCCCACATGTATTCAGCCTGTCTACAAGTCGCAAATCATGCCGCTGAGACAGCGAAAACTAAATCTTTGAGCACGCCAAAATACTCGGAGGACACCCGAGCAGCGAGTATACTCACTCATCACTAATTGGTAGGTTATCAATTGGAGACCTCCACATGGAAATTTTAAAAAGCTCATGAAACAGAACTAAACAACTGGTTAATGTGTAGGATAAGTCATTAATATTACACCCTGCACCCCCTACCGATGAGCTGAAATCTTCTCCAATGGTTTTCGATAAAAGCAATGTCAGGGGCGCAACACAGCAGCTCTGTATATTCTTTAGTGGCCACAGACAATTCCTGCCCGTATCCTCTATTTACAGAGAGTCAGACCCCAACTGATCTAATATTGATGGCCTCTTCTACTAATAAATTTAAATAAAGAACTGCGAAAAAAACCATTTAAAATCAATGTCTGGGTCCAAATGTTTTATAGGTCAATCAGGTCTCAGCAACTTGAGAACAATCTGACCTATCTAATTGAAATGTTGTAGAAATGTATGTTAGAAAAAAAGTTTAAATTCCCAAATCGTAAAAAATGTTATATCTAAAACTCAATTATCAGCTATTAAGTACATTTTTCTGCATTCTGCATTCTTGAAACATAAATAAAAAAATTCTGAATTTATACCTCACACCATCTATATACATCGTATTTGATATTTTGGGAATTTTTAGCGCCACTATAAAAATGCAAATAATTCCTTCATATTCTCACAGGCTGTTGAAATTGACTGTAAATCAGTTTTCTGATATTGCTCCAGTTGACTCTGAATTTTTAGCATACATACAGTATCTCTCTTGGAAAATGTTAGGTCAATGTATCAGCACAAATGAAAGCTTTCTGATTCTACTGAAAATAATCTGCTCCCTTTAACTCATGTATTAAAATCCAATAGTGTGATAATTCACATAGACTAATGTAAAAATAAGTACTGATGGTAATGGCAATATGAATAAAGATGAGTGAAAATGGAAAAGTCACTTCCTTGGCAATTAGCAAAATTTTATTGGTTTGCTTTTGGGGGGAATAATCGGTCCGTGAACCATATATATTTTAAAGAGTTTTTTTATGCACATACATACATTCCTCAACATTCCAATTGCAAAACCAAGAAAGAAAAGTCCTAGAATTATGGAAATTACAGGATGGATAGAGATGCTAATGATATGCAAACGATGAAAAAATGGAAAAGAAAAATTAAAATCATCTTGATTTATTCAGTAGACTATGAGCACCACACTCAAAAATCTTCAGACTTAGAGCTTTGGATGCTATCAATAAAGCTTTTAATGGTTGTCTGAGGAAAGTTCTGTCACACTGAGTGCCCTTGGGCAAATCATCAAGATCCGCTGCTGGCAGTTCCTTTTGTACTTGTCAATCAATAACATATTAGCTGTGCTCAATGGGTGAAAAATCCAGAAACGCTGTATATGCCTGAAAGGTAATATTCTACAAATGATATGCTGGGAAAAAGTGCATAAAAATGTGCAGGTATGCACCATCATGAGGAATAATATTAGAAAACTGAAATTTGATTGCCGTTGCTGATCAACAAGAGATATTGGCAGACTAGGTAAGAAAGAGACAGACAACCTGGCAAGCACAAGTGATGGATAAGACCTTTAAGCTTCTGCTTGATTTTGCAGTAGTCTATGAGACATAAATAGGCATATATTCTGTACACAATCTGACATATTATTATGTGGCTGACTGTATTGCAATAGAACTCTTAAAAACAGAAGTAACCTTTGATAAGTTTCTGAATCAGCTCTTTGCTGTATACACTGTATTGTGTAAGTAAGAATCTAAAAACTATACAAATCCTGTATACAGACTAATTACTATAGAAAAATAATATATTGTAATTGTGGGTTATAAAAACAATGACTATCAACCGCTGACACATTTTCTAGCACCCTCCCCTATACAGTTCCTGCAAGCAAACCTGCAGCTAAAGATGTAAGGCAGCAAAGAATTACTGCATCATTTGACAATTTGTCAAGCTTCTTGGCCACCATTATAGACTGTTCAGGAATTATTGCAGGGTGCCTTTTTCCACATGGCCCTTCTATGGCAAGTAGTACGATGAGGGGTATAATGATATATGCATTGTGGCATATGTGAGAGCAAATCATGTGTTCTTGGGCTGGGTGATTTCTTTCTCAACAAATCATGAAGAACCAGGCTTATGATATTGATGACCTATCAAAAGATATGTCATCAATATCAAATCAGTGGGAGACAGCGAACGTACAGCTGTTTTCTGCTATGGCCATGGTTGGATATAAACAGTGAACAGAACTATAACAGTAAAGCTACGTTAATGGTGTAATGGCCGTTTTCAAGAACTGCAATTCAACTTTTTTTTCACTTCAGTTGGAGCTATTTTGCTGTTTTTTCAACAGCCAATACAAAGTAAAATATATGCAGTCAAAAGTTGCCTTCGATGTCTGTCTGCTAGTATGCAGCATTGCCTACAAGGCTCTGAGTCTTCCAGTCTTAAAGAAATCTGGAAGAGTTCTGCTGCAGCCCGTTGTCTTACAGCCACATAAAAGATAGTGAAAAGACAGAGAAGGTCATGGCTCATCCCTTGAGGCACACAAATATAATATATTTATATATTTTTCAGTTTTAAGTGTAATGTTAGACAACAGTCCTTCATGAAAAAAATCAGAGGCATGCAGGCTCAACTTGTGAGATGGAAGATCAGGACTATGTGGTAGGTCGGACAGCTGGCAGACAAGTGGAACAGGACTCACCAGAAAGCATAGAATCAGGGATATAAACAAACACCAGAACTAATGAAGTATGGCCAGTCCAGGAGACTGAGTACATGGGTAACAATGACCATAAGTCAGAAGCATTACCTAGACCCACAAAGCTCTCCACAGTGCAGCACCCCCCTACATCTCCTCCCTCATTTCTGTCTATCGGCCTAACCAATCGATGCGCTCTGCAAACGACTTTCGACTAACCTCTGCATTAATCCGTACCTCCCACTCCCGACTCCAAGACTTCTCCCGTGCTGTGCCAATCCTCTGGAATGCTCTACCCCAAGAAATTTGGACTATCCACAATTTGCATAGTTTCAGGCGCTCCCTCAAAGCACATTTGTTCAGAGCGGCCTATCACATTCACGAATCAAAGTCATTCTATGTGTAAGTGTGCGTGTGTAGCCCATTCACTATCTCCATCCATCCCTCACTCCCTCCAAATGGCTGGACCATAATTGTAAATACATAATTGTAAATACACACCTGTACTTTGTATCTCCCCCACCTCATTGTAGATTGTAAGCTCTCACGAGCAGGGTCGTCTTATTTTGCTTTAATTATTGTATTGTTAGCGTTGTTACTTATGACTTGTGTTTTGAAACTGTTAAACTGTAAAGCGCTGCGGAATATGTTGTCGCTATATAAATAAAGATTATTATTTTTAGACAGAAACCATAGCTTAGGATAGGTTCATATTGCGTTAACCCAGCCCGTTCAACGCATAGCGTTGACGGGCTGCGTTAACTGTATAGCATTATACGAATGGGGTTATGCTATACCCGCTAGTGCAGATGATTGATCTGTGCTAGCGGTGATGGAGCCTCAGACACTGCAGCCCGCGTCCGAGGCTCCGTCACTGAATGACAGCACATCGCGAACGCATGCCGTTTTACGGCATGCGGCGCAATGCGACAGACAATGGGGGTTAATGGACTGTGTTACACCGCGTTATACCACGGTGTAGCGTAGTCCGTCTAACGGACTCCCATAACGCAATGTGACCCCGGCCTTAGAGTGAAGTAGGCTCAAGTGAATGCATGGTAAGGAAATAGAAAAGGGTGCTGAAATGGCAGGCTGTGTAGATGGTGAGAAAGTTAAACAGTGAGTAAATTATCTATCACTTTTTAATTTTTTATTTTATGATTCAATTGTACACATGAAAATAAGAAAACTTGCGGTATATCTTATCAAAGAAATCTGCTTTGTTCTACACCTGGAGTGATCATTCATTTTTCAGATTCTTCTGTAATAAAATCTCTATTTATTAAGGACAAATTTTAACTTTACTGAGATGAAATGACAGTTGGTTTATAAAATTTTATGGAGAAGGGAGGGGAGAAGGGGAGGAGCTATGCCTCTAACTCCTCCCTCCTCCACCCCTCTACATAGTAGATGGCAGCTGCTACTAATAATATTCTATCTCAGTAATGTAGCAATGTGAATAAAGATTTTACCCGGGAATTAAGAATTTTAAAATTGACTGATCAGTCCAGGAGAATCTAAGGGGTAAGGTTTCTGCTTGTGGAGAGTGACATGCCATGTCTGGCAACTCAGTATGAGGAGACTTATATGCTTTGCATACTCCTCTGGGAAGTTAAATATGCAAAATGTCTTTTCAAAGAGGAAGAGGATTTTAACTCCTGAAACACCGTGTGTACAAATTGAGATTCTGATTTGGCTTTTATCTTAAGTCATGCTTCAAGGTTTGTTAAAGGGTTGATAATGACTTGTATTATTGCTGCTTCCAGTAGGTGGCACTAGAGTTCAAGTCCTTTTCCTCCCGGAAGAGACAATTTGCATATTTAATTTTCAAGAGGAGCATGCATGGCTTAAAAGTCTCCTCATACTGGTGTGCCAGACCTGGCATGTCACTCTCCACAAGGAGAAACCTTACCCCTTAGATCCAAGTCATAGCCTCTCACCTAGCCAACTCAGATCTCATACTTTGTACTAATGAGGAACAATACCCCGAAACACCATGTCTACAAACCAAGATTCTGATTTGGCTTTTATCCTACGTCATATTGCAAGGCTTGTTAAAGGGTCGATATTGACATTTGGGATTGCTACTTCCAATAGATGACACTAGAGTCCAAGTCCTCTTTGTCTCTGAAGGCGCTGTTCAGGAGGAGAAAGAAGCAGATTTCTCTGATAAGATATATTACAAGATTTCTTATTTACATGAGTACTATTGATTTGTGACATACAAATTAAAATGGATGTTACTCTTTGTTTTCATTTTTATCACATACTGTATATACTTGAGTATAGATCGACCCGACTATAAGCTGAGGCACCTAATCTTGCCACGAAAAACTGGGTAAACTTATTGACTCAAGTATAAGTCAGGTATGCAATGTCCCCTCATCCCTATCCTGGTATGCATGGCTTCCCATCCCGTCCTTGTATGCATGACTCCTCCATTCCTGTCCTTGCATGCATGCTCCCCCTCCCCCATCCCTGTCCTTGTATGCATGGCTCCCCCGTACTGTCCTTGTATGTATGGCTCAATATCCCCTATCCTAGTATGCATGGCTCCTTATCCCATATCCTTGTATGCATGGTTCCTGTTCAGGAGGAGAAAGAAGCAGATTTCTCTGATAAGATATATTACAAGATTTCTTATTTACATGAGTACTATTGATTTGTGACATACAAATTAAAATGGATGTTACTCTTTGTTTTCATTTTTATCACATACTGTATATACTTGAGTATAGATCGACCCGACTATAAGCTGAGGCACCTAATCTTGCCACGAAAAACTGGGTAAACTTATTGACTCAAGTATAAGTCAGGTATGCAATGTCCCCTCATCCCTATCCTGGTATGCATGGCTTCCCATCCCGTCCTTGTATGCATGACTCCTCCATTCCTGTCCTTGCATGCATGCTCCCCCTCCCCCATCCCTGTCCTTGTATGCATGGCTCCCCCGTACTGTCCTTGTATGTATGGCTCAATATCCCCTATCCTAGTATGCATGGCTCCTTATCCCATATCCTTGTATGCATGGTTCCTATAAAACAAAAAAAAAACACATCCTACCATTCTACTTACCTTCCTGCGTGCCCTCGCTGCATCTCGTTTCGTCACCAGCTGCTCTTCTGGCCAAGCGATCACTTGGCCCCGCTCATTAAGGTAATGAATATCACTCCACGCCTTTGACAGTGGAGGAGCATGAATATTCATTACCTTAATGAGAAGGGCCATGTGATCGCTTAGCCGGAAGAGCTGTGGTGCCGGAATCAACGAGATGCAGTGAGGGAAAGTAAGATGTGTGCTCGAAGCCAGTAGCTGGGGCTGTAACTGTGCATGGTATAAAAGAAATGAATATTCACTTCACTGCCAGCACTTTCTCTTTAGCGGCAGCATAGGCTTTACCCGCAGTCACCGGCTCCTGCCTCTGTGACCCGCTACTCTGCTGCTCCCTCTCCCCCGCCATTTTTCTGGGAAAATGACTCATGTATAAGCCAAGGGGGGCCAATTCAGCACAAAAAAGTGTGCTGAAAAACTCAGCTTATACACGAGTATATACGGTAAGTCACTAGCACATGTGAAAATATGAAACTTTGTAATATATCTTATCAAATAAATCTGCTTCTTTCTCTACCAGGATGGACCATTCATTTTCAAATTTCTCAATTCCCAAGTAAAATCTGTATTAAGTGAAGACAGAATATTACATTACTGAGAATCATATCAGTAGAAACTCTCATCATCTTGTAGTGGGGAGGGAGGGGAAGGAGGTGTGAGGAGCTTGGAGCAGAGTTCTTGTCTACTCTTTAACCCCTCCTGTCTATATAGGTGGTTTAAAATTAGCAGAATTCTGCAAATGGGGCCAGTCTATTTTTTCTCTTATTTGAGAGCCAGAGGAAGGTAAGTTTTAATGCTCCTTTCATTTGGTGTTGGTACTGTCTGGCGGGCATTGTTGCTGTGGTTTTGTATTTGTTGGGTTGTGCGGTCTGGATTCATGGGGACTCAGTCTGGCAGCATGGGTGCTGGTGCATTGTCACTGCGAAGGTGGTTAGCGCAAAACGCCGCTCCTTTAACCCCTTAACCCCCTGAGCTTTTTTCGGTTTTGCGTTTTCGATTTTCACGCCCCTCCTTCCCAGAGCCACAACTTTTTTATTTTTCTGTCAATATGGCCGTGTGAGGGCTTGTTTTTTGTGGGCCGACTTGTACTTTTGAACGACATCATTGGTTTTACCATGTCGTGTACTAGAAAATGGGAAAAACATTCCAAGTATGGTGAAATTGCAAAAAAAGTGCAATCCCACACTTGTTTTTTGTTTGGCTTTTAAACTGCGTTCAATAAATGCTAAAAGTGACCTGCCATTATGTTTCTCCAGGTCATTACGAGTATGAACTCAGTGTCACTTTGTGAACTATGGTGTCATAGACACCAAACATGTCTAGGTTCTTTTTTATTTAAGTGGTGAAAAAAATTCCAAGCTTTGTTAAAAAAAAACTTGCGCCATTTTCCGATATCTGTAGCTTTCCATTTTTTGTGATCTCGGGTTGGTTAAAGGCTTATTTTTTGTGTGTTGAGCTGACATTTTACTGATACCATTTTGGTGCAGATACAATTCTTTGATTGCCCGTTATGGCATTTTAATGCAATGTCATGTCGTCCAAAAATAACGTAATTCTAGCGTTTTGACTTTTTTTCTTGCTACACCGTTTAACAATCAGGTTAATCCTCTTTTTTATTGATAGATCGGGCGATTCTGAACACAGCGATACCAAATATGTGTATGTTTGATTTTATTTTTATTGTTTTATTTTGAATGGGGCAAAAGGGGGGTGATTTGAACTTTTATATTATTTTTTTTATATTTCTAAAACATTTTCTTTTTACTTTTGGCATGCTTCAATAGTTTCCATGGGAGACTAGAAGCTGTCACAACCCAATCTCCTCAATGTAGTAGAATTACTTACTTGCTATGAGTGCTGAACACTGGGTGGTGCTCACAACAATCCGGCACTGACAACCATAGAGGTCTCCAGGAGACCTCTGGTTGTCATGCTGACACACCGGTGACCCGCGATGGATCGCGATTCCACCCGAGGCTATTGCAGGCACATTTCAGCTGTTCAAAACAGCTAACATGTCCCGGGAAAGATGTGGGCTCACAGCCGGAGCCCACATCAAAGGGAGAAAGTCCGACATCGGCGTAAATATACTCCCAGTGTCGTAAAGGGGTTAAGGCTATAATAGTTAGGACCCACTGAGAGATTCGCCGTGATGTGGCAGTGGGCTTCATACAGCCTGATCAGAATGTTAAAGTAATAATCTTATGTTCAGTTATACAGTATATATATATTTTTAGTGGCATTAGATCAATGTATGATTTTATGGAGGTGCAGCTCATGCTCTTTTAGTGTACTAGCTACTGTCATTTTCTGTGTAGTGGAGAGGAAGGGGGAGGAAGTGCGAGGAGCTCTTGTCTACTTTTTACCCCTCCTGTCTGCATAGAATTTTACCAGTAGTAACTGTCATTTCTTATTTCAGTAATGTAAAAATCTGTCTTCACTGTAGACAGATTTTCCCCATAAATTGAGAATTTTGAAAATGAATGATCAGTCTTTCCAGAGAAAAAAGCAGATTTTTCTGATAGGATGTATTACCATGTCTCTTATTTTCACTTGTATTATTAATTTATGAAAGAAAAATTAAAACAACGGTTACTCTTTAACCCCTTCACCCCCAAGGGTGGTTTGCACGTTCATGACCGGGCCAATTTTTACAATTCTGACCACTGTACCTTTATGAGGTCATAACTCTGGAACGCTTCCATGGATCCCGGTGATTCTGACATTGTTTTCTCATGACATATTGTACTTCATGTTAGTGGTAAAATTTCATTCAAATAACTTGCGTTTATTTGTGAGAAAAACGGAAATTTGGCGAAAATTTTGAAAATTTCGCAATTTGAATATTTAAAAAAAATGAACATTTAACTTTTTTTCACAAAAAAATACTTCAGGTTCAATTTTTTTTATTTTACCAAGGGTAACAGGAGAAATTGGACTGCAAAAGTTATTGTGCAATTTGTCCTGAGTACGCTGATACCTGATATGTGGGGGGGAACGACTGTTTCGGCGCATGGCAGAGCTCAGAATGGAAGGAGCGCCGTTTGACTTTTTCAATGCAAAGTTGGCTGGAATTCAGATCGGACGCCATGTCATGTTTGGAGAGTCCCTGATGTACCTAAACAGTGGAAACCCCCTACAAGTGACCCCATTTTGGAAACTAGACCCCCCAAGGAACTTATCTAGATATGTGGTGAGAACTTTGAACCCACAAGGGCTTTACAGAAGTTTATAACGTACAGCGGTACAATTAAAAAATCATATTTTTTCCACAAAAATGATCTTTTTACCCCAATTTTTATTTTCCCAAGGGTAACAGGACCCTAAAAGTTATTGTGCAATTTGTGCTGAGTACGCTGATACCCCACATGTGGGGGTAAACCACTATTTGGGCGCATGGCAGAGCTCAGAAGGGAAGCAGCGCCATTTGACGTTTTTGGCTGGAATTGAGATCGGACATCATGTCGCGATTGGAAAACCCCTGATGTACCAAAACAGTGGAAACCCCCCACAAATGACACCATTTTGGAAACTAGACCCCCTAATGAACTTACCTAGATGTGTGGTGAGAACTTTGAACCCCCAAGGGCTTCACAGAAGTTTATAACATACAGCCGTACAATTAAAAAATCATATTTTTTCCACAAAAATGATCTTTTCACCCTCAATTCTTATTTTTCCAAGGGTAACAGGACCCTAAAAGTTATTGTGCAATTTGTCCTGAGTACGCTGATACCCCACATGTGGGGCTAAACCACTATTTGGGCGCATGGCAGAGCTCGGAAGGGAAGCAGCGCCATTTGACATTTTTGGCTGGAATTGAGATCGGACACCATGTCACGATTGGAAAACCCCTGATGTACCAAAACAGTAGAAACCCCCCACAAATGACACCATTTTGGAAACTAGACCCCCCAAGGAACTTATCTAGATGTGTGGTGAGCACTTTGAACCCCCCAGTGCTTCACAGAAGTTTATAACGCCCGGGCGTGAAAATAAAAAATTCGTATTTTTTCCACAAACGTGATCTTTTAGTCACCATTTCTTTATTTTCCCAAGGGTACCAGGAGAAATTGGACCCCAAAAGTTGCTGTCCAATTTGCCCTGAGTATGCTGATACCCCATATGTGGGAGAAAACTACTGTATGGGCTCACGTCGGGGCTCGGAAGGGAAGTAGTGACATTTTGGAATGCAGACTTTGATGGAATGGTCTGCGGGTGTCATGTTGCCTTTGGAGAGCCCCTAATGTACTTAAACAGTGTAAACCACCCACAAATGACCCCATTTTGAAAACTAGACCCCCTAAGGAACTTATCTAGATGTGAGGTGAGCACTTTGAACCCCCAAAGGCTTCACAGAAGTTTATAATGCCAGGGCATGAAAATAAAAAAATCGTATTTTTTCCACAAACATGATCAATTAGTCCCCAATTTTTTTTATTTTCCCAAGGGTAACAGGAGAAATTGAACCCCAAAAGTTGTTGTCCAATTTGTCCTGAGTACGCTGACGCCCCATATGTGGGAGAAAACTACTGTATGGACACACGCCGGGGCTCGGAAGGGAAGTAGTGACGTTTTGGAATGCAGACTTTGAGGGAATGTTCTGCGGGTGTCATGTTGCCTTTGGAGAGCCCCTAATGTACCTAAACAGTGGAAACCCCCCCAAATGACCCCATTTTGGAAACGAGACCCCCTAAGGAACTTATCTAGATGTGTGGTGAGCACTTTGAACCCCCAAGGGCTTCACAGAAGTTTATAATGCCCGGGCATGAAAATAAAAAAATCGTATTTTTTCCACAAACATGATCAATTAGTCCCCAATTTTTTCATTTTCCCAAGGGTAACAGGAGAAATTGGACCCCAAAAGTTGTTGTCCAATTTGTCATGAGTACGCTGACACCCCATATGTGGGAGAAAACTACTGTATGGACACACGTCAGGGCTCGGAAGGGAAGTAGTGACGTTTTGGAATGCAGACTTTGATGGAATGGTCTGCGGGTGTCATTTTGCATTTGGAGAGCCCCTAATGTACCTAAACAGTGGAAACCCCCACAAATGACCCCATTTTGGAAACGAGACCCCCTAAGGAACTTATCTAGATGTGTGGTGAGCACTTTGAACCCCCAAGAGCTTCACCGAAGTTTATAATGCCCGGGCATGAAAATAAAAAAATCGTATTTTTTCCACAAACATGATCAATTAGTCCCCAATTTTTTCATTTTCCCAAGGGTAACAGGAGAAATTGGACCCCAAAAGTTGTTGTCCAATTTGTCATGAGTACGCTGACACCCCATATGTGGGAGAAAACTACTCTATGGACACACGTCGGGGCTCAGAAGGGAAGCAGTGACATTTTGGAATGCAGACTTTGATGGAATGGTCTGCGGGTGTCATGTGCGTTTGGAGAGCCCCTGATGTACCTAAACTATTGAAACTCCCCACAAGTGACCCCGTTTTCGACACTAGGCCCCCCACTGAACTTATCTAGATGTGTGGTGAGCACTTTGAACCCCCAAGTGCTTCACAGAAGTTTATAACGCTCGGGCGTGAAAATAAAAAAATCATTTTTTTCCTCAAAAATGATATTTTTGCCTCCAATTTTTTATTTTCCTAAGGGTAACAGGAGAAATTGGACCCCAAAAATTGTTTTGCAAGTTGACCTGAGTAGGCTGATACCCTACATGTGGGGGTAAAACACTGTTTGGGCGCATGGCAGAGCTTGGAAGGGAAGGAGCACCATTTGACTTTTTCAACTCAGAATTGGCTGGAATTGAGATCAGACGCCATGTTGCATTTGGAGAGCCCCTGATGTGCCCAAACAGTGAAAACCCCAATTCTAACTCCAACCCAAACCCCAACACACCCTTAACCCTAATCTCAGCCCTAACCCTAACCCTAGCCCTAACCCTAACCCTAGCCTTAACCCTAACCCTAGCCCTAACCCTACCCTAACCCTAACCCTAGCCCTAACCCTACCCTAACCCTAACCCTAGCCCTAACCCTAATGGAAAAATGGAAATAAATACATTTTTTTTATTTTATTATTTTTCCCTAACTAAGGGGGTGATAACGGGGGGTTTGATTTACTATTTATGGTGGTTTTTATGTTTGGCGGCTGTCACACGCTAAAAGACGCTTTTTATTGTAAAAATAGTTTTTGCATCACCACATATTGAGAGCTCTAATTTTTCCGTATTTTGACCCACCGAGTCATGTGAGGTCTTATTTTTTGCGGGACGAGTTGACGTTTTTATTGGTACCATTTTCAGGCACGTGACTTTTTTGATCGCTTTTTATTCCGATTTTTGGGACGCAAAATGAACAAAAACCAGCGTTTCATAAATTTCTTTTGGGGGGGATGCGTTTACACCGTTCCGCGTGCGATAAAATTGATAAAGCGGTTTTATTCTTCAGGTCAGTACGGTTACAGCGATACCTCATTTAGGTCGTTTTTTTATGTTTTGGCGCTTTTATGCAATGAAAACTATTTTATATAAAAAATAATTATTTTTGCATCGCTTTATTCTGCGAGCTATAACTTTTTTATTTTTTTGCGGATGATGCTGTGTGGTGGCTCGTTTTTTGCGGGACAAGATGACGTTTTCAGCGGTACCATGGATATTTATATGCGTCTTTTTGATCGCGCGTTATTACACTTTTTGTTTGGCGGTATGATAATAAATCATTATTTTTTGCTTCGTTTTTTATTTTTATTTTTTAAGGGGTTCGCTAAAGGGGTTAACTAATGGGAAAGTTTTATAGGGCGGGTCGTTACGGACGCAGCGATACCTAATATGTGTACTTTTATTGTTTTTTTTTTTATTTCTAAAAAATGGATTTATTTGGGGGAATATTTTTTTTTTTTTCTAATTTATTTGGCGATTTTTTTAAATTTATTTTAACCCTTTTTTTTATTTATTTTTTTACTTTATTAAATAGTCCCAGGTGGGACATCACTGTCTTGTGACAGATCGCTGATCTGTCACATCACAGATCACTGTGACAGATCAGCAATCTGTCACAGGCACTGCAGAAGGCTTCCTCATGCCTGCGCTTTGCAGGCACTGAGGAAGCCAGCTTCCTGCAGGCCCCCGAAGGCCCCCGTTGCCATCTTGGATTTGCGGGCCTGCAGGAAAGGAGCCCCTGGCAGCAACGCTGCACATTGCGCTGCCGTGGGGGGCTCAGGGAAGCACGGAGGGAGCCCCCTCCCTGCCGATGCTTCCCTTTAACCCCCGGTACACCGCGATCATGTTTGATCGCGGTGTGCAAGGGGTTTACGTGTCGGGGGCGGTCCGTGACTGCCCCTGACACATTGTGCCGGGTGTCAGCTGTGATAATCAGCTAACACCCGGCCGCGATCAGCGGCGCTCACCACGTGGGCGCCGCTGATCGCGGTAGACGTACTATCCCGTCCATGGGCATAGGGGCCCGGGTCCCATGGACGGGATAGTACGTCTCATGTCAGGAAGGGGTTAAGGAACATTTTCACTGTCAAATGCAAATGATTTCCTGACTTAAAATCACAGCAGATCCACGTCACTCTACTTGTGGCCAATACAAAATGGCAGAAGGTTTCTTTGGAACCTTATGCAGACCACCTGATGAGATTACATATCCAAGAAAGGGAGTTCATGCTGCCTAGAGAGACATTTTTCCAGCTTGGCATAAATATAGTTTTGGTACAGTCTCTTCAGCAAGAAGCGGACATGAAGACAATGTTAGTCTAGGTCAGGGATGTCAAACTCAAATACACAGAAAACCAAAATTAAAAACTTGGACAAAATTGCAAGCCAACCTTGATATTTATTAACAAAAATGTCTACCATTTAGGAAGTTTTTCTTTATCATCAAATATAATGATGAACCTTTTCATATGGAAACAAACTGCCATGATTTGTTTGGAAGTTTTGGCTCGTACCTCAGGGATTAAGGCTTTTTGGCCTCTCTCTGGCTATGAGAGGGCTTTAAACAGCCTCAGCTGGGCTCCGGTTTTTGTCAGTTATACTTCTGCCCTTGGCTGGGTAGTTTGACCCTTGTGTACTTTATGCCTTGTGCCTGCTCTTTGTATGATAGCCTGGTACTGACCCAGTTCGTTTCCCCGTTTGGCTTTCGTCTATTGATTCGGTACTGCTCGTTGATTTGCCTGGTTTCTGGCTTCTCCGTCCTGACTGCCCGTTTTGCCTGTCCCCCTGGTACTTCTGCTGCCCTCTATGGTTTCTGACACTTGTCTTTTACTTGACTTCTCTTTTGAACCTTGCTCTTGTGCCTTGCTGTCCTCTCGGTGTTGACCTCGGCTCTCCTGACCTACTCCTGTTCTGTTGGCATCTGCTGCTTTCCGCTATCTTCCCTGGGAGCGTTGTGGCTGGGTCTGCCCCGGTTCCACCCCCTGCAGTCATGTGCCGCAGGTTCTGCATGTCAGCGGTCACTCCCAGTCCCGGTAAGCTTTCTGTGTGCTGCCCAGCTCGTCTGGGGCAAAGCGGGACACATGTACTCAGTGAGCCTTATCAGTCACAGTGTTCCTGATATAATAAGTGACCAACACAGTCTCCTGGCACTTGGGGTAGTATGGACCCCATGTGCACCCTTTCTGAGCAGGTGAAGCACCTGACTCAGATGATGCAGAAATTAACTATAGAGCAACAAGCTCTTGGTCAGACTCAGCAGCAGTTATCTGATGCAGTGCAAGGAGCTTTGTCATCGGGGGTTCAGGGGGCAGGGGCTAGAAATGTTACTCTAATTTCTCCTGAACCTCTGGTTAAAATGCCGGATATCTTTTCTGGGAACAAAGTGAAGTTTAGAGCCTTTAAGGAGGGCTGTAAGCTTTTTTTCATTAAGACCCCGCTCTTCTGAGGATGAAAATCAGAGGGTGGGGGTCATAATATCTCTATTAAGGGGAGCCCCGCAGGCTTGGGCTTTTTCTTTCCCTTCCAAAGCCCCTGAGAGAATGCCGGTGGATGTATATTTTGAGGCCCTTGGGCATATCTATGATGAACCCTATTATGTGCGTCTGGCTGAGGGCATGGTGATGAGTGCTTGTCAGAGGAATACTAAAGATAGGGAGGGCACCACCAGCAATAAGTAGGGGATACACCAATGGTCAATATAAGGAACCAAGTAGTCAAAGGAGAGAAAGCTATTGACCAAAAACTGGGATCACCACAATGAATCACAAAGAATGTCAATTTTATTAAGTGTCGAAGTGGTAGCGACACGCGTCGGGCATTTTCCACAGGCTCCCCCTAACTTTGGTATGGTATGGCTGCTATATATCCAATTGCACATATCGTGTGCCAGTGTTGAGCATGACCTTGCGGCTCTGTATATCATTTTTTACAGGGCCTTTATGTATTTTGAGACACTTATCTCGTCTCTACACTATGTCCTTTTTTTACAATTTAGGGCTATTAGATCTATGACATTTTGCATAAAGTAGTCAACTATTGTATTTGTATTGTGTCCATCTTTTCTCTTCATACTTGTTTCTGTATAACATTTACATGGTTGTAATTACTGCTCTTATGGACCAAATATTTTTCTTTATTATACCTGCACCATGAGTTATAGGGGTACCTGTTTAGGTTATATTATTAACCTTTTTTTGGGAGTATTGTCATTTCATGACTTTTAAATGTTTTTAACCATGCTTTGGTCTGTCTGACACTTAATAAAATTGACATTCTTTGTGATTCATTGTGGTGATCCCAGTTTTTGGTCAATAGCTTTCTCTCCTTTGACTGCTTGTCAGAGGAAGCACTCGGCAGAGTGGTTCTGTACTGAGTTTAGACGCTGGGCCGCTGAAGTTTCCTGGGACAATGCCGCCCTTCAGGGCTTGTTCGGCAGAGGCCTGTCTGAATGCCTGAAAGATGCCTTGGCCATTCACCCTCGACCTGATTCTCTGGAGGATACCATGACCCACGCTATCCGTATGGACTGTAGGTTGTGGGTGAGAGGGGTGATGCAATTCAAAACCCTGTTGCCCCGAGGAAGTGGAGCTGCATCCACATCTGAGGCCGTGGAAGTGAGCGTTGTAACCCTCAAGAAGAAAGAGAGGAGACGCCGTCACGAGAAGCAGCTGTGCTTTTATTGTGGGGAGTCTGGACAATGGAAGAAGGACTGTCCCTCCTGCCCTTTGTCGACTAAGGTGTCGGGAATCGACTAGGTCTGGATAGTTGTCGAGGAGATTACACAGACCCTCAGGTACACTTTTCCTCATTCTCTAAAGTGTAACTGCTGGTGGATGATTGTCCTTCTTTTTCTACAGCTTTTGTTGACTTCTGTTCATCCATCAACTTGGTCAACTCTCGTTTGCTTTCTCAATACAAGATAGGGACAGTCAGGCTGTCATGATCTCAGTGCATGTTTTTGAGCTGCACGTCAGGGGTTAATGTCTGGAGCTCAGTGCAGGTTTTGACCTGCACACCTGGGGTTAATGATTGTGGCCTCTTTCTGGTTCTGGGAGGGTTTCTTAAACCCCTGGGAAGCTCCAATCCCTGCCAGTTATACTTTTGCCTTTGGCCGAGTGTGCTGACCTCTGTGTGTCTATGCCTGTTTGTTTTTATAGCTTGTTTATATAGTTCTGACCCGGTTCTGTTTCCCGTTGTGAGTTTACCTGTTGATTCTGTACTGCGCCATCCTCTCTGTGTATGACTCATTGCCTGTGATCTGACTACTCTCTGCTCGCCCCTCTTGTACCTTGCAGCTATCTCTGTGTATGACTCATTAGTAGAGTTGAGCGACTTTTGGTTTTTTTAGGGTCGCGTTTCGTTTCGTGAAACCCGACTTTTCCAAAAGTCGGGTCGAGCAAGATCATCCGATTATAGGGAAAAGTCGGGGTCGTCCCGAAACACGAAACCCAATGTAAGTCAATGGGGAATAAAAGTCGGCAGTGAGAGGAGGACAGGAAACACACCTACAGTGCCCATTTGAATGCCAAAAGCATCAATTCTTCTTACTTAAGCTTGTCAACCTTAATTAACTTCATAATACAAGTTACGCACTGAAAAATGGGGGTTATTTGGCTAAAGTTGTGGGGGGGAGGGCTGGCTGCAGGTTTTCATGTGCCCTGGGCGAAAGAGTGCCCCTTTAACACATACCACAACTCATCATGCTCCGATACGGCAGAGAAATAGCGGTATAGTACAATGAAAAATACCTCACTTTTTACATCTCATGACGAGGCCCATCTAATTCTCCATACAGAATCATTGGTCCCATATAATGTTTGAAACAGTATATGATGAGCTCCACATAATGCTACAGTATATGTTGGTCCCCATGGATGAAGCTCCACTGTCTTATGGGCCCAAATAATGCTCCAAACATAATGGGCCCCATTTCTAATGCTCTAGTGCAGGGGTCCTCAAACTTTTTAAACAGGGGGCCAGATCACGGTCCCTCGGACCATTGGAGGGCCGGAATATAGTTTAAAAAAAATTATGAATAAATTCCTGTGCACACTGCACATATCTTATTTAGAGGTAATAAAACAAAAATAGGAACAAATACTATATTAAAAATGAAGTTAAATCATCAAACTTACCGATTTTTTGGGTTCTTCGAATATCCTACACTTCGAGTCAATTTTTTCTCTTTCTTGATATCATTGCTTCCTAGGGATTCAAAATTGCTATTAGTAAAATACCAACATATATACAGCGCTACCAAAACAATATACCAGCAATAAAACTGCCCACACAGAGACATACAGACTGCACTGCCCATCAATGCAGCCTGATCAGTGTCCATCAATGCAGCCTGATCAGTGCCCATCAATGCAGCCTGATCAGTGCCCATCAATGCAGCCTGATCAGTGCCCATCAATGCAGCCTGATCAGTGCCCATCAGCGCAGCCTGATCAGTGCCCATCAGCGCAGCCTGATCAGTGCCCATCAGCGCAGCCTGATCAGTGCCCATCAGCGCAGCCTGATCAGTGCCCATCAATGCAGCCTGATCAGTGCCCTTCAGCGCAGCCTGATCAGTGCACATCAATGCAGCCTCACCAGTGCCCATATTGGTGGAACTCCACTTTTACCTCAGGCTCAGACTGGTGTGGTGCAAGAATCCCCAATAGGCAGCACAGGTCCCCAATAGACAGGTAAATGTCCCCAATAGGCAGCATAGGTCCCCAATAGGCAGGTAAATGTCCCGAATAGGCAGCACAGGTCCCCAATAGGCAGGTAAATGTCCCCAATAGGCAGCACAGGTCCCCAATAGGCAGGTAAATGTCCCCAATAGGCAGCACAGGTCCCCAATAGGCAGGTAAATGTCTCCAATAGGCAGCAAAGGTCCCCAATAGGCAGGTAAATGTCCCCAATAGGCAGCACAGGTCCCCAATAGGCAGGTAAATGTCCCCAATAGGCAGCACAGGTCCCCAATAGGCAGGTAAATGTCCCCAATAGGCAGCACAGGTCCCCAATAGGCAGCACAGGTCCCCAATAGGCAGCACAGGTCCCCAATAGGCAGGTAAATGTCCCCATTAGGCAGCACAGGTCCCCATTAGGCAGGTAAATGTCCCCAATAGGCAGCAAAGGTCCCCAATAGGCAGGTAAATGTCCCCAATAGGCAACACAGGTCCCCATTAGGCAGCACAGGTCCCCAATAGGCAGGTAAATGTCCCCATTAGGCAGCACAGGTCCCCATTAGGCAGCACAGGTCCCCATTAGGCAGGTAAATGTCCCCAATATGCAGCACAGGTCCCCATTAGGCAGCACAGGTCCCCAATTAGGCAGGTAAATGTCCCCAATAGGCAGGTAGATGTCCCCAATAGGCAGGTAGATGTCCCCATTAGGCAGGTAAATGTCCCCAATAGGCAGGTAAATGTCTCCAATAGGCAGCACAGGTCCCCATTAGGCAGCACAAGTCCCCAATAGGCAGGTAAATGTCCCCATTAGGCAGCACAGGTCCCCAATAGGCAGGTAAATGTCCCCATTAGGCAGCACAGGTCCCCATTAGGCAGGTAAATGTCCCCATTAGGCAGCACAGGTCCCCATTAGGCAGGTAAATGTCCCCATTAGGCAGGTAAATGTCCCCAATAGGCAGGTAAATGTCTCCAATAGGCAGCACAGGTCCCCATTAGGCAGCACAGGTCCCCAATAGGCAGGTAAATGTCCCCATTAGGCAGCACAGGTCCCCAATAGGCAGGTAAATATCCCCATTAGGCAGCACAGGTCCCCATTAGGCAGGTAAATGTCCCCATTAGGCAGCACAGGTCCCCATTAGGCAGCACAGGTCCCCAATAGGCAGCACAGGTCCCCAATAGGCAGGTAAATGTCCCCATTAGGCAGAACAGGTCCCCAATAGGCAGAACAGTCCCCATTAGGCAGCACAGGTCCCCATTAGGCAGCACAGGTCCCCATTAGGCAGCACAGGTCCCCAATAGGCAGGTAAATGTCCCCATTAGGCAGCACAGGTCCCCATTAGGCAGCACAGGTCCCCATTAGGCAGGTAAATGTCCCCATTAGGCAGCACAGGTCCCCAATAGGCAGGTAAATGTCCCCATTAGGCAGATAAAGGTCCCCAATAGGCAGCACAGGTCCCCAATAGGCAGCACAGGTCCCCAATAGGCAGGTAAATGTCCCCATTAGGCAGCACAGGTCCCCATTAGGCAGCACAGGTCCCCAATTGGCAGGTAAATGTCCCCATTAGGCAGGTAAATGTCCCCATTAGGCAGCACAGGTCCCCAATAGGCAGGTAAATGTCCCCATTAGGCAGGTAAATGTCCCCATTAGGCAGATAAATGTCCCCAATAGGCAGCACAGGTCCCCATTAGGCAGCACATGTTCCCATTAGACAGGTAAATGTCCCCATTAGGCAGCACAGGTCCCCAATAGGCAGGTAAATGTCCCCATTAGGCAGATAAATGTCCCCATTAGGCAGCACAGGTCCCCAATAGGCAGCACAGGTCCCCAATAGGCAGGTAAATGTCCCCATTAGGCAGCACAGGTCCCCAATTGGCAGGTAAATGTCCCCATTAGGCAGGTAAATGTCCCCATTAGGCAGCACAGGTCCCCATTAGGCAGGTAAATGTCCCCATTAGGCAGATAAATGTCCCCAATAGGCGGCACAGGTCCCCATTAGGCAGCACATGTCCCCATTAGACAGGTAAATGACCCCAATAGGACCCGGCGTTAAAAAAAAAAAAGTACTCACCTATGTCCCCCGCTGCTCTGTAGAGGCGCCCGCTCATCTCAGTCTTCTTCCTGCACAGGCACACAGGCGGCGTGACGTCATCAGGCCGCGCAGGCGGCGTGATGATAATCAGGCCGTCTGTGTGCACTGTGCTCTGCTGCGTACGGAGGGCTGCGTAACGCCTTTCCTCGGCGCCTCGTCCCGCCCGCGATTACAGGGCCCGCCGGCATTGAACTGCAGTGCAGTTCATAAGTTCAATGTCGGCCTGGCGGGGGGCCGGATAAAAGTCCTTGGCGGGCCGCATGTGGCCCGCGGGCCGTAGTTTGAGGACCCCTGCTCTAGTGTATAATGGGCCCTGTAAATGCTGCTCCAGTGTCTGATGTCCACCTTTGGAATGTTCCAGTGTATGGTGGGCCCCATCTATCATTCTCCAGAGTATAGTGCTCCCCAAAAATTGCTGTCCCAACATTGAAAACAATCAAATAAGTCTCCTCGCTAGGGAATCCCTGAACTTGTCTGGATTCCTCGTCGTCCCCATCTTCCATCTCACTGCACAGTATTTCAACTTTGCAAGTGCTGTGATCCTGGGCAAGCAGGGGGGGCCCACTCGTTGGCGACGGCACTGGCACAGGGCCCCTGATAGTACGGTGGTGTGTCTGATGGCGGGTGGGCCGAACCTGCACTTTCATCTGCAGCTTTCTCTTTGTCACCGTGTAAGATGGAACTGTATATGGGAAGGGTAACCTGAGTTTCATCAGGGTCAGATTCAGGTCGTGTAGCGTGCAAGGGGAGAATATAGTGGTCTGGGTCAATGTACCAGCAGATTCATCGAGCAGTGGCTGGGCATCAGTGCACTTGTGTCGCCCCCAGGAGTATGGTCGCCACAGTGGCATTACCTTCTTCCTAGGGAGTGTGATGTCATGCTTGGGAGCAACGAAGGATCTCTCTAGCAGGTTAACTGATTGGGCGGCATTATTCCCACGAGTCATGACCCTCCAAACAGCGTTCATGAAGGCAAAGTGTTTGTTTTACGTGGGCAGTATGGTTGCAAAGCTGAACCTTAAAGGAATGTCCAGAAGGGCACCACCAGGAGTGGAGCCTACGGTTAAATTCGACTCCACCTGGGAAACCTCAACATTGCAAGCTTAATTCCGTTAACGAACGAGACTCCGTCATGCCCCGCGGTCCAAGTCCGGCTTACTAGAGAGACACGTGAGGCTCTGGCACATGAGATTGGCCAATAACTGGTGTGTCATGCCCTTACATGTCCGTGGCTGCATGTGCGCTACACTGAAAAGGCCAGCGTTTGTCGCTTACAGGTGCAGATAACCCGCTGAACAACGTTAGTGATGGGGATCACTGATTACAATTATTACCCGCGAACAATGATTTCCCAGTAAGTGCAGGTCAACCGCAGTTCCGGAATTAGGCCTAACCGTCATTCCTGAAAAAATGAAAAACTTACGTGTGCAAACCACAGGTGCTGTAGCTTGCTTAACAGCTCGCCAGCCGTTCTCACGCCCAGTATGGATTACACGTGATTGCACAAAGGTGAGAAAGGGTACCGTATCCCCAGATAACATGTATGGATAGCGTACACATTCAAAATATATGTCTATACATCAGGAGGCAGGCTCAGACGGTGTTAGGCCCAGTATGGATTGCACGTGATTGCACAAAGGTTAGAAAGGGTACCGTATCCCCAGATAACATGTATGGATAGCGTACACATTCAAAAGATATGTCTATACATCAGGAGGCAGGCTCATATGGTGTTAGGCCCAGTATGGATTGCACATGATTGCACAAAGGTTAGAAAGGGTACGGTATCCCCGGATAACATGTATGGATAGCGTACACATTCAAAATATATGTCTCAGGAGGCAGGCTCAGACGGTGTTAGGCCCAGTATGGATTGCACGTGATTGCACAAAGGTTAGAAAGGGTACCGTATCCTCGGATAACATGTATGGATAGCGTACACATTCAAAATATATGTCTCAGGAGGCAGGCTCAGACGGTGTTAGGCCCAGTATGGATTGCACGTGATTGCACAAAGGTTAGAAAGGGTACCGTATCCCCGGATAACATGTATGGATAGCGTACACATTCAAAATATATGTCTCAGGAGGCAGGCTCAGACGGTGTTAGGCCCAGTATGGATTGCACGTGATTGCACAAAGGTTAGAAAGGGTACCGTATCCCCGGATAACATGTATGGATAGCGTACACATTCAAAATATATGTCTCAGGAGGCAGGCTCAGACGGTGTTAGGCCCAGTATGGATTGCACGTGATTGCACAAAGGTTAGAAAGGGTACCGTTTCCCCGGATAACATGTATGGATAGCGTACACATTCAAAATATATGTCTCAGGAGGCAGGCTCAGACGGTGTTAGGCCCAGTATGGATTGCACGTGATTGCACAAAGGTTAGAAAGGGTACCGTATCCCCGGATAACATGTATGGATAGCGTACACATTCAAAATATATGTCTCAGGAGGCAGGCTCAGACAGTGTTAGGCACAGTATGGATTGCACGTGATTGCACAAAGGTTAGAAAGGGTACCGTTTCCCCGGATAACATGTATGGATAGCGTACACATTCAAAATATATGTCTCAGGAGGCAGGCTCAGACGGTGTTAGGCCCAGTATGGATTGCACGTGATTGCACAAAGGTTAGAAAGGGTACCGTATCCCCGGATAACATGTATGGATAGCGTACACATTCAAAATATATGTCTCAGGAGGCAGGCTCAGACGGTGTTAGGCCCAGTATGGATTGCACGTGATTGCACAAAGGTTAGAAAGGGTACCGTTTCCCCGGATAACATGTATGGATAGCGTACACATTCAAAATATATGTCTCAGGAGGCAGGCTCAGACGGTGTTAGGCCCAGTATGGATTGCACGTGATTGCACAAAGGTTAGAAAGGGTACCGTTTCCCTGGATAACATGTATGGATAGCGTACACATTCAAAATATATGTCTCAGGAGGCAGGCTCAGACGGTGTTAGGCCCAGTATGGATTGCACGTGATTGCACAAAGGTTAGAAAGGGTACCGTTTCCCCGGATAACATGTATGGATAGCGTACACATTCAAAATATATGTCTATACTTCAGGAGGCAGGCTCAGACGGTGTCAGGCACAGTATGGATTTGACGGCCCAGACTACACAGCGGAGGAGCAGGGAGAGGTAAAGATTGCAAATGCTGGGGCCCTGCCCAAGCAAAGGTGGCCCACTCGTGGGCGTCGGTACTGGCACTGGGCCCCTCATAGTACGGCGGTGTGTCTGACGGCGGGTGTGCACCACCACCGTCAGAGACACTTGATTGCACTATGAAGGACCCTGTACCAGTGCCCGCGCCCAAGAGTCGGCCTACCCACCTGTCCAGGGCAACGGCACTCGCACGGTGTCGTGCGCTAGGGGGTGACCCTGGCCATGGGGGGGGGGAGGCAGCACAGTTAGGGAGTTTTAGAAAGTGGCATATGTTGATGTTGGACATTCAGCTGATGCAAAAGGTGAAATAGGTCAAGTCCCAGGAAGAGGTGGACCAAAGCAAGCCATTTTTCTGTCACCCTATGTGTCATCAGAGGAAGGTGGGACAAAATCCTTGGAAACCCATGCGTGGTTCATTTTAATGAAGGTTAGATCATCCACATTTTGGGTTGACAGACGGGTCCTTTTTTCTGTCAGGATTGATCCAGCTGCACTGAAGACTCTTTCCGATAGCACACTTGCAGCTGGGCAAGCGAGCTCCTGTAAGGCATATTGTGCCAATTCAGGCCAGGTGTCCAGTTTAGCGGCCCAATAGTCAAAGGGGAATGACCTGTGTGGGAGAACATCGATATGGGAGGAAAAGTAGTTTGTAACCATAGTTGACAACTGCTGTCTCCTGTCACTTTCCATCGATGCAGTATTACCAGTTGTGTGAGCGGTACTTGAAAAATCAGTCCACAACATTGTCATGAAACCCCTGTCTCCAACGCCACTTCTGCTGTGTGCACCACGAACACCTCTGCCAAGCTGCCCCCGGCCCGTATGGCTCGTGTGAGAACCATCACCGCTGATGTGTGCTGGGAATGCCTCAAGCAACCGATTTACCAGAGTTGCTTGTTTATTAGCCAATATTAGGTCAAGGTTCTCCTGTGGCATGATGTTTTGTAATTTGCCTTTATAGCGTGGATCCAGGATGCTGGCCAACCAGTAGTCGTCATCGTTCATCATTTTGGCAATGCGTGGGTCCCTTTTTAAGATCTGCAAGGCATAATCTGACATGTGGGCCAATGTTCCCGGTGTCAATGATGCACTGCGAGTGCTGGTTGGAGGAGCACTTTCTGGCAAATCCACATCCCTCCAGTCACGCACAAACCCTGTACCAGACCTTGCCACGCCAACATTTTCACTTGCCCCACGAGATGCATCCTCCTCCCCTAAGTAATCATCCCCATCATCCTCCTCCTCCTCCTCTTCTTCCTCCACCTCGTCCAGGAGAGGTCCCTGAGCAGACAATGGCTGAATGTCATCAAGGATTCCCTCCTCCTCTTCCTCCTCATCAACATTGGCTGCAGACGCCTGCTCCTTAAGGTGCGTCAAAGTTTGCATGAGCAGACGCATAAGTGGGATGCTCATGCTTAGGATGGCGTCGTCTGCGCTTACCAGCCGTGTGCATTCCTCAAAACACTGAAGGACTTTACAGAGGTCTTTCAGCTTCGACCACTGCACACCTGTCAACTCCATGTCTGCTCTCAAAGTGCCTGGCCGTGTATCCTCCCACAAATGCATTATGGCCTGCCTCTGCTCGCACAGCCGCTCCACCATGTGCAGGGTGGAGTTCCACCTTGTTGCAATGTCGATAATGAGGCGGTGGTTGGGAAGGTGGAGCAATCGCTGCAGCTTCTGCATACGAACGGAGTGTACAGGCGACCGGCGGATGTGCGTGCACAGTCTTCGCACCTTCTGGAGCAGGGCTGTTAACTCCGGATAATTTTTGAGGAAGCACTGCACCACCAGGTTCAAGGTGTGAGCCAAGCAAGGTATATGGCTGAGTTTTGAAAGGGCTATGGCTGCCACAAAATTACGGCCGTTATCACTAACTACCTTGCCTGCCTCAAGATGTACACTGCCCAGCCATGACTCAGTTTGTCGCTTCAAGTACTCGGCCAGCACCTCGGCGGTGTGTCTGTTGCCCAAACACATCATCTGCAACACAGCCTGCTGACGCTTTCCACTAGCTGCTCGATAGGGGGACACATCGTGTGCAACAGTGGCAGCTGCAGATGGAGTGCTCGTACGACTGCGCTCTGTGGACGAGCTTTCGCTTCTGGAGGAGGAGGAGGAGGGTCGAACGCCTACAGCCAACTGTTTCCTATACCGTGGGCTAGGCAGCACTGTCCCACCACCGCTGTCCCCTGTGGACCCTGCATCCACCACATTAACCCAGTGCGCAGTGATGGACACGTAACGGCCCTGGCCATGCCGACTGGACTATGCATCAGTTGTGAGGTGCACCTTTCCGCTCAGTGACTGCTTGAGTGCATGGACAATGCGGTCTTTCACATGATGGTGGAGGGCTGGGATGGCTTTGCGAGAGAAGAAGTGGCGACTGGGTAGGTCATAGCGTGGTACTGCATAGGCCATGAGTTCGCGGAAAGCTGTGCTTTCCACCAACCGAAAGGGCATCATCTCAAACGAGATTAGTTTGGCAATGTGGGCGTTCAAACCCAGTGTACGCGGATGAGAGACTGAGTACTTTCTTGACCTACTCATAGTGTCTGGGAGGGTGAGCTGGACTTGAGAGCTGCATATGGTGGAAGTAGCGGTGGACAGGGCGGACTGAGAGAGGGTTGATGATGGTGATGGAGTTGGTGTTCTTTCTGATGGCCTAGAATCAGTCTTTCGTTGATATAACAGTGGGATTCCCTGACTGCTGTGGCCTTGCAACGACACCTCAACATTTGCTGCTGTGCTAACCGGTGGGCTTACAGTGGGGGAAACAATGTAGCATTGCTGACTACCTTCGTTGTGATCAGTTGCACATGTGGCACTTGAGGTTTGGTGTTGTGTCCACGCTTGCAAGTGCATGCTGGTTAAATGTCTAAGCATGCAACTGGTATTCAAATTTTTCAGATTTTTCCCTCGGCTAAAGGTCTTTGCGCACTTCTTACAGATAACCTTGGCCTGATCATGAGGATTTTGTTCAAAAAAGTGCCACACTGCACTTTTCCTACTTTGGCAGACATTTTGCGGCCTAGCACGCTGTGATGTTTTGACCCTCTGGACAAGCTGTCCAGCAACTCTTTTGATGTTTGGAACCTGTCTTTGGAGTGCTCCGGGCCTGCCAGATAACAGCTGTTGCGATGTCGATGTCTGCTGTGGATGCTCCTCATCTGAGCTATTGGAAGCAGCACCCTCTTCCCCCAATGGATGCCAATCTGGGTCAACAACTGGGTCATCCATCACCTCCTCTTCTATGTCATGTGCATCTTCCTCTGTGTCACCGTGTATGGTGGTATAGTGTGCGGGAAGGGGCACCTGAGTCTCATCAGGGTCAGAATCTGGCTCTGTACACTGCGAGGACAATGTAGTGCTCTGAGTGAATGTACCAGCAGAATCATCCATCAGCGGCTGTGCATCAGTGCACTCCATGTCAGATTCATCTTGGCCTGGGTAATTCACCATTTCACTTGATAATCCAGGCATGGTATGTGAAAACAGCTCCATGTAGTAATCAGTAGTATGGCCTGCGTCATCCTTCAATCTTGGTTGGGGTGAAGGACACAAGGAAAGGTGTGGTTCATTAACATGAGCCTCCAATGACGACTCAGTGCTTTTACTTTTTACAACTGAAGAAGAGGAGGCGATAGAGCTGGAGGCTGAGTCAGCAATGTAAGACAAAACTTTTTCCTGATGCTCTGGCTTTAAAAGCGGTTTGCCAACTCCTAGAAAACTAAGCGTTCGAGGCCTTATGTAGCCAGACGATGACGCAGGCTCAACACCTCCTGCATTAGGTCCTATTTTGCTCTTGCCACTACCATCAGATCCACCACCAACACCATCATTACCAGCTGCCAACCCCCGCCCAATTCCATGGCCTCTTCCACCAGCCTTCCTCATTTTTGGTAGAAATGTAGACAAAATCCAACAAACTATATAGTAATGTAAAACAAGGTACAAGGTGTCTATAGGACAGGGGAGATTTCGAATTTCTGCAGACACTTGTGGACACTGGACACTTTTGGATTGTGTGAGGCCCACTGATATCTGAGCGCTATGTCACAGGCTCGATGGCACAGCTGTGACCAAAGTGACTAGAGGATAAGGGAGATTTTGAATCTCTGCACACACTTTTGGACACTGGACACTTTTGGATTGTGTGAGGCCCAATGAATATCTGAGCGCTATGTGACAGGCTCGATGGCACAGCTGTGACCAAAGTGACTAGAGGATAAGGGAGATTTTGAATCTCTGCACACACTTTTGGACACTGGACACTTTTGGATTGTGTGAGGCCCAATGAATATCTGAGCGCTATGTGACAGGCTCGATGGCACAGCTGTGACCAAAGTGACTAGAGGATAAGGGAGATTTTGAATCTCTGCACACACTTTTGGACACTGGACACTTTTGGATTGTGTGAGTCCCAATGAATATCTGAGCGCTATGTGACAGGCTCGATGGCACAGCTGTGACCAAAGTGACTAGAGGATAACGGAGATTTTGAATCTCTGCACACACTTTTGGACACTGGACACTTTTGGATTGTGTGAGGCCCAATGAATATCTGAGCGCTATGTGACAGGCTCGATGGCACAGCTGTGACCAAAGTGACTAGAGGATAAGGGAGATTTTGAATCTCTGCACACACTTTTGGACACTGGACACTTTTGGATTGTGTGAGGCCCAATGAATATCTGAGCGCTATGTGACAGGCTCGATGGCACAGCTGTGACCAAAGTGACTAGAGGATAAGGGAGATTTTGAATCTCTGCACACACTTTTGGACACTGGACACTTTTGGATTGTGTGAGGCCCAATGAATATCTGAGCGCTATGTGACAGGCTCGATGGCACAGCTGTGACCAAAGTGACTAGAGGATAAGGGAGATTTTGAATCTTTGCACACACTTTTGGACACTGGACACTTTTGGATTGTGTGAGGCCCACTGATATCTGAGCGCTATGTCACAGGCTCGATGGCACAGCTGTGACAAAAGTGACTAGAGGATAAGGGAGATTTTGAATCTCTGCACACACTTTTGGACACTGGACACTTTTGGATTGTGTGAGGCCCAATGAATATCTGAGCGCTATGTGACAGGCTCGATGGCACAGCTGTGACCAAAGTGACTAGAGGATAAGGGAGATTTTGAATCTCTGCACACACTTTTGGACACTGGACACTTTTGGATTGTGTGAGGCCCAATGAATATCTGAGCGCTATGTGACAGGCTCGATGGCACAGCTGTGACCAAAGTGACTAGAGGATAAGGGAGATTTTGAATCTCTGCACACACTTTTGGACACTGGACACTTTTGGATTGTGTGAGGCCCACTGATATCTGAGCGCTATGTCACAGGCTCGATGGCACAGCTGTGACAAAAGTGACTAGAGGATAAGGGAGATTGGATTGCTTTTAAAAAAGCAGTTTGCAGAGCAGTGGGTAAACAGCAATGCCAGCCTGTCAGGAAGCCTTAAAAGGCAGCCCAACAACCAACACCACTGATACACCACAATATAGCCTCCCCTTGCACTGCACACACAGTGACTGGTGTGTTGTGCAGGCCAAATTGCTAGCAGCAGAAGCAGTTTTTTTTTCTTCTCAGCAGGACAAAAAAAAAAAATTGGGATTGCTTTTAAAAAAGCAGTTTGCGGAGCAGTGGGTAAACAGCAATGCAGGAATGTCAGGAAGCCTTAGAAGGCAGCCCAACAACCAACACCATTGATACACCACTATATAGCCTCCCCTTGCACTGCACACACAGTGACTGGTGTGTTGTGCAGGCCAAATCGCTAGCAGCAGAAGCAGTTTTTTTGTCTTCTTCCCTGCCTAACGCTCTCCCTACAGAATCAGCAGCAACCTCTCCCTATACTGAGATCGGCAGAAGTAAGATGGCGGTCGGCGTGCACGCCCTTTTATACCCCCTGTGACGCCCACCAAAGCAAGCCAATCACTTGCATGCCCTTCTGAAAGATGGTGGTGACCCCTGCCTATGTCATCACGTTGCCCACAGTGTCCGTGGATCCTGATTGGCTGAAAAAGAGCGCAAAACAAACTTTTGAAACGCGACTTTGGCGCGTAAGTCGCCGACCTCGTGGCCGACCTCATCCTAGGGTCGGGTTTCGTTTCATGAAACCCGACTTTGCCAAAAGTCGGCGACTTTTGAAATTTTTCGACCCATTTCGCTCAACTCTACTCATTAGCTACATCCTGACTATCCTCCCTGTCTATGCCCCTTCGTAACTTTGTCTCGCAGGTACCCTGCTAGGAGTTCTCTTGCAGCTCCTTGCTCTCTGGAGTTTAGGCCATGCCCCCAGCAGTCACGTGCTTCAGGTCCTGCTGTTCTGAGGTACGCACCTATTCGGCTGCTGCCCGCTCCACAGGTATCTTTGAGCACAGTTCGCTTTACTCAGGACACGCGCACTGGCTCAGTGAGCAAGTTCAGTGCTGTGTTCCTGACATTATAACTGGCCTGCTATTTTTTTTTTCAGCATGGATCCAATGTGTGCTTTATCTGAGCAGGTGAAATGCTTGACTCAATCACTGCAGAAGCTTAGTTTGGAACACCAAGCTTTGGCCTAGTCGCAACGGCGGGTTGAGGACTGGGGGTACTTTCCGCAGGCTTCCTGCAGGTGGGGAATAGAGATGTCATTTTAGTCCCACCTGAATCCCCGGTTAAATTGCCAGATACGTTTTCTGGTAACAAAGATGATTTCAGAGCATTTAAGGAGGGCTGTAAGCTCTTTTTCTCTTTGGGACCCCGCTGCTCTGGGGATCAGAAACAGAGGGTGGGGGTGGTTATGTCCCTGCTTAGGGGGTCCCCACAAGCCTGGGCTTTTTTGCTTTCCTCTTCAGCCCCTGAGAGAATGTCTGTGGATGCGTTTTTTGAAGCCTTAGGGCTTATTTATAATGAGCCTGATAGAGTGCGTTTGGCTGAGGACAAGATGATGAGTGTCTGTCAGGGGGAGCACTCGGCCGAATGGTTCTGTACGGAATTCAGACGTTGGGCAGCCGAGATTTCCTGGAGTGATGCCACCCTTCGGGGGCTGTTCCGTAGAGGCCTGTGTGAACGTCTGAAGGATGCTTTAGCACTCCATCCTCCGCCTGACTTCCTGAAGGATGCCATGACCCAAGCGGTTCGCATGGATCGCATACTGCGGGCTAGAGGCGTTATGCAACGGGAAACACCATTATTCTTCAGTGGAGATGAGACCAGGACTCTTCCTGTGGCTATGGAGGTGAGCGCTGTCACCTGTGAGGAAAAGGAAAGAAGACACCGCCGGGAGAAGCAGTTGTGCTTCTATTGTGGGGAATCTGGACACTGGAAGAAGGACTGCCCCTCCTGTCCGTCATCCTCCAAGATGGCAGGAAATGACTAGGTCTGGGTAGTTGTCGAGGAGGCTACCCAGACCTTCAAGTACAATTTTCCTCACGTGCAAAAATGGTGCTGCAGGTGGAACTGGAACTTGGTAATGGTCCAGTTCAGACTACTGCTTTTGTTGACTGTGAACCTGATTGATACCAAAGTTATGACTCTTAATAAGATAGGGACAGTCAGGCTTCAGGATCCTGTTAAACTTGTGGCAATTGACTTGTCTCCTCTTACCCAGGACGGTATCTGTTGCAGGTCTGAACTTTTTTCTCTAAAAGTGGGTTCCACTCATGTGGAAAAACTAAGTTGTCTTGTGCTAGATAACTTGCCGGCAGGACTAGTACTGGGGATGCCTTGGCTTCAATCATACCATTGATTGGGTTGCAGGGGAGATAACTCAATGGGGATGTAAGGATAAATGTGGTAATCTGGGACATCTTCTTAACGCTGTTAAATCCGTATCTGTGTCGTCTGTCGGTCTGGAAGGTATTCCGGAGAACCTGAAGGATTTCGAAGACGTTTTGTCCGAAAGTGAGGCTGAGGCGCTGCCACCACATAGACCCTACGATTGTGCCATTGATTTAGTGCCTGGAGCCAAGTTACCTAAGGCTCGATTGTTCAATTTGTCTGGGCCTGAGCGCCAAGCCATGAAGGAGTTCATAGCTGAGAGTCTCCGCGAAGGGCATATCAGGCCTTCTGTGTCACCTGTGGCAGCAGGTTTCTTCTTTGTGAAGAAGAAATATGGTGGTTTGCGGCCGTGCCTCGACATTCGGGAACGGAACAAGATAACGGTAAGGAACACTTGCCTGCTTCCCCTCATCCCAGACTTATGTAACCAGTTAGCTGGGGCCCAATGGTTCTCCAAGTTAGATCTGCAGGGGGCCTACAATCTGATAAGGGTTCGGGAAGGGGACGAGTGGAAAACAGCATTCCTCACATCAGAAGGACTCTTTGAGAACCTGGTAATGCCGTTTGGGTTAACTAATGCACCCGCTATTTTCCAGAATTTCATCAATGTTGTGTTTTCTGACCTGATAGGCCATTTTGTTATTATTTATTTGGATGACATTTTGGTGTATTCCCCGGACAGCCAGTCTCACTTGCAACATCTACAGACAGTTGTCCAGAGACTCAGGGAGAACCAATTGTTCGCTAAATTGGAAAAATGTTCTTTTTTTGTACAGGAACTGTCTTTTTTGGGGTCGATTGTGTCCTGTGAGGGGTTTCATATGGATCCTAAGAAGGTGCTGGCGATCGCTGACTGGGTTCAACCTCGAGATCTCAAGAGGCTCCAGCTCTTCTTAGGATTTGCGAACTATTATCGAAGATTCATTAAAGGTTTCTCACAAGTGGTTAAACCACTCACGGATCTTACCCAGAAGGGCGCTGATGTAAAAAATTGGTCTGTACTCGCTAAGAAGTACTTCTCAGCGATTAAGAAATGTTTCATGTCTACCCCGGTGTTGGTACAACCAGACCCGTCCAAACCATTCATTGTGGAGGTGGATGCTTCTGAAGTGGGGGTGGGGGCTGTACTGTCCCAGGGTCCGGCCACCCTTACCAATCTCAAACCCTGTGCCTTCTTCTCCAAGAAGTTCTCCTCAGCTGAGAAAAACTATGATGTAGGCAATAGAGAACTTCTTGCGGTCAAGCTGGCATTTGAAGAATGGAGGCACTTTTTGGAAGGGGCGGCTCACCCTATCACGGTTGTCAGGGATCACAAAAATTTGGCATACATTGAATTTGCTAAGAGGCTTACTCCTAGACAAGCCCGTTGGTCACTTTTTTTTCACAATTTCAGTTCTCCATTACTTTTCGACCGGGGTCCAAAAATGTTAAAGCGGATGCATTGTCCAGAAGTTTTGACCCAGTGTCTCCCCCTGAGCCGCCGTCCTCCATTCTTCCCCCAGGGGTGGTAGTGGCGGGGGTCTCAACTGAGTTGGAACAAGAAATTCTAAGGGCTCAGGCCCTAGCTCCGGCAACCAGGCCAGGGGATAAACTGTTTGTTCCAGATTCATTGCGGCCTAGACTTCTGCAGGAGTTTCATGAGTCTAGGCTGAGTGCTCATCCAGGTATCACGGCCACTAGAGAGGCAGTAGCCAGGGGATTTTGGTGGCCTTCATTAAGGTCCAATGTCAAGGAATTTGTTTCTGCTTGTGGCGTGTGTGCCCATTCCAAAAGCTTGCATAAGCGGTCAGCTGGGGAACTCATACCTTTACCGGTTCCTGATAGGCCATGGACTCATCTTGCCATGGATTTTATTACCGGCCTTCCACATTCCAGGGGCAATACCATGATCTGGGTGGTGGTGGATAGGTTTTCTAAACAGGCCCATTTCATTCCCTTGGCAGCGTTACCCTCAGCAGAAACATTATCAAGGTTGCTTGTGCAGCATGTGGTCCGATTGCATGGGGTACCCCTTAATGTTGTGTCTGACAGAGGTCTGCAGTTTGTGGCCAAATTTTGGAGGGCGTTCTGTATGAAATTGGGCATCTCACTCTCCTTCTCGCCGGCATATCACCCGGAGAGTAATGGTCAGACAGAACGCACCAATCAATCCCTGGAACAAATTCTCAGGTGTCTGACCTCCGCCAGACAGGAGGATTGGTGTGATGCGTTACCGTTGGCGGAATTCGCTTTTAACAACCGGGTGAGTGAGTCCACCAACAAGTCCCCATTCCTGATTAACCTATGGGTTTAATCCACATTTTGGGGAGTTTTCACAGGTGGATTCCGGTTGTCCAGGGGTAGAGGGGTCAGTTCAACGGTTAAAAAACCTCTGGGCTGAAGTCCAGTGTAATATCTCTCTGGCCCAGGGGAGGTACAAATATTTTGCTGACAAAAAGAGAGCCTCGGGAGACATGTTTCAGGTGGGAGAGAAGGTTTGGCTTTCCACACGTAACATCAACTTAAAGGTACCATCAGCTAAGTTGGGACCAAAGTTTATTGATCCGTACGAGATTATGGAGATAGTCAACCCAGTGGCATATAGGTTGCGTCTCCCCGCCTCCTTAAAAATATCCAATGTGTTCCATAACTCTCTGTTGAAATCCATAGGGTCTGTCAAAGAGGAATCCGAGCCAGTGCTGATGGAGGGTCAATTGGAGTATGAGGTCGGACATATTGTGGACTCTCGGCGGGTGCGCCGCTCTTTGCAGTACCTGGTCCACTGGAAGGGATATGGACCAGGGGAGCGTTCATGGGTCCCTGCTCGCTCTATACATGCAGATCGCCTGGTTTGGGCTTTCCATGCCAAGTACCCGGGGAAGCCAGGGGGTCCAGAGGCCCCCCCGTTGAGAGGGGGGTACTCTCATGATCCCAGTGCAGGTTTTTGAGCTGCACGTCAGGGGTTAATGTCTGGAACTCAGTGCAGGTTTTGACCTGCACACCTTGGGTTAATGATTGTGTCCTCTTTCTGGTTCTGGGAGAGCTTCTTAAACCCCTGGGAAGCTCCAATCCCTGCCAGTTATACTTTTGCCTTTGGCCAAGTGTGCTGACCTCTGTGTGCATTTGCCTGTTTGCTGTTATAGCTTGTTTATATGGTTCTGACCCGGTTCTGCTTCCCGTTGTGAGTTTGCCTGTTGATTCTGTACTGCGCTATCCTCTCTGTGTATGACTCATTGCCTGTGATCTGACTACTCTCTGCTCGCCCCTCTTGTACCTCGCAGCTATCTCTGTGTATGACTCATTGGCTACGTCCTGACTATCCTCCCTGTCTATGCCCCTTGGTAACTTTGTCTCGCAGTTACCCTGCTAGGAGTTCTCTTGCAGCTCCTAGCTCTCTGGAGTTTAGGCCACGCCCCTAGCAGTCACGTGCTTCAGGTCCTGCGGCTCTGAAGTATCCATCTACTGGGCTGCTGCCCGCTCCACAGGTATCTTTGAGCACAGTTTGCTTTACTCAGGACACGCGCACTGGCTCAGTGAGCAAATTCAGTGCGGTGTTCCTGACACAGGCTTAAGACTCCGATTAAAGTGGTGGCTATTGACTCTTCTCCCCTCACCAAAGAAGGGATTCTCTATGTGTTGGAGGTTTTTTCACTCAAGGTGGGCTCTGTATTTTTTAAAAAATAAGTTGTTTTGTCTTGGAAAATCTGTCTGCTGGGTTGGTGTTGGGGATGCCATGGTTGCAACGTCACAACCCCATCATCAATTGGGAGACCAGGGAAATTGTTCAATGCGGGCCTAACTGTGTCAATCAATGTTATAAATCTGCATTTTTGTCTGAACCTGTCAGATCTGTCTCTGTGCCGTCTGTCGGTCTGGAGAGTATTCCGGAGTACCTGAAGGACTTTGAAGACATGTTATCTGAAAGCGAGGCTGAGGTTTGACCGCCAATAACCCTTTGATTGTGCCATTGAGTTGGTTCCTAAATCCCATCTGTTCAATTTGTTCGGTACTGAGCTTTTAGCCATGAAGGAGTATATTGCAGAAAGCCTTTGCAAGGGGCATATAAGTCCTTCCATCTTTCCAGTGGCTGCCAGATTCTTTTTCATTAACAAAAAGATGGCGGTCTACGTTCCTGCATCAACTTTCGAGAACTTATCAAAATAACCGTGAAAAACACGTACCCTCTTCACCTTATCCCAGATGTATGTAATCAGTTGTCTGGGGCTAAATGGTTCTCCAAACTTGATCTCGAGGGAGCCTATAATCTGATAAGGGTTCGGGAGGGGGATAAGTGGAAAACGGCATTCCTGACATCTAAGGGACTCTTTGAAAACCTGGTTATGCCGTTTGGACTTACTAATGCTCCTGGCATATTTCAGAATTTCATTAATGTAGTGTTTGCTGTTTTGTTGTTATCTATCTTGATGACATTTTCGTATATTCCCCAGACAGTCATACTCATTTGCAACCTTTACGAACTGTTCTCCAAACACTCAAGGAAAATCAGTTGTTCGCTAAATTGGAGAAATGTTCATTTTTCGTTCAGGAACTTTTTTGGGGCCTGATTGTGTCCTGTGAGGGGTTTCGTATGGATCCTAAGAAGGTACAGGCTATTGCTGACTCGATCCAACCCCGTCGGACTCCATCACTTCTTAAGGTTTGCCAATTATTATCATAAATTTATTTTTTATGGGGATTTCACACGTGGTCAAACCGCTTACTGATCTTACACGTAAGGGTGCAGATGTAAAAAATTGGTCTGTATCTGCCAAAAATTGCTTTTTGACTCTGAAAAAACGTTTCATGTCCACTCCGATTTTGGTGCATCCAGACTCACCCAAACCTTTTATTGTGGAAGTGGACGCCTCTGAGGTGGAGGTGGGAGCAGTGTTGTCCCAGGGACCAGCCAATTTGACCAATCTTAAGCCATATGCCTTCTTTTCCAGGAAGTTCTCTTCAGCCGAAAGAAATTACGATGTGGGCAATAGAGAGCTTCTTGCTGTCAAATTGGCATTTGAAGAATGGAGGCACTTTTTGGAAGGGGCGGCTCATCCAGTTACTGTTAATACTGATCAAAAAATTTAGCCTATATTGAGTCTGCTACAAGATTGACTCCCAGACAGGCTCACTGGTCACTTCTTTTTTCTCTATTTAAGTTTTCTATTACTTTCCATCCTGGGTCCATGAATGTTAAAGCTGATGCTTTGTCCTGAAGTTTGAATTCTATGTCTTCCCCCGAGCAGCCATCCTCCATTCTTGAGCCTGGCGTGGTGGTGGCTGAGGTCTCATCTGAGTTGGAGCAAGAGATTGTAGGGGCTAAGTCTCTTGCCCCTGCCTCCAAACCGGGGGGGTAAATTGTTTTTCCCGGAGAGATTTCAACTTAGGCTCCTTCAGGAGTTCCATGAGTCTAGGCTGAGTGCTCATCCTGGCATTTCAGCCACACGGGAGGCGGTGGCAAGGGTTTTTTGGTGGCCCTCACTGGGTATGGATATCAAAAAATTTGTATCTGCGTGTGGCGTTTGTGCCCGTTCTAAGAGCTCTCATTGCCGGCCAGGGAACTGGTGCCTTTGCCAGTTCCTGATAGACCATGGACTCACCTGTCCATGGACTTAATCACCAATCTCCCTCCTTCCAGGGGTAATACTGTGATATGGGTGGTGGTGGACAGGTTTTCTAAACAAGCCCATTTTGTACCCTTACTTGCACTACCTTCTGCTGAAACATTGTCTAAGTTGTTTGTGTTACATGTGGTTTGCTTGCATGGGGTACCCTTGAATATGGTGTCTGACAGAGGTGTGCATTTCGTGGCCAGGATTTGGAAGGCATTCTGTAAGAAACTGGGTATATTTTTGTCTTTCTCTTCTGCATACCATCCTGAGATTAATGGTCACACGCAACGCACTAGTCAGTTCCTAGAACAGATTCTTAGGTGTATGGCCTCAGTTAGGCATAATGACTGGTCTGATGCATTGCCTTTGGTGGAGTTCGCCTTTAACAATCATGTGAGTAGGTCCACCGGTATGTCCCCATTTCTGGTCAACTATGGATTTAGCCCATATTTTGGGGAGTTTTCCCACCTGGATTCTGGTTGCCCTGGGGCGGAGGGATCAGTACAGCGTTTAAAAAATCTGTGGGCTGAGGTCCATCATAATGTCTCAAAGGCTCAGGGGTAGTATAAGTTCTTTGCTGACAAGAAAAGAGTTTCAGGTCATGTGTTTCGGGAATATCAACCTTAAGCTTCCGTCGTCCAAGTTGGGTCCTAAGTTTATTGGCCTATATGAAATTGTGGAGGAGGTCAATCCTGTAGCATATAGGTTACGTCTCCCAGCCTCTTTTAAGATTGCTAATGTATTTCAGAATTCTCTTCTGAAACCCTTGGGGGCGGTTGAGGAGGACTCCGGGTCAGCTCTCCTTCCAGTGTTGGTTGAGGGTCATATGGAGTATGAGGTTGGACACATTGTGGATTCTCATCTGGTACATCGCTCCTTGTAATATCTGGTTCATTGGAAGGGGTATGGTCCAGAGGATCGGTAGTGGGTTCCTGCCCACTCTGTACATGCTCACCATCTAGTTTGGGTCTTTCATGGCAGACATCCTGAGAAGCCTGGGGGTCCAGTGGCCCCCCGTTGAGAGGGGGGTATTGTCATAGTTTGTTTGGAAGTTTTGACTGGTACCTCAGGGATTAAGACTTTTTGGCCTCTCTCTGGCCTCAGCTGGACTTCGGTCTTTGTCAGTTATACTTCTGCCCTCGGCTGAGTAGTTTGACCCTTGTGTGTTTGTGTCTTGTGCCTGCTCTTTGTATTTAATCCTGTTACTGACCCGGTTCATTTCCCCATTTGGCTTTTGTCTATTGATTCGGTACTGCTAGTTCGTTTGCCTGGTTTTGACTTCTGCTCCATCCTGACTGCCCATTTTGCCTGTCCCCCTGGTACTTCTGCTGCCCTCTACAGTTTCTGACACTTGGCTTGTATTTGACTCCTCTTTTGTACCTTGCTCTTGTACCCCGCTGGCCTCTTGGTATTGACCTCGGCTCTCCTGACCTACTCCTGTTCTGTCGGCGTCCGCCGCTCTCTGCTATCATCCCCCGGGAGCATTGCAGCTGGCTCCACCCCGGTTCCACCCCATGAGGTCACGTGCTGCAGGTCCTGCACATCAGCGGTCATGCCCTGTCCCAGAAAGCTTTCTGTGTGTTGCTCAGCTCATCTGGGACACAGCAGGACACGTGTACTGAGTGAACTTTATCAGTCATGGTGTTCCTGATACAAACTTAATTGAGTTGTCCCTCGAACAAATTACATTTTAATGAATAGATCTTAAGAGTCAGGTCACATGAGCATTCGTTATTTCCTTGCTGAAGGGACATGCATAGAAATCATGGGGTCGCATAGCAGAAGTTCTAATTCGGCCCTCCCCAACAAAAACCCTTAATATTCCATGGGATCACAGATGAGAATATCTCACAACTTACAGTTTCAGAGAAGGTGGTTCTGATAGGCTATCACATTTTGGTACAGGACATCATGAAATAGATAAATAATGAAGTACTTGATCACAGCAGGAGCATTGCACATGAATGGCATAAGTAAATATTCATATTGACCATCGCAGTTGTGGAAGCATGTCACCCATTAGTCACCCTATTAAAATGTGGATATGGTTATTGACCACTTGCAGATCTAATTTGGTGAAAATAGTAGCAGCTGTCAAATAACTCAGAAATGAGTGGCAATTGATAATAATGTTTCAGTAGGATTTTTTTTTAGACATACCTCAATAATCTATGCATCAACTGATGTCAGAGACCCATCTTTCTTCTTTATGAAGAAGTCTGCACAAGCTGGAGTTGTAGATTTTAATTGTCTCAGTGTCAGGGAGAGATAGAGGATAAAATTCTCCCTTTGCATGGTTTAGAACCTGGAATAAGAGAAATGGAGCAGCCAAGGGAAAGGTAGGCAATTGTAGGCAATGTAGACACGGAACAGTTTCAGAGAAGGTGGTTGAGGTAAAACTGAGGCAATTTTGAAAACAAGTTGGTCCACACTGGGTGATTTGGTCAGACAACCAATCAATGATCAGAGCTTGTAGTCCTAGCCATGGAATTTCCAAAAGTAAAGGAGCATCAGACAATAGCAAAACTAAAAAAAGAAGAGTCAAAATCTTAGTCCAGTATTGGATAAGAATACCAGGAATTTCTGAGCCATTCATGGTGATTAGCTTCAAATTGGTCTGAAAAAAATCAAAATGAAAGTTCAGCCTTTTGGCTTGAGAGAGGTCAATAAAATTCTCTGCAGATACAGAATGAATGATAGCTAGTCAGGAAAATACAGAGGAACTGAATGAAATAAGCATGGGCAGGACCAGTTTGTCTTTGGTGGAGGATAAAGTTAACCAAGTTGGGCCTTCTCCTTAGCCTATGATCTGAAGTTTTCTTGATTGGCCCTGAGCCTGCAACAGTTTATGCCAGAATGATCCTAATTGCCACAAAAAAAACAAACATCCAATTTATCATATTGCATTTTTATGTCACCTTTCTTTTCATGGCTTTTAATATTTATAGATATTTTTGTGTCAAATTCCTCATTATGAAGCATGTGGTTCATGAATTTTATGCAAAATAAAAATTTTCTTTAATTTTATCTTTGACCTGTTTTGTGAATAAATAGTCATATTATAATTTGCAAAATGATGCAGACTATGCAAAATATGCACCATACTAACTGGCATGCAGGGGGACATAGAGATTATTGGTTTCAAATGTTGTGACTTTTTAAAAAGTCACAATTCATGAAGCTGAAAACATCTGAGAACCCCAAGTCACCGCCAAGTTCACAAATTTGAAAATAATAGGGAAACACATATGTAATATACTTTCAAATGATGAGCAATTTAAAAAAAAAATATTTGGTTTAGGTTATGAGACACAAGTCAACCCCCCCCAAAACTGGATGAAAATTATGCATGATGGGATTAGACAGCCAATTTCAATAGGATTAGTCAGCGGATGACAGTTTCTTCTGGGTGGTTTGGCTGACTTTCAGTACACCCTCTCTGGGAGGAGATTTTCAATAAGCTCTGGAATCTAGAACACATGAATCTTGTCCTTTCTTCCTTGAACTTGCTTTAAAATGTAAGTTCACTGGGTTGATAACAGAAATTAAATCAAGGGAAGATAGCAAATTTCTACCAGCAAGTTTGGCTTTGATCCAACTGGATAAGCTAGTGCAGATGGTATCTAGGAGAAAGTCATTGTCACAAGCCAGATCAGTAGGCAGGATAAGGAACTAGATGGCATAATATCTCAGAAAGTTAGTTTCTTGTCTAAGTTGGAGTATGAAATCAGTGACTGAATCAACACGACTTGGTTAATTCTACTGCACTTTACGGAGAGCAAGAAGACAGGAAAGAAGATAGAGTGCTCATTTTCATAATGATTGAGCTCAAGCCAAAAATTTCTGTAGAAAACAAACAAAAAAATTATGCAACTTTTGACCAGGCAAAAAAATATTGTTGGTGATAAAGTTCAAAGTGTACAGTACACTGGTTCACAAAATTATGTCGCCATCAAAATGGGCAGGAGTAGGCAAATATTGAGATTTTAATCAATCAGAATGTCTCGGGTAAGAATTAGTCTGTCATAGGTGTTGAGGAGGTGCAAGCACAGAAATTTGAGGAAGTGCATCCATGTGGGTAGAAAGATCACTCATGTTCTGGACCGCCTCCTGTTGGCTCACTGGAAGTTGCATAACTCATCCAGATAAGTCCTCCATATGTAATGACAATGGTGCTGATATTGCTGCACTTTTGATAACCATGGTCTGAGCAATTTGTTAGGGCTCACCTAGTGTGGTGGATTCACTAAGCCGCAGGTCAAAGTGAACACCCAGATTGAAGATGATGGCAAAGCGGGCAGAACTTTCCAAATAGCATTTGGGGTAGCAGAGACCAAAATCAATGGGTAAGCTGTATGCCAAGTAAGCAACCAGTGTAGGGCACATCAGAAGGCACATAGCTTGGGGTGTAGACAAATTCAGGAAATTAAGAAGTATAGCCTATCCAGTATCCAGGAATCACTGCAGTGTAATGCAAACAAGTCCAGATGAGAGTTTGTTATGCTCATAGTGAGCAAAGGATTAGCAATAAAATGGATAGTGATGAGTCTGAGATTTGATCTTTATCTATCAATGGGAGATCGATATGCTGGAGGGTTGCCAGATTATTGGTTTGAGGCCTACTCGAGTAGTGGTGAACAAACACACACAGAGACAGGTTATGTATCTGCAGGATGTCACCCAATGCTAATTTAATTAGGTAGCTTATATACTCATTTGAGTAGGCGGTTACATTACATCATCGTATTTCATTGGATGATTGATTATTCAACAGTAAGCATAAATGTTTTTAACCAATCATATTCATATTCTATAACCAATCAGATTGTACTCGGTTGTTAATTATTAGATACATTCGGGAATTTCCAGAAAAAGGTGAAAACAGGTGTTGGTTATACAATACCCTAATATTACCCTCATTAACCTGTCTTACTAAGGGTTCATAGCCCCTTTATCTATAGTGATTAATCTATTTCTAAGACTATGTACTCATTAGGCCTACGTGGAACTTGTGATATATCCTTCAGTTACATGAATCATAAGTGTTATAGAGGTGAGAGGCGAGAATAACAGGATTAGGTGAGAGTTGATTTCTTCTCTGTCAGCTAATATCATACAAGTATGGAGTGTGAGACCCTAAGAGTGTATGAAGGGACCCCATAAATACATTAATACTAGATGGACATATAGAATTCCCTATCAGTCCCCCCTTTTGAGAACAGATATGACTCTACCATTCACATATAGGTACATTCAAAGGCCTAATGCCAGTGTCGGACTTCCTAACCCTTCTTCTGCCGAATTCCCCATATGGAAAGGGAGATCATATCTTATTCTCAACCTCATACCATTTGCTCATATTCATCACTATGGGGTTGGAATCCAATGTACATAGTTTTTGTAATAGACGCATCAATCAATCTTTGAAATAGTCCTCTGAAGCACGGTATGCAGCAGCATCCACAGGTCACAAGTGCTGCTGCTACTACTGCGAGAGAGATGAGAAGGCTGGACACAAGATGACTCCATCTACCGAACCAGGATTCCAGCCCGTCCATTAACGGATTGTTGATACCAGAATTTTCTGCCAGTTCTTCGGACAGGGATGTAAGACCCTCCAACGCCTTTGTGATACTTCCATCTGGTGAAGTATTGTTGGGGATAAAGGTACAGCAGTATGTTCCAAACATTTTACATACGCCCCCTTCTCCGCTAGCAACATATCTAAAGCCATTCTATTCTGGTGTGTCATTAAAGAAGTTGGGGCTAATTGTTCAGCTATCCCTTTTACTGCATCCCTCGTAAACCTTTGCTGATTATAATAAATATAATTTATCCAATCCACATTTTTATTAACTGTCACCCACCAAAAGAAAATTGATTCAAAACCTGCTGCTATCTGGTTTCTAGCTTTGTACTCATCAGGTACCCCTCTGGGTACTCCTATATTGTCTATGTAAACTCTAGGATCAAAGGACCCAGCGGGTACCGATCTTCTATTTCTGTGTAGAGTTTCAACATTCATTCCACCTCCTTTTATTTCTTTTGATGAAATTATTTTACATGGCATGAGCACCTGGACTAGAGCACAGCTACCAATCCAACTTGGTGGCAACCTTGGCCTTAATTTCATATCTCCACATAACCACCATATATCATTCCTTGCTATAGTCTGGTTATGCAACCAACTGGCTTTATAACCTCCTGTATCTGTATTTATGGGAATGGTGATTTGACAAAACTCTGAAGTTAGATTTCCTACCCATCTCCCTGGTCCTGTCCTCAGGAAACAAGTATAGTCACCTGGATATGCGTAAACTCTAGGTGGCACTTGATCAATTTTTGCTATTGGATACCGGGCTGATAGAGATTGGCACAAAACATTATCACTAGGGTCATATGTGGCGTTATACAGAGCTAGAATACACTGTAAATCTACTTGGTCCTGTTCTGAATATCTGAGGAAAATAGTCCCTAAATGGGGCCTAGCGGTTGCACATGCAATACAATCAGATTTGCTATTTTGCTCTGTAGTGTACTTCATCCATAGCAACCATTCATTCCTCTCTGTGTAGCCTGTTTCTACAGCTAACTTCTCCTCATAACCTAGTTCCCCAATTCCATCAACATCCAACATTTCCCCTGACCTTTGGGGTTTGTCCTCCCCTTGTTCCTTGTCCTGTGCAGGAACAGCTTTCAACCAAAATGTTCCCTGCTGAACCTGTCTACCCGGGATATACAGTCCCAATACATAGAGACCTTCATCTCCAAGAGAGGGTTCGTCCAGGGTTATAAGGAGAGGATTGCAAGAGAATCTCCAGTCCAAAACCTCTGGATCATAACCCCATTTTGGAATGGGTACAGCAATATTCATCCTTTTGAGAAGAGGCTTTCCTGATGAACTAACACGAGTCATGGCTTCCTCTGGCTTATACCCCCATGAAGTTCCCGTGTTCCAAGCTGCATCTGTCCAAGAATTACAGTTCTCATTTCCAGGTCTAGTTACACAGATATATACCACCGCCCCTTCAGTTACTGTTAGATATTTGTAATTGGGGTTGCTACTCTTTTTCCCAAATTTAAGATTCCATTGACACTTCACTATCTGACACAAGTCCACCCTAAATGTAGCTGTTGCTACCCTGGTGTCAAACCACAAGGTTACTGATGTGTTATTTTGAGGTATCTCATCCATCTGTCCTTCTTGCAGTAAAGCTGCCAGCATTATCAGGGGCAGGACCCTCATTCTTCCGCTCCAGGACCTCATAGTAGCTTGCATGGACTGGTCTTACTTTAAGCTCTACGGACGTGGCTTAGCAGGGACCATCAACCAGTGGCTCCAGTGGTCTTTGTGTCTTTTGGTCAGCAACCAAAGTCTGGATTAACTAGAATAGAATCAAAAACTTAGTTATACAAAAACGGGAGTCCCTTTTTGGACTCTGGACCTGCTGCAGAGGTTGTCATAAAGTTGCAACATCTGTGGGGACAAAGGAGTTCCTCAGTTGTGGTAGTTTCTGACATCAGGAAGGCTTCCAGTGCCCTGGAGAGAGATCAACACACACGAGCACATACCTCATACATCTTACCTTGGGCAGCTTGTATGAAGTCAATCTGCAGTCATTGAAACGGGTAGAAGGGCCCAGGTGCACGTGTGTGTTTATGGCATCTTTCTATTCTATCTGTGTTGTGCGCATCTAATCTATGTTAATGTAAAGCTAAGCAGGTGGACCCAACATCTCTCTTCAGGGCACATAGTTTTGTCTTCACTCACATGCGTTGAGTCATGAGCCATCACATGGTGCAAGAATTTTGGCAAAACATACCCGCTGTCCCGCCAGCCACGGTTCTGAGCTCCAGCTTCTGACCAGACTTCAGTCTCTTCCCCGGTTGGTGGCCGAGTCAGAGCCTGTAAGATACTTAAGTCTAACTGGTTATTTTTAATTCTCACCAAGACCAGTGGAGGCGCCTCAGGGGTCTCCCAGTACTTTGGTCTTCTGGCTGGTTCCCAGCCACCTTGTTTGCTTCGTGCTCCATTGGTTCTTTTTCATATGTACCCTCACCTTCACTATGGCAACCTCTTTCAGGGCCTGTTGATGTAAGAAAAGACCTTTCCTCCCCATATGGGGCCGTAGTTGTGGGTTCACCTGAAAACAATATCTGGAACTTGTATATGTAGTGTCTTGCTTACCTTAAGGCCCCCTAAATGCCTCAATGAGTGCCGTCAACTCTTCCTCCCCTGTAGAGTTATGAGGGAGGATTGGTTCTGCTTTCTACTATCTCATGCTGTGTGATCGCCATACAACCAAGTTCTTGGATCTTCCGGAAAGAAACTCAACATCCAGATTAGGGAGAGATACCCTTATGGATTAGCATATTTTCAAAATAATGATTTGCCATTAAGATGGCAGATAACAAAAAATGTCGGATTCTCCTCTCCTCTCCCCCCTTTGGAAATCACCATGCTAGTACCGAATAGGGGGCAGAGTGGTGGATTTCCATAACACATATAACGGGAAAAACCTTTTTTTTTTTTTTTTTTTTTTTAATCCAACAAAACTGACTGCAAAAACTAAACGCTGTCCTTTCATGCAAACATACTAAAAGCATTCCTTATCTTTACTACGTGACAATTGCGTTCCATAGATATCTTACACTGTTTCAAATCAAAGTTGTACTTTGAACCATCTGCCTCTACTTCCTTACCAACATACGCAACTTAACATCAAGGCAAAACTAGCTATATACCTTTAACAAATACGTGTTATGTCACAGTGTGAACCCAGTGAGGAGAGCAGCCAGCTGTGCTTGGACAAGGTAAGATTCTGGCTCTCCATTATTTAACGGACATCTGACAAGATTATAATTCCCTATGTCACTTAACAATATCCCATCAACCCAGGGAATTGCAGGGATTCCATGTATATTGAGACAGAATACTTTATACTCAGGAAATCTGTCTGACAGAAATCCAAAACCAGTGAGCTGTTGGCCGTACCCTCCTGGTACAATTTTAGCAACTCTCCAACCTTCAGGAGATATAATAAGCATCAATCCAAATGTGCAATTAAGACACAACATTTTCTTATGGAATACTTGGCACACACACAAGGCAAGCTTGGGACCACAAAACAGAACTTTTCTATACAATGCAACCCACAATATACACACCGTATGGATACCAAGAAGCAGGGGCACCACGATCAATGGATAGCAAGGTGGGGTCCAACCCCAGCTTATTCAAAAATGACTATAACACACACAAAAGAGAAACGAGAATAAGCTATGAAATGGGGGATAACCACAGACAAATGATTGACATTTAGAAAAGCAATTTTTATTGACATGTAAAGACCACAAAACAGCTATAAAAACATTTAAAAAAGTCACACATGTGACATGACAGCAACAATCAACGGCTCTTAATAGAGCCTACACCCTGTATTTGCATTCCACAATGGAGGGTGACCAAATACCCGCCCATATAAACAGCATACCATCCGATATCTGAATATATTACAATAAATGCCTCCAGAGAGATATGAATGCAGATAGAGTAAAGTGGCGACCCCTGTACCTAATATGGAGGAAAAAACAACAAAAAAGAACTTAGTGTGAATCAGAGGTAAAACCTATTGTAACAACTGCATAGAAAATGTAGATTATAAATGGGAACTGGTCACCCAAGCCAACAATGCCTATAATAAAGGTCATGCATAAACATGAGATAATAAATTAAATACTGAGACCCAGCCACAGCAACATAGGCGCACAAACTGAAATGTGCAGGATCAATCACCCATACAATGCGGCCTGAAGTGCTGGCGTCAGTTGGCAAAACCCATGTGAAGTGGAAACAGGGGGAAGAAATGCCCGATGCGTGTCGCCACACGCCACTGTAGGTGGCGACACGCGTCGGGCATTTCTTCCCCCTGTTTCCACTTCACATGGGTTTTGCCAACTGACGCCAGCACTTCAGGCCGCATTGTATGGGTGATTGATCCTGCACATTTCAGTTTGTGCGCCTATTTTGCTGTGGCTGGGTCTCAGTATTTCATTTATTATTATCTCATGTTTATGCATGACCTTTATTATAGGCATTGTTGGCTTGGGTGACCAGTTCCCATTTATAATCTACATTTTCTATGCAGTTGTTACAATAGGTTTTACCTCTGATTCACACTAAGTTCTTTTTTGTGTTTTTTTCCTCCATATTAGGTACAGGGGTCGCCACTTTACTCTATCTGCATTCATATCTCTCTGGAGGCATTTATTGTAATATATTCAGATATCGGATGGTATGCTGTATATATGGGCGGATATTTGGTCACCCACCATTGTGCAATGCAAATACAGGGTGTAGGCTCTATTAAGAGCCGTTGATTGTTGCTGTCATGTCACATGTGTGACTTTTTTAAATGTTTTTATAGCTGTTTTGTGGTCTTTACATGTCAATAAAAATTGCTTTTCTAAATGTCAATCATTTGTCTGTGGTGATCCCCCATTTCATAGCTTATTCTCTTTTCTCTTTTGTGTGTGCCACCTTATACACACCGTACCCTCAACGGGAGGCTCTAGTCCTAATACGAAAACGTCTGCTGTGGAAGACTTGGCCGTCTGGGCTTTGCAATATAAACTGCTCATTAAACCTTAGGTCTTGCATGGTGTGACCTTTCAGTGCATCACTTAGGGGGATATGCACATTCAACGCTAGCAGCGCACACCAATTGTCTCCTCGCCGTACATAATGAAATTTCTTCACATTCGTACCTGGGAATGTCCCCGCAAATATCCATCTATCATACAAAACATGATTCGCATCTGATTTTCTTTTGAAAATCGCAGTTTTCACACAGAATCTGCAATGTCCTCTCATTCACACAAAGTTTCTTTTTACACGTAAGATCATGCACTTTCACTTATCAGCAGGGAGTCTCAAAGGTCATTCACATTCTTTCACACACAGATTCAGTAATGGTAGGTAAACTTTTAACTCATTCAGTTTGTTACATCTGTCTTCTGGTCACTGCAGCCCCTCCTTTACTGCCTCCTGGTGTTTCCTAAAGTCCTATCTTTGTTTTCTGGTTGATACTTGACTATGTCTATTACACTTTTTTTCACTCGTGGGGGCTAAAATTCTCATGGCCTATCCTAAAATGCCCAAATGTCTGTGGCTTGCGGACCCATACTGACTGCACTTCGCTAACTCAATGTACAGGCCGCACCTAGACCATTGTTACATGTGGTTCTCGATCAATATCTGATCTCTCTATCTCTTTTCCTCTCTGTCTGCCTCTTTCTCTGGTTGTTACTCACTATTCTCTTAATACGTGCTGTTGTTTTGTGCCCACTTCCCAACTTCTTCTGGCCTGAGCTTCTTTCTCACTGTGCCTGCAACTTATTGCCCTATGCCGACTGCACTTCGCTAATTCGATGCATAGGCTTGCATGCCGTTGTTACAAGGGGTTTCTGCTCAGTGTCTGAACTTGCGTGACCTAAACTGAAACTGCCCAGTTGATAGGCGTCTAGACCCATAGAAACCTGTTAAAGAAGCTTAATTATTTAGTGGTTTGGCCAACATGACCCCACCCGGTCACCTGCCACTAAATCTCTACATGCTCAGTATGAGATGGCACCTCTCTGTAGTTAATCCTAGTATATTCAGCAATTTTATATATCAACCAGAGAGCAAATCCAACTAACCATAGGCAGACTAATATGACCCAGATTTTCTCATTGGTCCAGTAAGAATCTTTCCCCTCAACTAGACCTTGCATACTCAGAGATCTTATTTATCAACCAGAAGACAAGAGCTATCATTAATATGCAGGCTAATGTGATTCCTACTACCTCAAAGTTCTTTAGCACCATTAGGGGGCAATTTGTGCGTATGAGACAGGATAGAAGGTAAATAGACCTATCCTGTCGCAATCGGCATTGTAACACCATAACCGTACCTTTAGCACTCCCAAAGAGGACGTACGTAGCCTTCCTTATGCATATGCCACCAAAGACGTGTCCTCACATGAATCCTGGCAAGCCGGTTATCATGGAGGGAAGCTCCCAAGGGGCAAGAGACAGTAAAGAATTCTCCGTATCTTCAAGGTTGGGTCATTCATTCATGTTGCAATCATACGTAGCAGCTTTTAGTTTTCTCCCTCCAGTATACGGTTTATGTATCACAAGGATAATCTACGGTTCTTTGTGCTGGTTATGTAAGAAGACACGTCTATACTGTACCCAAGAGCCAGCTTCAGAACATGCGGCAAAGGGGAGACACAGAGAATTGTAAGAAACAATGGCTCTTACCTTTACCGGTGATTTTGGTCTGTGTATCCTCTAGGCCTCAGTCTGCAGCTTGCCGGATCTCAGGTGCCGGGGTCTTCTGTTGTGACCAGCCCGCCCAATGGGACGCCAACTGACGAGTCTGAGATTTGATCTTTATCTTTCAATGGGAGATCGATATGCTGGAGGGTTGCCACATTATTGGTTTGAGGCCTACTCGAGTAGTGGTGAACAAACACACACAGAGACAGGTTATGTATCTGCAGGATGTCACCCAATGCTAATTTAATTAGGTAGCTTATATACTCATTTGAGTAGGTGGTTACATTACATCATCGTATTTCATTGGACAATTGATTATTCAACAGTAAGCATAAATGTTTTTAACCAATCATATTCATATTCTATAACCAATCAGATTGTACTCGGCTGTTAATTATTAGATACATTCGGGAATTTCCAGAAAAAGGTGAAAACAGGTGTTGGTTATACAATACCCTAATATTACCTTCATTAACCTGTCTTACTAAGGGTTCATAGCCCCTTTATCTATAGTGATTCATCTATTTCTAAGACTATGTACTCATTTGGCCTATGTGGAACTTGTGATATATCCTTCAGTTACATGAATCATAAGTGTTATAGAGGTGAGAGGCGAGAATAACAGAATTAGGTGAGAATTGATTTCTTCTCTGTCAGCTAATATCATACAAGTATGGAGTGTGAGACCCTAAGAGTGTATGAAGGGATCCCATAAATACATTAATACTAGAAGGACATCTAGAATTCCCTATCAATAGCAAAATAGACAAAATAGATGAAGAAGCAAACTTGTTTATAGAGAAGGTACTTTCTGATGCAGGAGCATTTGAAGTGTGAAAAAGTCCAGAAAACTGTCATGCTTACAGCAGGTGAAGGGTTACTCAGCAGGTCTTAACCAGGATGTAAATGCAAGTTGTATAAAGCATAGGGGTTTGTAGAGATGATTGCAGCTGATAGTACTTGATGGTGGCAAACTCGAAAGCACATGGTAAATGAACCCAAAGCTTTCTCAGACACACATGATAGTCTAAATTTGCCTTAAACAGCCTTGTGTGCTGATGTCACTGAAGTTTGCCAGGTAATTTGTGAAAGCTAACATGGAGCATAGCAAACAGCGGCTGCCATAGAGGAAGGGAGCAGAGTCTGGTCCAAGAGCTCAGATAGGTAGGCAACAATTACACACGTTTGCCCCCATAGATTTCAATGCTAGTCATGTAATTGTCATTTAAGAACATGTTTCTGTCAAGTCCTGGCACCCTAGTCTTACCCACAAAACCATAGATTTTTTTTTAATATAAAGTGTTAGGAAAGTCTAAAACATGTTGCTTGCACACTCTTGAAAATCAAAGCATATCTTTACCTACTCCTTATAGACTTGGTCCCTAGTTTTGTGTTTTGGGTGGCCAGGGGATAATGTATTTTAACACAGAAATGTAATTATATTTGATAATTAGCTTCATAAAAATATGAATTGTATTGGAGAATATGCAATGCACAAGTAACTCTAAAAATCTACTCAAGTGTGAAATAATTTCCATTCTGTCCTTTCTTCATTATAAATGATTAATTTATTATTGCAAGAATCAAGTAAAATATATTTAGTTTGTCACTCAAAATATAATGGAGTCAGGCTTTTGATAAAATCAGCCTAGTATATTTAAAGGGAATCTGTCTCACATTTTTTGAGATATCATGTAAAGATATCATTGAATTGTGTGTTACCTAAGTATTCTAGTCATACTTTTGATCCCCCCTGTCTCCGCACCTTTGATGCATAAAAACCTTTTCTATCACTCTTCCGCTTTATGGAAATCGCCGCGGTCCGGTATGATGGGCGTGGCTTATTCTCCTTCCCCCCCACATTGGCTTGATGGACGTAATTTCTTCTGTGAATATCACAGATGCTGTTGTTTATTTGCGCCTGCGCATTGATAAGTCCGTTCGTGCTTGCGCAGTATGCTTTGCCCAACTGTGGGCAAAGCATATAATCACTACTGCTTGATATGCATATGAAGACTTCTGGGTCATAGACGCAGGGGAAAATACCGGCACATGTGCAGTAGCGATTATATGCTTTGCCCACAGTTGGGCAAAGCATACTGCGAAAGCGCGAACGGCCTTATCAATGCGCAGGCACGAATAAACAACGGCGTCTGTGATATTCACAGAAGAAATTACGTCCAGCAGGCCAAGGTTGGGGGGGTTAATAAGCCACGCCCATCAGACAGGACCACGGCGATTTCCATAAATCGGAAGTGTGATAAAAAAGGTATTTATGCATCAAAGGTGCGGGGACAGGGGGGATCAAAATTACTACTAGAATACTTAGGTAACACACAATTCAATGATATCTTTACATGATATCTCAAAAAATGGGTGACAGATTCCCTTTACCAGCATTTGTTTTATTTCTGGCTTTTAATAGTTATTTTCATGAGTAACGATCCAGTCAATGAACTTGTGTGTATTATCGCTATTTGCTTGTCCTGAATTTCATATGAAAATAGCTAGCATTATTTTATTGTTGACTTTATGTGCTTGCGTCTCTATGGGGTGCTTAGTGCGATGATGAGGCTTACAATGAAATTTGTAATCACAACAAATATTTTCATTCCATAGAGAAAAAAACATAATCATTATGTGAAAAATGTACTTTTATTAACATTACTGTGAGATCAGTTTAATAATAAGTCTTCATAAAGACTTAAATGTTTTCAATAATTTACTAAGGTGGAAAGTTCTCATTTACGCTCCAGGGATTCTTAATGTGTGAATATTGTAAGAAAAAAAAGAAAATAGAATACAATACATTTATATTTAAAGGGGTTAGCAAGTTTTAATGCTGTTTGGCGTAACATAAACTATGAATGGGCACAATAGAGCATCATGGAAGCTTCAAGAAGTTGATTGCCGGTGGAGTCGAGAGTTGGACCTCCACTGATCTATTTGAATAATGGATGTATTAATTTAATGTAAATATATTATTTTGCAGTGTATTATGTATTGTGTACATATAAATACTGCATTTGCTATGTATAGCACTTTAACAAGCATGTTTGGACATTGGTCATACTCTCCAAGAGAAAAGGTGTTAATCAAGTGCTAGCAAGAAAATGTAATTATTATTAGTTCCCTGTCAGGCACTGTGAATTGCATGTTGTGTTCAGCTAATGGCATCAACATATGGGTTGTTACTATTATAGACCACACTTCACTACTCTGCCGGAATATACTAGAGAATGTGAAAGAGCTGAGATCTCCTAGAATAATTGTCATATCTCCCGTATGGCCCTCACATTCTACTTTTACTTACTCTCCCAGGTGCCATCACAAACAATATTCTGTGACACAACATAGAAACAGAGGAAAGTACAGAAACAGAGAAAGGTGAGTATCTGAATGTCTTGTTCATTGACCTCAGGGTCAATAAAGAGGTAGGTACTTAACTTTTTTGTTTGAAATTAACCACTTCCCAACATTTGACATACTATAATGTCCATGTGCGGTGGGCGTTAATGCCCATGGAAGGTGTAGTACGTCATGAGCGATCAGCTGCACTCACGGCGGAGAGTGTGGCTGTTCGTGGCCGGGTGTCAGCTGATTCTTACAGCTGATACCCGGCACTAAATTAGTTTCAACATTTTGCTTATAGGGCTTTGCTTATAGGGCCAAAATCTCCTTCTGTCAGTGATTTTGCTGTCTATGAGATGACTGTGTCTGGGCGACAACTTAATTTAGGACAGTAGGCTGCATCAAGTGTATTACAGCAGTGGTCAGGAATCTTTGGGCCTAATCCTCTATACAATATATTAGCCAATATCCTGTTCACACTAGCTGTTTGTTGTCGAATACTCTTTTTTGACAATTTTTTGCACCTTGCATTTTCACCTTTGGTTGGATAAATGCATATTTCATTGTCATACTTAATAAAACTTATATTTTATAGGTTTTTTTTGTAAGTCAGCTCATTAGTTTCCCCATTTCCCTTGTAGTTCCCAGTTCTTACCCTTCCTTATCCTCTCTTCCTTCCTTACCCACCTTCTTCCCTCCCTTATATTAGTGTTAATTATATTGTTTTGTATTATAAAAACTTCAATAAAAATTCAGTTGAGAAAAAAGAGGTAGATGAGAGTTTTTCAAGGGTCTAAAAATGAAATAGTGTATCTGCTATCTGTCTATTTAGGGAAATAAGATGATCTGGATCAATCTGTATTTATTCATGGGTTGGTATTTGATTACAATAACTGCTTTGGGGTCTAATGTGTAGTCTGTATACATATTCTCGTGTGCTATTTCTGACTCAAATGTGGCATATTAGTGATGTGTCCTATATATACTATTCTGACTTCATATCTAGGCTGCAAGTGTGAGGCTCGTAAGACAGCGTTTCTGTGAATGTCTGTATTGAACCAGTACTCACACCAAGAAACTTCATGAGACAGCTTGACTCCACTGCAGAGATACGTATGAAGTTTCCAGAAGACGTTCATTCTTAGGCTGAATTCTTGTATTATTCACAACCGTTACAGCAGCAGCTGTAAAAACTGCAGTAGTAAAAAAGACAATTCTGAACCAGAGATATACAGAGATATACCTAGCAAGATGGCTGACAAGCTCTAACTGAGGTGGGAGAAGTGAGGTGTTACTTACATCAGAGCTGAGCTACAGGGGGAGAGACAGGACAAACTTCTAAAAGGCAAACTGGTACCATAGCAGTGTAACAGCTATAGTGCAAATTGCAATACAATACTGTATAATTCCCAGGTTTTGGGACATGACATATATATATATATATATAAAAGTTTTGCACTTAAAGAAATTGTCATTGCCTTGTCTGTCTTCTCAGAAATTCAACAGTTACATTCACTTCACTGCCAGATGCGAGATAGCTCATTGACCAGTCATTTAACTGATTGATAATGCAGCAGTTGCCCGCTACCAACATTAGAGCAGTAGAAACAGGCAAGGAGACATCATTTGAGTGTTTTGCAGGCTACTATTATGCCACCATGCTTATGTCTACTGTGTGCAGCCATTTAAAGCTGTCAAGAGGCTCGCAATTAAGTTCTGTATTGGGAAAACTGACATGTACCGACATCCATCCCAAAGATTACTACTTTCTTTTAAATATCTACACTGGGATTGTAGCTTTCAAAGGTACAGAAGTATCAATAATAATTCTTAAGGGGTACCTCAGCCACAAACATTAAGGCACAATTATTTTGAATGGAGATTGTAGATTGGAGCCCTTTATACAAGTTTTGAGAAACACTTATATACATGTCAATGGTTTCAGAAAGTATTGATAGGATTTCCTATTTATAGGAGTTCTATGTTAGATCTGTAGGTAACCTACATTTTATAAACATCCTTTAAATCCTTACAAATATCACAACATCCCATATGTTTAATAGAAGAACATACATATTCAGTAGAGCAAAAAAAAATACTGAAAATATTTGCAGAACAGTAAATCATTATATAGTATGATGAAAGCACGTCTACTTTAATTAATACTGTAAATTAATTAAATAACATAAAATATAAAACTCAAAACTTTTCTATTTACTAAAAACCCTAAAAAGAACCAGAGAATAAACTACATCTTGCACATTTAATTTATGATATTATTAGGAGTGGCGGAATGCACTAAATAAAAAATATAATTAAAGTGCGTTCGCCACTCGGGGTCCACCGTGCAGTAGATGTTTAAACCGCTGCTAGGTGGTGGCAGAGCAATCAGGCGGTAGTGTGCACAGGGCTAGATATCACCCAGGTGCATAAAAGCAATCTCTGTTGAACTCACAGAGCTGCTAATACAAATAATAAATATAACTGCGCTGAGCCTGTTAGAGGCACAGAGACTCAGCGGCACATAAGCGGTAAATGGTCACCGGAGTAGTTCAAGATGACGGCACTACATCCGCCAAGACCTACCATAAACACTCGTGTGCACAGTGTTGCAACTGCGAACGCACACTAAAGCTGCTACAGCAGCGCGGCGTGGGACTTGCCGCAAGATAACACCGCAGTAACGCAGGCGCGATGTTGGACGCTAGCAGGTGTGCTTGTGGAGCAATGGCACGCTGGCGCTAATACTGGCTATAACTCATTCCTTCACACAGACGTAATATCATAGGAATGGGGTTTCAAATGAGTCATTCACCAGATCATGCATCCATCAACATACACACAGCAGCAAGTATGACTATACTAGCGCATGGTGGAACAGCCATGCACACTTTTTATAGCAAACGGGACCTTCCGGAAGTCTCCAGAACTCTGAGCTGAACCAATGGGATTAGGAGCAGGACCTGAGCACCTGACTGCCTAACACCAATGGGGGCTCGTTCCACGAGCATGCTCAGAAGATGGAAAGAAGGACTTAGCCTCCGGAGAGAGTTGCTGCAAGGCAATGAGCAGGAGACTGCAGAATGTGAGGGTCTAGATTCCTGCATAGTACAGGCAGAAATCTGACTCCTGACAGATATGATATTAAACCGACAATCCTTTATTTCCAAACTCATAGAACAGATGATACATATGTAACTTGAAACACTGAGAAGCAAAAAAACAAAACAAAATCCCACCACGAAGAAAAATTACCAACTTTTCACCATATATGACATTTAAAGAGAGCTTCCAGAGATGTCTCACGCGCTTTTCACTGTAGACTTGTTCATAAAGATTTATGGAAGGATCAGTTATGCAAAAAGGGCAGAAAACCCATTTTTTATTGCTCTTCAACCTACAATATTCCGAAAAGCTAGAAAACAATGCAAATTTCTAAGTCGAAAAACAGCCTTGAGTTAACAGATTTGGAATAAGAGCTACTCAACAACAAGGGCTGTAATTTAATTTCATAATCAGGAACCATTTTGAAGCATTTTGAGATTTATTTCTCCATTGAAAATCAACATAAAAGATGCCCACACTGGGAATTGATATCAACGACGGGGTTGCAGAGCCTACCGTATACAGATTTCCTTTCGTATTCTTTTTAAGTGAGTTACAAATGTCGTAGGATGTTTTAATCTCCGTTTGACATAAAAAATGTTGAACTATTTTAGGTTAAGTGGTTTAAAATTACAGTCTTTATAGTGATACTGTGTAATTTAAATCACTGGACTATTTGTAATTTTCTTAAGTTAGTGCTCTTTTTAGTAATACTTCCTCTGCCAATGGTTAACATTTCAAGCTAAGGCAATTTACGTCACTCTCGAGAATATTGCTACTCAGGCCCCTCTTGAAGGGTGTAACCATTGGAGGTTAAATTTATCTTAAGTGTTACAACTCTTATATGTGCCCTTCTAGGTCATTTAATAATGGCACAAATTGTAATTTCTTTGAGGCACCGATTTTCTTTTATCATATGCTTTTACCTATACACATTCAAGGGACATATGTTTGGCTGATGCATAACGCAATTTGCAGATTTAGTGTCAGACAATCATTTTCAAAATTACAGAAAAGTTTTATCTAAGATAAAAAAATATATTCAAAGATTATTCTAAGGCTACTTTCACACATCAGGTTTTCGGCGTCAGGCGCGATCCGGCGTCGTGCCGGAATGCCGGATCCTGCAAATGTTTTGTAAAACCTGATGTGCCGGATCCGGTTTTCTGCCTGATCCGTCTTGTTCTTGACAGACAAAACCGGATCCGTCTCATTCGGTTCATCCGTTTTTCTATCCGTTTTTCGACGGATTACGCCGGATCTGGTTTTTAAAATTGACCCTTGTGGCCTTCCGAATGGGATTGGCTACTGGAAAACTATATATAGCATGTTCCTACAGCCCTTCTTTGACAGGTTGTAGAGGAGAAAGTGCAGGTTGGAGAGAAGAGCAAGTTACTGGCGAAGATGGATGTTGTCATTGGAAATATTACCACTAGAAGTTCTGTGACGGTTTCAGTAATGAGGGACAATTTTGCACTATACTTTATGTCACCTCAAGGCAGAGTACACTGGCAGGATGACAGAGTGTGAAAGATTTGTGCCCTAACCAAACTTGTGTACCTTCTGGACCAACAGTATATACCTTTGCCAACCAAAGTTGGCTATCTTGTCATGGTCTTACTATTTTTAGCTTTAGGCCACAGGTGTGTACCTGGTTGTGTTTTATGCAAAGTATTTCACCTTTTAACAAAAGTTGTGTACATTGTTAGGAAATCCTCCAACAATAAACACAACTTTTCAGGTGAAATACTTTGCTTCAAACACAACCAGGAACACAACTGTGGCAAAAAGCTAAAATTTACCCACAGTTATATACCTGGTTTTGAATACCTTTTTACCTTTTAAATACCCTGTATTTAACCTTTTTTTAAAACATATTTTGCCGCAGAAAGAAATGACAGACAACCAGTGTAAACAATAATTTAACTTTTATTTAAAATATTTTTTTTTTGTGTAAACTGTTTTTAAAGTTAAAAAAACTTTTTTAATAAAGGTTTGAAACCAACCAAATGGGCATTTTTATTACAAAAAAAACATTATAACTCGGTGTAGTGTGGGGTGGAAATACTGCTGGAGGGGCTGCGGGACACTTCGACAATGGGAGTGTGGAGAGAGGACTGGGATCGTGGTGGGGAAGGAACAGTTAGAGGTGATGGTGTGGAAAAAGCTACAGAATGGGTGGACATGTGGGAGGCAGAAGAGGTGGTGGGCGGTGGAGTGGAGGGTTGGGCAGGGACTGTAGGAGCAGATGATGTTGATGGAAAGTTGTATGGGGAAGGAGTTTGGTACGGGGAAGGAGTTTGGTACGGGGAAGGAGTTTGGTACGGGGCAGGTTGCTGGAAGTGGGGAGATGTCTGGTACTGGGGAGGTTACTGGTACTGGGAAGGTTGCTGGTACTGGTGAGGTTGCTGGTATGTAATAGGAGGGGGAGGATGGAAAGTGGCTGGAGGGGGTGCAGATGTAATAGGAGGGGGAGGATGGAAAGTGGCTGGAGGGGGTGCAGATGTAATAGGAGGGGGAGGATGGAAAGTGGCTGGAGGGGGTGCAGGTGGAGGAACTACAGTGGTGGGAGGTGGAGGTTGGGAGGTAACCTGCTGTAGAGCACCGTGGCACGAATGCATTACATGCATCTGCTGGGTAGGAGATAGTGTTGCCATGCGCTCCACAACAGACCTGAAAAAGGTGTGGTTTGGCGAAGATCTTGCTTCTGAATGTATGGTTTGCAGAAGTGTCTTCACCTCCAGAATGCTGGAGTTGATCTGATGAAAGCCTGCGGAGATTTGCTCTGACAAGACTTTTAGACAGTTCTGGAAAGATGCATTCAGATGCAAGAACTCTGGCGCATAACTCTTTTCCTGACCCCTCTGCCGCTGCCGCCCAGTACCCGCAGGTGTACTAGAGGTGGCAGGGGCAGAAGGGTGGGGTAAAGGGAAAGCGATCTCCTCACCAGCAGCTTCATGTAATGTAGGCGGCCACGATGCTCCTGTGCTGGTGGATGGGACAGATGGGTCGAATGTGTGGGAAGGCTGGGAAGGTGCAGATGTACCGGGGCGGTCGAAGTGTCCCTCGGTGCCGGTCTCCTCAGGGATCGCCTCAGAAGGGTCCAATCGTGCAGGCTCCCGAGTGCTGCTCACCGTGCTGTGGAATAAAGAGAAAAAAAAACAATTAAAATACTGACATGGTATGGCCCTGGCTGAAAAAAAAAGTTACATCTAACATTTTTTTTCACATGTGGTGTGTAATATTTACCTTCTTGTGACCATTGTTTCCCGGAGGAACGACAGGGCTTGTGCGTACTTGTACTTGCTCCTGCGTCCTCCAGATCCACTCGGGGCCCGCATCTCTTTATTGAACTCCTTCTTGAAACGATCCCTCACAGACCGCCACCGATTCACAATTCTGTTCCCTGAAACGAGAAAGGAGTGGTTAGTATACAACATCAGTGTTTCACAAACTCCAGTCCTCATGGTCCCCAGGGGTCATGTTTTCAGGATTTCCATAGTAAATAGAAATCCTGAACACATGATCCGTGGGGACCACGAGGACTGGAGTTCGGGAAACACTGGTTTACATCAAGCAACCGGTACTGTATATACTTACGCTCTTTAATCTGGGCCCGAACATCGAGGTCCTCCCAGCGGCCCACAAGGAGCGAACAGATTTCCTCCCAGAGTCGTCGGGTAACGATAAGGTCAGCATGGCGGCGGTCAGCCATATTCCAGAGCGGCTCCCTTTCTCTGACGAGATCGATGAGGTGGTCCACATCGAGTCCTCCATCCTCACCGTCAGAGTCGGGAGCACGCTGTGAAGGCTGTTAAAGAAAAAGACAAAAATAACATAATTAGCCTCCACAAAAGAAATGAAATAAAAAGTGCAAAAAAAAAAGCAAAAATATTTATACTTACACGCTGGTGACCGCCGCGTTGCTGTCGCCGACGACCCTGGGAGGCACTGCGAGGACCTCTTGGCCGAGCACCAGATTGGGAAGACTAGAGAAGAAAACAAAAAATGTTATGTCTTTGGATGTAGGCATTTGTTTGCTGTGTGTGGTCTGCAGAACATTGTTTTCTATGTGTTGTGTGTAGTGTGATGTTGTGTTTCTGCGTTTGATGCAAAAAACTTACCAATTGTGAGCCCACTCCAGGTGTCTGTCCACCCCTTCCTTCTTCTTCTGGGAGCTCCTCTTCATCTTGTGAATCCTGTTTTGAAATAAAAGGCAATGAATAGACATATATTACAGAGATGATGGATTTTGGAAATAAAAACTTACCGTCAAACGCTGACGATGCGAGGGAGGGCTCCCAGAAGATGATGTGCTGTCTTCCTGGTGGCCACACTCCATGCCTGTGGGTGGTGTTCCAGCTGCTGCCATTGCTGCTGCTGCTGCATCTATTGGGCGGCTGTTGAATAAAGAGAAACAAAGGGCCAATGAATATCTTGATATTCAATAGCCCTAGTTTGGAGGAATGGGGGATTTGATAATTACCGTCTCTCATCTGCTGCTGGCCTCCCCTCCTCAGCATGTTCCATTTGCTGCTCCATTTGGGGTGGTTGTGGTGCTGATGGTGCTGCAGTGGTCTCCTGCCTTCTCCTGCTGCGCTTGGTTGCTTTCTTGGGTGGCATGTTGGGTGTGGCTGTGGGTCCCACTGTCTTGCTTTTATATATGTCTTGTGGGCAGAGCTACTGAGCATGCTCAGACCAAAAAAACCGGATCCGGCCACCGGATCCGGCTTTCGCCGGATCAGGCGCATTGCGGCGCTCATAGGCTTTCATTGTGTGAAAAAGACGGACGCGCCGGATCCGGCGTGTCCGGCTTTTTCGCCGGAGACAAAAAACGTTACAGTAGCCGTTTTTTCCAGACGCCGGATCGCGACACATTGCCGGATCCGGCGAAAACCGGATGAAACGCATGGCCATCCGACGCGATCCGGCGCAAATGCAAGTCAATGGGGGGGAAACCGGATCCGGCATTGCATTTCGCCGGATCCGGTTTCTGTCAAAAGCGCCGGATCGCGCCTGACGGCGAAAACCTGATGTGTGAAAGAGGCCTAAAACAGCAACAAAAACACGGGAAACTGAATGGACAACTGCAAGTTTGAATACAGAGTATATATTTAGCTATTCAAAAGATATTTTCTTAAACTGTCCAATCAATGGTAATGACGGTTTATTAATCATTGAAAAGAATAGGCATAGCTAGGAAACAGATTACTAAAGGCATCTTCACTTTTTTATTTAAACTTTTGAAGTCTTGTCATTTCTGGATTACATTTACCATAAACCTGATTGAGGTCTGAAAAGCGTTTTCTCTAGACATGAATGAATACAATACAATACAAAGTAATTTTCATCCCCAATCCCTATTTAATGCCATAATCTAAACTAATTTCTACTTCAATTAAAAATTCCCTAAGTATACTAACTGCTATTTCTTTTTTTACTTGTTCCTTTTATAATGACTCTTCATTTAAAAATCCCAGTAACTGGGATACTTAAGCAAAGTGTCATCAGAGAGCACAGGCTGTGGTGACTGTCGCAGCCTCTACGCACTCCCTGAGATAAAGCATCATCAGTGGCTCCCCTTTTAGAGCTGGGTTAGTCCCTGCACTGTCACTGTGCAATGTGCACAGTGACAGCGTCCTTTCTGTTGCTGAGTGGTGCAGAACGTGGGTGAGAGTGACAAGTTTTTATTGGACCTGTAAAGGATGGGTAACCAGTGACATGACTGGTACAGTGTAGAGGCATCGATATAGTGGTTGGAGAGGACTATGATTCTTGCTGCTGCATTCAGGACAGATTGAATAGGGGAGAGTTTAGTAAGAAGGAGACCATTTAGTAGAGAGTTGCATTGGTGAGATGAAATTGAATAAGAGCAAAGGTAAGAGTTTTTGCAGAGTCAAGGGAAAGAAAAGGTCAAATTCTTGAGATGTTTTTGAGGTGTAGGTGACATGAGAAAGCAAGTGATAGGATATGGTGAGTGAATGAAAAATCTGAGTCAAATATAATTCCAAGACAGCGGGTGTGCTGCTTCTACACCCGCCCATTAAATTCTTCAAAAGTGGTGATGTTTCTTACTCCAGCAATGTTACTCTAGTCCCTGAAAATATGTGCCACTAATAAGAATTTGGTGCTAAATCATGCCACATAAAACTCCAGTCGAAATGAATTGGGGTTTAACTTTCCATTTCTATAGACTGATCGCTGCCATTAAATGACTGCCAATCGGCTACATGCAAGTCAATTGAAGGTCGTTTAATGACCTGTTTAGACAGGTTGACCGCACCTCCATGAGCACAGAATGATCATTACGTTAATAGGCTAGATTTTGAAGCTTACCATAAAATCATCTCACCTTACAAATGATCGAATTAATGTTTGTCGGGTCATCGCAGTCCTGTGTAGACTAAATGGGCCGTTCACACTGCTCCGTTTTTTAACTATTCCCTAATACATAACAAGTCTGCAGAATATATCTCTCAGCTCTGTTTTATACTGTTGCTTTGTTGTTCCTCCTGAATTTTTATGGATAAATTGAAAACTTGATGTTACCGTTCCCTATGTGAAAATTATGTGTCCATATACAGTGTGAAACTGTCAGCACTCACTGAACAGTGTCAGAAATGCCCCAACTAGTAACAATATTTCTAGGAAGAATGACAGAGGAATGCACAAAAAAATGAGAATAGCTTCTCCTTATTTCATAAAAGAGTACAACTATTTACAAATATAGACATGCTAGGTGTGGTACCAGGTTCTTTTTAACATCGTCAATCACAGGAAATTCCTGTGTTGGAGACTAGCCTACTCTTTTGGGTTAACATTTGTTGATTTTAGCTGGGAGGATAATTGAAATTGGCTTCCTTCCCTGCTTTTTATCCATTTCTTTCCTACCTCTTGACTTTTGAACTTGTCCACTATGCTCAACTTCATTTTACTCAAACAAGATGGACTGCTCCCTGTGGTGCCATTAGTATTGTGAGGAAAGAGGGAGACACAAGCGCAATATAGGGTCTTATCCCACAAATAAAGTAAGCTGTTTGACAAAATTGATTAAAATTTAGATCCTTACAATTTAATTTTTTTTTAACTAATGGTTTATTTCAACATATGTCTCTTCCACATTGGAAGCGCTTGCAGGAACTTGTTAGTATAGCCGAGTGGTCTAATTGTCAGGCAGCTGATCTGGAGGATGCTGAGGCATATCTTTAGGAGTTTGTGTCCGAGATTTGCTTTTCTTGCTCAGTATATATGTGTTTTTTAATTTTCCATATATTTTTTTTCCTTTTTTTTCAACAACCTGTGAAATTAAAATAGACATGTCAATATGAGAACAGCTTCTAACTATTACTATGAATTTTTATACTGTCTGCTAACTATGAACATTAACATGTGTCATCTGACTGTCATCTGACTGTTTGGAGCTCATTTTTTTAAAATCTGTGTGTACTTAATGCACCACCTATGTATACTTCATGTGGTATTTCCTGAAGAAGAGGTTGCAAAAAGCCTTGAAACACGTAGAATAAACCACTGTCAAACTTTATTAACCTTCTGGAATTTCATCATTTGGGCAGCGCAGACAAAATCCACGTATTCCTTTGCAGAGCCCTGTGGTGTCATGTTATACAGTCCATTCTACACTATAGAGAGAGGATGGGGAGGAGGAATGAGGAGCACAGCGAGGAAGCACATATAGAAAGACACAGAAAGATCGTGTTGAGCTTTCTAACAAGTCTTTTACATCAGTCCAAAGCTTGATTCACATCTAGACAGGTCTGGAATGCTGTATATTAACTTCCATGCTCCAGCTGTTTCTCTTTATGTAAGAAAAAAGGAATGAAGAGCAGGAATCCCTCTCTGTGCTCTGTGTTGAGTATTGGAGAGAACATAGCAGCTAGACTCTTCACAAAAGCTCAGACATTTGCAAACAAAAACATAGGCCTGATTCATCAAGACTGGCATTTTTCATGCCGCTCTAAATGAAAGGTCGGGTGTAGTGAAAGATGCCTGACTCTTTAAGGCAGTGTTCCCCAACTTCAGTCCTCAAGGTCCACCAACAGGTCATGTTTTCAGGATTTCCTTTCTATTGCACAGGTGATTATCACCTTGGCAATACTAAGGAAATCCTGAAAACATGACCTGTTGCTCGGCCTTGAGGACTGGAGTTAGGGAACACTGCTTTAAGGGATTGCATGCCTCTTAATAAATCAGGCAAGGAGCAAAGTAGAATGTGTCTCCGTGTGTGCTTCGCTACAAATCTTACTCCAGTCAGGGACCACTCGTCATGAATTTGACAAGCGGAGGTCATCATCACCGTAACCCCCCTGTCCTGCTCTAGCTCAACCCACTTTGCAAGAGCTCGTCAAAAATGAAATGAAATGCCAAAAGTCACAACAATTTTCCGCAACCTCATGTAATGCAAAAATGTTTCAACTTTTCTAAGGTAACTTCACATCTCAGAGAGAGAGACGAGTACAGGAGTACAAATTTATGACGAACTTTGACACTCTCAGTGCTGGAATGAATGTGTCGCATGGATTTATGTCTTTTTACATCAATTAAGGAATTTCCTTTTAAAACCTTGCGGGGCAACACAGAACTAGACCCCAATCAGAGGACCATAAAACATCCAGACTCCTTATCTATGAACTGGTCCAATGTTTATATTTATGTTTCTCCCTCTCCCATATTGATAGTTCTGCTTCACATCACTTGTCTTATCTATTGCATTTTTTCTAGGCTGTATTGTGCATAAATATGTGACTTCAGATTTTGTATTAGTCAGCCTGATGAAGAGACCTGAGTAGTCTTGAAAGCTTGCAATGTATTACCATCTTTTCAGTTAGCCATTAAAAGGTATCAACTACTGAGGACTCTCAATCCTGAATATTTTTCTATCCACTGGCTAACACGGTACAAAGATATACATCTTTCCTGTATCAACTTTTCTAAGCTTTTTACAGCAGTTTTTTGTCATAAAAGCTATGATGAATCAGGGTCATAGAGTCTATGGAGAGGAAAACTGGTGAAAATACTGAATACTAGTGATGGTCGAAAAGTGAAATATTCAAATTCGGGAAAATCGGCACAAATAATTTCTAATATCTGTGTATTCGTACCGAATAACGAATCCAATGCGAATCAATGGGAAAGTCGAATATTTTTCCACTGGACCCAATAAATAAGTCTGGGGGCATGGGAAGAAGCTGAAATGGATGGGAAAGAGCTAAAACTAAATGGGAGCAGAATGGAGAAGATGCCTGCATGCCTTTCTGACTTACATATGGTATCTGGGAATAATGTTGTCAGACTATTACGCTGGTATTACGGATCTTTAAAAAGACCTACCAAACCAAACCAAAAAATTTTTTAAAGGGAAAAATGCTAAGAAACATTATTTTCTTTATAATTACATGTATATAATGCAAAATAAAATGAAAAAAATAAATATATACCTCCCCTTTACCATATGTTCACACGGAGCGTTTTGGCTTCATTTTTTCCTTTAACATTTGTGAGGGCTCTCACTCCTACATGAGAGGTCTTTCCCTCATGCCAAATAGTTAGCAAGATAGTGGAATACCTATTCCCTATCACTTTAAAATGCCATTTCAAACATGCCCATTTGAATTTTGTGCATCGCCCATCACCACCACCATGTTCACCATCATATCATTGTATGGCCCTTGCTGACAGTTAGCAGAGTGCCAGCAGGTGTTGTGAAACTTGAGTTTGGTAAGGGCCCTCACGTGGCCCTGTATCATACATTTGGGAGAGCTCTCTCTCCTACAATCGAGAGGTCCCGTCCTCATGCCAAATAGTTAGCCAGATAGTGGAATAGATATTCACCATCAATTTAAAATAAGACCTAAAATATGCCCATTTGAATTTTGTGCTTTGCCTGCCACCGCCAACATGTCCACCGCCATGTAATTATGCAGCCCTCACTGACAATTAGCAGAGGGCCAGTAGGTGCTGTGAAACCTGCATTTTGTAAGCTCTACAGTTCATCTTTGCCACCGGATCCCATTGGAACAATTGTCATAGCGGGTAAAGCCGCTATAAGGTGAATATAATACAGGAGTTGGGTGGGCTGTATGATCAATGTCAGTAAATTGGATTCTACCAGACACCAAAAGCATTAGAATGAAATTCTGAATACAGTGTATGGAAGCGAGAACATGTATTGTGGTCAGTCTGTCAGGCCTGAAAGCAATGTCAGAAACACGTACAAGCCTCAATTTACTTGGAAGTAGCCTCCTCAAGGGAAAGAGACAGGATTGCTATTGACCAACCTGCACAAGCCTACTCATTTTCTATTGGTTTAATAAATAGCATGAGTCTACTGTTGCCATGTGTAATAAAGCTGATATCTTAAAAGAAAATTGCCACACATTCCTAGATATGAAACCTACAACAATCGCATGAGTCAAATGCCCAAAGGAACACGATTTTTTCTGTGCCATAATAAAACTTCTCACGTATGAAGTTCAAAAAGTAATTATTTATTGACACACACATATATATCATATTAAAAACATCATATCTGAAATGAGTGCAAACTTTGGTGAAAAGACAAGGGCAAATCACTAGGCTCAAGTAGTGTACAAAAAAGCACAAATTAGCAAATGGTAACCACATTATAGTGTCCAGATATCCATGGTATAATAGGGACAAGTAAGCAAGTCTTTTATAACTAATTGCAAAACCATTGCCAAACAGTATGAAAGAGGTACAAAGCCTCATATGCTAAATAGTTACCCCAAACTCCCTACCCATTGAACACCCCAAAGTGCTATTTATAGTTCAGACTTCAGATACAAAAAATCATATCCATGTGGGAGCCAGGTGTGCCGCACCGATGCCCGACGCGTTTCGCCCAATAGGGCTTCCTCGGGGGGCTGTGTGGTCCTAGATATATTGAATTTGTACATAACACCTATGTGAGGGTACTTAGCAAAAATAATGCCAGGATTTTTTTTCATAAGCATAAAGCATTCAATATGAGAAAGGGTGATGTTAAGAGATGTAAATGTGGTGGTGCACGCCAAGGCCATGTTACAGATCAGAAGGTGACTGGATCTCGTTCTAGCTTCCTGTCAAAATGGGGTACACCACTGATGAACCCCCAACAATTGACAGGATGTTGTGCTTTGTATGGTAGACAAAGGCTCCAGTGTGTTTACAAGCAGCACCACGAAGTCTTTCCCATGGTCCAGTCTCAGTAGCTAAGAGGCTGGGCCTCTGAATCCTCAATCTGGTCCTCCTTCCTCCCACCATCAAGAGCCACAGGAGACATATGACCCCAACGTTGACCACTCTGAGGAACAGTTTACATTCCCTTGTAATTTGTTATGCCTCCCAATGTGCACCATTAAAGAGGGTCATCAAGAGGTGCAGTGTTACCCAAACATTTGAGCACTCACGGCCAGGAGAAAGCCACGTTGGGGAAGGTCAATTCATGTCTGAATGGGTGGAGGATAATCATGACCCTCAGTTTCCATCAGGTCAGCTTAAAATCACAACTCAGAAGGAGGATCAGTTTAAGGAATTGGAAGATTACATGGTCAATGACGAGGCCAGCGAGCATAGAAGTGCAGACAGGGATTGGTCCGTAGCACAAAAACAGGCAAGAAAAGGTAGTGGTTTTACTGGAGGGAGAACTTGTTCAACTGTTCTACATAGCCCCCCGCACTCAGCTAGATAGCAGGCCAAGGGTGCATTGTTCCCCTGTATGGCAGGTTTTTTCCTGAAATTCCTTCAGACAAAACAACTGTTATTTGCATCATCTGCCAAACCATGCTAAGGAGAGGCAAGAACACTGCCAACCTGAGCACCTCTAACATGCAAATTACATGGCAGCCAAGCACCCCAGTCAGTGGACGGAACACTTGGGTACAAAATCTTTGTCTGATGGTGAAACCACCGCTCCTTCCCTTGTGCTACAGCCTTCCCAATCTGTTTTCCATGAAGCAGGCACTGATGCCTCCTGCCCACAACCTGCAGTTGCACAGACACAGCAGGCAGCAACCACATCCAGTTCATTGTCCCAGCGCAGCAATCACGTGTTCCTGCCCCAGACATTTAGCAGAAAGCAGAAATATCAACCCACCCACCCACAGACCAAAATGCTAAACACCCACATAGCCATATTTGTAGCCCTGGAAATGTTGCCGTTTCAACTTGTGGTAACTGAGTTTTTCCTTTACCTCTTGGTGGTGGCAGCCCCATGGTGCTAGATTACCTTATGACACTATTTTTCCCAGTTTGTCTTCAATGCGTTACATAAGCAGTCGTGTTACACAATATCAGCGGTGCTCTGGCCAACACAGTCACAGGGAAGGACTATTTTAAGACAGATATGTGGACAAGTTCTTGTGGAAAGGGAGGCTACATGTCCCTTATAACACACTGGCTGAACTTGGTGGAGTCTGGGACAGAGTCAGAGGCTGGGACATCACACATCTTACCCACACCAAGAATAGAGGTCCCAACTTCCATCAGGGTTTCAGTCTCCTCGTATTAAAGTTCTTGCCAACCTGTTGAAATTGATAAAAGAACAGATCGATCAGTGGCTTTCCCCGCTGAACCTCAAACCAGGTCTGGTTGTGTGCGATAATGCGTGTAACTTGTTGGTGGTTTTAAAGCTCATCAAGCTGGTAAATGCATTCCATGCATGGCACACGTGCTGAATTTGGTTGTACAGCGTTTTTTAAAAGCATACCCTGACTTGCCATAGCTAATTGCCGAGGTACGATGTTTCAGCGCACATTTCTGAAAGTCATCTCAGGCTTTTGGCGGACTAGCTTTGCTGCAGCAGGGAAAAACAAGAGTTTTTGGTCTGCACTAAAAACTCCCAATTCCAGCTTCATGCCTGTCCAGCATGGATGGCCTGAAGAAGAGAAGGAGGAGGAGAAGGCTATGCGTCGTGAAAAGGAGAGGATGGTTAGTGTTCTTCTTGGTGAGGACACTGAACATTTGACTCTTTGTAGTCTGCCACACATGGTAGAGTTCATGTCCAGATGCCTTTTCCAAGACCTTTTCGTGAAACACATTTTGTCCAACATTAAATACTGGCTGTGCACCTTTCTTTACCCACGATACAAGGAGAAATTTGCTTCGCTCATTTCGGAGGCAGACGTGCCATTTTAAGTGCATGTATGCCAGAGGGCTGTTGTTGAAGACTTGCTAAAAAGATTTCCCTCAGACAATGCTCTTTTCACCCACAAAGACTACAGGGGAGGGCCATGCCCGCCAGGTGAAACTCGGAGGGGGATGTCCACCAACTGACACATTTTCATGAGACCGTCACATCAGCAAGTGCTATCTGTGGGAGTAACTGTGACAAGGAGGGAGAAGTTGACCAAGATGGTGTGGGACAACATAAGTGACCATACCAGCAACCTTCCTTATTCTTCAGTGCCCTTTAACTATTGGTTGTCCAAGCTCCACATTTGGCCCGACCTCTCCTTTTACACCTTGGAGGTGCTGCCATGCCCTGCTGCAAGTTTATTGTCTGAGTGTTGTATAAGCGAGTTTTTAGTTTGGCTGGTGCAATCATAACTGATAGGCGCACATGCCTGTCAATGGAAAATGTAGACAGGCTGACTCTTCTAAAATTGAACAAGTGCTGGATTTTTGGCGTCATTGCAAGCCCTACAGATGACAGCAGTGTAATGTAAAAGTAGCCCAAATATTTTGTTTGGGAAGTTGTCTTAACATCCATCCCTTACCAAGCAAACCCATTTTGTTCATGAAATCACCTCCTCCTCCTTCTGCTTCTGCAACAAGTACTTAGCGGTCATGTATGCATGCCCCACGGGGCTAATGTTTTGTACTTTGTGAAAACTTGGTGCATTGTGCAATGGTGAAACTTTGTACGCCTTATCGATTCCCTTGCTGACACACTCCAACAATGGAGTAGTGAAGATTATTGCCTTTGCTATATTGTCACGTAAGATTATCTGTACCCGGATTGCTCCAGTTGCACAACTGCTAGATAAGAGACGCTATTTTTTAAACCAATAAAAAATGATGAGTTTTTTTCAGTCGGCTTGCTGGCACACTTCAAATGCGGAGTAATGAAAATTATTGCCCCTGCTAAATTTTTACATAAGATTATATGTACCCGGATTGCGATAGTCACACAACTGCTAGACAAATATTAGCTATTTTAAGTGGAAAATAGCAGAGAGCTGCAGCATGTCCATGAAATGACCTCCTTCTCCTCCTGCTTCTGCAACAAGTACTTAATGGCCATGTATGTACATCCCACGTTGCTAATGTTTTTGTGCAATGGTGAAACTTGTACTCCCCATCGATTCCCATCGATTCCCTTGCTGACACACTCCAACAACGGAGTAGTGAAAATTATTGCCCCTGCTAAATGGTCACGTATGATTATCTCTACCCAGATTGCGTCAGTCGCACAACTGCTAGATAAAGAAACGCTATTTTTTACAATAATAGAAAATTATGATTTTTTTATTCAATCGCCTTGCTGACACACTCCAAATGCGGCGTAATGAAGATTATTGCCACTGCTAAATTTTTCACGTATGATTATCTCTATCCGGATTGCACCAGTTGAACAAATGCTGGACAAATATTAGGTATTTTAAGTGGAAAATAGCAGAGCTGCAGCATGTACTTAAAATAATGAGAAGAAACAGGTGTTCTGCCTTTCACCCATCCACCCTCCTATTAAGTCTCTCCCTACTAAATCCCCACCTAACAAACAACTAATCTTGACAATCTTCAGCTCTTAAAAGAGCTTTTAGAATAAATAACACTCACTGTAACCTCCTATCACTTTCCCTGTGCTCCTTTCACTGTCCCTATGCTGAAACTATGCTCTCCCTACTTTGTTTCCGGTAGAGATGAGGGAATTTGTTTGGATTTTGGTCCCCAATCTGATTTTGACATATTCGGCCATATTCTAACACTATTCTTGCCGAATGTATGTCTTATGATCAGTTCCGAACATATTCGGTAATCTTTACTCCCATCGACTTTAATGACGTTCGGCTGTGTTCGACGAATATTACAAAAAAAATATTCGAGTCTGATCGTATTTGGAACTGAATCAGATAAAATTTGCTCATCTCTACTTTTCAGTTGCAATGTGTGCAAGATGGCGCCGGCAACCTTTAAATATCCTCTATGACACTGAAAGACCAGCCAATCACAGTAATGCCACACCAAAGATGGTGCTGGCATTTCTGTGATTGGCAAGCCAGCCCAGCTTGTTCATTAGCTGCAAATAAAGCGCCAAACATGCTGGGTGGGTCACTTGAATATACAGAGGTGAATACCTAATTACTCACCGATTAACGATTATCCTGAATAACGTACCATTCGTGCGACTAACGAATAATGCCGAATGTATTAACTCAGCACTATTGAATACAAGTCATATCACGGCAAGAAAAAGATTTATTTGTTTTTCACCCAGACAGGACAGCGAACTCTGAAAAGTTATTTGAAAGTTGGGTTACCCTTTAATATCTCTTCAAGTGAGATTTTAATTTGATGCACAATTAGCCAACTATTCATATTTTAATATATGTAAAAACATATTTTTGTACAAGTTCAGCAATACTTGCACTGCTGATTATAAACTTTCAGTGTTTTAGGACATAAAGCTGTCAGAAAGATAAAGTAAGAGAATTTACACAAAAAGAGAACGTCTGTGTGGGTGTACATGAAGGGATTGGATTATCTCAGCACATTTACACTGTCTTGTATATTTCCTGTTGATACTATTCCAATCTAATGTGCAATATTTTCCATTAGAACTAGATTCAAGCTCCTAATAGTATTTCTGTATGCTTGAGCCTCAGGCCATTATTTCAAGTCAAACTAAGAGTAATCTTCTTCTCTTGGATCTTAACATTCATCTCAAGTTGTTCTTTTCGTTTGAAGCACATACAATTGCTACATTTTCTGGCTATTGGGGCACTTTCTGACATTACTACTAAATCTGATTAGGCAACATTGTCATGGTGACTCTACAAGATGAGGTCTTTGTGACCTGTTGCCTGCAATAACCCTATTACTTCGTTGAATAAATCCTGGTGACTGCAAATGTAGGAACAGTACAAAATGTACAGTGTAAATAGATATACTGTAAAAATTATACTTTTTATATGCATATATCCAGAAAGGATTAAACTAGGTTATTGCGCAAGGTGACAAGGTAAAATATCTCACCAGGCAGTTACAAAGATGAATTCACAATTACCTTAATGGATGTTGATGTACTAAATCCTAAAACTGGCAGTCCAGTCTTCAAATGTCAGTAGTAGGGATAAGCAAATCTGAACGTTAAAGTTCAGGGTCCGTACAGAGCACCTAGTATCTGGTACCGAACATGGACTTTTTTATTTACGTCTGTTTTCCTGTTCGGGTTCGCAAAACTGATAAAGCTTGTTGAAAAGCTGCAGCACAGCCAATCAACAAGCTTTTAGATTGTGGGCAAGTACTGGCACGGCTCTGATTGGCTGGCACACTACATGCTTGTATAAAATTCTGCTCTTATTAGTTTAGGGACAGGATACAGATGGTGTGAGGGACAGAATCTGACTTTGCACTCTGCAAGAAAGTTGATGTGTGTACTCTACAATGTTGCCTATGGGAGTACTGTGCCAAAGCCGCTGTATGTACTGTGCAATCCATATCTGTGGTAGTACTGTGCCAAAATCCACTGTGTTTACTCAGAATTCATGTCTGTGGTAGTGTAACAAGGTGGCACAGGGTGGTATTCATAGGGAATGTCACTAAGGCACAGTCAGCCCACACCCCGGCCCCTTGCACATGAATAAGCAGTTCTGGCTCCAGCCCCGGGTCACAGCGGGTTACCTCAGACATCTGGCTCATGTCCATGCTGGAACAGATATACCACATGTCACACTCTTTAGGGCCCATCAATGTCAACTGGTATTTAATAAAGGTGATGAAGAAAAGAAGGTACAATTCCTGAGCTGTCCCTATGTACAGCAATGGCTGCAGCAGTCCAGGCAATAAATCCCAGTAGGCTCTCCGGAGCTAAAAGTATCTGGTGGGGCACACACCCAGTCCTTCTGCCTGCTGCCCAACAGTCCACTGGCAGCTCAATCCCCTCCAGGGTAATGGCAAGCTACCAGCAGGGGAGCACACCCTGCCATGGGCCCGACTGCCCAGGCACTGAACTGCAGACAGGGACTTTCTGTCTGCTTGGAGGCTGCTGGTTCAGCCCACTAACTTAATTCTATAGTAACCCTAAACTACAGACATAAGATTAGGACAAGTCAAACACAGCACATACAGTAGTACATATAGTGAACATTACAATATAATCCACACAAATGACCCAATACACTGAAGGAGGAAGTGAGCAACCGAGGACCTCCGCCACCTCCTTACAATAGTACTGTGCCAAAAGCCACTGTGTGTACTCTGCAGCCTATATCTGTGGGATTACTGATTCTTAAAACTGCTGTGTGTAATCTAAAACTCATATCTGTGGGATTACTGTCAATATAAACAATAAACAACCAATATTAAGTTTGTTGTGTAACCTCATTGAAATGAAACCTTTAACATGAAACACAACATGTATAATATAATATAATTCAAATATTAAATTATTTCACAAATAATCACATGACTAAATGGAGAGAAAAAGGAAAAACGAATCTGACTTTGCACTCTGCAAAAAAGTTGATGTGTGTACTGTACAATGTTGCCTGTGGGAGTACTGTGCCAAAAGCCACTGTGTGTACTCTGCAATCCATATCTGTGGTAGTACTGTGCCAAAATCCGCTGTTTACTCTGCATCCATGTCTGTGGTAGTACTGTGCCAAAAGCCATTGTGTGTACTCTGCAACTCATATCTGTGGGATTACTGAGCCATTAAACTGCTGTGTGTAATCTGAAACTGATATATGTGGGATTACTGTGCCTAAAGCTGCTGTGGGTATTCTGCAGCATTATATGACTAAGGGTGCTGTGACACCTGAAACGCGTTGATAACGCACCACTTGCTGCTAGCTATGCTGATACTTTTATCCTCTATGCTTCAAACATCAAGTGAATAAAGTATTGGATTTTTTCACTGCATAGTGGAGCTGGATTTTTCCTCATTGTACTCTGCAGCAGTGTCTGTACGAGCAGTGTGCATAAAAAATAATTCTACTCAGTGGCTGTCTCTTTGCCATTTGTAGACCAAACAAATAATTTTTATGGGCCACTGTGCCTTTTCTAGTAGTGTGGCAAATAAATAAATCTCAGCAGCCGTCTCTTTGCCATTCATAGGCCAAACAAATAATTTTACTGTACTCCTGTGTCAATATGAGTAATATGTGTAAAAATTAATTGTACTCTGCAGCGTTTTTTGCGAGTAGTGTGTCTAAAAAAATTCTACACTGCAGCTGTCTCTTTCCCATTTGTGTGCCCCAAAATTTATTTTATTCTACCACTGTGTCTATATGAGTAGAGTGTCTAAAAAAATTATTGTACTCTGCAGCCATCTATTTCCCATCTGTGCGCCCAAAAAATATTTTATTCTAACAATTGTGTCTATACGAGTAGTGTTTCTAAACATTCTACTCTGCAGCCGTATCTTTCCCATTTATTGGTCAAAAAGACTCTGTTTATACTGTGCCCAAAATACTTTGTTTTTAGTTTACCAAAAATCTTCTGGTAGTACTGTGCCAAAAAGCCTCTGTTTGACTTTACCAAAAAGTCTCTGGGTGTACTGTGCCTTAAAGTCTCTGTGTGCACTATGCCAAAAGACTCTGTTTCGGCTTGATTAAAAAGCTTTGGGGATTCCTGTGCCAAAAAGCCTCTGAACTGTACCAAAAAACATCTGTTTGTACTATACCAAAGTAAGGACCGTATCAGATAGGCGAGGAGGATTTTGCAAAGTTTTTTGCATGGTTTTCCAAATTTCTGCCTTGCTAACCATTCCTTCTGAGTTGGTGCCAGTGTCATAGCTGCTTTGGCGACTTCATCCTCCTCTGTCTTGCGCTTCCAATGAGCCCCTGCTGTTAGGTGAGGATGCTGTCGGTAGTGCGTCTACCAGGGTGTGCTTGTATTCCCACCTTTTCCAATCTCGCTCGATTGACGGAGGTATGGCACGTTGTGCTTATAGTAGGGATCCAGCAGGTTGACCGCCCAGTAATCAGCACTTTTAAAAATCCAGGAAACACAGCGGTCATTACTCAGGCACAGCAGCATATATTGCCTCATGTGTGCCAGGCTGTCCAGAGGCAACAACAAGCTGTCCTCGGTGGGAGATGCATCGTCTGGATCCTCTATATTGTCTGCATCCTCTGTATCCCCACAGTCATGCTCTATTGTTGCACGTGAGCAAAAGGATGAGGAAAAAGTGGGTTCACAGTAGGGAGGCCCTGTGTACTGGCAGGATACTTGTGTACCTGGCCATTTTTGGTACAGGAACCCATCCTCCAAGACATGTGTGGACACGTGGCCTCATAATGGTGTGAATGGTCCTTGTTCCTCTTCCTCATGTGCCACCACCTCATCCAGCATTGCCTGAAGCTTTGGTTTTTCTAGTAGGCATAGAAGTAGTATAGTAACGGTGATGATGGCATCAACAGCCCTGGCCATATTGGTTGAGTATTCCAAGCAGTGCAACACGGTACACACTTCCCGGATAGAAACCCACTCATTGCTGCTGAAGTGGTGTGTTTCTGCAGATCGACTCACTCATGTGTGCTGCAGCTGAAACTCCACTATAGCCTGCTGCTGCTCGCACAGTCTCTCCAGCATATCCAAGGTGGAGTTCCACCTTATGGGTTCGTCACATATGAGGCAAGGAGAAGGAATGCAGAAGTGAAGCTGCACCATAGACAGGTGAGCAGCAGCAGCAAGGGTGAGAACGCCAAAACCGAGCACAACTTTCTGACCGGATGAGGAGAAGGTGGAAGAAACATGGTATGAGGAGGAGGCCAACATATAGATTGTAAGCTTCCGAGCAGGGCCCTCACTTATCTTGTAACTGTTTAAAACTGTTTTACTTTGCATTGATTTTTTTGTCTGTATATGCCCCCGCTTAATTGTGAACTGCTTTGGAATATGTTGGTTTATAGAAATAAAATTAACATGGACAAAAAAGATGCTAGGGGCTGTCAGTGGTGCGCAGTGGCAGCCAATGTAATGGCTAGGGGTGCGGACTGAGCATTTTTGCACCCTGTTCCAACAATTACTGTGCAGATGGGGCAGCGTGACCATCACCTCTTCCTCTGAACTATTAATCCACTTCTGTGCTCGCTACTCCTCCACTTCTCCCTTCTGAAAATTTTTGTCATCAGTATTTTGTGCTTTGCATGTTTTTTTGCACAATAGAATATGTCACATCTTTCATGTTTTTTCAGCGTTTTTCACCCATTGACATGAATGAGTGGTGAAAAAATGCTGACAATCTGCAGCAACACCACAGGTATCAGGCTCTGCTGCATTTTTTGTGCTAAAACCTAATGCTGTAGAATAGGACTTTTTTTGTCTTTTGCACTAAACTTTATCAGCATGCACAAGAGACAAATCCAGTATGCCAAAACAGAATAAAAAACTCACAAAAAAGTCATCAAGAAAGACCAAGCAAAACCTTCTTTTTTTCTGCAGCTTCTTTCCTGCCAAGAGATCAGGTTTTGCTGCAGAAAAAAAAAATGAAAAACCCATAGTGTGAACAGACCCTAAACGGGCTATCCAGTCCAAATCGATAAGTCTGGAGATGTCTGTGTGACTGCAGACTTATGAATTCCCCCAAGTGCACACCGTGCACTGCTGGCATTCACCGATTTCTGAGCCAGGACCGGAGGGTACATATGTGTTAGGCCGGAGTCACACTGGCGAGGAATACGGGCGAGTGAGAGGCGCAAAAAGCACGCATTAGACACGGACAAATGATTTTCTATGGGGTCACTCGCCCCAGGCGTATATTTCTCATCCGTATCCTCATCCTATGTCAGCGTACTACGCCCGTAGTACGCCAATGCAAGTCAATGGGTGCGCAAAAAATACGGATTACACACGGAACACACGTGTGACCTGCGAGCAATACGCAGGTCTTTTGGCTGGTGACAGGAAATGGGCCAATCCATCATCAGGAAGCCTAGACATGCAAATGAGCGCAAAAACCGCTCCAGACATCCAGGAAGTACGCCTCCACGGAATACAGCAGCAGCATGGCATCCACATACATTAATGTTGAGATGCTAATTGTGCTGGTGCAGGAGCGTCCCGAAATATGGGACCCACGCGATGCAAATTATGCGAACCGGACAAGAAAGGAGGCGTCATGGAGGCGCATCTGTCGCCAGATGTACCATGACTTTGGTGACAGACCACGTCTAAAATTTGTAAGTGCAACCATAAAAACATCATTAACCTTAGCGCGTGCTAAAAAATGATTCTACAATCAGCACCCCCCTTCCTGTGCATGTACTTTTATTAGCCTCATGAGGCCGTTACATTTGGATGTGACACGTGGCTTCACACAGCCATAATTAGGGGTTAGGCCACAAGCTCCTCATCCTCCTAGCCAATAAAACTAGTTTAAGTGTAGCTAATGAGACCCTGTGTATCGGCCCAATTACATATGCCACCATGGGTAGAACGCACACCCCAGAAGGCCCCATGCCTAGACTACTGTTAGAAAATGTGACCTCTCAAATATGTGATTTTGACAATCTTTCCTGTCACATTGCAGTGGAAGATGTGATGAAACGGTGGAGAAGCATCCGGGACCAGTTCCGCCAGGAACGCCAGCAGCGGTCCAGGAGTGGGGATGCTGGACATGTGAAAAGAAAATACATATACTATGACCGGCTGAACTTCCTCGCCCCAATTCTGGACCTGAAACCGTAAGTACATACCTCACACCACATTACACAAATACATTACACAAATACTTTACAGGGACAAAAATATTGATGTATTTTTGCCTCTGTTCTATTTCATAACAGAACTCAATCCAACCTTACGGATCGAGGAACGGCCTCAGAGGCAGAGCCCATTATAGATCCTGTAGGGGATGAGGAGGCTGGCCACAAGAAGGATGGCTGAAGATGAGGCATCACAATACCACACAATGGCTGGCCTACACACAACACCACCAGGACGGTCTGCTGCTGCCACCTCACCCATCCTGGAAGAGCCGGGCAACTTGAGCAGCAGCCCAACTGCCCAGATCAGGTCCTCCCCACAGGCTGCTCTAGCATCATGGCGAACAAGAAGAAGGTGCCAGGTCACTATTCAAGAGAGCAGGACCAATGTGGACACAGGGGTGCTCAATTATTTGTCCAGAGTAACTACAGATGATGGGGAGGAGGCCTATGCACGTAGCCTCACCCTTTATCTCCGTGCCCTTACCCGTGAGGTCAGGCTCCGTATTAGGGAATGTATTCAGATCCTGCTTGATGCAAGCACCCCCCCCAATACCCCATATGAGGTTTTTGAATTTCTGGAGAGGTGGCAGCTCTCACCACGAAATTTAATGCGCATGAGACCATCCACACAGATGCTTGCTCAAGCAGGGTCTGAACAGCCCCTAATACGTGGGCCAACACCTCAACCCCTTCCTCCCCCTCCCCAACCTTCTATTCAGCAGCCCCAAATGTCTTCCTCAAGCCAACCCCACCAATATGGCCACTTGTACCCACCCAGTGTTGGAGGCTGGTCCCAACCTGGTTGGGGACGATCTGGCTATCTTGGTGGGTATGAGCCACGGGCCTACCAGAGCCAGCAAGAAGCCCCTCACCATCATCATTACTCTGGCCAGTATCCCCAACAGTCCCAGGAGGCTGGACAATTCCAGCATCATGGGCATTAGTATGGCCCCACACAGGGCGATGTTGGCCACAATGTCCAGCAGCACCCACAGGCTGTTCTTCCACGTTCCCCTTCCCCAACATATGAGGATTTATGATTCTGATGGGTGGAGATGTCCAGTGAGATGTAACTGGTGCTCCTAATATAAATGAAAAAAACAGGTGTTCTCCTTCACCAACATTTAGAACATAATTTAACATTCACATTTTTAAACTATGTTTTCCAAACATATGAAACAATCCATCATGACAGGCAACGCTACCTCACGCCTTTCAGACAGATATTACATGTGTGTAGAAAAGAGAATATTTAAATGCGCTATACTGTAAAATGAAAGGATGAAAATACACTACTCACTTGCTAACACCTAGGAAAGGCGTGCTCGCCTTAGTTAAGTAGTCACCTTTTTTGTTAGCAATCTCTAGTAAAAAAATTCTAGGCGACCAGCATTCAGAATATCACGCTCTCTCTATGTCTTAACAAGTGAGTTTTGTATTTTCATCCTTTCCAGTATAGCATGCTTAAATATTGTCTGTTCTACAGACAGGTAATATCTGTGTGAAAGCTGTGAGGTAGCCTTGCCTGTCATGGTGGAGTCTTTCTATGATTGGATAACATTATGAGGAAATGTGAGTGTTATCTTGTTGCCTTTATTTTGGTGATGGAGCTCACCTTTTGTTGGCAAATCTAGGTTAATCTAGTCATGCAGCAATGTTGTTATTGCCTAATGTTTGTTGCTGTTTTGTTATGTAATGTTAATTTTACAACAAGTTAAAGAAGGCACAAAGGGTCATTTTGGCCATTGCCAAATTTGTCTTATGGCAATATTATGCTTGCCTTTAAGCAAAAAAAAAAAAAAAAAAAGGCAAAACTAAAAATTTGTCTACTCTAGTTAACGTCTCTGTGTGAATTTTCACAATCCCTCACAACATACTAACAGACACCAACCAATGTAATGAAACACTCATAGAATCATAAAGGCTTGAGTAATATATATTTAGACACACTTAAAGCAACAAATTATAACATAGACACAGCATGCTCTTGCCAAGAAGTTGCCCCCTCAGGTGAGATAAAGTAATTAGTGAAAATATCACGCACTTTTAGGCCAGAGAGCGGTCTACGTTGAGGGTTCATAGGTGGTCTCACCCTGCGCACATTGTCCGGCCTACGCACAACACCATCAGAGGAGGAACAATCATGTATCCTGGTGAAGTTATGCAGAACAACACAGGCTTTCACAACTTCATTCACATTTTGCTCACTCAACTGAATGGCAGACTGGAGTCCCCGCCATTTGGCACAAAGAATCCCAAAGGAACACTCCACCAGTCGCCTAGCACGTGATAGGCGCAAGTTAAAAATTCTGCGCCTGTGGTCGAGGTTGCGCCGGGGATATGGCCTCATGACATTGCGCGATAACTGAAAGGCCTCATCTGCCACAAGGACATAAGGGACTGATTCTTCAGGGGAGCCTGGTAGCTGGCGTGGTGGTGGTAGATCCAACTGGTTGGTGCGTAGCCGCCGAGCCATTATGGAAGTATTGAAGACTCTAGAGTCTCCCGTCCTTCCATAGGCCCCAATGTCAACAATTATAAACTTGTATTGAGGGTCTACCAGAGCCAACAATACAACAGAAAAGTATTGTTTATAATTGAAGAATTGGGAGCCTGAGTTCGGCGGCTTACGCACCCTGATATGTTTGCCATCCAGGGCCCCAATACAATTTGGAAACTGGCAGTCCTCCTCAAAGTCCCTTGATATCCTTAACCAGTCTTCCATCCTGGTCTCGGGCATGACCACTTGATGGAGTCTTGTCCAGATTTGTGCACATGTAGACCTCACTATGCCTGAAATGGTTGACTTTCCAATGAGAAACTCATGGTGGAGGGCGGCATAAGACAGGCCAGTGAACAGGAAGCTGTAGAACAACAGAAATAGTAAAGTTTAGAATGGCTAAAGTAAAAAAAAAATCAGTTACATGCCGACCAAACTTGTTAGGAAATGAGAGAGAAGAACATACACATATTTGGTGGCACAATGACTAAGTGATATGCAGGACATATTAGATGTAACATTCTGCTGTGTCAGGTGAAACATATTTGGAGTAAGATGAGGGCATTAAACTTTGTCCAAGAAGGCCAAAAAACATAATTTAGCACACACATTAGGAACATAGAGAATGTGGTTGTGTAGTACATACCGTATTGTGAGTAGAAGTCGCTCCTCTGCAGATATGGCTTTGCGCATCCTTGTGTCCTGAACGGTTATCCCAGGGCGCACTGTCTCCAAGAGTCGATCAAATGTGGAAATGCTCATGCGACAGTACTGGTAAAATTTATCCGGATGCTCCCGCAGAGAAGAATAGAGGTGGTGAAAATGACCTCTTGTGAGTTGCCTCAAAAGTGGATGGACCCACATGCGTCTCCTCCTCCGCGGATCCACTATCACAGGATATGGTTGCCCAAAGCGCCGTGACAAAAGCCAGGTAAAGAGAACCTGCTCAGTTGTATTGAATCGCAGACCCTCTGCCATGCTGCACAAAGAACACCAACACACCTCGTGAAAGCAAGGTGACAAATGTACAGAATGTAGGCATCCACCTGTTTCTGAGTGTCTAAATAGGGTGCAGGCTAATGATTTAAATTGTTTGCAGGCCTCAAAACCGTTAAATGTCCATTTTGCAAGGCTGCAAGAAAATCTCGCCATACAGATTGCATACTGATGCCACACGGATTACATATGGATGCACACATGCGCAAAATATGCGACCTCACCTTGCTTACGGATGACCTACGGAGCACTATTTAGTGGTCATTCATCCGTATTTTGCGCAGGTTAGTGTGACTCCGGCCTTATACATATTCCGAGCCAGAGCCCGGCCAGTGGGTGCAACCTTACTCTATGAAAGTGTATGGAGCGAGGCTGCGCCCACTAGTTGGGTTCTGGCAGGGACTATGTATAATACGTACCCTCTGGTCTTGTCTCAGAAACTGGTAGATCATACCGAGTGACTGCAGGTTTATTGTTTTGGACTGGACAACCCTTTGTAACACCTTAACTCAGCCATTTTCGGTTTTTGCGGTTCCATTTTTCGCTCCCTTTCTTCCCAGAGACATAACTTTTTTATTTTTCCGTCAATATGGCCATGAGAGAGTTTGTGTTTTGCAGGACAAGTTGTACTTTTGAACAACACCATTGATTTTAATATATTGTGTACTGAAAAAAAGGAAAAAAATTCCAGGTGTGGTGAAATTGCAAAAAAGTGCAATTCTACAGTTGTTTTATTTTACCATGTTCACTAAATGCTAAAACTGACCTGCCATTATGCTTCTAGAGGTTATTACAAGTTCACAGACATCAAATATGTATAGGTTCTTTTTTTTAAAATGGTGAAAAAAAATCCAAGATTTGTTCAAAAATATAATAAAAACTTGTGCCATTTTCCGATACCCGTAGTGTCTCCATTTTTCATGAACTCGGGTTGGGTTAGGGCTTATCTTTTGCACGCCAAGCTGATATTTTTATTGATACCATTTTGGTGTAGATACAATGTTTTGATCGTCCATTATTGCATTTTATTGTGGTGTGGAGGCAACCAAAAAAATGTAATTCTGGCGTTTTAAATTTTTTTCTAGTTATGCCATTTAGCGATCGGGTTAATTCTTTTTTTTATATTGATAGATCGGGCGATTCTGAATGTGGCAATACCAAATATGTGTATATGTGATTTTTTTATTGTTTTATTTTGAATGGGGTGAAAGGGGGGTGATTTTTACTTTAATATTTTTTTTTATATTTTTAATATTTTGCAAAACTTTTTTTTACTTTTAGCATGCTTCAATAGCAATCTGGCAATGAAAACCACAGTTGTCACCTGCAGACCTCTGGTTGTCATGCAAACCCATCGGTGACCCACGATCATGTGATGGAGTCACTGATAGGTGGGAATAATGACGCTCTTCCTGTAAGAGCGAGTTAAATGCCGCTGTCAGATATTGACAGCGACATTTAACTAGTTAACAGCCATGGATGGATCGCGATTTCACCCGCGGCTGTTGCGGGCACATGTCAGCTGTATAGATCAGTTGTCATGTGCCTGGAAAGGCGCGGGCTCAGTGCCGAAGCCCGCACCAAACAGTGGGAAATCAACATGTGCGTACTATTATGCCACATATCGAAGAGGGGTTAATTATACTTCACTGTTATCTTGAAAAAAATACTTGTTTTAGGGCTTATGCAAGCTATGAGTCTGACTTTTTTTTCTCAGACTGATACCATCCATGGAAAAAAATCGCAGCATGTCCGAGTTTGATCAGATGACACTCGGCCATTTATGTTTATGGGTCTGTGTAAAACATCAGATCGTACTCAGAATACAATCTGAGTGCAGTCCAATTTTCACAGACAGACTGAATGTAGGAGAAAATTGGATCCAAATCTGACCACAGTGGATGATAGACCACAGATGGAGAACGTATGGTCATGTGACCCTAGACTTAGCATCATTCTGGCGGCAAGCATCCCTTAATCTATCCTGAGAAGTATGGAGAGTGCTACTTCTTTTAACCGTTTCAGGGTTTGGAAACCTTGAAGTGATTAAAAGAAGTGAGATTGTTTTGAAATTACTGTGCATTGAGTAAATAGCAAATAACCTAACTACTTACAAAATGCCATTATAATCCAGCTGTCGCCTGATTGCAGCAGAGGAAGGTGTTTCATATGGGCGTGTAGCAGACACAGATCGGCCATGCCCTCTCTCTTCCTGCAGGAGCTTCATCACCACCACCAGCAACATGACCACATCTCCTATTTGATTCTCTCCTCATTGTTTTCAACCCCAAAAATTGTAGAGTATTACACTGCCTGATTTCAGAGTACCCCCCCAAAGAAAATCAATGAAAAAAACAAGCAGTGTTGGTTGCCTCCTCTTCCTCTGCCTCTTCCACCTACACCACCATCTCCATCTCCTCCTCCTCCTCAACTTCCTGCTCCACTTGGACCTCCACCTCCTGCTTCAAGATTATAATTTTTCCTTTTTTTATTCTGTTATTTTAAATCAATTTCTTATCCACATTTGTTTGCAGAACAAATTTCCTGCTCTTAACTCCATTTAGCTTCCTTCTACAGCCCCCTAGCCCTTACTATGATCATTTTACTGCCATTTTTAACCCCTTAACGACCAGGGGTATTTCCGTTTTCGCATCTTCATTTTTTGCTCCCCTTCTTTCCAAAGCCATAACGTTTTTATTTTTCCATCTATATGTCCATGTGAGGGCTTGTTTTTTGAAGGAGTTTTACTTTTAAATGACACCATTGTTTTTACCATATCATGTACTGGAAATGGGAAAAAAATTGTGTGGTGAAATAGCAAAAAAAGTGCAATTCCACATTTTTTTTTTTTACCATGTTCAGTTCACTACATGCTAAAACTGACCTGCCATTATGACTTTCCAGGTCTTTGCGGGTTCGTAGATACCAAACATGTCTAGGTTTTTTCATATTTAAGTGGTGAAAAAAATCCAAAGTTTGTAAAAAAAATTGCGTCATTCTCCGATACCCATAGAGTCTCTATTTTTCAGGGATCTGGGTGAGGGTTTATTTTTTGGGTGCCAAGCTGACATTTTTATTGATACCAATATGGGATAGATATGATGTTTTGACCACTTATTATTGCAATATTGCATCAATCAAAAAAACGTAATTCTTGTGTTTTGATTTTCTTTCTCATTACGCCGTTTACCGATCGGATTAAATCTTTTTAGGCCTTTATAGATCGGGCGTTTCTGAATGCGGTGAAACCAAATATGTGTAATTTTTTCTTTAAATTGCTTAATTTTGAATGAGGCAAAAGGGTGTGATTGTGATTTAAACTTTTACATTTTTTTAATTTTTAAAATATTTTTAAAAACTGCTTTTTGTTTACTTTTTACTTGCTTCAATATTCTCCATGGGAGACTAGAAGCTGCGATCATCTGATCGCTTGTGTTACACAGAGCAGTGCTGCAGCCCTGCTTTATGTAACAAAAATGCTCATCTGCTATGAGCGCCGACCTCCAGACGGCACTCATAGCAGTTCATCAATGATAACCACATGGGGCTCCTGCAGACCCCGGGTTGTCATGCCAACCCATCAGTGTCCTACAATCAAGTGACAGGGGATGAGCTAAGAAGCGTATCCAGTTTGCGCAAATTAAATGCCTCTGTCAGAGATTGACAACTGCATTTAACTAGTTAACAACCACAGGTGGATCGCGATTCCACCCTGTTAGGGGCACATGTCAGCTGATCAGATCGGTTGTCATGTGCCGGAAAAGGTGAGACTCAGCGCCGGAGCCCGCACCAAAAAGAGGGAGATGACCTATGATGGATATTATTATTATTTATTTATTTATTTATTTAGTACCATTGATTCCATGGTGCTGTACATGAGAAGGGGTAACATACAAAGTACAGATATCACTTACAGTAAACAAACCAACAATCACAGACTGATACAGAGGGGAGAGAGGACCCTGCCTTTTTTGTCTTACATTCTACAGAATGGTGGGGAAGGAGACAGTAGGTTGGGGGGTTGCAGCAGCTCCAGTGATGGTGAGGCGGTAGCTCCAGTAGTGGTGAGGAGACAATGGGGATCATTGCAGGCTGTAAGCTTTCCTGAAGAGATGGGTTTTCAAGTTCCGTCTGAAGGATCCAATTGTGGTTGATAGTCAGACATGTTGGGGCAAAGAATTCCAGAGGATGGGGGTTATTCAGGAGAAGTCTTGGAGGTGGTTGGGTGAGGAGTGAATAAGTGTGGAGGAGAGAAGGATGTCTTGGGAGGACCGGAGATTACGTGAGGGAAGATATCGGGAGATTAGTTCAGAGATATATGGCGGAGACAGGTTATAGATGGCCTTGTAGGTCAGTATTAGTAATTTGAATTAGATACGCTGAGGGAATGGGAGCCAGTGAAGAGATTTGCAGAGGGGAGAAGCGGAGGTGTAGCGAGGAGAGAGATGAATTAGTCGGGCGGCAGAGTTAAGGATGGACTGGAGAGGTAGTGGGTGTTAGCAGGGAGGCCACAGAAAAAGATGTTGGAAAAGTCGAGGCGGGAGATGATGAGGACATGTACAAGCATTTTAGTAGAATGAGGGTTGAGGAAGGGATGGATTCTGGAAATATTTTTGAGCTGGAGGCGACAGGAGGTGGAGAGAGCTTGGATGTGCGGTTTGAAGGACAGGGCAGAGTCAAGGGTTACTCCGAGGCAGTGGACCTCTGGTACGGGGGAAAGTGTGATGTCCTCAATTGTTATGGATAGGTCCAGTAAGGAAGATCTGTGAGATGGGGGAAAGATGATCAGTTCAGATTTGTCCACATTGAGTTTGAGGAAGCGAGAGGAGAAGAAGAAGGATATGGCTGATAAACACTCCAGGATTCTGGACAGCAGAGAGGTGACATCTGGGTCAAAGAGGTAGATTTGAGTATCATCGGCATAAAGGTGATCCTGGAATCCATGAGACTTTATGAGTTGCTCCAGGCCAAGTGTAAAGATTGAGAAGAGTAGGGGTCCTAGAACAGAGCCTTGGGGGACTCCAACAGAGAGAGGGTGGGATGAGGAGGTAGTGTGGGAGTGGGAGACACTGAATGTGCGGTTGGAAAGGTATGAGGAGATCCAGGATAGGGCGAGGTCTTTGATGCCAAAGGAGGAGAGGATCTGTAGTAGGAGGCAGTGGTCAACTGTGTCAAAAGCAGAGGATAGGTCTAGAAGGAGGAGTATAGAGTATTGTCCGTTAGCTTTGGCTGTAAATAGGTCATTGGTAATTTTGGTCAGGGCTGTCTCAGTGGAATGATGGGGACAGAAACCAGATTGTAGATGGTCAAAGAGCAAGTTAGTTGAGAGGTTGGAGGAAAGTTCAGCGTCAGCGTGGACATGCTGTTCCAGGAGTTTAGAAGCGAATGGGAGCAGCAATATTGGGTGACAGCTGGACTTGGCTGTTGGGTCGAGGGTTGGCTTTTTAAGGATAGGCGTGATCGTGGCATACTTGAAAGCAGAAGTTAAGGTACCGGAAGTTAGTGATAGGTTGAATAGGTGGGTTAGAGATGGGATAAGAGTGGTGGTGATGTTGGGGAGGAGGTGGGATGGGATAGGGTCAAGTGCACAAGTGGTGAGTTGCGATTTGGAGAGAAGATGAGCAAGCTCTCCTTCTGTGATGTTAGGTAGGGAGGTTATGGGGTTTGGGCATTGGTCTGGTGTGCAAAGGGGTTGTGGTGGTTGAGCAATAAAGACTTGCTGTGTTTGATCTATCTTGGTTTTGAAGTGTGTGGCAAAGTTCTCGGCAGAGATTAGGGAAGTTGGAGGTGGCAGTGGTGGGTGGAGAAGGGAGTTAAAAGTATTGAACAACTGTTTGGGGTTGTGGTATAAGGAAGATACAAGGGATGTAAAGTAGACCTGTTTAGCAGAGGTGAGGGCAGATTTGAATGCGAGTGTTGCTTGTTTGAGTACAGTGAAATTGTCTTATGAATTTGTTTTCTTCCAGCGCGTATATACAAGTCATAGGTCGTTAAGAGGTTAAGCATCGAAGTTCAGGTCCCCATTGACTTCTATTGGGTTTGGGGTCAAGTTTGGACCTGAACGGAGCTTTTAATAGTAGCTTAGTTGAACCTGCTGGACCGGAACATCCACGGGTCTGCTTATCCCTAGTCAGTAGATAATTAGAAGAAAGTTTAAAAGTCCATATCCTTAAGTCCGCTCCCACTTTGCTTGACTTTGTGAGTTTAGCTTTGTCTGAGCTTACAGGGGACCTAAGGTACTCTCAATTAACGCCAGCATTATTCATTTAATATTTTCAGAAAGGACATTTGAAGGTTAGAAAAACAACATAAAGTTACTATCCTGTAACCCAGCTGCTTTATTTACGTATACTGTGCTTAAAATTGTTTCAGGCATTGGTATAGTATAGGTTTAATCCCAAAATTCAATAGTCTGATAGATAAAACTAAAATTAGGAAACTTAATAAGGTTCTTTTAGGCCAGTTTCACATATCTGTTTATTTCCAGTACCGGAAAAATCGGTATAGGAGATATCTGTGTTCGTGTGTCTGTGTGTTTAATACTTGCAGCACACGTATGGCCCGTGTGCCGCATCAGTACCCCACATGGATGTCCACATGGGTAGAAGAGCTACAGTAAGTGCTGTTCCCCGGTGGTGGGTGCTGAAGATGGCTCTCATCATTCTCCCCTGCTCTGCCAGCGATTGGCACAAGCAGAAGAGAATGATGAGAGTTATATTAAATTCAGAATTATGACAGCAGGTGGGGGCTTTTGGGACTATTACTCCCATCATCCAACACCTGCTGCAGTTAATCACAGTGACAACAGGAGTGGATGATCGGGGTGTTCCTTACCCGCCACCTGCGATATAACTAAATAAATGAATGAAAAACCTGGCGTGGGTTCCCCCTATTTTCTTTAACCAACCATGCAAAACTCACAGCTGGGGGCTGCGACCCTCAGCTGTCAGCTTCAGCAAGGTTGGTTATCAAGCATAGAGGGGTTTCCATGCTGTTTTTTAAATTATTTAAATAAATAATTAAAAAAAGGCGTGGGGTCCCCCCATTTTTGACAAGCAGCCTTGCTAAAGCTGACAGCTGGGGCTGATATTCTCAGGCTGGTAAGGGGCCATTGATATAGGCCCCCTCAGCTTAAAAATAGCAGCCTGCAGCTGCCCAGTAAAGGTACATCTATTAGATGCGCCAATTCTGGCACTTTGCCTGACTCTTCATAGTTGCTCTGTAGCGGTGGCAACTGGGGTCGATAGTTGGGGGGGCTGATGTTACCTTTGTATTGTCAGGTGACATCAAGTCCCGAGGTTAGTAATTGAGAGGCGTCAATAAGATGTCCCCATTACTTTTTCTGTAATAAAAATAAAATAAAAAAACAACAATATACCATGCCTGTTGGTCATTCTGTCCCATGCCGTAATCCATGTCTGGGGGCTAAATAGTTTTCAACCTGGATGATGCCAAGATGCGACTGTCCTGGCTGAAAACCACTGATGAATGAGATACTGCGAGCGCAGCCTCAGTGATATCACTGAGGCTGCGTTCCAAGCTGGCCTGAACTGCGGTGGCCTCAGGACCATGGGAAAATGGCAGTGATGAGGTCACCGCAGTTCAAGGTCAGAGTCTTCACAGCAGATCACCGTGAGAATTTTTCACGGTGATCTGCTGTGAAGACACTGACCTTGAACTGCGGTGGCCTCATCACTGACTTTTTTCCATGGTCCTGACGTCACCGTAGTTCAGACCAGCTGGGAACCTTGATGATGTCACCGCTGGTCAATGATGCTGCTCATTCACCAGTGGTTTTCAACCGGGATGGTCGCATCTTCGCCCCATTCAAAATAAAACAATAATAAAAAAATGCACATATTTGGTATTGCTGAGTTCAGAATCACCCGATCTATCAGTAATAAAATGGATTAACCTGATCGCTAAACAGCATAGCGAGAAAAAAAGTCAAAATGCCAGAATTGCGGGTTTTTTTATTGCCGCGACATTGCATTAAAATGCAATAATGGGTCATCAAAAGATCGTATCTGCACCAAAATTCTAACATTAAAAACTTCAGCTCGGCACGCAAAAAAAATACGCCCTCACCCAAACTGAGATCACGAAAAATGGAGATGCTACGGGTATCGGAAAATGGCGCAATGTTTTTTTAAACAAAGTTTGGAATTTTTTTCACCACTTAGATAAAAAAGAACCTAGATATGTTTCATGTCTATGAACTCATAATGACCTGGAGAATCCTAATAGCAGGTCAATTTTATCATTTAGTGAACCTAGTAAAAAAGAAAAACAATAAACAAGTGTGGGATTGCACTTTTTTTTGCAATTTCGCCTCACTTGGAATTTTCTTTCCCGTTTTCTAGTACACGACATGGTAAAACCAATGGTGTCATTCAAAAGTACAACTTGTCCCTCAAAAAGCAAGCGAAAAACAAAAATGCAAAACCAAAAAAGCTGCGGGGGTTAGGGGTTAAGGCATAACATCTAACAGTATTTTTTATTTCAGACTGCAGAACCTTTTGTTCTTTAAGAGATAAGTCACTGTCAGAGATAGCTGGAAGTGGTTCAGTTACAGAGAATACAGGAGTGCTTGGCTGAGTGAGCGCTCCTGTGTAAGAGAGAATGAGGCAAGAGAACTGCTGGCTGAACAATATGCTCTCACAAATAACTAAATCATCTGCTCACTCTCTCTATGCTCCTTCTCCTAGTCACTCACAGGATACATATCTCCCATCCCCAACCATTCTTGTAATAGTAAGTTAAACCCTTCCCCTACTACATTCAGAAACCCAGTGAATCTCATTAATATTGCCTGAATATTTTCTGTTTCTTTTAGCTGTGCCCTCTGGAATTCACACTCAGTTTGTAATAAACTTTCCTATGTCCATGACTTTTTAATTTCAAATTCCCTTAATCTTCTGGCTCTTAGTGAAACCTGGATTCATCAGGAGGACATCAACGCTGTTGATGCTCTTTCGTATGTGGCCTACATTTTTCACATACCCCCAGATCTGAGAGCAGACAAGGTGGAGGTGTTGGTCAGCCCCAATCATTCAAATGTACTTTTCATGTTATTCCCCCAGTACCCTTGCCTCCTTTTGCGGTCCACACTGTCAGTCTACCGGTTCTTCTCCCTGTGAGTATCAGTTGTGTATCGCGCTCCGGGCCCCTCCCATCAGTTCTTGGACTACTTTACCACCGGTCTTCCACATTTGCTATCCTGTGACATTCCCACCCTCATCATGGGGAACTTTAACATCCCCATTGGTGATCCCCTCTCCTCATCTGCCACTCAAATTTTATTTCAAACCTCCTCCTTCAGCCTTTTACAGCTAATTAACTCACATTCCCATGAAGACGGAAATACTTTGGACCTGATCTTCTCTTGGCTTTGCTCAGTGCATAAATTTACAAACTCCCCTCTCCCTGGCCACAGTCTTCTATCATTATCTGTCAAAAGCTGTCACACCATTAAGGACACCCCCACTTTCCACAAATATATGAGCTACTAACACTCAAAAATTAATAAAAAATTTGCTGTAATCATTGATCCCAATTTCCTCCCTTTCATATTTTGACTCTGCACTGAAACATTAATGATACATTGCAGAGTGCCCTGGATGAAGCTGCACCTCCTACACATAGAACAACTTGGCACAGATGGTGACAACCCTGGCACACACTGCAAACACATTTCCTACAGTGGTGCACAAGGTGCACTGAGCATCTGTGGCGAAAACTCAATCTTGCTGGTGATAAGATTTCATACATTCATGCCCTTCACCTCTCAACAGAAACCTATTTCAACACCCTCATTACCTCACTATCCAACAATCCTAAATGTCTCTTTAACACTTCTCATTCCCTCCTCAATCCAAGAGTACAGACCCCAATAACTGACTTCAGTGCTGACTGATTCAATTAAAAAAATGACCATATCTGACAGGAAATTTTCTCCCAATCCCTTAATACCATGCACTGTCCTCCCTCCACCACTGCATTTTGCTCACTCTCTGTCTTTAAAACAGTCACGGAAGAAGAAGTGATCAGGCTCCTTTCATATTCTCACCCTACTACTTGCACTAGTGACCCTATTCTCTCACATCTCCTCCAGTCCATTTCCCCGGCTGTCACCATTCACCTTAAATATTTAACATTTCTATCTCTCATCTGGTATCTTTCCCTCCTCATTTAAAAACGCCAGCATATATCCATTTCTAAAAAAATCCCTTAGCCAAAACTGTGCTGCCAACCATAGGCTAATATCTTATCTTCCATTCATCTCTAAACTCCTGGAATGCTTGGTCCACTCCCGTCTTATCCGCTATCTCTCAGATAACTCTCTTCTTGACACTCTACAATCTGGTTTCTGCTCTTTACACTGGTAAAATTAATTATGTAATTCAAAATTACAACCTGTCCGACAAAAGAACAAGCCCTCTTCCTTCTATATTGTTGTAATAATTTAAAAGTTATGACTCTTGAACTAAGAGGAAAAAACAAAAACAGAAAAAGAAAAAAACACTCAGCTGGGAAGGGTTTAACGGTGCCCCATTTAATTTTGAGTACTTTTATTTTTAAGAATATTACACCAGTTTTTGGCTTTAAGGTATAAGGACAATTAGAGATGAAACACTGTAATGTCTAACCGGGGATATGAAATAGTCGTAGACTGCTGCAACAAAGCTGTAACATATTCTCCAAGTGCCATGTAAAATAATTTAGAAGTTAATTTTTTTTTCACTTAAATTAAATTTATTTGGTTAAACTTCTTAGTTGCTTAATTTGCTTCTAAATGATTGTGGGAACTAATTGAACTGAAATTTGTAGTCTGTGGTTTCAGTATCAACGTTCAGCATATTGCAAGTCAATTAGATTTAGTGAGAAACAACTACTTTATGGCATATGATTAAAAAACTTGACCAACTCAATTAGATTTTTAGTGAGAATTTGAAGCACTGTATAAACAACTATTGTAATCAGAGTAATTGAAGTTGAATGATAATTTTGCTACAGAATTAAATGAGAATTAGTGACTAAAGTATTACAGTTCATGAAGAATTAGAGCTAAACTGAATAATTTCCAAATTCAATATGGAATTGGAGAGTGGCAATCTGTAATATTTAGGGGTTATGCATAATAATTAGGAATATACAGAAGGTTAGGCTTCATGCACTTGATCACGTACAGTTCTCTTTTGTACAGTTGTAATTGTCCTTCCATACAAGTGTACGGAACCAAGTTTTGACTGGCCCATTGTGTTATGATTGGGTCACTGAGGAGGAGAGCAAGCCCAAGCTAAGCCACAGAAAACCAGAGAGGTTGGTAACTAAATGGATTGCAGACCCCTGATCCTATCCACACAACTATCAGTAGCCGTGGAGCGTGCCTACGATGATCCTAGATGCCTCGGCACAGTCGGAGAGCTAACCAAGCCTAAAGCAAGAAAGGGGAAATCTAAACTGCCCCAGAGTAGACCCCAAAGGAATAGATAGCCCCCAAACATATATTATCGGTGAGACAAGATGAAAACACAAACACAGGTAGGAAAATAGACTGAGAAAACGATGGGGCCCACACTGACTAGACAGGAAAGGAAAGACACTGTCTGCAATCATGCAAAAAACCCTGCAAAAAGGTCCAACACGTCTGATGCAAAAATACTGAAGTCGCACGACTTCGCCCACTATATCAGCACTCTGGTATATTCTGAAAGCAGAGCAAAAAGAGGCCAATCTAATAAGGGACAAAAACAAACTGGCACAAGCAGTAGCATCTGGATGGTGATTCAGCACTGCCCCAGCCGGAGCCGGCTGACCCACACAAAACTGAAATAGACAAAACCAGATCAAATGTGAACAGAATAGCAAAAGAACACTTAGCTGAGCATGCAGGGACTGAGCTGGAAACTAAGACCTCAGGAGGCAGGAAAAAAATCACCAGCAGGGATAGAGGGAGTCGGCTGTCTTAAATCCAGTCTGAAACCCCAGATCTCCAATCGTCATCCTCATTATCAGGTGTCAAGCCTCTGTTAATCAGATCAGCTCCATTACCTCCAGTAACCACCAGAGGGAGCCCAGAAAGAGAAATCGTAACCCCTCTGTCAATTTGACCAGCTCCACTAGCTTCAGTAGTAACCAGAGGTAGGCCAGAAAGCGAATTCACAACACCATAGGGTTGCATCCCCTGGTGGGCCCCCATTCAGAGTGGGTCTTTTACTTCCTATATATGATTATTAGTTGTCACAATACACTTGATTCTTTATGTACAGACAAAGACAGCATCTCATTATTCATTTAAAAAACTATGTATTTTATTATTTTATAAAAGCATAGATAAATGTGTGAATGAGGGTAAAGTAATATTGTATTATAATTGAGCAATGGGCCTGGGAGCCATTGAAACTGGTGGACTTTTCATACCCCAGTCCAGCACTAAATGGAACTATAGGAGGATTGGAGATGATAATTTGGCTGCGTGATCAGTGATAAGTCTCAACATTTTTGGACAAATAACCAATACCCACAGTATGATAGTCCTGACAGCTATTGACTTCTCGCAGCCAAAAAATCTGAAAATGATTTCATTGGTTAATCTTCTTGTGATGCCGAGTCATTTCTCACAGACAAGCTGTGAGTTGAAGTAGTCAACAAGTTAGAGGTGAATAGCAAGGAAAAAAAAAATATAAAGAGAGAAGAGACAAAGGCATAGTCAGGTACCGGTCCAAGGTCAAAATACCAAGAGGATATGAGCGTAAAAGGATCAGACAAATGGATGGTCAGAATGAGGTCCAAGGTCAGGCAGCGAAAGATCAACAAGCAAAGCACTAGGCACAGGCAGGATAAGGAGCAAATACTAAAGCAACTAAAGATGATAAATTGTCCCAAAAAAATGGAGGAACAGTCTTGAAGAATCATGCCTTAGGCTGATAAGGGGGTTTTAAAACCTTTAAAACCTGAAGCGGAAAAAAGCATTCAAAATAGTGAACATATAAACACCAAATTGGTAATTCAAAAGAAATTAATTGGCAGAGTCTTTTAAGTTTTTTTTTAACTTATTTTTCAGGGTTTTTTTTTGAGAGAACACACTCCAAAAATCTCTTAAAATACTCTGTCCACACAGCTTTATATTGCCGAAGACACAACAAAAAACACAAATATCCTAAAATAAAATAAAAAATAAACTGCAAATAATGCATAAAGGTAATAATAATAAGGGTATTTAGTATACATGATATAAAGTAACAAATATACAATGGCGCTTCCTAATGTGGAAAAAATTGGATATACAGTATATAAGATAACCACTGCTGGTATATATATTGGGTCTGTGCGCACCCAAAGAAGAAAACAATATGCAATTGAAGGAAATACCTGCGCTGGTAAACTATATCCAAATATAATATTACTTGACAAATCCCCTTAGGGAACAAAGGTTATAAGAAACAAGAAAATGACCAAACTTTAGGTGAAAAATCAAATAAAGCATGTAATAACCTTGATAGGTATGTGTGATAAGAGCCACCATTTAAAATGAGTGTGGGTTGATGTACCACTTACTTCATATTAGTTGTGGAGCTGCAAATAGGTCCAGCGTGTACCACATGTAATGATGGCCATACCGCGGTAGTGGAAGCAGAGACGCAGCACCAAGGAGGCGTTCCTCCTATAAACAGCGGTGTGATAGCATCTCTGTAGCTGACAGCCCTGATGAAGAAGGTCCGTAGACCTTAGAAACGCGTTGGCATCTATTTTGGCCTGCACGCGCTCCCTTCCTTTCCCTCCGGTGATGTCACCTGATCTCCTCTCCTTCGCTCCAGCCGCTGCTCGCCGGCGGCGCCTCTCGGCCGGAGTGCGCCGCCATTGTTTTTCACATCCAGCGGCTGTCAGCTCCAGAGACGCTATCACACCACTGTTTATAGGAGGGATGCCTCCTTGGTGCTGCGTCTCTGCTTCCACTACCGCGGTATAGCCATCATTCCATGTGGTACACGCTGGACCCATTTGCAGCTCCACAACTAATATGAAGTAAGTGGTACATCAATCCACACTCATTTTAATTGGTGGCTCTTATCACACATACCTATCAAGGTTATTACATGCTTTATTTGATTTTTCACCTAAAGTTTGGTCATTTTCTTGTTTCTTATAACCTTTGTTCCCTAAGGGGATTTGTCAAGTAATATTATATTTGGATATAGTTTACCAGCGCAGGTATTTCCTTCAATTGCATATTTAGTAAACATAATTTTGGTCAAAATGATGTGCAAGCCATCCTGCCACGTCAAGGCAACCCTTGTGGCAGAGTCCCTAACTCTAGTATTTAAAACCTTTCCACTTGCCAAGTGACGTGAATGTGAACAAGGATCGAGCGATTGAACCACTAGTAAAAGCATAGGCCAGACAGGATGGGTTTCACAGCTCAGAAAAAAGGCGGTCACACCCTTATATGCACAGAATGCACACTGAAATAAACAAAAAACTGGAATCTGAACTGGGAAAGTAAGTTAATGTGTATGCACAATGTAAGTGCATATTAAACACAAGACCAGAGCAGCATGCTCAGCTGCTCTGTGTAATGGTCTTGTGTTTAATATGCACTTACATTGTGCATACACATTAACTTACTTTCCCAGTTCAGATTCCAGCTTTTTGTTTATTTCAGTGTGCATTCTGTGCATATAAGGGTGTGACCGCCCTTTTTCTGAGCTGTGAAACCCATCCTGCCTGGCCTATGCTTTTACTAGTGGTTCAGTCGCTCGATCCTTGTTCACATTCATGTCACTTGGCAAGTGGAGAAAATCTGTGGAGAAAATCCAATCTACACGAAGATTTCATCCATTATAAGCTTATGCTTAGAACATAAAACACTGCCCTTCACCTCTCAAAACAAACCTATTTCAACACCCTCATCACCTCACTGTCCAATAACCCTAAACGTCTCTTTGACACTTTTCATTCTCTACTCAACCCAAGAGTACAGGCCCCAATCACGGAGCTCCGAGCTGACGATCTGGCCAATTACTTCAAAGAAAAAATTGACCTGATCCGACAGGAAATTATCTCCCAATCACCTCATACCATGCACTGTCCTCCCTCCCCCACTGCATCTAGCTCACTCTCTGATTTTGAACCAGTCACAGAAGAAGAAGTAAGCAGGCTCCTTGCATCTTCTCGCCCAACCACTTGCACCAGTGACCCATTTCTGTCACATTTCCTCCAGTCCCTTTCCCCTGCTGTCACCCCTCACCTAACTAAAATATTTAACCTCTCTCTCTCTTCTGGTATCTTTCCCTCCTCATTTAAGCATTTCCATCATACATCCACTACTTAAAAAACCATCCCTCGACCAAAACTGTGCCGCTAACTGTAGACCTGTCTCTAATCTTCCCTTCATCTCTAAACTCATGGAACGCCTTGTCCACTCCCGTCTTATTCGCTATCTCTCAATAACTCTCTTCTCGACCCTCTCTAATCCGGTTTCCGCTCTTTACATTCTACTGAAACTGCCCTCACTAAAGTCTCTAATGATCTACTAACAGCTAAATCAACTGGTCATTACTCCATGCTAATTCTCTTGGATCTCTCTGCAGCATTCGACACTGTGGATCATCAGCTCCTCCTCACTATGCTCCGTTCCATTGGCTTCAAGGACACCATTCTCTCCTGGTTCTCCTCCTATCTCTCTGACCGCTCCTTTACTGTATCATTTGCTGGTTCCTCCTCCTCTCACCTTCCCCTTACTGTTGGGGTTCCTCAATTATCAGTCCTAGGCCCACTCATCTTCTCTTTGTGCACTGCCCCTATTGGTCAAACAATCAGTAGATTTGGTTTCCAGTACCATCTCTATGCTGACGACACCCAATTATACGCTTCTTCTCCTGATATCACGCCAGCCTTTCTAGAAAACACCGGCGATTGTCTAAACGCTGTGTCTAACATCATGTACTCACTATATCTGATACTGAACCTGTCAAAGAGTGAACTCCTTGTGCTTCCTCCCGCTACTAATGTACCTATACCGGATATTGCCATTTCTGTGTGTGGTTCCACTATTACTCCCCAACAACATGCTCGCTGTCTTGGGGTCATACTTGACTCAGAGCTTTCCTTTGCCCCCCACATTCGATCACTGGCTCGCTCTTGTCATCTGCACCTCAAAAGCATTTCTAGAATTCGACCTTTTCTTACTTTTGACTCCTCAAAAACTCTTACTGTTTCTCTTATTCATTCTTGTCTCGACTACTGTAACTCTCTTCTAATCGGTCTCCCTCTTACCAAACTCTCCCCTCTCCAATCTGTCTTGAATGCTGCAGCCAGGATCATATTCCTCACCAATCGTTACACCGATGCCTCTACCTTGTGCCAGTCATTACACTGGCTACCCATCCACTCCAGAATTCAGTATAAACTTATTACACTCACCCACAAAGCCCTCCATGACTCAGCACCACCCTACATCTCCTCCCTTGTTACAGTATACCACCCTACCCGCGCCCTCTGTTCTGCTGATGACCTGAGGTTAGCATCCTCAATAATCAGAACCTCCTACTCCCATCTCCAAGACTTTACACGTGCTGTGCCAATTCTTTGGAATGCACTTCCCAGGTCAATATGATTAGTCCCCAATCCCCACAATTTTAAGCGTGCCCTGAAAACACATTTATTCAGACTGGCCTATCACCTCAACACATTAACCTAATCTATCCCTGTGTGGCACAGCCAAAAGTTTTACCATAACCAGGTTCACCGCATCATGTTCCCACATGCTTTATCCTTCCATTAGCCCTCTGCGTCTGTACTGTTACACACTTAACAATATGGCTGGTCCAAACAATCAGGGCAACTGTTACCACCCACCTTTCGTGTCTACCTCTTTCCTCATACACTGTAAGCTTGCGAGCAGGGCCCTCATTCCTCTTGGTATTTGTTATAATCTATGTGATTATTGTTATGCTGTAATGTCTATTGTCTGTACAAATCCCCTCTAAAATGTAAAGTGCTGCGGAATATGTCAGCGCTATAGAAATAAAATGTATTACTTATTATTATAAATGGAAAGGTTTTAAATACTAGAGTTAGGGACTGTCCCACAAGGGTTGCCCTGACGTGGCGGGATGGCTTGCGCATTATTTTGATCAAAATTATGTTTACTAAATACCCTTATTATTATTACCTTTATGCATTATTTGCAGTTTATCTTTTATTTTATTTTAGGATATTTGTTTTTTGTTTTGTCTTCTCTGTGTAATCGTCTTGTGCTTAATATGCACTTACATTGTGCATACACATTAACTTACTTTCCCAGTTCAGATTCCAGTTCTTTATTAGCTTTATATTGCCGTAGACAAATACTATAATTTCCTGCAAATAATGCTCCAAAGTGAAAACAATGAAAGCAAAACTTAGAGCAAATAATTCCTGAAACAATTAACTTTCCAGCATATTTATGAGATTGATTTAATCATCTTCACAGTTTGACTTTTTTCCACTTTAAAATGTGAACTGATGCATTGAGATACATTCATAATTGCTTTATTGGGACAAAGATGTTGTAAATCCGTTTGTTAAAAATTTTGCATAATTACAATGTAATCATTATGGGGCTTCAGAAAAATCCCAAATTATTTGAAATTGCAAATGGATTCACTGTACATTGCTAAACTTTTGAAGCTTGAAGTATTATGAACTGTAACTTTAATTTGTGTTTTAATTGGAAAGGGAATCAACAGATGCATGGGTACCAGAGTGCAAACCGTGCTATCCATTGGATCATGCTATAATATTAATTTTCAAAATTTCACTAAATCCATAGACTGGAATATGAATATTATTGGGCAATAACATGGATACATATCTACTAGTTCTCATAAAATTTCTTTAGGCCTCCTTAAGACACCAGTGATTTTTCTTCAACGTAAAAATGGTCTGGCTTTCATCAGTGTTTTGGATCAGATTTTCATCAGTGTCAGGCCACGTTCACACGTTCAGTATTTGGTCCGTATTTTAAATCAGTATTTGTAAACCACAACCAGGAGTCGAACAATCAGAGGAAAAGAATAGAAACACGTCATCACTTTTTCAACAATTTTTCATTCACTCCTGGTTTTGGTTTAGAAATACTCTTGTTAAAAACTGAACAAAATTCTGAATACATGAACAGTGGTGAGTGTTTTATCAGTGTTTTTCTTGGATAAAAAAAAATTGGAAAGCTTCTTCTATTTTTCTTTGCGGATCTGTGTTGCACATTTTTTTTAATGGATAGAATATGTACCCATTATAATCTATGGCGGCTTTCACATGTCTGTATTTTTATACGGACCATGTGTCCATGCAAAACACACTGAGACATGCTCGCTTTCTTTTGGCGGCTCGAATGACAAGGGCCAATACAAGTCGGGGAGAAACATTTACAGCAAATGGATGGCATCCGTGTTTAACATTGCAAAGTATAGGAGAAGGTTTGTAATTTATTGATTTATTCATCCATGAAAAATACTGATGGCGCTGATGACAAAAACGGACATACTGATCAAACGCTGATGACACACTGATCCAAAAAAAATGTAAAAAATGAACAGCACACAGATGGTAATGTGTGCCTTTAAAAGGTCCTCACAAGCCCATAGACTTGTATGGGTAGTTTTGATCAAAAATTTCAATTGTCTCTTCAGAGAGGAACCTAGTGGCACCTATATGAAGTAGCAATCCTAAAAGTCATTATCAACCCGTTAATGAGACATGTCACATAACATAGGATAAAAGCCAAAAAGAAAAATCTCAGTTTGAAGACACTGTGTTTCAGGGTACTGCCCCTCATCAGTGCAAAGTGACATCTGGTTTGGCTGTGTGAGAGGTGTCTGACCGGGGTCCAAGGGGTAACGTTTCTCCTTGCGGCGAGTGACATGCCAAACCTGCCATGCTGAAGTGAGGACACTTTTAAGGTACAATGCTCCTCTGGAAAATATGCAAATTGTCTCTTCAGAGGGGAAAAGGACTAGAACTACAGTGACGCCTATTGGAAGTAGTAATCCTAAGAGTTAATATCGACAATTTAATGTGCCTTGTCACATAACTTAGGATAAAAGCCAAAACCAAAATATCAATTGGATTTGGATCAATAAAGGACATGTCTTTGCATTTTTTTAATGTTTTTTATGAATACACGGTCACCCCAAAAATACATGCATGTGAACAGCTCCATAGATTCTAATGGGTACGAGTTCCATCTGAGAAAAACCATGGATAAAACACATACGTAAAAAACATCTGTATGACGTTTTACTACTAGACAAGACACTTTGTTGTTATTTAAAGGTCTCTCCAGATCCCAAAACATAATGAGGAGTGCTCAATTAGTGGAGGATAAATTCAAGGTACAGTTAGGTCCATATATATTTGGACAGAGACAACATTTTTCTAATTTTGGTTCTAGACATTACCACAATGAATTTTAAACAAAACAATTCAGATGCAGTTGAAGCTCAGACTTTCAGCTTTCATTTGTGGGTATCCACATTAAAATTGGATGAAGGGTTTAGGAGTTTCAGCTCCTTAACATGTGCCTCCCAGTTTTTAAAGGGACCAAAAGTAATTGGACAGATTAAATAATTGTAAATAAAATGTTCATTTCTAGTACTTGGTTGAAAACCCTTTGTTGGCAATGACTGCCTGAAGTCTTGAACTCATGGACATCACCAGATGCCGTGTTTCCTCCTTTTTGCTGCTCTGCCAGGCCTTCACTGCAGTGGTTTTCAGTTGCTGTTTGTTTGTGAGCCTTTCTGTCTGAAGTTCAGTCTTTAACAAGTGAAATGCATGCTCAATTGGGTTGAGATCAGGTGACTGACTTGGCCATTCAAGAATATTCCACTTCTTTGCTTTAATAAACTCCTGGATTGCTTTGGCTTTATGTTTTGGGTCATTGTCCATCTGTAGTATGAAACGACGACCAATCTGTTTGGCTGCATTGGCTGGATCTGAGCACACAGTATGGCTCTGAATACCTCAGAATTAATTCGGCTGCTTCTGTCCTGTGTCATATCATCAATAAACACTAGTGACCCAGTGCCACTGGCAGCCATGCATGCGCAAGCCATCACACTGCCTCCGCCGTGTTTTACAGATGATGTGGTATGCTTTGGATCATGAGCTGTACCACGCCTTCGCCATACTTTTCTAATTCCATCATTCTGGTAGAGGTTGATCTTGGTTTCATCTGTCCAAAGAATGTTCTTCCAGAACTTTGCTGGCTTTTTTAGATTTTTTTTAGCAAAGTCCAGTCTAGCCTTTTGATTCTTGATGCTTATGAGTGGCTTGCACCGTGCAGTGAACCCTCTGTATTTACTTTCATACAGTCTTCTCTTTATGGTAGATTTGGATATTGATACGCCTACCTCCTGGAGAGTGTTGTTCACTTGGTTGGCTGTTGTGAAGGGGTTTCTCTTCACCATGGAGATTATTCTGCGATCATCCACCACTGTTGTCTTCCGTGGGTACTCAGGTCTTTTTGCATTGATGAGATCACCAATGCTTTCTTTCTTTCTCAGGATGTACCAAACTGTAGATTTTGCCACTCCTAATGTTCTAGAAATTTCTCGGATGGGTTTTTTCTGCTTTTGCAGCTTAAGGATGGCTTGTTTCACCTGCATGGAGAGCTCCTTTGACCGCATGTTTCCTTCACAGCAAAACCTTCCAAATACAAGCACCACACCTCAAATCAACTCCAGGCCTTTTATCTGCTTAATTGAGAATGACATAAGGAAGGGATTGCCCACACCTGTCCATGAAATAGCCTTTGAGTCAATTGTCCAATTACTTTTGGTCCCTTTAAAAACAGGGTGGCACAGGTTAAGGGGCTGAAACTCCTAAACCCTTCATCCAATTTTAATGTGGATACCCTCAAATGAAAGCTGAAAGCCTGAACTTCAACTGCATCTGAATTGTTTTGTTTACAATTCATTGTGGTAATGTCTAGAACCAAAATTAGAAAAATGTTGTCTCTGTCCAAATATATATATGGACCTAACTGTAAATACAATTCAAATCTCATCAGATCCGTTCATCTCTTGATAGAACATGTAACCATAAAAGTCTATGGTGCTATTCATATATACGTAGGATAAAGAAAATCATATGTCTGAATGAGGCCATATGATAAGGGTGTATGTGCATCTATTTGTTTTTTTTATCTGTGCATCTGCTATCATTCTACAGAAAGTATTGTTTTTCAAAGGAAGCTTGCAAAAAGTTTGCTAAAATTTTACCACTAAAAGAATAGCACAGTGTCATAGGAGATAGCATTTCCCTGTGTTGAAAAAGTGAAATCTTATCTTGCCTTTTAAAGGATTTTTCAAATGATCACCAACCTGTAACACCAAGTAATATAGTTTCTAGAACTGTATAAAGGTTTAGTGTGGGATTAAAGCTGGATGATACACAAAATTATACCTTGCACTGCAAAAAGACACTTTACTTTTTAGCTCGAGTGCTTTAATGCTCAGCAGTCACTGACTTGTCATAGGGATTCTAGGAAATGATCCAAAGAGTGATTCTTTTCAAAGGTTGCAAATGTATTTTTACATAAGCTGAGATCCTCACATCCAGTGCTGTGAAAACGTATATTCTCTTCCAGATGTACTATAATATTGGATATTTGCTACATTCTTTAGTTAGACATCGGCAATATTGCACCATGCATTATTATCATTGCCAACAGAAACCATGAACCCATAATGGACACTCTCAGCCACTGTCGAGATCTGTTGCTCAATAGATTTGGCTCTTGTGGCTTCTGTTATGGGAGTTTTATTTGTATTTGTTTATATCTTGTCACAACATCCGTTTGGGTTCAAGTCAGATTAGAATTAGGTAATTGATAAAGCGTCATATGTTTTCCTTCAGAAATTCATATGGATGCTTCATGTTTCCTTGATTTTTTTCCTATGTGTCATTTTGGAAAGTTTGTCCTGAGGAAGAGGTCCTGCATTGACCTCAAAATGCGTTGACTTTAAAAAAAACTGTGAAATAAAGTTTTTCAAGTATACCATCTGGTCATCAATCTCCATCAGCAGCGCATCAAGAGACACTTCACCCGCATTCCATTTTTGCTTGGTCCCTTCGGACTCGTGTCCTGAAGTAGCTGATTTATGTGTAACACCCGTTGCTTAGGTGCAACTTTACCAAGTTAGAATATTCACTGTCCTTAACCATGTTGTTTTCTTTTAAGACCCTATTATGCTCCTTTGTAGTCCAGTTTCTGCACCTCCATTTTGGAAAGTTTGTTGCACCATGTTTGCTGACTCTCTACTCTTTTCAGTCTGAGCTAATTGTTATTTTTCCAATTTTGTATTTTCTTCAACTACTTTTTAGAGTCATAACATTTTTTTTGTTGAACTTGCGATATAAGGACTTGTCTTTTCTGTTATCAATACAAGTACAAAAATGGCAATTCCCGAACTGTCCTTAGGCTCTCAACCTCAATAGGAACCCCACAATTGCATCTCTGAGAGCTTTGATGGGGCAAGTAAACAGACCCTTAGATTTACCCACTTAAAAGGATATTTTCCAATCAGCTGGGCCTGACTATACATTCACCTATCTGTAATCATTAGTAATTTATGCCCATTGAGAGTTTTAAATGGGATTGAAATAAGCTGTGGGGAAGTTGCTTCGTCAAGTAGTATTATGAGGGAATTCCCAGACCTGAAAATGATCACCTATCCATAGGAGAGCAAGAAAATAACATTGTCTTTGGAGAGCAGATGGTGACCTGACCTGGAAAAGACATAGTACTAGGAAGATGGTGACAATCCTTCTTTGAGTGAGAGTCGCAGAGGTAGTCCAGAATGAGCTTGTCTTTAGTTTCGGGAGGTTAAGCTGTGGAAGATCTGAGAGAGATGTCAATCCTGGGGGAAGCTAAGGAGAGTTTGTTAATAACTTATTGGTTTAGTCCTCAGCTTGTAAGGAACAGTACGAGCAATATTTGGAAGGATGTTGGATGCCCTATCATCTGTAGTATGGCCTGGACTGATCTGGGATATTCTTGAGCCAGCACAATTGGTAGTCTCAGGGGATCTTAGAGTAATATCAAGTTTGGATTTAGTGTTTGTCCTCCTTAAAAAAGTCTATGAAATTACTGCAAATATATTTTATTGTGTTAAATTGCCATTGTCAGTGCGAATTTAACTATCATCAGTGGTGTCCGTTGAGTACCATTGAGCAGTCCATAATTGAAGTTGTGTTAAGATTGATCTCAGAAATTGTGTTCCTGATTGTTCACCTTTTCCTTACCCGCCATAGTAACCAGCAACTATAATACTTACTCACTCTATTTAAAGGGTACTGTAGCCGTCAAGCCTAACAAGCCTCCTTTGTAAATTGTAACCACCAAGCATAATGTACTATTGCTACATGAGAAAAGGAAAGTCGCTTGTTCTATCAACCGCTCCAGTAAATAATTTTTTCTTTAAAGAGTAAACTTTCACTACTGCTTACAGTGGCAGGTAAAACTTTGGGCACCCCTGTCCAAAATTACTGTTATTGTAAACAGATAGGCAAGCTGAAGAAGACATTATCTCTAAATTGGCTAAATTTAAAGGTGGCACATTTCCTTTGTATTTTAGGCAAAAAATATTTATACGTTGTCATTTCTTACATTTTAAAAATTCCTGGGTTCTCTTGCATGCACTGCTATTTTGATGATGTCTAGATCAGGAGACTGAGGGCCATTGCAAAAACTTCAGCTTGCACAATTTTAAGTAGTCTACTGTGAATTTTGACGTGTGTTTAAGATCATTATCCATTTGTTGAAGCCATCCTCTTTTCAACTTCAGCTTTCTCCCAGATGGTGTTATGTTTTGCATCAAGAATTTCTTGAAATTTAATTGAATCCATTCTTTCTGTGAAATGTTCCCAGTGCCATTAGCTGCAACAAAACCCCAAAGCATGATTGCTCCATTCTCCATTCTTAATGGATGGCGAAATGATCTGTTCTTGAAATTCTGTCCCCTTTTTTCTCCACACATACCTTTGATCATTGTGGCCAAAGAGATCTATTTTAACCTCATCAGTCCACAGGACTTGTTTCCCAAATGCATTAGGCTTGTTTAGATGTTCTTTTGCATACTCCTGACACTGAACTTCATGGGAAAGATGCAGGAGAGGTTTTCTTCTGATAACTCTTCCATGAAGGGCATATTTGTGCCAGGGTCTCTGAACAGTGGAACAATGTATCACAACTCTAGAATCTGCTTAATCTTTCTGAAGGTATTTTGCAGTCAAGAGGAGGTTCAGATTTGCCTCTCTAGCAATTCTATGAGCAGCTCTTACTGAAATTTTCCTTGGTTTTCCAGACCTTATTGTGACTGCTACTGTTCCTGTTAACTGCTATTTCTTAATTATATTTAGGACTAATTAAAGGGCAAATGCTTTGCTATCTTCTTATAGCCTTCTTCTGATTTGTGGGCTTCCACCATTTTCATTTTCAAAGTGCTAGGCAGCTGCTTAGAAGAACCTATGCCTGCTGTTTTTTGGCACCAGGCTAGAGGAGGTTGAGTTTTTATAAAGCTGGGAAATTTCCATGACCTGGCCTTTCCTAACGATAATAGACAACAAGCCATAACCCTGAAAAGCTAATTAAGGTCTGAAACCAAAAAGTTACCTGAACACATAAATCTTCAGGGGTGCCCAAACATTTGCATAGCCCATGTTACTGTCACGACTGTAGCCGCAGACGCGGCCCAGCAGGCACCTCCACGCCATGGCGAGGGGGCGGGCATCGCCCGGGGACACAATATGGACCCTCTATACCACAGAGGGGGACCCGGGCCTACCCGAACTAGGGAAGGGCAGCGACCGGGATTCTGTGGCAGCTGAGCATGTTGACAAAGAAGACACGTAGGACTAGATAACACCGCACAACTTCAGGTATAAATAAAGTAAAGTTTACTTAAAGTAAAGTCACAGTGCATAGACCAAACAGGGCTAAACCAGGCCCCGATTCCACACCTCCCAGAAGGGTATTACCCTAGTGGACCCCAAGCCACCATCGGATCACCGAGGCACTCATAAGCGGGACATTGGGACACAGGCAGGACATCAGGACACATGAGGTCATCAGGACATCACAGTACACGAGGTCATCAGGACACATGAGGTCATCAGGACATCAGGACACACGAGGTCATCAGAACATCAGGGTCACCCACAGGACATCAGAGTCACTGGCCGACATCAGACAGGAGTCGTTTGGTTCCGGACATCCAACACGACCTACAGGCACCACTGCAGTCATCCAGCTCCAGGCTCCAGGCAGCGGTCATCAGGTTCCAGACTGCGGTCGAGAGGCTCTGGGCATCGGACCTAGAAAGGAATTCAAGTGTGATGGTGCTAACACCGCAGGATTGCTGGGCCTGCATGGAGCTAGCACCGCATGGTAGTCAGAGCACAGCATAGTAGAGGCTCAGCAGGAACACCGGTTACAAGAGTCTCAGAGTCACTAGGTGCGGGGCTCCAACCATAGGGGGACTCCAGGAACATAACACAGCAGACAGTTCAGACATGGTCAGGTACAGGACAGGTACAGGATCAAGGATTCAAGCCTGGATACACCGCCTCTAGGCCAGGGTGAATTTAGACAGGGTCAGGTACAGGACAGGTACAGGATCAAAGATTCAGGCCCAGATATACCGCCTCTGGGGCAGGGCGAGGGAACAGGATAGGTACAGCATCAGGGATTCAAACCTGGATACACTGCCTCTAGGCCAGGGCAAATTTAGACAGGGTCAGGTACAGGACAGGTACAGGAACATGGATTCAGGCCAGGATATACCGCCTCCGGGGCAGGGTGAGGGAACAGGATAGGTACAGGGTCAGGGATTCAAGCCTGGATACACCGACTCTAGGCCAGGGTGAATGTAGACAGGGTCAGGTACAGGACAGGTACAGGATCATGGATTCAGGCCCGGATATACCGCCTCCGGGGCAGGGTGAGGGAACAGGACAAAGCAGGAATCAAGGCAGGGAATTTGATACCATAACCGAGACAGATGAGGTCCACAGACAAGAGACACACATAGCAAAGTCCAGGAGCTTTGTGAGTTGTGAGTAGCTCTGGCCCCGCCCATAGGGTAGGGTAAGGTTATAAAGGAGCTGCCCCTCAGCAATTGGCTGGGGACAGCGTTTCAAGTACACACACTAACCCTGATAAAAGCAGGGAAGGTGTGGCTGCGCATGCCCCAAGCACACACAGAAACCATTACAGCACAGTCAGTGCAGGAACTGCAGCCTAGAGCACCTGGCAATGGCTGCCAGCCAAGACACACGTGGAAAGTCATGCACCAGCTGCAAATGACCTCGCAACCCGCGGACAGCTTCCATAGCGGCAACCAGGGACCGCACATGCAGATGGTCAAGCAGCAGAGCAAAGACCTAACAACACATGTGCAGCTACGCAGCAGAGCAGGGAACTGAGCAGGCTCCATACAGGTAAAAGCCAGCAGTATCCCAGCTCAATTAGGGGGAAAGGAGTAAGGGGTTAAATCAAACACATGAATTGTCACGCCATCAAGCAGATACAGACAGAATGGCGTGACAGTTCCTTTTTGTAATTTTTAAAATGTAAAAGATGACACAATATTTTTTTTGTCTAAAATGCAAAGGAAATGTGTCATCTTTAAATCTTTAACTTTATACCTTTTAGAGATTATTTTATCTTCAACTTGCTTAACTGTTCAAAATAACAGTCATTTTGACCACTGGTGCCCAAACCTTTAGGGTATGTGCACATGGTCAGTAAATGCTGTGGGTTGAACGATGCGTACTTGTGCAGCATCCAGCCCGCAGTGTCCAGATGTTACAGCATAGTGGATGGGATTTCAAGAAATCCCATACCCACTATGCGTCCAGAGATGCTCGCGGCTCACCCGCGGAGACGGACATACTGCACATCTTTCCAGACCGCAGCATGTCACCAATAGGAAATGTCACCAATAGGATGTATTGTGAATCCGCATAGTTCAGAGATGTCTGGGGTCTTCATTATGAAGACCTCAAACATATGGACAATGGTATCAGTTACAAAATATACTTGACACCACAATAATGGCCACAGCACAATATAATATGATAAAATAACAATTTTGTTTTCACAATAGATATGAATAAGGAGAATTGATGCACAAAGGGTTAAATGGTTTAGAATCTTTTAGAAACATTGCATTACAAGACTGATGGGTCATTTTTTGTACTAAAAGGGTCTACAGTCTTTACCACTGGACTGGCAAGGGCATTGATTTAAGGTGATAATACTCTTGGGTTATTAGGTCAATATCTTTTGGTTCTAATATCTGGAGAAGTCATAGATGGAATAGTGACGTGATATTTCACTTTCTGTGTCAGTTTTCATTTTTCACATACCACATCCACAGAAGACTGTCATATCCGTAGTCATCTTTGAGAGTTAAAATATGTAAAGTTGATGATGTAGATGTACTTCTGTCTCAGGAGAGGCCCATCGAGAAAAGCTCTGTAAGCAACAGATCTGTTACAGAAACTGCATGTGTATTTCAAATACTTTAATGAATAAGAGGCATTTTAAACAAATCTGTTTCTACCAGAATATCCCAAAGGTAATGAAAGGGCTTGGAAAAAATACATCAAGCAGATAAAAACACTTCAAAAGAATTTCCCATGACACTGTACTTATGACCTCCTTCTTTGAAAATCTATTGTATACGGAAATGTCCAAATAAAATTATCTTTCTCTATGCAGTGTACAGCATGTGTACTAAGCAAATATTAATTAGTGGCTTCTTCTAACATTTTGTGAGATATTAGTCTACAGTTAGGGAAATACACTTCTCTACATTGTAAGTGAATGCCAAAATGTAAAAGTTGTGAAATTATGAAATTAACGGTATTCATAGACATCTGCGCGTGGTGTTCATACTGAATAAATCGGGATATTTGGATAATTTAAATCTTGTCATGATTTAACTCTCATATCATTTTCATTCCTGTAATTTCCATAATTCCATAATTTTTCATTGTTGTTGCTGCAATTTCAATATTGAGAAGTGAAGTAATTATAGGAGTGATCGAGATTATTTTGATATTACACCAAAATATGTACAGTAGTAAAACCAAGTATCAACGGAGTTTTAGTACCCTGACCACTATGTCAAAACAAGGGCAAAGTGATGAAAGCATTTCAATATTTTGGGATTTGATGACCAGGCTCATTTCAGTAAATTTTCACTTAATAATTACTTTTTTCCATTAATAATTAAATGGCTATCACAGCTTGTAAACTCTTTATGTAACCAGAAGAGTCTTTCAGTTTTTGCTTAAGGGATTTTCATCCATTCTTCCTTGGACAATACTTCCAGTTCTGTGAGATTCCTGGGTCGTCTTGCATGCACTGCTGTTTTGAGGTCTTGCCACAGATTTTCAATGATGTTCTTACCAGGGGACTGTGAGGGCCATTGTAAAACATTCAGCTTGCACCTTTTGAGGTAGTCTATTGTGGATTTTGATGCGTGTTTAGAATCATCTATTGTTGAAGCCATCCTGTTTTCAACTTCAGCTATTTTACAGATGGTGTTATGCTCGCATCAAGACTTTGTTGAAATGTTATTGGATCCATTCTTCCCTCTACCTACAAAATGTTCCCCATGCCACAGGCTGCAATACAACTCCAAAGCATGATTGATCCACCCCATACTTAACGGTTGGTGAGATGTTCTTTTCCTGAAATTCTGTGCCCTTTTTTTCCACAGACACCTTTGATCATTGTGGTGAAAGAGTTCTATTTTAATCTAATCAGTCCACAGGACTTATTTCCAAAATGCATCATCTTGTTTAGACCTTCTTTTGCATACTTCTGACACTGATTTTTATGGTGAGGATGCAGGAGAGGTTTTCTTCTGATGACTCTTCCATGAAGGCCGTATTTGTGCAGGTGTCTCTGATCACTAGAACAATGTACCACAACTCCAGAGTCTGCTAAATCTTTCTGAAGGTCTTTTGCAGTCAGGAGGAGGTTCTGATTTGACTCTGTAGCAATCCTATGAGCAGGTCTTACTAAAATTTTTCTTGGTCTTCCAGACCTTATCGTCACCTCTACTGTTTCTGTTAACTGCCATTTTTTAATTTATATTTCAAACTGAGGAATGGACAACTTGAAAACGCTTTGCCATCTTCTTATAGCCTTCCCCTGGCCACTTCCATTTTCATTTTCAGAGTGCTAGGCAGTTGCTTAGAAGAACCTATGGCTGCTGTGTTTGGCACAAGGTTAGAGGAGGCTGGGATTTTGTAAAACTGGGAAATTAAGGTCTGAAACCTTGGTCAAAGTTATGTGAGCACATAAATCTCCGGAGGTAAAATGTAAAAGATGAAAATATTTATATTTTTTTTTGCCTAAAATACAAAGGAAATGTGTCATCTTTAACTTTAGCCCTTTTAGAGATCATTTCATCTTCAACTTGATCTGCAGTGTTCTGGGTTAACTCACTGAGCTGATCTGCGGTGAAAGCACTGACTTTTTCTCACAGTTCTGAGGTCACCGCAATTCAGCCAGGCTGAGAATGCAGCCTCAGTGACCTGTGGTAACCTCGATGAGGTCACTGATACTGTGCTCACAGCAGCTCATTCATCAGAGGTTCTGTTGTGAGTTCATTTTCCCCTTCACCATTGAGGTCTGATGAACTCCCTCTTCTGATGAAGGAAGGTAGTGAGGCTGATTACCAAACACCTGAGCTGGTAGAGGATGACTGGGTGACGGGAATTGCTGACTGGATATAAGGCAGCCGACGCCCTTCTGCCTCGCTGGTGATTTCTCTGAGGGATTCTAGGAGACCAGTCTGATTCCTGCTCCTCAAAAGCTAAGTTTTCTGCCTTGCTTTTTGCATTTGTGTTTTGGTTTTATTTTGCCTTGCTTTTCTGGATTCTGCCATTCCCTGCTGGGGTGAGATGAATTCCTTTGTGTCTTTTTGCTCTGTCTTCAGAAAATACCTGAGTACTGATATAGTCTTTTTGAAGCCTAGCATCTTCAGGGCCTTTTTCCCTGTCAGTCTGTTGGCTCTTGTTTTGATAGGGTTTTTGGCAGATTGCAGACAGCAGCTTTTCTATCCTGTCCTATCTAGTTAGCTTGGGCCCCATCATTTGCTCAGTCTATCTTTCTATCTGTGTTAGTGTTTTTTTCTTCTTGCTTCACCGTCATTATATGTTCGGGGCTGCCTATTGCTTTGGGGTCTGCTCTGGGGCAGTTTAGATTTCCCTTTCTGTCTTTAGGCTATGTAGTTCTCCGGCTGTGATCGAGGGGTCTAGGGCACCGTAGGAACCCCCCACGGCTACTGCTAGTTGTTGTTGATAGGTTCAGGGGTCTGCAATCCGATAGCTGCCAACTTCTCTGGTTTTCTGGACTTAGCTAGCATTTCTGTTTTTGCCTCCTACTGTGGCTCATTCATAACAGGTTCTCAGTTTGGCACCATTCAGGTTGAAAACTATTTATCCCTATACATGGGCTACAGCATGGAGCAAAACATCAGGCAGGTGAGGGATATTGTTGTTTTTTATTTTTTTTTATTACAGGAAACGAGGGCTTCAATGAAATGGGTTTTAGGTGAGTATAACTGTGTTTGTTATTTTTAAATAGAAAAGCAAAAGTATGTTTTGCTTTTATTTCAAATAAAATGCTTTATTCTTGCTGTGTAGTTATTTTTACAATACAACTAGGATAAGTAATGGATGTCTTATAGACACCTATCCATTACAAAACCTGTGAGCTTAATATCACCAGACAATACAAAGGTGACATCAACCCCACAAATATGAACCCCACTTGCCACTGCCACAGAGCAAAAGGGAAGAACCGGGCAAAGCACTGCAGTTGATGACGCATTTAGTTAATGTGCCTTTTCTGGGTAGTTGTGAGCTGCTATTTTTTGACTGAAGGTAAACATCCATAGCTGTTACCAGCCTGAGAACACCAACCCCTAGCTGTCTGCTTTAGCTTGGGTAGTTTTCAAAAATAAGCAGGATCCCATGCCATTTTCTTGAATATAAGTTTAAATAATTTAAAAAAGGCGTGGGGTCCCCTCTATTCTTGATAACCAACCCTGCTAAAGATGACAGCAGAGGGTTGCAGCCCGCAACTGTCAGCTTTGCCTGGCTGGTTATCAAAAATACAGAGGAAACCCGCATAAATTTTTTAAAAATTATTTAGAGCTCAGGTGTCAGCTGATGAATATTCCCTGCTCTTGATGTTATTAGTGTCAGCAGGTAGCAGCTGGTGGGAGTAGTAGTCCAATCAGCTGATGCCAGTGACCAAAGGTAAATCTTTTACCTATGCTCACAGCTGCGGACTCATGCTGTCATTTGACAGCATGGGAACCGCGGCTCTCTGACCATGGGTAATGATTTTACCACCGATCAGAATCAATATTTGCCGTGCTATCATGCACATGACAGAGTGGCAAGCACTAGATGACCCCCCCACTTAAGTGAATGAGGACCGGGTACTGTTCTGGTACCCAAACCAAACCTTTTTTTTTAACTGTTTGGTTTGCTCATATCTAATACTGACCAAAAAAATAAAGTTAATACTGTATTTGGGCATATTTGTGCAGCATGGTAAATAGTGTAACATTTAAAAAGCAAAAAACAGTGGCAGAATTAATGTTTTATTTATATTCCTTGTCATGAAGAGTTAACACAACTCGGCACACAAAAAAAGCCTTCATGTGAGTATGTCAACTAAAAACTACAAAAGTCATGGCTCTTGGAAGTCCACATTAAAAAAAAAAAGAAAAAAAGTTCTCATAAAGGTCAAAACTGGATGTGACACCAACCATAAGTTGCAATTTTTCTTATGTCATTTGTTTGGGGTATCATATATTTTCCTGCAAAATCACCTAACATTAGATAAATCGTGTTATGGTACTTGTCCAGCTTTTTGAAACACTGATTGACTGCAGCGGTCATGTGCGGGAATGCCATGTAGTTGCTGTGTGCTTTCTAAAATTACTAGCAATGAACCTGCCAAAGCTTTTGTGTTGACTTCGAGGGACTAAAGGGATGTGTACTGTTTTGGTTTTCTTGTGATTTTAGAAAATGTTCTGTTTTTTCACATAGCAGGACAACCCTTTAAATTTGTTGCAATTTAATTTAAAGACCGTGTTTAGCTATTGGATTGTCGATTTTTGTTTAAGGTTTAGCTTATTATATTCCCTTGGATGAAATAATGTAATTAGCGCAAGTGAGGTAAAATTTATAATAAATACCATCAACCCTAAAAAACTCTTAAAATAGATTATAGATTTTGTTGGTACCAGCTTCACTTGTTTCTTCACATTTTCTGAGGTTCCCATAGAATCAACAAGTGGGCAACCAATGTGCACTTTTCTGTCGCCAGATTATAGCCTGTCTATTCTAAGATCAACATAATGTAAAGACAGAGAGCTTGATTCCAGTGATATGTCACTTACTGGGCTGCTTGCTGTAGATTTTATAAAATTACTGTTTTATCAGCAAGAGATTATCACTACAGTACTAGTACACCTGTTGCCATGTAGTTCTCCATATTGATGAGTGCTGTGGGACCTCGCCCCCACCACTGACTGCCAACTTATTGCCTATACACAGTGTGCACAGAAAGCTACCAATCAGTGATGTGGACTGGGTTATACAGATCTCAGTATCCAGAGAACTAGTAGATCTGAAGCAGATAAAACAGGTTTTTTTTTTTAAAAAACTGAAGCAAGCAGCCCAGTAAGTGATTCATTCCTGGAATCTGGGTCTCAAGCTGCTCTCAAATTACATAATAAAATCCCGGTGACAGATCCTCTTAAGTCTTGGGGACAACAGATTACCAAAGTAAAGAACAATAGGGTGCCATAGTTAAAAACACCACTTAATTGTATGTTTGCTCCTGGTATATGTTACTTTTAGTTATTGTGCAAAAGGTGCAGATTTGCAGATGATTTTTTTTTTAAACTAGTTTTCACGGCGCATTGGATAATTAGAATTTTTGTATGTACCGGACTACCTTCAGGTAAGGTGGATAGATAAATACACTGTATGCCTGTTATCAGACTAAATATTTGGCTAACCTGCTGTGCTATTGAAGTTTCTTCCTGCTGAGAAAGAAAAGAATTAGAGAAATATGATGTTCTGCACTCTGGATTTTGATGAGATGCTGAATTCTATTCTACTTTATCAACTTGTTTGGGAAAAAAAGAGAAAGAGAAAGAATGTACAGTATACAAAATATAGCAAAATACATTTCCAGAATAGTTGGGCAAATGGCTTTAGCACGCTAGTTGCAGAGGAAGAGTTGGATTAGTGAAGGTTCCTTTTTAAAGGGAATCTGTCACCTAATTTTAGCCCTTTCAGCTGTTGGCACTGCCATCAGGGGCTTATCTACAGCATTCTGTAATGCTGTAGATAAGCCCCCGATGTAACCTGAAAGATAAGAAAAACGAGTCAGATTATACTCACCTGGTGGTCTGGTCCAGTCCGATGGGTGTCGCGGTCTGGTCCGGTGCCTCCCATCTTCTAGCGATGACGTCCTCTTCTAATTTCTCCCTCGGCTCCTGCGCAGGTGTACTTTATCTGCTCTGTTGAGGGCAGAGTAAAGTACTGCAGTGCGCAGGTGCCGGACCTCTCTTACCTTTCCCGGCACCTGCGCACTGCAGTACTTTACTCTGCTCTCAACAGAGCAAATATAGTACACCTGCGCAGGAGCCGCGGCAGAAGTAAGGAGGAGGGCGGCATTGCTAGAAGATGGGAGGCACCGGACCACGACATCCACCGCACCCGACCGCACTCCCCAGTGAGTATAAACTTAAGGCCCCGTCACACTAAGCGATATCGCTAGCAATATCGCTATACGTCACTGGTGTTGTGACGCAGCAGCAGCAATATTGCTAGCGATATCGCTATGTGTGATACTTACCTCCGACCGGCTCCCCGCTGATTATCGCTGATCGCGCGAGAACGTCCTGGGCTGTTTTTCGTCATCAGCTTCCTGCTGGGCTTCCTGTGGCGCCGACGAGCGACGTGTGGACGCGGGTGGCAGGACGTCAGGATCGCCTTGTCTGACAGGTAAGTAGCGACCCCCGACTGCTGCTATGTCGCTGGTGAGATCTGCCTGTGTGGCAGCTCACTAGCGACGACTTAGTGATGCACCAGTGATCCTGACTGTGTCATATCGCTGGTCGGGATCGCTGGTGCATCGCTAAGTGTGACAGTACCTTAACTCCTTTTCTATTAGCTTTCAGGTTACATCAGGGGCTTATGTACAGCATTACAGAATGCTGGAGATAAGCCCCTGATGGCGGTGCTGGCAGCTAATAGGGATAAAAATAGGTGACAGATTCCCTTTAATAGAGGACCTTTCACCAGTTTGAGCATGTTACCTAGCACATCATGGAATAGTAGCTGCAAGGCTGAATAAAATGTTGCTTATATATTTTAATTTCTCAAATCCATTGCAGAAATGTTAGTAAAGACTAAATGCTAATTTTTGCTAAGATCAATGGGGTATTAGAAAAAATACTTCCCTGGGACATTTACTTTTTACCTTCATGACTCTTTGATCAATCATAAGCAGGAGGCATCATGCAAGAGAATAAAAACGAACATGCGCCAGAAAAAGTCAGACCCGCCTTTCTCTGTGTGAGACATGTAATAACACATTTTCCTGCTTTCATCACTAATCTCAGTGTCAGGCTCTACTGTGATTACAAGCGGGCGAGTGGAGTATAGCAGAGCTTTGAGTCATTAGAAGCAACTCTTGCAGCTCTCCCCTCACTGCACTGTTAGCTGTACTCCCACTCCCTTTACACTCCCTGGTGTGAGAAGAAAGCTGCAAGAAGTGTGTGTAATGACATACAACTCTGCTCTACTCCATGACCCCACTTTAAAGCACATTCGTTGCCAGGAGTGAGATCACTGAGTAGAGTGATCATTACATGTCTCACACAGTCAAATCTGGGTCTGACACAATGTTCTTTTTTTCTCTGCATGACATCTCCTGGTTGTGATTGGTCAACGTCATACAGGGAAAAAAAAGTAAACACCCTTGGAGAAGAATCTCTACTAATGCCCCCTTTGTCTTAGTAAAAATTAGAATCCACACTTTCCTAGATAATATCTAAGTAACAAAGATGAGAAGTAAAAAAATAATATCTGTGTGTTTGCTAGCTCTGCAGCCACTATTTCATGATGAGGCCAGTTTAACATGCGGGAAATGGTGAAATACTTACCATTTACTTGTGTTGGTAATTTTTTGAGGGAAATACCTGGTATATTTCATAACAATCAATATTTAGGTAGCCCTAAGCACATTATCCTCAATATATAATTGAATAGCACTTACATACAGTCTACTGAACAAGTTTTAGGGTACCGTTACACCTAGCGACTCACCAGCGATCCCGACCAGCGATATGACGCGGTCAGGATCGCTGGTGAATCGCTAAGTGGTCGCTAGTGAGCTGCCACTCAGGCAGATCTCACCAGCGGGGATCGCTACTTACCTGTCAGACGCGGCGAGCCTGCGTCCTCCCGCCCGGCTCCACGCGTCGCTCGTCGTCACAGCAGGAAGCGCCGCAGGAAGTGGACGACGAGGAATGGTCCAGGAGCTTCTCGCGCGATCAGCGATAACCAGCGGGGGAGCCGGTTGGAGGTAAGTATCACATGCAGCGATATCGCTAGCAATATCACTGCAACGTCACAAAATCGGTGACTTTACAGCGATATTGCTAGCGATATCGCAGTGTGTAACGGGGGCTTAAGCCTCAGCGAATTATCAATTAGCAAATGCCGAAGGCTTTCTCCATGGTCAGTATGTCAAGCTTTGTTCTTATCACTTGAGCTAGAAACCTTTAGCAAAAAAGCCTAGCTTGATACAAGGGATATTGTTATCCACTAAAATTTGGCTTGCATCCATCAAATAAATAATAATAATAATAATATCAAGATTATTATATCATTTAATATAGTTTATTATTTATGATCAAAGTATTCCATGAATCTATTGCATGTAAAAGGCAAAGCATGAGTCCTAAATAAATAGTAGAATACATAAAACAACAATCAGAGACAGTAGTGTGCTACTAGAGAAAAATGGTAAAGCAAGTCCCTTTATCTCTTGTGATAATTAAGATTAGGACTTGAAATCTATATGCTGTGGGATATTCAGTCACTTCAATAGAGTCCCATGGGTCTGATCAGTGAGCCAACCATAATGAAAATGTAATAACAGGAGGGTAAATGTTTATATAGTCACAGTGAAGTAAAGCCAAATAACTATGTAATCTTTGGGATGTGGGGAATACCAAGGGGAACAGGAGAGCAAAAAGAAAAAGCAAAATACTAGGAAGGATTAAATTAGATTAGAATCATGGGTAAATCATTTCCTTGCTACAAGTCAAAGTTTGCATACATCTCTGCTATTAACCATTGCCATGCTGGAAAATACCAGACTGTATTTCCTTCTATGTCATTTCTGTAATTAACTATTGCTCTGCTGGAAGATACCAGACTGCATTCCTGTTATTAATTGCATATGGAAGATATTAATTTCCTACAGTGGGTACGGAAAGTTTTCAGACCCCTTTACATTTTTCACTCTTTGGTTCATTGTAGCCATTTGGGAAATTCAAAAAAGTTCTTTTTTTTTCCTCATTAATGTAAACTCTGCACCCCATCTTGACTGAAAAAAACAGGAATGTAGAATTTTTTGCAAATTTATTAAAAAAGAAAAACTGAAATATCACATGGTCATAAGTATTCAGACGCTTGGCTCAGACACTCATGTTTTAGTCACATGCTGTCCATTACATTGTGATCCTCCTTGAGATGACTCTACTCCTTCATTGGAGTCCCATTGTGAGTTCATTTTCCGGTCCACCTGTTGTGAGTTCTCCTTCCAGGCTCCCTCTGGTGGTAACTGGAGGTAGTGAGGCTGATTTAATCAGTAGACATCTGCCACCTGATAATGAGGATGATGATTGGACCTCAGGAATCTCAGACTGGATTTAAGACAGTCGACACCCTAGTCTGGTGCTGGTGATTCCTTCTGGCTTGTCAGGTCTTTGTTTTCAGCTCTGTTCCAGTCATCTAAAGCTAAGTTTTTCTGCTAATGTTCACACTTGATTTTGTTGGTCTATTCAGTTTTTTGTGTGGTCAGCCAGCCCCAGCTGGAGCTGCGCTAAATTTCCACTCTTATTTATCTGTATTTGCCAATTTGCTTTTTGTCCCTTATTAGATTGGGAGAAGTCTAGTGACTTCAGGGTTAATTTTGCTATTAGAAGTGTTGGACTTTATTTTTGTAGGGTTTTTTGCAGATTGCAGACAGTTTCTTTCCTTTCCTATCCTTACTAGTTAGTTTGGGCCCCATCGTTTGCTCAGCCTATTTTTCTGCCTGTGTTTGTGCTTTCATCTTGTTTCACCATCAATACATGTGTGGGGGGCTGTCTTTCCTTTGGGGTCTGCTCTGGGGCAGTTAGTTTTCGCCTTTTCTTGCTTCAGGCTTATTTAGTCCTCCGGCTGTGACGAAGCATCAAGGGCCATCGTAGGTACGCTCCACGGCTGCTGCTAGTTGTGTGGTTAGGATCAGGGATCTGCAATCTGCATAGTTACCAACCTCTCTGGTTTTCTGTGACTTAGCTTGTTTTGTTTTTTTTTTTCTCCTTGGTGACCCATTCATAACAGAGTCCAGCTGTGTTTAATTAAACTGATAAGACTTGATTTGTAAAGGCACACACCTGTCTATATAAGACCTCAGAGCCCACAGTGCATGTCAGGCCAAATGAGAATCATAATGTCAAAGGAACTGGCTAAGGAGCTCAGAGACAGAATTGTGGCAAGGCACAGATCTAGCCAAGGTTACAAAAGATTTTCTGCAGTACTCAAGTTTGAGACCACCAGAAGTCTCCCTAAACCTGGTCATCCAGCCAAACTGAGCAATCGTGGGAGAAGACCCTTGCTGAGAGAGGTAAAGAAGAACCCCAAGATCACTGTGACTGAGCTCCACAGATGCAGTAGGGATATGGGAGAAAGTTCCACAAAGTCAACTATCAGTGCAGCCCTCCACCAGTCAGGCCTTTATGGCAGAGTGGTCCGACGGAAACCTCTCCTCAGTGCCAGACATATGAAAGCCTACATAGAGTTTGCTAAAAAACACATGAAGGACTCCCAGACTATGAGAAATAAGATTCTCTGGTCTGAGGAGGCAAAGATAAGACTTTTTGGTGATAATTCTAAGCGGTATGTGTTGTGAGCTCATTTTCTCGTTCACCTTTGATGTCCGATGAACTCCCTCTGCTGGTGAAGGGAGGTCATGAAACTGATTTGGATGGGAGAGACCTGTCACCTGAACAAGTGGATTGCGATTGGACATCCGGAATCTCTGAGTGGATATAAGGCAGCTGACGCCCTGTAGGGTTGCTGGTGATTTCTCTGCTTTGAGCTCTGGCCTCCAGTTCAGTTCCTGTCTTCTAAAGCTAAGTTTTGCTCTGTTATTGTTCCATGAGATTTTGTCTGATTTGTTTAGTTTTGTATTCAGCCAGTCCCGGCTGGTTCTTTGCTGAATTTCCATTTTTGTCCCTGATCGGTTAAATCTCTTTTGCTCTGTTTTCAGAATATATCGGAGTGCTGATATAGGGATTTTGAAGTCTAGTGACTTCAGGGCCGTTTTTCCTATCAGACGTGTTGGGACATTTTTGATAGGGTTTTTGCGGATTGCAGCCAGCATCTTTTCTGTCCTTTCCTATCTAGTTAGTTGGGCCCCATCGTTTGCTCTGCCTGTCTTTCTGTCTGTGTTTGTGTTTTCATCTGTTTTCACCGACAATACATGTTGGGGGCTGTCTATTGCTTTGGGGTCTGCTCTGGGGCAGTTTAGATTTCCCCTTTCTTTCTTTAGGCTTATTTAGTTCTCCGGCTGTGAAGAGGCATCTAGGACCACCGTAGGAACGCTCCACAGCTACTGTCAGTTGTTGTGAATAGGATCAGGGGTCTGCAATCCGCTAGCTACCAACCTCTCCGGTTTTCTGGACTTAGCTTGCATTTTTGTTTTTTCCTCCTCCGGTGACTCATTCATAACAGGTATGTGTGGAGAAAACCAGGCACTGCTCATCACCCTGCCCTATACAATTCCAACAGTAAAATATGGTGATGCCAGCATCATGCTATTGGGGTATTTTTCAGCTGCAGGGACAGGACGACTGGTTTCAATTGAAGGAAACATGAATGCAGCCAAGTACAGAGATATCCTGGATGAAAACCTCTTCCAGAGTGCTCTGGACCTCAGACTTTGCCAAAGGTTCACCTTCCAACAAGACAATGACCCTAAGCACACAGTTAAAATATCAAAGGAGTGGCTTCAGAACAACTCTGTGACCATTCTTAACTGGTCCAGCCAGAACCCTGACCTAAACCCAATTGAGCATCTCTGGAGATACCTGAAAATGGCTGTTCACCAACGTTCACCATCCAACCTGATGTAACTGGAGAGGATTTGCAAAGGAAGAATGGCAGAGGATCCCCAAATCCAGGTGTGAAAAACTTGTTGCATCACTCCCAAGAGGATTCATGGCTGTACTAGCTCAAAAGGTGCTTCTACTCAATACTGAGCAAAGGGTCTGAATATTTATGACCATGTGATATTTCAGTTTTTCCTTTTTAATACATTTGCAAAAGTTTCTACATTTCTGTTATTTCCAGTCAAGATGGGGTGCAGAGTGTACATTAATGAGAAAAAAATGAACTTTTTTGAATTTACCAAATGGCTGCAATGAAACAAAGAGTGAAAAATTCAAAGGGGTCTGAATACTTTCCATACCCAGTGTATACAGTTACTGTTTTTGTTAATTTTAGCACACATGAATCTGTTTCACCTGCACTATGTTCTCAACATGTTTGTCTGCCATCCAGCACACCCGCCTGTGCTGGTCCTTACTGGTTTACATGTGATCTGTAAAGACCTGGTCCACTGCACCATCACCTCCTGTCCATGTTGGTCACCTAGACCTATGACTTAGAGAACACATTTCACCAGATGAGCCCATAACCCTATGCTTTGCATATTTATTTGTCACTATTATGTAATATGAATAAAAAAAAATGAAAAAAGTCCAGGTATGTGTGCATAGATTGTCAGCATAATCATTTAACTTGAACACATCTGACAGCTGCCTGACTGAAAATTTCATTGCCATCAGAAAGATGTACAGTATATTGATGAGTACTAGGACAGATGCTTCAGTGAAATGCTGGCAGGTATTCTGCTTTAGTGGATTGTAAGCTTATTTTGGAGACATAGTGTTATTTTTTATATTTCTTAAATAGGAAATTGATTTATATGAGGAAGCAGCTCTCTATGCAGTTCTCAGCATAAATGAGTACACCCCCTTTGAAAAGGAAGATTTTGATAAATATGTCATTGAATACAAACACTTTCCAAAATGTTGACAAGACCGAGTTTCATATCTTTTTTTTAACTTATAACATGAAAGTAAGGTAATGTAACTTTCATTGAAAAAATGTCACTTTTACTTAAATTAGTTGATGTTAAAATGAATATAAATTGCATAAAAAACTACTACACCTAATATTTTGTATGACAGCGATGATTTTTAAGGACAGCACCAAGTCTCCTAGGCATGGAATGAACAAGTTGGCAACATATCAAAACATCTTTTTCCATTGTTCAAAAACAAAATCTTTTAGAGCCTGGATGTTGGATGGAGAGTGATCCTAAATGTCATGAAAAATTAGAATCCATAAAGACATCTCAAGAGAGGGGACATATAATCTTCACATTGAACATATGGAATTAATTATAACTGTGGAAGTGAGAAGGAGCTGACACTTCAACCTCCAATTAAGTAGGGACCTCCTGCCATGAACAGATGAGATCTACTCTTAAAATCAGCCACCAAGACTCAGATTCATTTACGCAGAGGCAGAGAAGTACACTTCCAAGGCAAGAGTTTCTTCTGTACAAAGCATGGGTCCTTTCTTGAGCCACTAGTAAGTGATGACTTTTGGGGCTTGCATTGATCTGATATTTATGGGAGATATATTTTCAGTGTCATAGCAAGGAGACAAAAATAATGCATTCACTTACATCACAGAAAGGTTATGCTAACTCCTCCAACTTAAATGGATGATGCTATACATGCCATGTTTCATCTGTATGCAAAGGTAAAATCGCTATAGGAAACATGACGGATCATAGCTAATGTCTTCAACCTCCAGGAGCAATGATATCCTGAAAGTTGGGGATCTCAAACTTTTAAAAGACATAGCACATCCCACCACTAGCCCACACATGAGTTCACCAAAGGGAGGTATGTGGGTATAACCTTGATCTGATTAAAATCAGAGTCTGGATGTCTGTGATTGTTCAATTCTATAAGACACAGTTCTCTGTGAGAGTGTTCCATTTACCTAATCAGTGCTGGCCTCTATAATGTTAAGAACCATTCCAGCAACATCAGTTTTAGTACTTCTTTTTCGTTATTCAATTTTATTTCATTAAACTCTATCTGCCGCATTGTTTTGTTTCTATTTTGTATCATCTTTGCATATTTGCTAAAAATATTGCCTACATTTCAGGATTAAATATATAGAATTTAATACCTCAGCTCCCCTTGTTCTGTAAACTGCACCCCTGAAACCATATGCAACCTGTAACGGAGGTCCAATTGGCCTGTATAAATGACTGGTGGTGGCAGCTAGTAGTCCCTTTTGTTATTGAGTGGTTAGCAGTGACTGTACAGGGATACAAATGTATATTCCATGCATTGGAATCGGAGCTGTATATACCACATGCTCACTGTGAGTTCCCCAATAATTGGCCTAGCAGTGGAAGCAGCTGTGGCCTCGTCCATCACTTGTCAGTCAGTTGCGTACTTGTCCTAATGATTGGAGGAAGTGGAGTTGCATCTCCCTGACAAACTGATGGCATCGGTGATATTTGCGTGATTTCTCCATTGTTATCCTTGACATTCAACTTGCCTCTTTAGAATTCCCTTTAGGATCACACTACCGTGTGTGATGTGAGAAATTTGCATGAGTCTCTCGCATCAACACCAGGCGCTACTACCTGCAATCAGGACCGGAGCTGCATAAATATACATGCAGTTGCAGCTCTGGTCCCAAGTGCCGGCGTCAGTGCCGGGTGTTGATGTGAGAAACTCGTGCGAGTTTCTCACATCACCAGAGTAGTGTGATCCCGGCCTTAGGTGTTTGGTTGGGTACAGATCTGGAGACACTTGACCACTGAATCACTTTCACTCTGTTCTTCTTCAGAAATGAAACAAATGTGTGCTATAGATCATTATTGTTAGGAACGGCGGAACGTACTAAATAAAAATAATAATAAAGTGCGTTCGCCGCTCGGGGTCAACCGTGCAGTAGATGATATGACTGCTGCTAAGTGGTGGCAGGCAAGCAATAAGGCAGAAATGCGCACGTGGTTAAACATCACCCAGGTGCGCAGAGCAATCTCTGTTAAGTAACAGAGGTGCCAACAAAGACAAATACAATAAGGCTGAGCCTGTTGGAGTCACAGTACTCAGAGTAAATGCACACACGGTATCTGGTCACAGGAGCAGAAACAAAGACAGCAGAACTGTGTCCTTCTAGACCTACCGTGCGTGCAACGTCGCAACTGCGGGCGCCAAGGAGGGCTGCAACAGCAGCGCGGCGTAGGACACTGCCGCTAGACGACAAAGCTAGTACGCAAGCGCAATGTCAGACGCTAGCAACTGTGGATGATGTAGTAGTGGCGTGCTGGCGCTGACTCTAAGCTTAGTCCCTGTCCACATACGTAATATCAGAGGGAAGGGGTTTCAAATGAGTCATTCACCAGAATCATACATCCATCATCATTCAAACAGTAGCAACTAGAGACTATACTAGCGCCTGACGGAACGGCCATGCACGCTTTTTATAGCAGCCGGGACCTTCTGGAAGCTTCCAGATCTCCGAGATGGACCAATGAGATCTGGAGCAGGACCTGAGCACATGACTCCCGATCTCCAATGGGAAATCATCTCATGAGCATGCTCAGTAGGAGGACAGAGGGACTTAGCCCCTGGAGAGATTTGCTGCAAGGCAATCTCCTCTGCGGTAGATAAACAGCAAGAGACCGCAGAATGTAAGGGACTGGATTCCTGCAGAGCAGACGCAGAAACCTGATGCCTAACATTATCCCCCCTCCTAGGGCCCCCTCCTCCCTGAGCCTTCCAATCCACCACCTTGTGCCCATCAGGGGCATAGGCCTCAGACCCGCCCTAAGGCAAGTCTGATGTAATGGTAGGTGATAAGGAAAACCGGGACACGTGGAAGGCATCAGAGGCGGCAAGGTCGCCAGGTTTGAGAAGGGATGCGTGGGAGACAACGGGGGTGGCAAAATCGCCAGGAGCAGAAGCTAGAGTGGAACGCCGCAGTGTGTTGGCTGGCGTCTCCACTCTCTGTTTAACGAAGCTATTCCGAGCACAAAAGGCGCAGGCCCGAATATACTTTTTAACGTCCCGAACCCTGTGTGGCCACCAATACGACCCCGCCAGGAGTTTTGTGGTCTGCATGTAGCCACAGTGACCACCCCTCCTGGAGGCATGTGCCCATGCGAGAACCCTCGGCCGAAGGCGGGGAGGGACAAAGGTCTTGCCCGGAGGCACAGAATTTGGCCATTGCAGGGCACTGTTGTCCTGAGAAACAGCGTGTTGACAATGGTAACCACTAACCGGAAATGGAGTTTTGTGCTGGACGCGCCTTGACAACGGCACGGTGCACCTCCATGGGCTCTGGGAGTGGAGTCTCTAGCTCAGATGGTTCCAGAGGCTCAAAAAAGTTCCAGATCTCCGAGATGGACCAATGAGATCTGGAGCAGGACTTGAGCACATGACTCCTGATCTCCAATGGGAAATCATCTCATGAGCATGCTCAGTAGGAGGACAGAGGGACTTCGCCCCTGGAGAGATTTGCTGCAAGGCAATCTCCTCTGTGGTAGATAAACAGTAAGAGACTGCAAAATGTAAGGGTCTGGATTCCTGCAGAGCAGATGCAGAAACCTGACGCCTAACAATTATAATGTTGGAAAAGTGCATGTCTGCCAAGGGCACGGAGTGATGGGAGCATCTTCTCTTTCAATATAGAGCAGTATATCTGTGAATTCATGATACCATCAAGAAATGTAGCCCCAATGTCTCCTGTGATGTCCATACAAGTCCCAATGCCTCCTGCAATGCCCACACCAGCCCCACTGTCTCCTACAATGTCCACACCAGCCCTGCTGTTTCCTGCAATGTCCGCACTAGCCCCAATGCCTGTTGCGATGTCTGCAGCTGCCTGAATGCCTCTTGTGATGTCCAAACCAGCCCCAATGCATCCTATGATGTCCGCACCAGCTCCCCTGTCTCCTGCGATGTAGTACCAGCCACAATATTTCCTGTTATGTCCGCTTTAACCCCAGTGCCTCCTGTGATGTCTGCACCAGACCCACTGTGATGTCCGCACCTGCCCCAATGCCTCCTGCGATGTCTGCCCCATACCCAATGTCTCCTAAAATGTCTGCACCAGCTCCACTGTCTTTTGGGATGTCTGCACTAGCCCCAATGATTCCTGCAGTGTCTGCACCAGCACCACTGTTTACTGAGATGTCTGCACCAGCCGCACTATCACGTGCAAAGTCTGCACCTGCCCCAATGTTTCCTGTGATGTCTGCACCAGCCCCAATGCCTCCTGTGATGTCTGCACCAGCCCCAATGCCTCCTGTGATGTCTGTAGCAGCCTCAGGTCAAATTGCTATGTTCGCACTTTGTGATAAATAATTGGGTTTTGGGTTAGCGTTTGGGCACTCAGTCTCTAAAAGGTTCGCCATCACTGCCTTAGTCCATACAGGATAATAAATCCCATAGACAGTATAATGCATCCCATTGTGCTCTGTATAGTACAATGCAGTCCATAGTCCTCCATACAGTATTCTAGCCAACACAATGTTCTAAAAAAAAATGCAACACTCACCTCTTCTCCTTGTTCCCCTGCTGCTCCGGTTGCTGCTGCAAGCGCTCTGAATCTCAGTGTAGGGGGTTCAATGTAATGATGTCATCACACTTGCTTCTTTGAGATGTCAGACGCCAAGGAAAAATGACACTCCCTTCTTCATCACTGTTTTCAACTGTAGCGGCATCTAGGATACTGCTATCGTTGAAGTTGTGATGACGAGCAAGTGGCCCGGTGCCTGCACTGGCACCAGGCCCCCCTGGCTCACGGGCCCTATGGTGGCAGTGCAGGGAGATCTTGCCTCCCTGTTCTGCCTGAGGGTTTAACTGTATTGACACCCTGCGCATGCCAATACAGTTAAAAGTAGTGTAGCCCTTGGTGGGCCCCTCTCAGCAAGGGGTAGTTGAACCCTATGCCTTCCTGGTAGCTACTCTTTTGTTTGCAGGCTAAAATGGTAATAAAAAAACACTGTTCATATAAAGAGGTCGAGAGCATAGTGGTGTCACGCTCCTCTACAACATCAAAAGAATATAAGTACAGTGGAGTACAAGCCACGTTAAATAAATAAGAAAAATCATTTATTGCAAAAGATCATAATTAAGACACATTATGCACAAAGTAAGCAAAGACATAAAACATATTAAAGGAGGAGACATGAAGGTAAGCCAGGGATGGGTGTAGGGTCAATAAGTAGTGGGACCTGGGTAAGCTAGATGGATATAAAGTATAACAAGAATGCATAAAGACACCCTATCATAGGAATCAGTACAAATACCACCAAAATGTCCATATATCAGTGTAAAAAAACATAGTTCACATATATAGGCTTAGGTGTACTTCACACAGCGAGATTGTTAGTGAAATTGCTGAAACGTCACAGATTTTGTGATGCAACAATGACCTCGCCAGCGATCTCGCTACATGTGACACATAGCGGCGACCGGCCCCCCGCTGCGATATCGCTGATGTCCTAGGCCATTTTAAGATCATTGGTGTCCCGCTGGCCAGCATGCATCGCTGTGTTTGACACCATAACAATGATGAGCGACCTCGTTGTCGACTTAGAACTCACACCTATCCAGGTCTGTGTCTTCAGAATAACTGCTGTATGACAAGGTCCCAACGACCGCCGAGGTCATTATATGCATCGCCGTATCATTGCTGCGTCATTGAGTAGATCTGCCTGTTTGACAGCTTACTAGTGGCCATGTAGCAACGTACCAGCGATCCTTACCAGGTCGTATCGTTGTCAGGATCGCTGGAGTGTCGCTATGTGTAACGGTACCCTTACCCATAAAAAATCCAGACTGCTGTAGCCCCCCCTGGCAGCCCCTGATACACGTTTTGCGTGCTTGCTTTCTCAAAGTGTTTGCAGCACTGGAGTCCTAGGTTTAATTCCCACCACGGACAACATCTGCAAGGAGTTTGTATGTTCTCCCTGTGTTTCCTTGGGTTTCATTCAGTTTAATCGAACACTCCAAAGACATACTGATAGGGAATTTAGACTGAGAGCCCCTTTGGGACCAGAAATGATGATGTCTGTAAAGCACTGTGGAATATGATGTCACTGTATGAGCAATGCACAATAATAAATTAGGCATGAGTGGGGGTCTGTGTCATCTTGAAATTCCGCTTCTCCCACCTATTTAAAGCTCTTTTAATTTAGTAAAGAATAAAGATAGTTTCAATCTTATCTTAGCTTATTTTGTAGGTCTATGCCCAAGAGATAAGTATATTGTCCTACTTCAGTGAAGCCACATTATCATTAAAGGTACGATCATCAGTAAATGTAATAGTAGTACAGTTTCACATAATAAAAATACCATATTTTATTTTTGTATCTATGATGAGTTGATTTTCAAGTTTCTTTGCTTTTGCACTGCAGTCACAGCAGCTTTGCACAGGTCTATTTATTTTACTCTAATGGTCAGATAAATTGCCTGTGATAAGCGTTAGTCAATGATATAACAAGTCTATTGGTGCTTATTTACAATCATTTACAGTCTTGGGCCACTAAGGACCCTTATTGCAATCTAGTTAGTGATGCTCCATTACATAGGGTTCATTTAGCCTGAGGCTATTCGGTAACAACAAAATGCACATTGCAGGAAATCAAGTTTGGTGGGCAACGTGGTTGTAATATGAGCATATTATCAATGTTCATTACGTTGAGATGTAACATCACCATTTGGAAAAGTTGTCTTGTAACTTTAGCCTTATTCTCAAATGTGGCTCAGTATGGGGAAAAGAAAGGCACTTCCAGTCTGTGTGGGAACCAGCACCATCATCATGGGGAATGGCGTGGACAAAGTTGTGTTTTGAAGTGCCTATGATCGTGAAAGACCTTATAACTGTAGTTGGTGGCCAGATGGCCTAGGATTTGTTTTAGATCTGGGAAGTACTTATTTTGCTGATTGTGGATAGTTTTGAAAATAATCCACTGTATGGGAGAGAAAATTCTTTGCGTACCAACCATCTATCACTGAAGCTGATTGTTGTAAGACCTAACTGATCCCAAATTGCCATACTATCTGTCTCTGTAACTAGGAAAAGTGAAACACGGTGCTCACCAACTCACCAGTCTTCAAACCCAATCTCTTTTATTAACTGACAAGCAACAGTTATAATTTAGGGCTTTGGAGCAGGATCCCCTATTCTTTTAGCTATTCCGACAGCGTTTTTTACCACCTATTTTGCCAATCTATTTACGTATTTATCTTTCTGTCATTTTTTTACTCACTTACATAATTGATTAACACATATTAAGAAATTGCTTAAAAAATAGTAAATTAATTGGTTTATATGCTAAAAAGACACTCAAAGCAATCATGTATATGGTTTTATGTTTCGGGATGACATCTTCTAACATACTAGCAAGAGTATGATCAAACACAAGACTCTGAGGGGTTATTGAGATCTTCTGAAGTTCATTAAATATGCCATGAAGCTGAGGACTGAAGGTGACAAGTGTCATTCCCAATGTGTTAGTACTTCAGTGGCACAATGGCATTTTGTAACAATCGATTTTAATTGGATTTATGTGCAAAGAGGACAAGGATGTATATAAAAAAACAGTATTCAGAAGTAGATTATTACATTCTAATACATGATCAGACATTCCTTTACATTCAATCAAGTTTATGTTCAGGATATGCAAACCAACAAGCCGCCAAGATGCCAAGAACAATTATTAAAAATGGCATGTTGTGTTTCTGTTTCATTGTCACATGTCTGATCCAATGGTTCATTCTTGTAATAGCTGTTCTTGAAGTTGTATTGTGGTAAGTAGTTACGTGAGAAAGGTACATTTATGGACATACACTTTTTAAATAGATCTCTTAGACCTGATGAGGATCGTGCGCTTACCTTGGAAATCCATGCCAGAATGGCAGCATAATCTTTTCTAAAGTGTTATTCAAACTTTGTGTAGCTTGCCGGATTGACAGGTCCTCAGTGTCCCTCCTTCCTGCTTATCTCACATTGCTCAGCACAAGCCGCAGAGGCGGAGATTGATTACACTTGGCTTCATCAGGTATTTCAATCTATAACTGGACTAAAAAAATAATCGTTTTAAAGTCAGGATTTTCCAATCAATCTGACATGGATTTTCAAAGTAGCAAGTCACAACTAATCAGAGAAATGATAAATGGCACTCACATCCAATGTAAGAACATTACATATTGATAAGCGTGGTTTCACAATCCAAGGAACGGTAGACACATGCAGAAACAGCAATTCATGTAAGGCTTTGATTTAAAGAGGATACTAGAAATGGGCAAATCCTGTGACATTCAAAATTGTCGGTTTGACCAAATTTTTCCCAAAACTTCAATTTGCAAAAAATCAATTCACTGTGAATCGCCAGTACTCCAATCAATGAGGTAATTAATGGTTTGCCTGAGTGATGTCCTACCACACTGAACCCACATAGCTAAGCAATTCATCAAGGCCTGTTGGTGGCAACTCCCATTGCCATTGCCAACCAATGATGTACCAGATGTGCTTGATTGGAAGAGGAGCGGCTTATTGACACAGCAACACCAAGCTGCTTGATGGTAATTTCGCTGTGAGCAGCCTGCATGGCCTATAAGTGATATTATAGCCTGCACAGAACGTTGAGCAGAGTTACATCTATTTCTCCGAAGTGTCCCGTGAGCTGTTTTTCAACACGACAATGCCAAGCGACCATGTTTATCTGCTGGCCCAGAAGTCCATGGTGTAAACTGCAAAATCTGTATTGCAGGTAGTATTGCAGGTATGATTTTTACAGAATCTAAGTCTCTCATAGGACAATATAAGCTGCTGAGACATTATATCATTTCCAAATGGTGTGATACAGAAGAGCGTGAGCGACGCTTTATGGTTTCCTCTTAGTACTTGATTTTCAAAGCAAGACACCATTAGTATTAAATCTAAGTGATCGATTTAATAATGTATGCAGTTTGTATTGGGAAATCTGGTAACACATGTCCTTTGAGTTGTATGATGCTGTGTACAGTATATTGTCTAAAAGGAGTTCAGTGGTAATTTGTAGTTCATTATCATTACTTAGATTTTAGATGGGCCATTAATGTTTAATTGGTAAGGAGCTGCAGTAATTGGCACAGCTGCTTGTACAAACGAACCACTGCACATATGTAGGCAATAAATGTGATGGACTAGATATTAGAATGTCTTTTGAAATTAAAATGCACCAGTTTTGCATATTTTTTTTTAGTTCTAATATGAGTCAACAGTAATGTAAAGTCTTCAATTGCCCTGAAAACACATATCTGATACTCTAAGGTGGTCTTCCTGACTATTAGCTCCCCCTGCCAAGATCCTTATTGCAAACTCAACCTTAGTTGGGTTTTATAGCTTTCCCTCACTATTTCTTTGGCTAATGCTGCGACATCCTCTCATTATCCAGACTCACAAAAAAATGGCTGCTTCAACCCCTGCATCTGCTTTTATATAGGCTATAATGGTCCCTGTTTGGCTGTGCAATACCATGTGTTGTGATAGCTACAATGCATTTTGGGAAAGCCCTCCCATGTGTGCCCAATGTCATACGAGCCTTCTCTAGCTGATACAATCTTCTGCAATTTTTAAAATGATGGTCGATTTGCAAATCAAATTTGCTTGGTTCAGCGAATTCCTAAAAATGAAGCATCTTTTCAAAAGCAATTAATTTCAAGGTCTGGGGAAATTCGTTTCAAAATGGATTGTCTGGTTTTGATAACACTAACTGTATTAATTCCTATACAAGGACAGGATGTGCATAAACTTTTCATAAGTTTTCATTTGTTTCAGCAAAATTCCAAAATAGGGGACCTAAGTTATATTTTCTGCCCTTGCAATGGCCTTGGTTTTTGTGGTTTTTGAGCTATAAAATACAGTCAGGATGAATTGTAAAGTTAATAAGTGTTAAAAAAAAGACATTGCACAAAATGAAAATCCTTTTTTTTATATTTTATTAGAGTGGAAATAAAAGTTCTATTTTAATTCATAATGGCATCTCTTTTTTTCCCTTCTTTGTTAGTTTATAGGTAAAACTAAGTAGGCCAAATGATTCTTCTTTAGCACCTGCCAACAGTTTTTATAATGAAAATGATAACATCCATTGCATAGTCTTTAATGTAAGCTGAAAATCTGTCTGCAGTTGCATCTGCCTGATTACACATGGAGCTTATAATAGAAAAATAATCAATAGCTTGCTACATTTAATTGTATTTTAACACAATACTAGGATATTTGGAATTACTTCAATTTGCAAATTCGTTTTCTACAAATGTGTCACTTTTTGCCAGGCCATTAATATGGAAATTGCTTAGCCCATCTTTAGTAGTAGAGCAGGAAATGAATGAGGTCTAAGGTCAAAGTAGTCAAAGCTCAATAGACATTCACATTTTGGCATTTGATAAAGATTTGATGTGAGCATTAGTTTTAACTGTCTATGTAAAATGCAAATGAATTAATTTTGGCTAAAAAAAATGGGAAATTGAATGACAATGGAATGATAATTTTAAAGCTTAGAAAAAGTTTATATCTAATATATAAAGCTCAAGTGTGTGTATGTATGTGTGTGTGTGTGTGTGTATGTATGCATGTATGTCCGGGATTGGCATCCGCATCGTCGCAGCTACAGCCACAAAATTTGGCACAGTCACATGTCTGGACACCGAGAGCGTCCTAAGCTGTGTTGTGAGGCGAAATTTTAACCCCTCGCATTCCAATTCACCAAACAATTTTGCCCCTATCTACATAATGGGGGAAAAGTGTGTGTGTATCAAGCCCCGCCCCTCATTATGATGCCATAACGGTTGCCATGGCGACGCTGATGTCATCATAGGTTGCAAGCCCCGCCGCTCATTATGATGTCATAATGGTTGACTATAGGATGGAGGATGTGTGAAGGGTATATGGGCACTGGACTATGGGATGGAGGATATGTATGATGGGTATGTGGACAAGGGACTACGGGATGGCGGATATGTATGATGGGTATATGGGCACGGGACTATGGGATGGAGGATGTGTGATGGGTAGATGGGTATATGGGCACAGGACTATGGGACGGCAGATATGTATGATGGGTATATGGGCATGGGACTATGGGATGGAGGATATGTATGATGGGTATATGGGCATGGGACTATGAGATGAAGGATGTGTGATGGTATATGGGCACTCGACTATGGGATGGCGAATATGTATGATGGGTATATGGACATGGGACTATGGGATGGAGAATATGTGTTATGGGTATATGGGCATGGGACTATGGGATGGAGGATATGTGATGGGTATATGGGCACTCGACTATGGTATGGAGGATATGTATGATGGGTATATGGGCACAGGCCTATGGGATCGTGGATATGTATGATGGGTATATGGACATGGGTCTATGGGATGGAGAATATGTATGATGGGTATATGGGCATGGGACACTGGGATGGAGGATGTGTGATGGGTATATGGGCACTCGACGATGGGATGGAGGGTATGCATGATGGGTATATGGGCACAGGCCTATGGGATCGTGGATATGTATGATGGGTATATGGGCACGGGACTATGGGATGGAGGATAATTATAATTTGCTATAACTAACCACAGTTAGTTACTATGCCCAGGCAGCACCGGGCTCTTCAGCTAGTCTTCTAATAAAAACACATTGGTGCTCATTTTTTCTTATGGTAACATAACATAATGCCTTTACTTTTAGCACAAACAGCAAAAATAGTTTTGACAAAATCACTATGTACTTGTTTAAATCCAACCTTACCACGCATATAGTAGGAAAACCAGGCACCGTGAACTTTGGGGAGCTCTCTTATTTCGCTTTTGTTGTTGTTGCAATGTGTAGAGTTAACTCAATAGGGAATAGGCATAGCCATCACAGGTGGGAGGTAATGACCACTTTTACCAATATACGTAGAAATATAGTTTAAAGGGAAACTATCACTTAATACATGCTGTCCAAACAATTGGCAGAATGAATTGTAGCCTGGCAGCACAATTGCAGCCAGGTATATTTTTCTCTTAAACACTGTGGCATTTCAGTTACATAGTTTGAAGAGCTGGCATGGGACTATAGAGAGAGACAAGACTAGTCTGCTCTTCTCCCAGCTGTTGTTTACCTACTCCACTCTAAGTAACATAGTAACATAGTTATTAAGGTTTATACTGTCCTCATACACGTTAGCAGGGTGTGCAATGAGACATGTAGCTAAACCCCCTGTCTTCTTTAAGAAAAGAGGCTGTAAAATTGTAACCTTCTTTTATTGATTGCAGATGTGACAGGAAAGGGTGAAACTATAGGAAGCAATAACAGGAGCATTTAAGAATATATAACTGCACAGAGCATAAAATACAGATAGTCTGCAATACACAGTAACATGAGGTAATACATAGGTACCATGAGGTAATACATAGGTACCATGAGGTAATACATAGGTTCCATGAGATAATACACAGGTAACATGAGGTAATACATAGCTTCCATGAGGTAATACATAGGTACCATGAGGTAATACATAGGTACCATGAGGTAATACATAGGTACCATGAGGTAATACATAGGTTCCATGAGGTAATACAGAGGCAACATGAGGTAATACATAGGTGCCATGAGGTAATACATAGCTGATGATTACCTATTTAATACAACAAACGTTATAAACACAGGATTATAACACCTAGATAGCGCTTACCAACTATGCTTAGAGCAGGCTGTTTAAGAAGCATGTAGAACACGAATGGTGTAGTTTCTCCTAGGACACATGGAGGTATAATGGCTGTTGTTCCCCTCACAGTGTCATAAACAAGACTATGATGTAACAGGAGCAATCCCACAATACATTGCAAATTAAACTAGAATCTATGCATTAAACGGCCAGCAGGTGGTGCTGTTACCTTACAGTATGAAATATATGAAGGATTAATACACACAAAAATACAATGTCTGTAATAATCGAAGACATAAAAAATGACTAGACTGCAATTATATAGCTGGACAGAACACTCCCCGCTTGACGGCAGCCGATGTCACTATTGTGTTTATTGGACGAGAACAGCAGAACAAGTTCCCTTACTGGCCTGAGGAACAATTTGGTCTCGCCTTGTTTTCCTATTTTTACTTCCACCTTATGTATGATTCCATCCTTACTTGGGAATGTCTGGGTAATGAGACCTAATGGCCATTCATTTCTCCGAGACTGACAGTCTTTCATTAGTACTATATTGCCAGGCTGGAGGTTAGGCTTGCTGGTTTGCCACTTTCTCCTCTGTTGCAGAGTAGGAAGGTACTGTTTTTTCCACTTGTCCCAAAAGACATTGGAGAGACTCTGTACTTGTCTCCATCGACTCCTGTAACAGTCTTTAACATTAAATTCTCCAGGTAGAGAGCAATTAGGGTCGTTCTTCTGCGTAAGCAGCAGGGCTGGGGTGAGAACAGTTGGGTCATCACAATCACTGGAAATTGGAGTCAACAGTCTGGTGTTTATGATGGCTGACACTTCGGCCATGAATGTTGTCAAGCTTTCGTGTGTCAGTCTTGCAGATCCTTCCTGTAAGAAGATTAAATCGAGGATTCTCCTTGCGACACCTATCATTCTCTCCCATACACCTCCCATATGTGAAGAATGTGGTGGGTTGAATGTCCAAGCACACCCTTGTACACTTAGGTATTTTTCTACGTCGTTCATATCCAAGTAGGAAGAGAGTTGCAGTTCTCTTGCTGCTCTGAGTTTCCTCAGAACACTATCTTTTGGTATCGGTCGTTGATTGGTTAAACAGTCAATTTCTTTGGCATAGTTTTCCCGTTGTACAGCTGGGATAATTATATTCTTCGACTGCTCTAACTGTAGAGCTGTGTGGACGTGTTTACCATGGTGCCAGTGGTCCTCAAAGTCTTGAAGTGTAGGTGCTAACTCTGCATGACAGTTCTTACATATCTTCTCCATGAAGGTTAAGAAATGGTCTTTCATCTTTGGTCTTCTACAGAAGCTGTGCATGAGGGAGACAAAGTGTTTGTAAACTTGCTCTCTGTTGTTAGGCAAGCGTTGTCTTTGAGGCTTGAAGGGTAGAGATGCAATCCAGCTCTTCGTTTTGTCCTGCACCATTCCTTGCTCCATCATCTCTAGGAACAGTCTATATTCAAATGACATTGCTGTACTATTATCTTCTTTGGTCTTACAGAAGACAGTACACCCAAGGTTATCTTGGTCGCAATTCTGAATGCAATCATCATTGGCACGACTCGCTAAGATACTTGGTGCTGAAGTGCTGTGTAGCAACTCCTTTATGAAGTAGTGATTTTCACATGGTTGAAGGAGAGAGAGATCAAGCGTACTGGTAAGCATGTTGTTAACCACTGTCGGTTTGTGTGCGTCTCCTAAACAGTCCTCTCCTACAATGACCCACCCAAGGTTGAGTCTCTGGGTATATGGAGCGTTGTGAGAGCCATTGATATGCTGCCTAACCTTGTGGACTCATAGAATATCTCTCCCAAGGAGCAAGACTATTTGAGCCTCTGGGTCAAGGTTAGGAATCAGGCGTTCTATACGCTTCAGATGAGGATGATACGATGCCACTTCAGGCGTAGGTATCTCTGACCAGTTGTCAGGAATCTGGTTACATTCCAATATGGTTGGTAAGGGCAGACGCATTTGGCCATCTATAGACTCGACTACGTAGCCTGTTGCTCTCCTACCAGCTGACTCTACTATACCGGCAGAAGTTTTCAAAGAGTAGGGAGCACTGGGTCCTGTGACGTTAAAGCTATCAAAGAAGGCAGACTTGGCTAACGACCTGTTACTATGATCATCTAAAATCACGTATACTTTGATGGCTTTGTCCTGTTCGTCTGCCGGGTAGACTCTCACTAGGGAAATTTTAGAGCAGGATTTGCCTCATATGACATTTCCACAAACTTCTGTACACTTAGAAGTAATGGCTGGAGTGTCAGTATTTGAGTCATTCAGCTCCCCGCTATGCTCTTGGGGCAAAGTATCTGATGGTGGTCCAGGGTGTAGAACTGAGTTATGTTCGGTGTTGTCACATTTGGTATACCTTGCACTAGCCTCACAGTCCCTGGCGAAGTGGGATGTTGAAGAGCAGCATTTGTAGCAGATGCGGTTCTCTTTAAGGAAGGCCTTCCTTTCTTCCAATGACTTTTCTCTGAAAGCTCTGCACTTAAGTAAGGAATGTGGCCTCTTGTGTAAGGGACACTGCCTGCTTGGGTCCTTGGATTTATCTTCTCCTTGATCGGAGCTGAACTCTTTGCGAACTGAACCTGTGGAAGAAATGCTAATTTTGTGGACCTCTACAGTTGTTCTACGAGGTTTGCTAACAGATTTATTGGCACATGACAGCATGAAATCAAAGCTAGGATCATTTCTTATTTTTGCTTGTTCTGAGACAAAATCTACAAACACATTGAATGGAGGAAATGGTACATTGTAAGTCTGTTTATACCTAGAACCATATGTAACCCATTTGTCTTGCAGGTTATATGGGAGTTTTTGAACTATGGGGTTCACACCTCTAGCAGTGTCGAGATATGTCAACCCCATAAGATCTTCTTCTGCTTTTGCTACATTGCTACACACAACTCCATTAACAAGTCAGTTAATTCTGTGAGCTTTGAATAATCCTTGTTTGCAATTCTAGGAAAGTCCTCTATTCTTTTAAACAAGGCACTTTCTATAACCTCTACTGAGCCATAGCATTCATCAAGTCTATTCCAAATTCTTTTGAGGCCGACATTTGGATAATTTACATTAATGTCTCTGATTCTCTTTGTGTGTTTGGCAGACTCACTTCCTAGCAATTTTACCAAGAGATCCACTTCTTCACTACATGATAGACCTATGTCTCTTATGGTATTTTTGAAGGAGGCTCGCCAAGCCCTGTAGTTTTCAGGTGATCACTGAACTTTACAAGTCCCTTAGTGACCAACTCACGTCGAGCAAAGAACTTGGAAAAGTCCATCGTGGCTTAATTGGCACTGATGCCAGCTGATTGAGGGTTGTCAGAGTACATGTACTGTATGCTGTGCGATCATACCTGTTAGATGTCTCTGGTTTGGTCCAACTGCTGTAGTACTTTTCTGAAGCGAAGGGATTCTCTTTAAGCCGGGACAGATTCCGGATCTTCTGTTCTGGAGAAAGATTATTGTAGTCAATATCATCCCAATGTGTATTTCCTTGCTTTTGGTAGGGAGACTGATAGTTGGCTTTCTGGGGGACCGAATTATCTGGTTGGGTTGACTTGTTGACAAAATGCTCTGTCTTCGCCTGTGGGTCTGGATCATCATTTGATTTGGAATGCTGATGGACGTACTCTGCAGTACGCTGCAATGGATCATGAGTAACTTGCTGTAGGCCTAGCACACTGCTGCGTTCATCGTCAGAATATATGGCAGCTTCTAAGGCTTCTGCTTCTGCTATGGCAGCTGCTGTTTCTTTTTCAATAGCAAGTTTCTATAATGTTGCTTCAAGGCGCGCTTTCTCTTCATCCAGGCATGCTTGTTGGTGTGCTTTTTCTGCATCCAGGGATGCTTGTTGGTGTGCTTTTTATGCATCCAGGCATGCTTGTTGTAGTTTCAATTCTATCTCTTGCTCAGCAAAGGTGCTTCTTGCTTTTGCCGCTTCAGCTTTTGCGAGGGCAATAGAGGCGGCATTGCTGATGGATGATGTCTTGGAGGAACCAACTCGTGATCTCGTCTTGAAAGAGGATGCTCGTCCTTGAGACATGATTCAACAGTTAGGCGACCGCTGTGATATCCCATTGTCGGCTCTGCGGGGATAATGGCGGGCTCCATATGGTCCGATTATTCGATCCGACCGTGAGAAGGTGGCTGCAATATCCGTATGCAATAACCATATGCTTGGAAAATGGCGGGCTCTGTAACGTCAGATCTTCTGAGCTTGTTCTCAGCAGTTGTTCCACTATACTGTCCTCATACACGTTAGCAGGGTGTGCAATGAGACATGTAGCTAAACCCCCTGGCTTCTTTAAGAAAAGAGGCTGTAAAATTGTAACCTTCTTTTATTGATTGCAGATGTGACAGGAAAGGGTGAAACTATAGGATGCAATAACAGGAGCATTTCAGAATATATAACTGCACAGAGCATAAAATACAGATAGTCTGCAATACACAGTAACATGAGGTAATACATAGGTTCCATGAGGTAATACATAGGTTCCATGAGGTAATACATAGGTTCCATGAGGTAATACATAGGTACCATGAGGTAATACATAGGTTCCATGAGGTAATACATAGGTTCCATGAGGTAATACATAGGTACCATGAGGTAATACATAGGTAACATGAGGTAATACATAGGTAACATGAGGTAATACATAGGTACCATGAGGCAATACATAGGTACCATGAGGCAATACATAGGTAACATGAGGTAATACATAGGTACCATGAGGTAATACATAGGTACCATGAGGTAATACATAGGTAATATGAGGTAATACATAGGTACCATGAGGTAATACATAGCTGATGATTACCTATTTAATACAACAAATGTTATAAACACAGGATTATAACACCTAGATAGTGCTTACCAACTATGCTTAGAGCAGGCTGTTTAAGAAGCATGAAGAACACGAATGGTGTAATTTCTCCTAGGACACATGGAGGTATAATGGCTGTTGTTCCCCTCACAGTGTCATAAACAAGACTATGATGTAACAGGAACAATCCCACAATACATTGCAAGTTAAACTAGAATCTATGCATTAAACGGCCAGCAGGTGGTGCTGTTACATTACAGTATGAAATATATGAAAGATTAATACACACAAAAATACAATGTCTGTAAAAATCGAAGACATAAAAAAAGATTAGACAGCAATTATATGGCTGGACAGAACAAGGTTGAAGGAAGACTTTAAGTCCATCTAGTTCAACCCGTATCCTATCCTAACTTGCCCTAACATGTTGATCCAGAGGAAGGCAAAAAAACCCATGTGGCAAACAGTAAGCTTCACATTGGAGAAAAAAATTCCTTCCAGACCCAACATACGGCAATCAGACTAGCTCCCTGGATCAACGCAATATTAAGGAAACTAGTGTATATACCCTGTAATATTATAATTTTCAAGAAAGGCATCCAGTCCCTTCTTAAATTCTAGTAGGGAATCACTCATTACAACACTATATGGTAGATAGTTCCATAGTCTCACTGCTCTTACAGTAAAGAATCCGCGTCTGTGAGTATGCTTAAACCTTCTTTCCTCCAGATGTAGAGGATGCCCCCTTGTCCCCGTCACAGGTCTAAGAGTAAAAAGGTAATTAGAAAGGTCTTTGTACTGTCCCCGCACATATTTATACATTGTAATAAGATCACCCCTAAGCCTTCGATTTTCCAAACTAAATAACCCCAAATGTAATAACCTGTCTTGGTATTGCAGACCCCCTAGTTCCCTAATAACCTTGGTCGCTCTTCTCTGCACCCGCTCCAGTTCAGCTATGTCTTTCTTATACACCGGAGACCAGAACTGTACACAGTGTTCTAAGTGTGGGCGCACTAGTGACTTATATAGGTAAAATTATGTTCTCCTCATGAGCATCTATGCCTCTTTTAATGCATCCCATTATTTTATTTGCCTTTGCAGCAGCTGCCTGACCCTGACCACTAAATGTGAGTTTGTTGTCAACCCATACACCCAGGTCTTTTTCAGTGACTGTTTTGCCCAGTGTTTTACAATTAAGCACTTAATTATACATCTTGTTCGTTCTACCCAAGTGCATGACCTTACATTTATCCCCATTAAAAATCGTTTGCCATTTATCAGCCCAAGCTTCTAGTTTACATAAATCCTCCTGTAATATAAAACTGTCCTCCTTTGTATTGATTACCCTGCAGAGTTTAGTGTCATCTGCAAATATTGAAATTCTACTCTCTATGCCCCCTACAAGGTCATTAATAAATATGTTAAAAAGAAGCGCGCCCAAAACTGACCCCTGTGGTACCCCACTGCTAACTGTAACCCAGACCGAGTGTGCTACATTAATAACCACCCTTTGTTTCCTATCCCTGAGCCAGCTCTTAACCCACTTACACATATTTTCCCCTATCCCCATTGTTCACATTTTATGTATCAACCTTTTGTGTGGCACTGTATCAAAAGCTTTTGAAAAGTCCATGTACACCACGTCCACTGCATTCCCTTGGTCCAGTCCGGAACTTACCTCTTCATAAAAGCTTATCAGATTAGTCTGAAAGGAACGGTCCCTTGTAAACCCATGTTGATATTGGGTCATGAGGATGTTCTTCTTCAGATACTCCAGTATAGTCTCTCTTAGAAAACCCTCCAGGATTTTACCCACAGTTGAGGTTAAACTTACTGGCCTATAATTTCCAAGTTCAGTTTTTGTCCCCTTTTTGAATATTGGCACCACATTTGCTATACGCCAGTCCTGTGGTACAGACCCTGTTATTATGGAATCTTTAAAGATTAAAAATAATGGTCTATCTATGACTGTGCTTAATTCCTGCAGTACTCGGGGGTGTATCCTATCCGGGCTCGGGAATTTATCAATTTTAGTGATTATTAGATGCCGCAGTATTTCCTGCTGGGTTAAGCAGGTGACATTTAATGGAGAATTTTTATCCCTGATCATGTTATCCATCATGGGATTTTCTTGTGTAAATACTGTTGATAAAAAGTCATTTAGCATATTGGCTTTTTCCTCATCCTCATCCACCATTTCACCCAGACTATTTTTAAGGGGACCAACACTATCATTTTTTAGCTTCTTACTATTTGTGTAGTTAAATAATATTTTGAGATTATTTTTACTTTCTCTGGCAATGAGTCTCTCTGTCTCAATCTTTGCTATTTTGATTTGCTTTTTACAGAATTTATTTAATCTTCTGTATTTATTTAATGCCTCATCACTACCTACTTGCTTTAATTCTCTAAATGCTTTACTTTTATCACTTATTGCACCCCTTACAGCTCTATTTAGCCATAGTGGTTTCCTCCTATTTCTAGCATGTTTATTCCCATACGGTATATATTGTGTACAGGTCCTATTCAGGATGCTAATAGTAACATAGTAACATAGTTTTGAAGGCTGAAGGAAGACCTTATGTCCATCTAGTTCAGCCTATTTTAGTGCAGCTGTTCTGCATTGTTGATTCTGGGGAAGGCAAAAAACCCACAGAGTAGAAGCCAATTTTCTCCATTCGGAAAAAAATTCCTTCCCCTAAGCTGGGTCAGCCATCTACCTATAATATTATGTTATTTGTAACCTTCTATACTGTTACTCACAAGAAAAGCATCCATTCCTTTCTTAAATTCATTCAGTGAGTTGGCCATCACCACTTCCTCAGGAAGAGAATTCCAGAGCCTCACTGCTCTTACCGTGAAGAACCCTCTTCTATGCTGGTGCAGAAATTGTCTTTCCTCCAAATGAAGAGAATGCCCCCTTGTTCTTGTCACAGTCCTTGGTACAAACAGTTCATTGGAGAGATCTCTGTATTGCCCTCTGATATACTTGTACATATATATTAAGTCTCCCCTAAGTCTTCTCTTTTCTAGAGTAAATAGACCTAATTTTGATAACCTTTCTGGGTATTGTAGTTGTGACGTCTGCCTGCGGTCTGGGCTGCAGCCAGACAACACCCCGAGAAACACTGATACCCTTTACCCCTATACAAGGGATCTAGATTTATAACAGAGCCCAGGAGGTGCTGTCTGAATAGGAGCAATGACCACAGCAGGACGGTCGCCAGAAAGGTGTTCCAATACAGGACACAGAGGCAGTCACACAGGAATGGTACAAAAACAGTAGACAGTAGCAAAGTCAGATTCCAGGCCGAAGCCAGAGTCATAAACCAGGAGAGTCGCATAGGTACAGAATCGTTAGGCAGAAGCAGAGTCAGAATCCAGGCCGAAGTCAGATTCATAAACCAGGAGAGTCGCAGAGGTACAGAATCGTTAGGCAGAAGCAGAGTCAGAATCCAGGCCGAAGTCAGAGTCATAAACCAGGAGAGTCGCAGAGGTACAGAATCGTTAGGCAGAAGCAGGGTCAGAAGTCCAGGCAAAAGTCAGAGTCAGTCAAACAGCAATAAACGGGTGGTCCAAGTTTGGTTGAATCAACACCGGGTTGGCCACGAAGCACTCTTTTAGTGTAGAAAAAGCCCGAGTTGCCTCAGGATTCCAATTGGTCATGTCCGCCCCTTTCCGGGTAAGGTCCGTGAGTGGCTTGGCAATCTCTGAGAATCCCCTGATGAATTTGAGATAATAATTCGCAAATCCCAAAAATCGCTGCAGTGCTTTCAGCGATTTGGGTTGCACCCAATCCTTAATAGGTTGAATCTTGGCAGGATCCATGCGGAACCCCTTGCCTGAGACCATGTATCCTAAAAACTGCACCTCTTCGGCAAAAAAAACACATTTTTCAAATTTTGCAAACAAAGAGCTTTCGCGCAGTCTTTGCAGTACTGAACGGACGTGTTGAGCATGTGTCACAGGGTCAGCAGAATAAATCAAAATGTCGTCCAGATATACGACGACATACACCCCACAAATGTCTCTGAAAATATAGTTGACGAAGTGCTGAAATACTGCAGGAGCGTTACTGAGTCCGAACGGCATTACCAGGTACTCAAAATGGCCAGGGGGTGTATTAAAGGCCGTTTTCCATTCGTCCCCATCTCTTATTCGGACCAGGTTATATGCCCCCCGGAGGTCAAGTTTAGTAAACCAGCGGGCTCCCAGTAACTGATTAAAGAGATCAGGAATGAGTTGCAGCGGGTACTGATTTTTTACAGTAATGGCGTTCAGCTCACGGTAATCAATGCATGGTCTGAGTCCACCATCTTTCCTCTCTACAAACAAAAACCCAGCTCCTACAGGTGAGGTGGAAGGTCTAATGAAGCCTTTTCGTAGGCTGTCTGATATGTAGTCATTCATGGCTACACGATCAGGACCAGAGAGGTTGAATATTCTCCCCTTAGGGAGACGGGCACCAGGGACCAAGTCAATAGGACAATCGTATTCTCTGTGAGGAGGTAGTTTCTCCGACTCCACTATAGAGAAAACATCTTCATAATCCCTAAACGCATATGGAATAGAAGGTGTTTTAATTTTAATCTGGTTTACTGAAAAAGACATACAGTTACTCTGACACCGTGGACTCCAGCGCACAACATCACCTATGTGCCAGTCAATAACCGGATTATGTTGGTGCAACCATGGCAAGCCTAACACAACTGGATCTGATAAATCGTATATAACAAAAAATGACATTTGTTTGTTATGTAATGTCCCCACTGACATAGAAATTTCGGCAGTAACGAATTCCACGCCTCCCTGGAATATAGATGTACCATTAATCGCAGTAGTCTGAATAGGCGCTTTAAGCCTTGACAGAGGTACACCAAGGCTCCTAGCAAATAAAAAATCCATAAGGTTGCCGGCAGCACCACAATCCACAAAAGCCTTCACACACAGACGTTTCTTAGCAAAAGAAAGGGAAACTGGTAACAACAGTTTGGCCGCATTTGCGGGCAATACCTGACCCCCAGAGCTGTCCAGGGGGTGATGATCCAGGAATGTGGATTTCCAACAGCCAGTATTTTCCTTGAAGCTTCCAGGCTGCAGCATGCTTGAGCCTGAGAGTGACCTTCCAGGCTGTGCAATGTAACAGGTGTTTGGGCCAAGAATCAGCTCAGTCAGGAAGAAGAGGAAAAAAAAAGGTAAGGAAAACTGCTTTTATATGTGTTAAGTATAGACACAAAAAGCAGTTTTATTTTTTGGGCCGGATATAATTTGACGACTGCCTGCGGTCTGGGCTGCAGCCAGACAACACCCCGAGAAACACTGATACCCTTTACCCCTATACAGGGATCTGGATTTATAGCAGAGCCCAGGAGGTGCTGTCTGAATAGGAGCAATGACCAGAGCAGGACGGTCGCCAGAAAGGTGTTCCAATACAGGACACAGAGGCAATGATATCCGAGACTAAACCAGTCAGGCAGAAATGGTACAAAAACAGTAGACAGTAGCAAAGTCAGATTCCAGGCCGAAGCCAGAGTCATAAACCAGGAGAGTCGCAGAGGTACAGAATCGTTAGGCAGAAGCAGAGTCAGAATCCAGGCCGAAGTCAGAGTCATAAACCAGGAGAGTCGCAGAGGTACAGAATCGTTAGGCAGAAGCAGAGTCAGAATCCAGGCCAAAGTCAGAGTCATAAACCAGGAGAGTCGCAGAGGTACAGAATTGTTAGGCAGAAGCAGGGTCAGAAGTCCAGGCAAAAGTCAGAGTCAGTCAAACAGTAATTCACACAGTAACACACAAGGGAACCAAGAATATATCCGGCGCCTGCAAGAGCAGTCCCAAGGTATTTGAGGGATCAGGTCATCCCTCACAGGCTCCTGGGTTGATGATGTTATCCGGACCACCCCCAGGACCAGGCTGGATGGTGATGCACCAGCCCCTTCATGACTGACCGAGGAGCGAAGCCTGCGTCCAGTGGACACCTGCCCAGGAGCCTCATAACTATCGCCGCCATCACTCGGGGTTGAAGCACAGCGCCTCCCAGAGACCGAGGCCGGGACTGCAGGCCACGGGTCAGACGGTGATAGGACAGTCCGGCGCCTCCTAGTGGTTGAGGCCGGGACAGCAGGCCCTGAGTCTGACGGTGATGTGACAGTCCAGCGCCTCCTAATGGCCGAGGCCGGGACAGCAGGCCCTGAGTCTGACGGTGACGTGACAGTAGTGAACCAACTCCATTTATCATTTTAGTAGCCCGCCTTTGAACCCTTTCAAGTTCAGTAATGTCTTTTTTGAGCACCGGCGTCCAAAATTGCACACAATACTCCAAGTGTGGTCTGACGAGTGATTTGTACAGAGGGAGAATTATGTTTTCATCTCGTGTCCTCAGACCTCTTCTAATGCATCCCATGACCCTATTTGCTTTGGTAGCAGCTGCCTGACACTGGGCACTCCAATTTAGCTTCTTATGGACTAAGGCCTCTTTCACACATCAGGTTTTCGCAGTCAGGCGCGATCCGGCGCTTTTGACAGAAACAGGATCCGGCGAAATGCAATGCCGGATCCGGTTTCCCCCCCATTGACTTGCATTAGAGCCGGATCGAGCTGATGGCCATGCGTTTCATCCGATTTTCGCCGGATCCGGCAATGTGACGCGATCCGGCGTCTGGAAAAAACGGCTACTGTAACGTTTTTTGTCTCCTTTCATACAATGAAAGCCTATGAGCGCCGCGATGCGCCTGATCCGGCGACAGCCGGATCCGGTGGCCGGATCCGGTTTTTTTGGTCTGAGCATGCTCAGTAGCTCTGCCCACAAGACATATATAAAAGCAAGACAGTGGGACCCTCAGCCACACCCAACATGCCACCCAAGCCAAGAACCAGGAGCAGGAGAAGGCAGGAGACATCTGCAGCAGCACCATCAGCACCACCACCCCCCCAAATGGAGCAGCATGCTGAACAACGGGAGGGGAGTCCAGCAGCAGATGAGAGACGGTAATTATCAAATCCCCCATTCCTCCAAACTAGGGCTATTGAATATCAAGATATTCATTGGCCCTTTGTTTCTCTTTATTTAACAGCCGCCCAATAGATGCAGCAGCAGCATTGGCAGCAGCTGGAATACCACCCACAGGCATGGAGTGTGGCCACCAGGAAGACAGCACATCATCTTCTGGGAGCCCTCCCTCGCATCGTCAGCGTTTGACGGTAAGTTTTTATTTCCAAAATCCATCATCTCTGTAATATATGTCTATTCATTGCCTTTTATTTCAAAACAGGATTCACAAGATGAAGAGGAGCTCCCAGAAGAAGAAGGAAGGGGTGGACAGACACTTGGAGTGGGCTCACAATTGGTAAGTTGCTGGTGAGGAGATCGCTTTCCCTTTACCCCACCCTTCTGCCCCTGCCACCTCTAGTACACCTGCGGGTACTGGGCGGCAGCGGCAGAGGGGTCAGGAAAAGAGTTATGCGCCAGAGTTCTTGCATCTGAATGCATCTTTCCAGAACTGTCTAAAAGTCTTGTCAGAGCAAATCTCCGCAGGCTTTCAGCAGATCAACTCCAGCATTCTGGAGGTGAAGACACTTCTGCAAACCATGCATTCAGAAGCAAGATCTTCGCCAAACCACACCTTTTTCAGGTCTGTTGTGGAGCGCATGGCAACACTATCTCCTACCCAGCAGATGCATGTAATGCATTCGTGCCACGGTGCTCTACAGCAGGTTACCTCCCAACCTCCACCTCCCACCACTGTAGTTCCTCCACCTGCACCCCCTCCAGCCACTTTCCATCCTCCCCCTCCTATTACATCTGCACCCCCTCCAGCCACTTTCCATCCTCCCCCTCCTATTACATACCAGCAACCTCACCAGTACCAGCAACCTCCCCAGTACCAGCAACCTCCCCAGTACCAGACATCTCCCCACTTCCAGCAACCTGCCCCGTACCAAACTCCTTCCCCGTACCAAACTCCTTCCCCATACAACTTTCCATCAACATCATCTGCTCCTACAGTCCCTGCCCAACCCTCCACTCCACCGCCCACCACCTCTTCTGCCTCCCACATGTCCACCCATTCTGTAGCTTTTTCCACACCATCACCTCTAACTGTTCCTTCCCCACCACGATCCCAGTCCTCTCTCCACACTCCCATTGTCGAAGTGTCCTGCAGCCCCTCCAGCAGTATTTCCACCCCACACTACACCGAGTTATAATGTTTTTTTTGTAATAAAAATGCCCATTTGGTTGGTTTCAAACCTTTATTAAAAAAGTTTTTTTAACTTTAAAAAGAGTTTACACAAAAAAAAATATTTTAAATAAAAGTTAAATTATTGTTTACACTGGTTGTCTGTCATTTCTTTCCGCGGCGAAATATGTTTAAAAAAAAGGTTAAATACAGGGTATTTAAAAGGTAAAAAGGTATTCAAAACCAGGTATATAACTGTGGGTAAATTTTAGCTTTTTGCCACAGTTGTGTTCCTGGTTGTGTTTGAAGCAAAGTATTTCACCTGAAAAGTTGTGTTTATTGTTGGTGATTTCCTAACAATGTACACAACTTTTCTTAAAAGGTGAAATACTTTGCATAAAACACAACTAGGTACACACCTGTGGCCTAAAGCTAAAAATAGAGACCATGACAAGATAGCCAACTTTGGTTGGCAAAGGTATATACTGTTGGTACAGAAGGTACACAAGTTTGGTTAGGGCACAAATCTTTCACACTCTGTCATCCTGCCAGTGTACTCTGCCTTGAGGTGACATAAAGTATAGTGCAAAATTGTCCCTCATTACTGAAACCGTCACAGAACTTCTAATGGTAATGTCATGGTAATCTTGCAAGGTGGTTTCTTCAGAGGTGTCCTCAATGGAAATGGGTTCCTTGCAGATAACAAAATTGTGGAGTACCACGCAAGCTTTGATCACCTCGTCCACAGTTTCTGTCTTGAGGTTGATCGCAGTCAATAGGACCCGCCATTTGGCTGTCAGAATATCAAAGGTACATTCAACCATTCTTCTTGCTCTTGTGAGGCGGTAATTAAAAATGCGTTTTGGTCTTGTCAATCCTCTGCTAGAGTACGGTTTCAAAAGGTGTTCTGACAGCTGGAAGGATTCATCCCCTACACAGACAAATGGCATAGGTGGACCAGATGTTTGCGGCAGCGGTCTAGGTGGTGGGAACTGGAAGGTGTTTCCATACAGTTTACGCCCCATGGCAGACAGTTTGAAAACTTGAGAGTCATTGGAGCGGCCATAGGCCCCAATATCAACCGCAATAAATTTGTATTCCGCGTCAGCGATGGCCATGAGGACAATTGAAAAATATTTCTTGTAATTGAAATATTCCGATCCCGATCCAGCTGGCTTTACAATGCGGATATGTTTCCCGTCCACAGCGCCCAAGCAGTTGGGAAACTGACATATCTGTTGAAACTTGTCAGCAATTTCAATCCACCTCTCTGTTGTGGGCTCTGGTAAAAACTCTTCAGCTAAGGAGTCCCACAGTGCACGGCATGTGTACTTCACAATTCCAGATATGGTGGAAATCCCGAGTCTGTACTGGAAATGCAGTGACGAAAGGGATTCTCCAGTTGCAAGAAATCTGTGGGGAATTAAAAAACAATAAATTAGTTTTAAATCACAGCATTACATACCAAAACTGAGCTATAACACTTGGAGATACAAACTACCACCAACAAGATTGCAGTGAAAGTGTGCTCTGATGCGATCACATCCAATAAATGTGGCTTACCTTAAAGTCACCATCAGACGCTCTGCGGGTGAAACAGAGAAGCGGCAATAGGTGTCCGCTTTTCTTATGAGGTGTGCAATGCGCTCCACCAAGTAATCAAAATTCTCCATTTTCATCCGAACATATCCAAAAAATTTATCCGGGTTTCGTCGAAGGTCCATGCAGAGTGTAGAATAGACCCCACGCGTCATTCTCTTGGCTGTGATGGGGTGGATCCACAAACGTCGTCTACGATGCCTGATGCGCTGCTGTCTCGCTCTCTCCTTCTCCAGAACAATCACCCTCAAACGATTCGCCTCCGCTATAAAATCCGCCAAATTCTTCAAAATATTTCCAATGACAACATCCATCTTCGCCAGCAACTTGCTCTTCTCTCCAACCTGCACTTTCTCCTCTACAACCTGTCAAAGAAGGGCTGTAGGAACATGCTATATATAGTTTTCCAGTAGCCAATCCCGTTCGGAAGGCCACAAGGGTCAATTTTAAAAACCGGATCCGGCGTAATCCGTCGAAAAACGGATAAAAAAACGGATGAACCGGATAAGACGGATCCGGTTTTGTCTGTCAAGAACAAGACGGATCCGGCAGAAAACCGGATCCGGCACATCAGGTTTTACAAAACATTTGCCGGATCCGGCATTCCGGCACGACGCCGGATCGCGCCTGACGCCGAAAACCTGATGTGTGAAAGTAGCCTAAGATGCCTAAGTCTTTTTCCATGTCTGATTTCCCCAGCAGTTTCCCATTTAGTAAGTAATTGTAGCATCTGTTTCTCCTTCCCATGTGCATAACCTTACACTTATCTGTGTTAAACCTCATTTGCCATTTTTCAGCCCAATTCTCCAATTTACTCAAATCTGTCTGTAGTTGCAAACTGTCCTCCTTTGTGTTAAGTACCTTTCATAGTTTGCATCATCTGCTAATACTGATATTTTACTGTCTAAGTCATCCACTAGATCATTAATAAATATATTAAATAGTAGGGGGCCCTATACAGAACCCTGTGGTACCCCACTAGTAACCCTGGCCCAATCTGAGTATGCACCATTAATAACCACTCTTTGTTTTCTATCACTAAGCCAGCTACCTACCCATCTACACACATTTTCCCCTAGCCCAAGCTTTCTCATCTTACTTACCAATAAACATCTCCCATTTTCTTTGTGTATTTTTATGTTTCAGGATTTCGTCCCAGTTAATTGCACCAAGATCATCTCTCATCCGTTGGAAATTTGCCTTCCAGAAGTTTAGTGTCCTTGTAACCCCTCTACTACACATCTTATTAAAGGATACATGAAAACTATTTTGTGATCACTATTATCCAAGTGACCCTCAACCCTTACATTTGATATGCGGTCTGGCCTGTTGGTTAATATTAGGTCTAGCAGTGCCCCCCCTCTTGTTGGGTCCTGAACCAGTTGTGAAAGGTAATTGTCTCTCATAGTTGTCAAAAACCCATTACCTTTGCTGGAACTGCAGGTTTCTGTTCCCCAATGTATTTCAGGGTAGTTGAAGTCCCCCATAATAATGACTTCTCCTTGAGTCGCAGCTTCATCTATTTGCTTTATGAGGATATTCTCTGTTGCTTCCATTATTTTTGGAGACTTATAACAAACCCCTATCAGTAATTTATTATTTTTTCCCCCTTCCCTTATCTCTACCCACAGGGACATTTTCATTAGATTCATATATATTATCACGCAGGATGGGTTTTAAGGATGATTTTACATATAAACACACGCCTCCCCCTCGCTTATTTGTATGGTCATTTCTGAACAGACTATAGCCCTGTAAATTAACCGCCCAGTCATGGCTCTCGTCCAGCCATGTCTCAGATATCCCCACCATGTCATAATTATGTTCCAACAACATTAACTCCAATTCCTCCATTTTGTTGGCGAGGCTTCTTGACAAATCTCTCTCTATGTACACATATGGGAAACAACTGTCCATCAATTACAGTGGGGCAGAGAGAAATAAGCAGAAAGTGGTGCTAGACTAGTCTTATCTTTCCATATGGTCTCCAGCCAGCTTTTCAAACTTTTTTTCTGTGAAACACTGTAGCGTTTTAGGAGAAAACTTACCTTGCTGCAGTTGCGCACCTAAGCTTTCCTTTAAATGGTAGGCAAGTGAGTGTAATCTCTTATGGTCAACAGGGTCCAATCTCTCCCTAGTAGAGTGTAAACTCTTACGATAAACATAGTACTCTCTCTCTCGCATGTAAAGTGTAAGATCTTACAGTCAGCCGGTTCCTCTCTCTAACTCCTCTAGAATGTAAGCTCTTATAGTTAGCTGTGTTCTCATTCTCCACTCTCCCTCACATGTATTTTCCGATTAATGTAACAGTTTCCAATATTGAGAGAAGACAGCAATTTAAAATTTAAAAGATCTGGTCGAGAGAGGAACTGTAGAGAAGAAAAGTGCAAATAGGGTCTTCTCTGGTTACCATTATAGAAGGATATGCACCATTGCGCTCTCCTGGATGGGTTATATTCAAACAACCACTTATAAGGTTTAAGGCTGCGGCAGACCCACAAGGAGATAAATACACCTGGAGAAACAAATGGGTTATTCTGTGCCGCCGTGGAGAAAAAATGAAGGATGCCAGTCCAATTTCAGGTTGCTTTATTCGTCAACCCATTTTGAAGCATAAAACTTCTTTATCAGGACAAACCACAGCACATCGTGGTCATAGTTCAGATCTTCTACAATGTTCATCCAGAGGAAATAACAATTGCTCCTAATGTCATATATGGCTCAGCCAACCATAGCTAATGATCTAGTTGAAATACATTTTATTTTCACCAAAGGGCGGACACCTTAATTCTCAATGCTTACTTAAATAGTAAAAACCTAAGAATAACAGAGATTGAACTTGTCAAACATTGCAAAAAATTCTAGCTGCATTATTAAAAATAAGAGGGGGCTGTAATTGTAACTTCACTGAGAAACACAGGACTGTGTTCACCTGAGTTCTGTAAGGACAATCTTTGTATACAGATATAGCAGCCACAACATAATGACTACCATCAGGGCCGCCATCAGGGTATTACTGCCCTGACTGGCGTATGGGGCCCTATCAGCAGAGGGGGCCTGCATCAGGCCCCGTCTCTTCTGCTGATCGGACCCCAGCGGCAGGATTCTGCTGGTGCAGTAACTGAACCTGCGTCCAAAACACAGGTTCAGTTATTCTATTGCCTTGTGGGTCACTGCGGGTCAGCACGGCAATAGTTAAAACCACCAGGCAATTGGAGGCTGGCAGTGATGTCAGCTCGCTCATTGCCGGCGTATGACGTCATTGTCTTTCACTGACAAGGGCGCGCTTGAAACGCTGGGAGAGATCATTGCCGCAGTAGCGCAGCTAGGCAAGAGGAAAGGTTTTTTTTATTGAAAGTGGCAAGCCACACTATGTTTCACTGACAGGATGGAGACAAGGGGCAGGATTGAAGGCACGGGGGCAGGATTTGATACACAAGGGGGCAGGATGGAGACATGGTGCAGGATGGAGACATGGTGCAGGATGGAGACAGATGGGGCAGGAATATGGGGCAGGATGGAGACAGATCGGGCAGGATCATAGGGCAGGATGGAGACACATGGTGCAGGATCATGGGGCAGGATGGAGACAGATTATTATTATTATTTATTATTATAGCGCCATTTATTCCATGGCGCTTTACATGTGAGGAGGGGTATACATAATACATACAAGTACAGTAATCTTAAACTATAGAAGTCACGACTGGTACAGGATGAGAGAGGACCCTGCCCGCGAGGGCTCACAATTTACAAGGAATGGGTGAGGATAAAGTAGGCGAGGGTAGAGCTGGTTGTGCAGCGGTTTGGTGGATCAGTGGTTACTGCAGGTTGTAGGCTTGTCGGAAGTGGTAGGTCTTCAGGTTCTTTTTGAAGGTTTCCATGGTAGATGGTGCAGGATCATGGGACAGATGGGACAGGATGGAGACAGATGGGGCAGGATCATGGGACAAATGTGGCAGGATCAAGAAACAGATGGGACAGGATCATGTGGCAGTGTTGTGAGTTCATTTTCCCCTTCACCATTGAGGTCTGATGAACTCCCTCTTCTGGTGAAGGAAGGTAGTGAGGCTGATTACAAAGCACCTGAGCAGGATGATGATGACTGGGTGACTGGAATTGCTGACTGGATATAAGGCAGCCGACGCCCTTCTGCCTTGCTGGTGATCTCTCTGAGAGATTCTAGGAGACCAGTCTGATTACTGCTCCTCAAAAGCTAAGTTTTATGCTCTGCTTTTTGCATTTGTGTTTTGGTTTTGTTTTGCCTTGTTTTTCTGGATTTCTGCCATTCCCTGCTGGGGTGAGCTGAATTCCTTTTTGCACTGTCTTCAGAAAATACCTGAGTACTGATATAGTCTTTTTGAAGCCTAGCGCCTTCAGGGCTTTTTTCCCTATCAGTCTGTTGGCTCTTGTTTTGATAGGGTTTGGCGGATTGCAGACAGCAGCTTTTCTATCCTGTCCTATTTAGTCAGCTTGGGCCCCAACATTTGCTCAGCCTATCTTTCTATCTGTGTGAGTGTTTTTTCATCTTGCTTCACCGTCATTATATGTTGGGGGCTGCCTATTGCTTTGGGGTCTGCTCTGGGGCAGTTTAGATTTCCCTTTCTGTCTTTAGGCTATTTAGTTCTCCGGCTGTGATCGAGGGGTCTAGGGCACCGTAGGAACCCCCCACAGCTACTGCTAGTTGTTGCTGATAGGTTCAGGGGTCTGCAATCCGATAGCTGCCAACTTCTCTGGTTTTCTGGACTTAGCTAGTATTTATGTTTTTGCCTCCAACGGTGACTCATTCATAACAGAATCACCAGCCATACCGCAGATCCTAGGGTACTCAATAGCAGGAAAGGACTGTAAAAAAAAAAAAGTGTGTATATTTTTTCCTCTATATCTCTGAGGCTGTAGGGGGAATTTTTTTTCTCTCTCAATGGAGATAAAGCAATTGTCTGATCGTGTGGAGCAGCTCGCTGTGGAAGTGTGGGGAATTTCCGCCTACCTTGCTCATTCACATGCTGCTGAACCCAAGATCCCTACTCCTGATGTGTTTATTGGGGATCCGTCTAAATTTTTGAATTTCAAAAATAATTGTAAATTATTTTTTGCCTTGAAGCCTAACTCGTCAAGGAGCTCCGCGCAGCAGGTTAAAATTGTCATCTCTTTGCTGCGTGGCGATCCCCAGGATTGGGCGTTTTCTTTGAAACCAGATGATCCTATTCTGACTAATGTGAACGCATTTTTTCAGGCCTTGGGGTTGTTGTATGACAAACCTAATGCTATTGATCAGGCTGAAAAGACCCTGTTGGCATTGAGCCAGGGTCGAGATTATGCAGAATTGTACTGTCAAAAATTTTGAAAGTGGGCGGTCCTTACTACCTGGAATGATAATGCCTTGGCAGCTCTCTTTCGGAAGGGTTTGTCAGAAGCCGTAAAAGATCCTATGGTGGGATTTCCTGTTCCCTCTGGTCTTGATGATTCTATGTCATTAACCATTCAGGTTGATCGGCGTTTACGTGAGCGCAGGACTGCACGAGAGGTGTTGCCACCTGTTGAACAAGTGTCTGAACCTTTGCAATGTGATAGAGTTTTGTCCAGGGAGCAACATCAGGAGTTCAGAAGGCGTAATAAGCTGTGTTTTTTTTTGTGGAGATGCCTCGCTAATTATTTCTGTCTGCCCTAAATGAGAGAAACATTTTGCACACATGTTTTCTGTGGGTGGTGTTCAACCTAAGTTTCTTCTGGCAATTACTCTGATCTGCTCCCTGTCCACATTTCTGCCAAGGCTTTTGTGGATTCGGGAGCAGCCCTGAACCTAATGGACTTGGATTTTGCTAAACGTTGTGGATTTCCGATGACACCTCTGCGGACACCTATCCCTTTGAGGGGGATTGATGCTACTCCTTTGGCGAAAAATAAACCTCAGTTTTGGACCCAGGTGGTAATGCGGGTCGCCCCAGACCATCAAGAAAATTGCAGATTTTTGGTGTTGCATAAAATTTGCATGATACCATTGTTCTGGGGTTTCCCTGGTTGCAAATTCATAATCCAGTTTTGGATTGGAAATCTGTGTCTGTGGTGAGTTGGGGTTGTCGGTGTGCCCTTAGTGAAGCTCCGTTTTTTTCCACCTCTCCTCAGTCGCATGATGTTCCTGACTATTTGGCGGACTTTTATGATGTATTTAGTGAGAATGAGTCTACGTCTTTGCCTCCTCATAGGAGTTATGACTGTGCAATTGAACTGAGCCCGAGGTGTAAATTTCCCAAGGGTCGGCTCTTCAATTTATCTGTACCCGAGCACGAGGCTATGCGATCCTATATTAAGGAGGCGTTGGAGAAGGGTCATATTAGACCATCCTCTTCACCCTTAGGTGCCGGTTTTTTTTTCGTGGCTAAAAAGGATGGTTCATTAAGGCCTTGTATTGATTATCGTGCACTCAACAAATTGCTATTAAATATCAGTATCTGTTACCCCTGATTTCGGATCTATTCTCCAGAGTTAAAGGTGCTTGCTGGTTTACCAAGCTTGACCTCAGGGGGGCGTATAATCTTATCCGCATTAAGCATGGGGATGAATGGAAGACGGCGTTTAATACTCCAGAGGGACATTTTGAGTACCTGGTGATGCCTTTTGGGCTCACTAATGCCCATTCTGTCTTCCAGTGCTTCATGAACGACATTTTCCGAGACTTTGTGGAAAAATTTTTGATTATCTATCTGGATGATATTTTGATCTTCTCCAAGGATTGGGATTCTCATGTGGAAGATGTTCGGACTGTGTTCCGGATCTTGAGGGAAAATTCCCTGTATGTCAAAGGATCGAAATGCCTTTTTGGGTACAGAGGATTTCATTTTTGGGATTTATTTTGTCTCCGTCAACTATTGAAATGGACCCGGCCAAGGTACAGGCCATTTACGATTGGGTTCAGCACACTTCTTTGAAGGCCCTCCTGAAGTTTTTGGGTTTTGCTAATTTTTATCGGAAATTTATAGCAAAATTTTCTAGTATTGCCAAGCCATTGACTGATCTGACTAAGAAGGGTGCTGATGTGTTGAATTGGTCTCCGGAGGCTGTTTCTTCCTTTCAGGAGCTGAAGCGAAGATTCACTTCTGCCTCGGTTTTGTGGCAACCTGATGTCTCACTCCCGTTCCAGGTAGAGGTGGACGCTTCTGAGATTGGTGCAGGAGCTGTTTTGTCCCAAAAGGATCCTGTAACATCTAAAATTAATCCCTGTGCTTTCTTTTCCCGAAAGTTCTCCCCATCTGAATGTAACTATGATGTGGGGAATGGGGAACTGTTAGCCATGAAATGGGCATTTGAGGAGTGGAGACATTGGTTGGAGGGAGCTAAACATCAAGTCGTGGTCCTCACTGACCACAAGAATTTGATTTACCTGGAGTCGGCCAAACGCTTGAACCCTAGACAGGCTAGGTGGGCCTTGTTTCTAACACGTTTTGATTTTGTGGTCTCTTTTCTTCCTGGCACTAAGAATGTCAAGGCTGACGCTCTCTCTAGGAGCTTCTTTGCTGATTCTCCTGTGGTGACCAAGCCTGCTATCATCTTAGGCGAAGGGGTAGTTCTTTCTGCCATCTCGCCCGATTTGAGACGTGCTCTGGAAGAGTTCCAGGAGGACAAACCTGAGCATTGTCCCAGTGGAAAGTTGTATGTTCCTGACCAGTGGAAGAAGAGAGTGATGTCTGAAGTTCATTGCTCTGCATTGACTGGTCATCCAGGTATTTTTGGTACTAGAGATCTGGTGAGTTGGTCTTTTTGGTGGCCCGCCTTGTCTCGTGATGTCAGGAATTTTGTGCAGTCCTGTGGGACTTGCTCCCGGTCTAAACCTTGTTCTCGCTCTAGTGGGTTGTTGATGCCTTTGCCGGTCCCCAGGAAGCCATGGACCCATATTTCAATGGATTTCATCTCTGATATGCCTGTCTCTCAGAGAATGACTGTTATTTGGGTGATTTGTGATAGATTCTCTAAGATGGTTCATCTTGTACCACTCCCTAAGTTGCCATCTTCCTCTGAGTTGGTGCCCCTGTTTTTGCAACAGGTGGTTTGCTTGCACGGGATTCCTGAGAACATTGTATCTGACAGAGGAGTTCAATTTGTGTCCAGATTTTGGAGGACTTTCTGTTCCAAGCTGGGAATTCAGTTGTCCATCTCCTCTGCTTTTCACCCTCAGACCAATGGGCAGATGGAGAGAACAAACCAGACCTTGGAGTCGTATTTGAGATATTTTATTTCCGCTGATCAGGATGATTGGGTTTCATTTTTGCCCTTGGCCGAATTTGCTTTAAATAATAGAGCTAGTTCTGCCACTTTGATGTCACCTTTTTTTTGTAACTTTGGGTTTCATCCTCGATTTTCTTCAGGGCAGGTGGAGCCTTCTGCCTGCCCAGGTGTTGACACTGTGGTGGAGAGAGTGCACCAGATCTGGGACCAAGTGGTGGATAAGTTATCTCTCTCCCAGGAAAAGGCCCAGCGGTTTTCCAACTGACATAGGACCATTGGTCCCCAGTTTAAGGTTGGTGATATGGTTTGGTTATCATCAAAAAATATCGCTATGAAGGTGGCTTCTCCTAAGTTTAAGCCTAGATTTATTGGACCTTACAAGATTTTGGAGATTATTAATCCGGTCTCTTTTCGTTTGGCTCTTCCTGTCACATTTAAAATCCATAATGTGTTTCATAAGTCATTGTTGAAGAGGTTTGTTGAACCAGTTGTTCCTGGGGTGGCACCTCCGGACCCTGTATTGGTTGAAGGTAACATGGAATATGAGGTGGAGAAGATACTGGATTCCCGTCTGGCTAGATGGAGACTCCAGTATTTGGTTAAGTGGAAGGGTTATGGTCAGGAGGATAATTCCTGGGTCTCTGCCTCTGATATTCATGCCAAAAGATTGGTGCGTGCCTTTCATCGGGCTCACCCTGATCGCCCTGGTGATGTGGATGAGGGTTCGGTGACCCCTCCTCATGGGGGAGGTACTGTTGTGAGTTCATTTTCCCCTTCACCATTGAGGTCTGATGAACTCCCTCTTCTGGTGAAGGAAGGTAGTGAGGCTGATTACAAAGCACCTGAGCAGGATGATGATGACTGGGTGACTGGAATTGCTGACTGGATATAAGGTAGCCGACGCCCTTCTGCCTTGCTGGTGATCTCTCTGAGGGATTCTAGGAGACCAGTTTGATTACTGCTCCTCAAAAGCTAAGTTTTATGCTCTGCTTTTTGCATTTGTGTTTTGGTTTTGTTTTGCCTTGTTTTTCTGGATTTCTGCCATTCCCTGCTGGGGTGAGCTGAATTCCTTTTTGCACTGTCTTCAGAACACACCTGAGTACTGATATAGTCTTTTTGAATCCTAGCGTCTTCAGGGCTTTTTTCCCTATCAGTCTGTTGGCTCTTGTTTTGATAGGGTTTTGGCGGATTGCAGACAGCAGCTTTTCTATCCTGTCCTATTTAGTTAGCTATTTAGTTAGCTTGCTCAGCCTATCTTTCTATCTGTGTGAGTGTTTTTTCATCTTGCTTCATCGTCATTATATGTTGGGGGTTGCCTATTGCTTTGGGGTCTGCTCTGGGGCAGTTTAGATTTCCCTTTCTGTCTTTAGGCTATTTAGTTCTCCGGCTGTGATCAAGGGGTCTAGGGCACCATAGGAATCCCCCATGGCTACTGCTAGTTGTTGTTGATAGGTTCAGGGGTCTGCAATACGATAGCTGCCAACTTCTCTGGTTTTCTGGACTTAGCTAGTATTTCTGTTTTTGCCTCCTACGGTGACTCATTCATAACAGGGCAGGATGGAGGCAGATGGTTTAGGATCATGGGGCAGGATTGATATGATGGAGACAGATGGGGCAGGATCATGGGGCAGATGGGGTAGGATCATGGGACAGATGGGGCAGGATCATGGGACAGATGGGGCAGGATCATGGGACAGATGGGGCAGAATCATGGGACAGATGGGGCAGGATGGGACATCACATGGGGCAGGATAGGAGAACATATGGCTGGAGCCAGGAATGAGATGTACGTGGGCCAGGATGGGGGATATTATTACCATAGGGGCTAATTAAGGGATATTATTACTGCAGTGATGTATTTATTTTATTTTTTGAGGATACTGTTTTAAATAGGGGGAGATCTTGTTACTGTGCAGAGCAACACCGCCACCTTTTTTCTTCATCTGGTGTAGTTTAGAATTTGGGAAAAAAATAAGTAATGTGTTCTGCAAGCGGTGCTCTAGATAACTGTGTTATTTCCTAATGAGACGAGCCCTGGCTGGAAGAAGTGACGGTGGTTTGTGCTGGTTTGAAGATTAAAAGCGAAGATGAAGGACTTCACCTAGAGACGTCACTAGTGAGTCAGTGTGTTACCTGTACACTGACACTATGCACTGTATACTATATACAGCGGTCCTGTGTACAATGTCACCAGTGATCACTGTATTACATTTACAATATACATTATATAGAGAGCTCCTGTGTATAATGTCACCGGTGATCACTATATTACCTGTACACAGACACTGCATACTAAGTACAGATCTCCTGTGTTTAATGGCACCTGTTGTAATACTAGTATTGTGTTTTTTTATTACTGATCAGTATTGTAGTATTCAGTCAAAATGTGGTGGTAATATGTTGTCCGGCCATGCTGTGGCGGTATTTGTTGCTTGTAAGTGCTATTATTTGGTCACTATGTGGTGGTAATATGTGGTCTGGTCATGTTGTGGTAGTATTCGTTCCTTGTATGTGGTATTATTGGTCATCATATGGTGGTGATATGTGGTCTGGACATGGTGTGGTGGTATTTATTCCTTTTATGTGCTATTATTTGGTTACTATGTGGTGGTAATATGGTGTCTGGTCATGGTGCGGTGGTATTTGTCCCCTGTATGTCATTTTAAAAATTTAAAAATAAATAAAAATATACCAAAATTGTATTGGATATAATAGCAAATGTTTAATAGGTTAAAGTAGAGAAGGGCCTGGCCTAAAGAGTCTACCTTTTCGTGATAGCGGCTTAAAAGATCTTTTGACTGTGTACAGTTTGAGGGGTGGAGGCAGGGCTGGAGTGGAGCCTGGATGGAGTCTCAAGGGAACCCAAAACATTTTGCCAGTATGGGGCCCCAAAATTCCTAGTGGCACCCCTGGCTACTACACTATAGTAATTTCACAAAGAAATAATGCACTCTATGCTATCTGGGTAATCCTTGTTCACTTTTATCCTTTATTCATTCTTATTCATTAAATCATCATGTTAGTTGCTGATATATGTGTTTTGTCCTATCAGCTTAAAGAAGCCCTCTCATCAAAGTTTTTATCCTCTTAATGCATTGCAATCATATTACATAACACAGTGTGCTTACAATTGCTCATTTTGCCTTTCTACCCAGTTAATTTTTCTATTTTCTCTGGCCCATATAGAAACAGGAAGTCTTTTTCCCCTGCATGAGTCATTTTCCACTTCAACCCCTGACCCATCTGCTCTGTTCCTCCCCTGCCAGAGACTTTTGCAGTGTTGATTCATAGAGGGAGAGACTTCCTGTTTCTACATAGAACTTAGAAGGATTCAGCTAGTCTGTTTTTAATCACGTGATGTCATAGACATAATGGAAAAGAGAAGAATTAGCTGGGTAGAAAGGCAAAATGAGCAATTCTAAGCACACAGTGCTGTATCATATGATGACTGCAATATGTTAAGAGAATAAACATTTTGATGGGAGCACTATTTTAGAGCAATATCTTTTATATAAATCATTTAAATCTACTCACTGCCCAGAGAATAAATGTTAGATCTGTGATGCACCAACAACTAGGACCTCCTCTGAAAGGCTCTATTTGTTCCCACATTAATCAAACTATTTGTGACTACTGGTGGAAGTACCAGCAGTCTGATCTTCACTTTCATATTACCTATCCAGTGGATTTCTAAAAATGTTATAGGCCAATATTTACATATTGCAGGTAAAAGAAAATGTAAAAAAAAAGTGGGGGAAATACGTATTTGATCCCTTTCTGATTTTGTAAGTTTGCCCACTGATAAAGACATGAACAGTCTATAATTTTAAAGGTGGGCTATTTTAATATTGAGAGATAGAAAAAACAAAAATGGAAAGCGCACATAGGGTGTATTGTCTTGAAGAACCACAATAGCAAGCAAGCCCAATCAGTTAGACTCACCTGCTGAAGTTGTGTGAGTCACAACAAACTGGGAATCACTCATAAAGGTCCGGTCGTCGCTGGTATCCCGCTGGTAGTAAATGAAACAAATCCAAAGTGGAAAAAAAGAGCCGGGCTGAATAAACCGCGCTGACCAGAAAAAAAACGCACCTTCGGCAGTCCATATAATAAAAAACTTCTTTAATAAGGCTTATTAAAGAAGTTTTTTATTAAATGGACTGCCGAAGGTGCGTTTTTTTCTGGTCAGCGCGGTTTATTCAGCCCGGCTCTTTTTTTGCACTTTGGATTTGTTTCAATATTGAGAGATAGAATATCAAAAATAAAATCCAGAAAATCATATTGTATAAATTATATAAATTTATTTGCATTTTGCAGTGAGAAATAAGTATTTGACCCCCTATCAACCATTAAGAGTTCTGGCTTCTACAGACCAGTTAGACTGATTACCTGCATTAACCCCTTCCTGACATCCGACGTACTATCCCGTCCACGGTACCCGGGCCCGTATGACCGTGGACGGGATAGTACGTCTACCGCGATCAGCGGCGCCCACGTGGTGAGCGCCGCTGATCGCGGCCGGGTGTCAGCTGATTATCACAGCTGACACCCGGCACAATGTGTCAGGGGAGGTCACGGACCGCCCCCGACACGTTAACCCCTTGCACACCACGATCAAACACGATCGCGGTGTACCGGGGGTTAAAGGGAAGCATCGGCAGGGAGGGGGCTCCCTCCGTGCTTCCCTGAGCCCCCCACGGCAGCGCAATGTGCAGCGCTGCTGCGGGGGGCTCCTTTCCTCCAGGCCCCCAAATCCAAGATGGTGACGGGGGCCTTCGGGGGCCTGAGGAAGCTGGCTTCCTCAGTGCCTGCAAAGCGCAGGCATGAGGAAGTCTTCTTCAATGCCTGTGACAGATTGCTGATCTGTCACAGTGATCTGTGATGTGACAGATCAGCGATCTGTCACAGGACAGTGATGTCCCACCTGGGACTATTTAATAAAGTAAAAAAAAAAATAAAAAAAAGTGTAAAAATAATTTTAAAAAAATCGCCAAATATATTAGAAAAAAAAAAAAATATTCCCCCAATAAATCCATTTTTTGAAAATAATAAAAAAAAAACAATAAAAGTACACATATTAGGTATCGCCGCGTCCGTAACGACCCGCCCTATAAAACTGTCCCATTAGTTAACCCCTTTAGCGAACCCCTTAAAAAATAAAAATAAAAAACGAAGCAAAAAATAATGATTTATTATAATACCGCCAAACAAAAAGTGTAATAACGCGCGATCAAAAAGACACATATAAATATCCATGGTACCGCTGAAAACGACATCTTGTCCCGCAAAAAACGAGCCGCCACACAGCATCATCAGCGAAAAAATAAAAAAGTTATAGCTCGCTGAATAAAGCGATGCAAAAATAATTATTTTTTATATAAAATAGTTTTCATTGCATAAAACCGACAAAAACATAAAAAAACGACCTAAATGAGGTATTGCTGTAACCGTACTGATGTGAAGAATAAAACCTCTTTATCAATTTTACCGCACGCGGAACAGTGTAAATGCACCCCCCCCCAAAAGAAATTCATGAAACGCTGGTTTTTGTTCATTCTGCGTCCCAAAAATCGGAATAAAAAGCGATCAAAAAATTCCACGTGCCCGTAAATGGTACCAATAAAAATGTCAACTCGTCCCGCAAAAAATAAAACCTCACATGACTCGGTGGGTCAAAATACGAAAAAATTATAGCTCTCAATATGTGGTGATGCAAAAACTATTCTTACAATAAAAAGCGTCTTTTAGCGTGCGACAGCCGCCAAACATAAAAACCGCCATAAATAGTAAATCAAACCCCCCGTTATCACCCCCTTAGTTAGGGAAAAATAATAAAATAAAAAAAATGTATTTATTTCCATTTTTCCATTAGGGTTAGGGTTAGGGTTAGGGCTAGGGGTGTGTTGGGGTAGGGTTAGGGCTAGGGCTAGGGTTAGGGTTAGGGCTAGGGTTAGGGTTAGGGTTAGGGTTAGGGCTAGGGTTAGGGCTAGGGTTAGGGCTAGGGGCGTGTTGGGGTTCGGGTTGGAGTTAGAATTGGGGGTTTCCACTGTTTGGGCACATCAGGGGCTCTCCAAATGCAACATGGCGTCTGATCTCAATTCCAGCCAATTCTGAGTTGAAAAAGTCAAATGGTGCTCCTTCCCTTCCAAGCTCTGCTATGCGCCCAAACAGTGTTTTACCCCCACATGTAGGGTATCAGCCTACTCAGGACAAATTGCAAAACAATTTTTGGGGTCCAATTTCTCCTGTTACCCTTAGGAAAATAAAAAATTGGGGGCAAAAATATCATTTTTGTGGAAAAAAATGATTTTTTTATTTTCACGTCCGAGTGTTATAAACTTCTGTGAAGCACTTGGGGGTTCAAAGTGCTCACCACACATCTAGATAAGTTCCGTGGGGGGTCTAGTGTCCAAAATGGGGTCACTTGTGGGGAGTTTCAATAGTTTAGGTACATCAGGGGCTCTCCAAACGCACATGACACCCGCAGACCATTCCATCAAAGTCTGCATTCCAAAACGTCACTGCTTCCCTTCCGTGCCCCGACGTGTGTCCATACAGTAGTTTTCTCCCACATATGGGGTGTCAGCATACTCAGGACAAATTGGACAACAACTTTTGGGGGTCCAATTTCTCCTGTTACCCTTGGGAAAATGAAAAAATTGGGGACTAATTGATCATGTTTGTGGAAAAAAATACGATTTTTTTATTTTCATGCCCGGGCATTATAAACTTCTGTGAAGCCCTTGGGGGTTCAAAGCGCTCACCACACATCTAGATAAGTTCCTTAGGGGGTCTCGTTTCCAAAATGGGGTCACTTGTGGGGGTTTCCACTGTTTAGGTACATTAGGGGCTCTCCAAAGGCAACATGACACCCGCAGACCATTCCATCAAAGTCTGCATTCCAAAACGTCACTACTTCCCTTCCGAGCCCTTACGTGTGTCCATACAGTAGTTTTATCCCACATATGGGGTGTCAGCGTACTCAGGACAAATTGGACAACAACTTTTGGGGTTCAATTTCTCCTGTTACCCTTGGGAAAATAAAAAAATTGGGGACTAATTGATCATGTTTGTGGAAAAAATACGATTTTTTTATTTTCATGCCCTGGCATTATAAACTTCTGTGAAGCCCTTGGGGGTTCAAAGTGCTCACCACACATCTAGATAAGTTCCTTGGGGGGTCTAGTTTACAAAATGGTGTCATTTGTGGGGGGTTTCCACTGTTTAGGTACATTAGGGGCTCTCCAAAGGCAACATGACACCCGCAGACCATTCCATCAAAGTCTGCATTCCAAAACGTCACTACTTCCCTTCCGAGCCCCGACGTGTGCCCATACAGTAGTTTTCTCCAACGTATGGGGTATCAGCATACTCAGGACAAATTGGACAACAACTTTTGGGGTCCAATTTCTCCTGGTACCCTTGGGAAAATAAAAAAATGGTGACTAAAAGATCATGTTTGTGGAAAAAATACGAATTTTTTATTTTCACGCCCGGGCGTTGTAAACTTCTGTGAAGCACTGGGGGGGTCAAAGTGCTCACCACACATCTAGATAAGTTCCTTAGGGGGTCTAGTTTCCAAAATGGTGTCATTTGTGGGTGGTTTCCACTGTTTTGGTACATCAGGAGTTTTCCAAACGCGACATGGTGTCCGATCTCAATTCCAGCCAAAAACGTCAAATGGCGCTGCTTCCCTTCCGAGCTCTGCCATGCGCCCAAATAGTGGTTTACCCCCACATGTGGGGTATCAGCGTACTCAGGACAAATTGCACAATAACTTTTAGGGTCCTGTTACCCTTGGAAAAATAAGAATTGAGGGTGAAAAGATCATTTTTGTGGAAAAAATATGATTTTTTAATTGTATGGCTTTATGTTATAAACTTCTGTGAAGCCCATGGGGGTTCAAAGTTCTCACCACACATCTAGATAAGTTCCTTAGGGGGTCTAGTTTCCAAAATGGTGTCATTTGTGGGGGGTTTCCACTGTTTTGGTACATCAGGGGTTTTCCAAACGCGACATGGTGTCCGATCTCAATTCCAGCCAAAAACGTCAAATGGCGCTGCTTCCCTTCCGAGCTCTGCCATGCGCCCAAATAGTAGTTTACCCCCACATGTGGGGTATCAGCGTACTCAGGACAAATTGCACAATAACTTTTAGGGTCCTGTTACCCTTGGGAAAATAAAAATTGGGGTGAAAAGATCATTTTTGTGGAAAAAATATGATTTTTTAATTGTACCGCTGTACGTTATAAACTTCTGTAAAGTCCTTGTGGGTTCAAAGTTCTCACCACATATCTAGATAAGTTCCTTGGGGGGTCTAGTTTCCAAAATGGGGTCACTTGTAGGGGGTTTCCACTGTTTAGGTACATCAGGGACTCTCCAAACGTGACATGGCGTCCAACCTGAATTCCAGCCAATTTTGCATTGAAAAAGTCAAACGGCGCTCCTTCCATTCTGAGCTCTGCCATGCGCCGAAACAGTCGTTCCCCCCCACATATCAGGTATCTGCGTACTCAGGACAAATTGCACAATAACTTTTGCAGTTCAATTTCTCCTGTTACCCTTGGTAAAATAAAAAAAATTGAACCTGAATTATTTTTTTTATGAAAAAAAGTTAGATGTTCATTTTTTTTTAAATATTCAAAAAAATTCCTGTGACGCACCTAAAGGGTTAATAAACTTCTTGAATGTGGTTTTGAGCACCTTAAGGGGTGCAGTTTTTAGAATGGTGTCACTTTTGGGTATTTTCTATCATATAGACCCCTCAAAGTGGCTTCAAATGTGATGTGGTCCTAAAAATAAAATGGTGTTGTAAAAATGAGAAATCGCTGGTCAACTTTTAACCCTTATAACTTCCTAACAAAAAAAAATTTTGGTTCCAAAATTGTGCTGATGTAAAGTAAACATGTGGGAAATGTTAGTTATCAAGTTTTTTGTGTGCCGTATCTCTGTGATTTAAGGGCAAAAAAATTCAAAGTTGGAAAATTGCGAAATTTTCAAAATTTTCGCCAAATTTCCGTTTTTCTCACAAATAAACGCAAGTTATTTGAATGAAATTTTACCACTAACATGAAGTACAATATGTCACGAGAAAACAATGTCAGAATCACCGGGATCCATGGAAGCGTTCCAGAGTTATGACCTCATAAAGGTACAGTGGTCAGAATTGTAAAAATTGGCCCGGTCATGAACGTGCAAACCACCCTTGGGGGTGAAGGGGTTAAAGACAGCTGTCTTACATTAGTCACCTTTATAAAAGACTCCTGTCCTCAGACTCAATTAATCAGTCAGACACTAACCTCTACAACATGGGCAAGACCAAAGAGCTTTCTAAGGATTTCAGGGACAAGATCATAGACCTGCACAAAGCTCGAATGGGCTTCAAAACCATAAGTAAGACGCTGGGTGAAAAGGAGACAACTGTTGGTGCAATAGGAAGAAAATGGAAGAAATACAAAATGACTGTCAATTGACATCGATCTGGGGCACCATGCAAAATCTCACCTTGTGGGGTATCCTTGATTATGAGGAAGGTGAGAGATCAGCCTAAAACTACACGGAGGGATCTTATTAGTGATTTGAAAACAGCTGGGACCACAGTCACCAAGAAAACCATTAGTAACACATTACGCCTTAAAGGTTTAAAATCCTGCAGTGTCCACAAGGTCTCACTGCTCACGAAGGCACATGTGCAGGCCCATCTGAAGTTTGCCAATGAACACCTGGATGATTCTGTGAGTGATAGGGAGAAGGTGCTGTGGTCAGATGAAAACAAAATTGAGGTCTTTGGCATCAACTCAACTAGCTGTGTTTGGAGGAAGAGAAATGCTTCCTATGACCCAAAAAACACCATCCCCACTGTCAAGCATGTTTGTGGAAACTTTATATTTTGGGGAAGTTTCTCTGCTAAGTACACAGGACTACTTCACCGCATCAATGGGAGAATGGATGGAGCCATGTACCATATAATCCTGAGTGACAACCTCCTTCCCTCCACCAGGACATTAAAAATGCGTCATGACTCTTCCAGCAAGACATTGACCCAAAACGTACAGCCAAAGCAACAAAGAGTAGCTCAAAAAGAAGCACATTAAGGCCATGGAGTGGCCTAGCCAGTCTCCAGACCTTAATGCTATATGAAACTTATGGAGGAAATTGAAGCTCCGAGTTGCCAAATGACAGCCTCAAAATCTTAATGATTTAGAGATGATTGGCAAAGAGGAGTGGACCAAAATTCCTCCTGACATGTGCGCAAGCATCATCATCAACTACAAAAAACATTTGACTGCTGTGCTTGTCAACAAGGGTTTTACCACAAAGTATTAAGTCTTGTTTGCCAGAGGGATCAAATACTTATTTCTCACTGCAAAATGCAAATGTCACGATCTCCACTCTGTTCCTGTCTGCTATGTTACATAGTGTAGAGGCTGTCAGTCTGTTTTGGTTGTGCTGGGTCTGTACTGCAATCATCTGTGTTCACGTTCTTGATTAGTCCTCTACTTAAGCATGCTAACTCCTCCATCCAGTGTCAGTCGGACACTTGCTGCTGCCTGTGACTTGCTGCCTGTGTAAGACTGATACCTCTGTGCTCTGTGCCTGACCCAGCCTGACTTTATTCCCTTCCCGGACTTAGACTCTTTGCTTGTAACCTGACTTCTCTTGTGCCTGCTCCCTGTAAACTGTCTTGTCTTTCTGGTATTCCTGACCTTGGCTCATGAATTGGCTTTCGTCTCTGACTTCCCCTTGTTGTACTGCGCCATTTCCTGGACCTGATCTTGGATTTTTTTACCCCTTTTTTATTCAGTAAATAGTATATATTTTTACTATTTGTTATTGTAGTCTTTCTCTCCACTTCTGGGACTAATATTTACTATAGTGACTAGCGTTACATTACAATTGACCATTAAATTTTTTCTTTTTCCCACCTATGGATCCGTTACGTACTTTGTGTGTTCAGGTGGCGAATCTGACACAGTTAATCCAAGATCTGGCCTTGGAACAACACAAACTGGCATCCTCACAGGCTCAGTTAAAGGGCCAGATTTCTGGTACTCTTAGTGCCCCTCAGAATCTCTCTCCTCAGACCGCTGTTATGACTTCTGAACCACCTGACCTACCTTTGAGCCCCCCTAAACCTGTTGCAGCACTCCCTGACAAATTTTCAGGGGAAAATTTTCAGGGGGAAATTTTCAGTTCATAATTTTTAAAGATAGTTGTAAATTATTGATTACCTTTCGCCCCCGGTCATCAGGGAATGAGTCACAGAGGGTGGGAACTATAATGTCACTTTTGTGGGGGTCCTCAGACCTGGACATTTTTCCTACCCTCTTTTGCTCCTGAATGTCTTTCGGGGGATGCCTTATTTGATGCTTTAGGACAGATCTATTATGAGCCTGACATGGTCAAGGTGACAGAGACAAGGATCATGAGCCTGACACAGGGGAACTGCACAGCAGAAGACTATTGTACTGAGTTTCATCAGTGGTTTACCGAGGTCCTGTGGAATGACACAGCTCTCAGATGCCAATTCCTCAGGGGTCTTTCGGAGTCTCAAAAGGATGCTCTGGCTCTACATGCTCCACGTGGTTGTTTGATGGAGGCCATGACTCAGGCTATCCGCATGGATCGGAGGATGTGGGAGAGATGCGAGGTTTAACAAGAGGTTCTATTTTGTCCAACTGGCCTGGTTCGTTCACCTGAGGTGGAATCTATGGAGGTTGGTGCTGCCAGCTCAAGGATTAATGAGAGGAGATGCCATCGGGAAGTTGGACTTTGTCTGTATTGTGACCGAGCTGGACATTTCTTAAAGGATTGATTGGCACAACCTGCAGCAAACAAGCCATTGGGAAATGCCTAAGTCTGGGTTATTGTCGAGGAGGTCATTCAGACTTACCCTTTTACTAAAGAGTTGTTGAATACTGAGCTTCTTTTTCAAAATCAGTGTCTGTTCACATTTGCCTTTATTGACTGAGGATTTGTGGCTAATTTAATTGATTCGGGACTTGTTCTGAAGTTAGGATTAGGGACAGTTATGCAAAATGCCCTATTCAAATTGTGGGCATTGGTAGAACACCGTTGCTCAAAAATCTGGCTCAGTTAGATACGGTGGGTTCACACTCAAGGTGAGGTCTCTTCATACGGAATTAATCTCCTGTTAGGTTTTGGATAATTTACCTGCTGTAATTGTGTTGGGTATTCCTTGGTTACGTATGCATAATCCGATTATTGACCGGAATCGGAAAGATATTGTCAAATGGGGTCCTTATTGTATTGAAAAATGTCTGAAACCTGTGCATGTTTGCTCCATTAGTCTCGAGGGTCTTCTGGAGTACCTGAAAGACTTTGGAGGTGTTTATTCAGAAAAAGAGTCTGAGATCTTACCTCTTCACCATCCCTATGACTGTGCTATTAATCTCATTCTTAATAGAAAATTACCCATGGCTCGCTTGTATAACTTGTCTGGCCCTGAGTGGCCAGCCATGAAAGATTATATTAACGAAAGTTTACAAAAAGATCATATTCATCCTTCCTCATCGCCGGTAGCTGCCGGATTCTTTTTTGTTGAAAAGAAAGATGGAGGTCTCTGTCCCTGCCTCGATTTCCGAGAATTAAACAAAGTAACTGTTAAAAATACTCACTTCCACTTATCCCCGATCTATATAATTAGCTTTCCGGGGCCAAATGGTTTTCCAAGCTGGATCTCAGATTGGCATATAATCTGATATGGATTCGTGAGGGTGAGGAGTGGAAGACAGCGTTTTTAACACCTAAAGGTCTCTTTGAAAATCTCTAGATTTTGGAGGGCTTTCTGCAGAAAATTGGGGATTGATTTGTCCTTTTCCTCTGCTTAAAACCCTGAAACTAAGAGTCAAACAGAGAGGACAAATCAGTCTTTGGAGCAAATTTTATGATGTTTTGTCACTGATCAGCAGGAGAATTAGTCATCATTTCTTCCTCTGGCTGAGGTTGCATTTAACAGTCAGATTAATCAGTCCACAGGGACCTCACCTTTTTTCTGTAATTACAGGTTTCATCCTCATTTTGTTGAGTTCTCCTTTATAAGTTCTGGGTGTCCTGGTGTGGATGTCACCATTCAAGAGCTGGGGAATGTCTGGAGGGAGGTTAAAAGGAACATTGGGGTGGCACAGCATTGGCAGAAGCGGAAGGCCTACAGGAGGCGCTCGTCAGGGGCCGCCTTCAAAGTGGGAGATAACATATGACTATCCTCTAAGAATGTTAGATTGAAGATGCCCTCGTTGAAGTTGGGTCCTAGATTCATTTGTCCATATGAAATTCTGGAGCTGGTCAATCCAGTTGCCTTCCTATTAAAACTCCCTTGGTCTTTCCATATTCCTAATGTGTTACATGAGTCGTTGCTGAAGGAGTTTATTCCCCCTGCTCTGTCTTCCTTGCCCCCGCCTCTGCCGGTGTCTAATGAGGGAAGCTTGGAATATGAGGTACAAAGGATCATTGATTCCCGAATAGTCTGGAATTCCCTTTAATATCTGGTACATTGGAAGGGGTATGGACCTGAGGAGTGGTCCTGGGTCGCAGCTCATTCTGTAAGGGCTGATAGGTTAGGCACGGGCTTTTCATCAGAGGTTTCCTGGGAAACCTGGGGGTCCGGTGTCCCCCCTTGAAGAGGGGGTACTGTCACAATCTCCACTTTGTTCCTGTCTGCTATGCTACTCTGTGTAGAGGCTGTCAGTCTGTTTTGGTTGTGCTGGGTCTGTGCTGAAATCATATGTGTTCATTTTCCTTGATTAGTCATCTAAAGCATGCTAGCTCCTCCATCCAGTGTCAATCGGACACTTGCTGCTGCCTGTGTAAGACTGATACCTCTGTCCTCTGTGCCTGACCCAGCCTGACTTTATTCCCTTCCCGGACTTAGACTCTTTGCTTGTGACCTGACTTCTCTTCTGCCTGCTCCCTGTAAACTGTCTTGTCTTTCTGGTTTTTCTGACCTCGGTTCGTGAATTGGCTTTTGTCTCTGACTTCCCCCAATTCTCGGACCTAACCTCGGATTATTTGACCTCCCTTTACTTATTCAGTAAGTAGTATATATTTTTACTATCTGTTATTGTAGTCTTTCTCTCCGCTTCTGGGACTAATATTTACTATTGTGACTTGCGTCACAGCAAATAAATTTATATAATTTATACAATGTGATTTTCTGGATTTCATCTTTGATATTCTATCTCTCAATGTTAAAATTAACCTACCCTTAAAATTATAGACTGTTCATGTCTTTGTCAATGGGCAAACTTACAAAATCAGCAAAGGATCAAATACTTATTTCCCTCACTGTAGGTGATATCAAAAAGTGATAATTTAATAATTAAACAAATAACAACAATATTTTCTCTGAAGAAGTTTCACATTTGAGAAAGCCAATTTTATTTTAGTTAACTAGTTGTACAGAAGTACACATCTACATGCGTCTCCAAATTTCTTTCACTTTCCACATCAAAGTTAGTTTTTCTTCTCCATATATTGTTATGCCTTTTATTTACGTTTACATAAATATAACCTATCTTTTTCAGCATATTCAACATGTTTCTTCTATAAAATGTCTACTATTTTTATCTTTATGTTACATTTTTTGTTATTAACAGAATGCCTGAAAGCAGCTAATACATTGTCATAAATTAACATAGTTATCAACTCAGATCATTTATTCATGAAGATGCCATAGAGAATAAATGGATTGGTGGATTTCATATTTTCTGACACTTTTCTGTTTCTAGCTCAGATTAAAAGTTTGCAGTTTGCATTATTGATAAAAATAATGTCAAAGGCCAAACTCGTTTCAGTGCAAATTTTCTTCTAATATTTAGTTTCAATACTTGACATTGAAATAATTTTTAAGCTTTGTATCAGAAAATTTAGAAATGTGATGAAATAACATTATATAATAGTGGTATAGAGGGAACAGTATGGAACACATGGTCTAACTTATGTATTAATGTTGTACAGGGTGGGCCATTTATATGGATACACCTAAATAAAATGAGAATGGGTGGTGATATCAACTTCTCGGCTGGTTTGTGAAACTAAAATGTGATAAATTCAACACTGCATATGTTGCAGCATTTGTATGAGTAACATCAAGCTGTGATGGATAATATTATGCAGTATAGAAAATGGAGTTTGTGCTATCTTAACATCTGCGATTGGTAGGTGTTGTTGGCTTAGTGTCGCTTAAAAACGCTTTTGAAAGGGTAAAAAAATTGTTATAAAGGACAAGGATGCAACAAGACATAAAGGAAGATAAACTTCTGAAATTTTTACGCTGCCCTCGGATTTGATGCCCCATGGGGTTTTCTTATGCTTTTCTGCAGGTTGTACTCTTTGCCTATCCCTGCTGGTCCATATTCTCTCATTAATGTGCTTTATTCCTGAGTCCTTTGAGCTATCTTTGAGGTGTGGTGGTCAAGATAATTCAACACTCTGGGAGTGCAATTTTTGGGTTGACCAAAAAAAATATTTTTGCCACATGTTAAAAAGAATCCATTTCTTCTATGATTAAAAGAGAAAAAAGGTTAGCCAGTTGAAAAAAGATTGATTGTTCTCAGTGGGAGAAACAAAAAAAATAATCTTGTAGTTATATCTTTTAACAGAAATAAAATAAGTGATGCGACAAAGCAAGCTTTCCAGACTATCTAGGGCATGGTATAACAAAGAATCTGAAGAAATCCGAATACATACACAAAAAGAGTGTATATATCCACGATTAATAACACCATGTGCAGTTTTGGTGAAATATAAGGCTATTTTAAATTTTTAACACGCTATCAGCATGTTCACACAGGCCATTAAACAGACAAAACTTACAAGAAATAAAATGACCATATACCCTTCTGTAACCAAATAAGTAAAAAGTCAAAAGTGCATTTAAATAAAATAGGATTCTTCGTAAACAATGTTTTTGATAAAAAAAAGTACAAGAGCCATCCCACCAACATCAAGGTGACCTTAAATTGGACCATCCTACACTGTCTAATATTAAAACCTTACCATGTGTCAGTGATCACCTCAGTGTAAGTAGGGGCAGACAAAAGACTGGGTACCGAGCTCTGGGCACTTCAGCCTTGGGAAGCTTTTTAAATGAAATGTCCAACTCTAGGAAGGGAGGTCTGTTGTGAGTTCATTTTTCCCTTCACCATTGAGGTCTGATGAACTCCCTCCTCTGGTGAAGGAAGGTAGTGAGGCTGATTACCAAACACATGGGCAGCTAGATGATGACTGGGTGGCTAGAATTGAGGACTGGATATAAGGCTGCTGACGCCCTTCTTCCTGGCTGGTGATTTTCCTGCTGGATTCTTGGAGACCAGTCTGATTCCTGCATCTCAAAGCTAAGTTTTTCTGCTCTGCTTTGTACACTTCAGTTTTGTTTTTGTTTTGCCTTGTTTTTTGGGAGTTCTGCCATCCTCGGCCGGGGGTGAGCTGAATTCCATTTTTGTCTCTTATCTGTTGATCTTTTGCTCTGTCTTCAGAATATACCTGAGTGCTGATATAGTCTTTTGAAGCCTAGCGTCTTCAGGGCCTGTTTTTCCTATCAGTCGGTTGGCTCATTTTGATAGGGGTTTTGCGAATGGCAGACAGCAGCTTTCCTATCCTGTCCTATGTAGTTAGCTTGGGCCCCATCATTTGCTAAACCTATCTTTCTATCTGTGTTAGTGTTTTCATCTTGCTTCACCGTCATTATATGTTGGGGGCTGCCTATTGCTTTGGGGTCTGCTCTGGGGCAGTTTAGTTTTTCCCCTTTCTGTCTTTAGGCTATTTAGTTTTCCGGCTGTGATCGAGGGGTCTAGGGCACACAGCAATGGCATAAAGTGAGACTAGGGACTTTTTTTTTTTAAGTGGCGGAGGAATACAGTGCGGAAGGATACCTACCTTCCGTCATTGGATTCCTGCAGCCCGTAGAGAACGGCAGCATCAGCTGATGCTGCAGTTCTCTACCCAAGATCGTCGTGGGACACACTCGTGGACTGCTTCGGATCGTGGGTGAGTATTTTTGTGGTTTGTTATGTTAATATTTATTCCGTAAAAGACAATGGCTTCGGGGAACAATGTGACAAGTATTGGTAAGTATGTTACTCTATGTTATATGTACTGTATGTCTATGTATGTATTGTATGAATGTATTGTATGTAGTATGTATGTAGTATATATGTGGTATGTATGTAGCATGTAGTATGTATGTAGTATGTATGTAGCATGCATGTAGCATGCAGTATGTATGTAGCATGCATGTAGTATATATGTAGTATGTATGTTGCATGTAGTATATATGTAGTATGCATGTTGCATGCATGTAGTATATATGTAGTATGTATGTTGCATGTAGTATATATGTAGTATGAATGTAGCATGTATGTAGTATGTAGTATGAATGTAGCATGTATGTAGTATGCATGTTGTATGTATGTAGCATGTATGTAGCATGTAATTTTTTTTTTTTTTTTTTTACATTCAACACATTAGCCGGATGATGGGACTACTACTGTCCCATCATTGGCTAATGTGTCAATCACTGTCATGGTAGCAGGCATCGCCCGATGGGACTTGTAGTCCCATCGGACGATGCCTGCACAGACCCCCGAAGCCTGCACAGACCACCGGCAGGCCGGCACAGCCCCCCGGCAGGCCGGCACAGCCCACCGGAGCCTGCACAGACCACCGGCAGGTCGGCACAGCCCACCGGAGCCTGCACAGACCACCGGCAGGCCGGCACAGCCCCCCGGCAGGCCGGCACAGACCACCGGAGCCTGCACAGACCCCCTGGCAGACCGGCACAGCCCCCCGAAAGGCCCGTACAGACCCCAGAGAGGCTGTACAAGGCAAAAACAGGGTTTTTCTTATTCCGATACCGGAAGTCCCATAGACTTGAATGGGACTTCCGGTATCGGAATCGGCGATACCGATACTTTTTTTTAAGATCGGCCGATCCATTCCGATCCGATACTTTGAAGTATCGGACGGTATCGCTCAACTCTAATCGTAATGAAACTGCTGCTGTTAACCTGTAAAATGTCGCAGTCAATCTCTCACAGCGGCATTTAACATGATCGTGCCGGAAGTGCGTCAGTAATCCCACTCATCAGCGCCCGTGTCACATGACAGCGGAATGCCGATGGGTTGGGATGACAACCTGGGGTCTGCAGGAGATGCTTGTGGTTGTCAATGCCCGATAGCTATGAGCACCCCCCAGCAGTCAGCGTTCATAGCAAGTGAGCATTTATGCTACACAGAGCTGGGCTGCAGCCCTGCTCTGTGTAGCACAAGTGATCAGATGATCTCAGCTTCAAATAAAATTTTTTTTTCTAAAAATATTAAAAAATGAAAAAAATATAAAAGTTTAACTCACACCCCATGCGCCCCACGTAAAATAAATCAATAAGAAAAAGCATACACATATTTGATATTGCCGAGTTCAGAATCGCCCGATCAATGTATAAAAATAATTAATACAATCAGTAAACGGCATAACAAGAAAAAAATCAAAACGCCAGAATATGTTTTTTTTTGGTAGCCACAACATTGCATTAAAATGCAATAACAGGCAATAAAAGCGTCGCATCTACACAAAAATGTTATCAATAAAAACACCAGCTCGGCACATGAAAAAATAAGTTCTCACGCAGCTCCAGATCATGAAAAATGGAAATGAAGACGCTGCAGGTCTGGGAAAATGACATCTTTTTTTTTTTTTTTTTTTTAAACAAAGTTTGCGTTTTTTTACCACTAAAATAAAAAAGAACCTATACATGTTTGTTATCTACAAACTCAAAATGACCTGGAGAATAATAACTGCAGGTCGGTTTTAGCATATGGTGAACACGATAAAAAAATTAAAAAAAACAATAATGGAACTGCACTTTTTTTGCAATTTTACCTCACTTAGGCCGGAGTCACACTAGCGATTAAATCGGACGAATGCATTGCGATAAAAAATCGCATTGCATTCGTCCCAATGTTATTCAATGGTGCTGCTCCCATCATGCGTTTTTTTATCGGATCCGTTCCTCGGACCGAGACAATCGCAGCATGCTGCGATTGCCACCGATTTTCAGATTGGATTCGCCAATGAAAGTCTATGGATGCGATTAAAAATCGCATTGAAAACGCACCACACGTGTGACTTGCGATTAAATCTCAAGACTTCTCCAGGTCAACAGGAAAGAGCATCAGGCATTGGCATTGGATGTCAATTTGATGCTTAGATGCGAATAAAATCAGTTCATCGCCGGAAAATGGGATGACAGATGGATCACTGGACAAGAATTCTTTGTGCGATTTCGTACCGTTAAAATCGGACCGATTTTTTATTCGTTGTGTGTGACTCCAGCCTTAGAATTTTTTTCCCATTTTCCTGTACACTATATAGTAAAACTAATGGTGACGTTCAAAAGTAATACTCGTCCCGCAAAAAGCAAGCCCTCACATGGCCGTATTGACTGAAAACTGAAAAAGTTAGGGCTCTGGGAACAAGGGGAGCAAAAACAGAAATGCAAAAATGGAAAATGGCCTGAGGGTGAAGGAGTTCAATGTACTTTTGCCCTTTACATATTCAGTTACAGCAGTGTATATTTTGTTTCTTGTAGGTTTTGTCTATTTTTACCCCTTTACCACCTTGGATGTATAGGTATGTCCAAGGTGGGCTCCACCTGTTTGCTGCGAGCCCCCAAATTTGCTGGCACATGTCAGCTGATTTGAACAGCTGCCATGTGCCCCTAACAGCCGCAGGTGAAGTCGCAATCTACCAGCACCTGTTAACATGTTACATGCCACTGTCAATCTCTGACAGCGGCATTTACCACAATTGCGCTGGATGCATGTCACTAATCCCACCCATCGGTGCCCGTGTCACATGACCGCGGGTCGCCAATGGGTTGACATGACAACCCGGGGTCTGCAGGAGACCCCTGTGTTTGTCATTGCTGGATTGCTATGAGCTCCGCCCAGCGGTCGGCTCTCATAGCCAGTGAGCATTTCTGTTGAAGCCCCGCTCTGTACAGCACAAGCGATTGGATGACCGCAGCTTCTGGTCTCTCATGGAGACTATTGAAGCAAATGTACAGTGAGAAATTTTTTTAAAAAAAATATTTAAACATTTTTAAAAAATACAAGTTCAAATCACCCCCATTCGTCCCATACAAAATAAAACAATAAAAAACATACATATTTGGTATCACCGCGTTCAGAATCGCCTGATCTATCAATATATAAAAAGAATTAATCCGTTCGGTATATGGCGTAATGAGAAAAAAAATCAAAATGCCAGAGTTAAAATGCAATAACGGGCGATCGAAACAGCATATCTACATCAAAATGGTATAAATAAAAACGTCAACTCACCGTGCAAAAAATAAACCCTCATCCGGCCCAAGATTGTGAAAAATGGAATCGCTACGGGTCTTGGAAAATGGTGACTTTCATTTTGTTTGAGAAACTTTGGATTTTTTTACCACTTAAATAAAAAAGAACTTATAAGTGTTTCATGTCTGTGAACTCATAATGACCTGGAGAATCATACTGGCAGGTCAGTGTTAGCATTTAGTGAATATGACAAACTAAAAACAAAAGCAATTGTGGAATTGCACTTGTTTTGCAATTTCACTGCACTCTGAATTTTTTACCTTTTTTCCGGTTCACTATATGGCAAAACCAATCATGTAGTTCAAGAATACAGCTCATCCCCAAAACAACAAGCCATCACATGGCCATATTGACCAAAAAATAAAATAGTTATGGCTCTGGGAAGAAGGGGAGCAAAAAAACCCTCAAAAATAGGAAAACCCAAGGTTGCGAAGGGGTTAAATCTTTGATTTAAATTTCCCTGGTTACTTGTGCTTACTGTACTCCTTCTCCTCTATTCAAACAAGTTTGAATGATCTTCAGTGCCTGCTATTTTCTACCTTTATCCGTGCTGAGGATAAGCATCACTATTTTATTGCTGTCATATGGAATGCCTCAAAAAAGGGATGAGTTCAAAACGTAAAAAAAAATATTTCAGAACAAAATTCTTCATGGTCTCTGAAATTTTGATTATGACTCAGCATTTACGTCTCAGCATCAGCTTCATTTTTAGTGAAATTATAATTTGCTTGGACAGAGGCATCCGGGGTATAGTCGACAAGTAGAACCTTGCTCAGGACTAGGCTCTTATACAGTGATAGCAGAAAGGGCAAAAAAAATTGATTTAAAAAAAATGTTCTTAAATTTTCTTTCGGTCTCAGCTTTTTCCTCCTTTTTTGCACAGTTTTTTGCGGTCGACTACTGGGGCAAGTTACCATGGCAGGGCTCCTGCCCAGGGCAGGGCAAAAAGGGAAAAATTGTTGTCTCTAAGCAAATGAAAATCCTTGATATTCCTTTAATGCAATTTTCGTTACATAATTCTCAAATTGTTTTTTTTATATCTATAAATAATGTTTTTTGGGTTGTTGAAGTTCCCTGATAGAACCTTGCTTTGGTTTGGGCCCCAAGAGCGTTGGAAGTGTTACTTTACTTATACTCCATGTATTTATTACAAAACAAATATAAGGTTGCTCTGGATCCTCCTCATTGCTGTAGGTTACATCTTCAAGAGATGGCAAATTAAAGTTATCTTAGAACGACATCACTTCTTCAAGGGTTTCAGGTTCAACAGAATTTAATTTGCATTTAGTAATGGCTAATTCTTCCGGAGATGAGGATCTATTACTAGTTCTTCAGCTACAACATCACCACTCTCAAATACTGGCTGTTCATACAGGGATATTATTTGATGACTTGTTGACACTAAGTTCCATGGATGGAGAGGGTGATCATTTGAGGAATAGAACACTAAAACTGTTACACCGCTCCGCCATACTCACCCGGCCTCCACTCCCACGCCGCAGTCGCCCTCCGCTCCCACGCCGCAGCCTCTCTCCACCCGACGGCCGCGGCGGTCACCTGACAGGCCCGCGACCGATGCCTTCCCTGCATGCTATGCGCATGTGCCATAGGCCGCGGCCGCACCTCCTTCCTGCTTCTTATGCTCCGGCTGTGCCCTAACCCCGAAGCACCTTTGGACCAATGGCTGACCAGACGGGGCCATATCAGGCCGCTTCCCCCTGAGGGAGGTGCCTGATCGTTGTGTTTCCTGACACTCTGGCCTCTCTCCATCGTGCACACTCTGCTCCTGCAGTTCCAGTCTCGGCTGCTCCTCACAGCAGCTTCTCAGTTCTGCTATCAGTGTTCCTGTCGTCCTACTCCAGTCCTGCCTTGTGTTCCTGCCATCCTACTCCAGTCCTGCCTTCAGTGTTCCTGCCATCCTACTCCAGTCCTGCCTTCAGTGTTCCTGCCATCCTACTCCAGTCCTGCCTTCAGTGTTCCTGTCGTCCTACTCCAGTCCTGCCTTCAGTGTTCCTGCCGCCCTACTCCAGTACTGCCTTCAGTGTTCCTGCCGTCCTACTCCAGTCCTGCCTTCAGTGCACCTGCTGTCCTACTCCAGTCTCAGTCTTACTCCGGTCCATCCTGAGCCGCCCCTCTCGGTACCGGCTACCATGGTACTCGAACCCCTGGGCCTGCTCCTAACGGTCCCTGTATAGGGGTCGGTTCCACCTGGCAGCTCGCCCGGGGTCCTTTGGTGCCACGGTCCAGAGGGTCCACTCTCGGAGTTTCCCGCTCCAGACCACCCGCGTTAACAAAATCTCTGTTTCTTGTGGTCTGCACATCATGCTACCAATAGAAAGTGTCATTCAAAAATGATAGGACAAGCAGATAAAGAGTTGTTGCCACAAGACTAGCCCATGATCCTTGGTGCATTGTTTCTAAAATTCATGGTAAATCAGATTAGACCACAGACCTGGGCAGGTGAATTCAGAATTGGCCCCTTGCAGGAAATTTTTATCATTCTCATGGACTTACAGGCAAGGACAGAATGCCATGACTAATCAGAAAAGAGTGAGAGTGGAAACTTTTGGACCATCATTTTTAATTTTACAATGCACAAAATGTCTGCCTGTGCAGCGTGTTGCTAAAGGGGCTGTTGGTTTCTACTGGTTACAAACTGTTTATCCGTAGCCAAATATGCTTATTTCACTAGGATATTACTAAGGCTGTGTTTGCTTTTAGGAGCTCAAAAGAGGTTAAATATATTTATAGGAGACCTCAGAGTGTTACACATTTCTTTTCTGGCACATAGAAGCTTCGCAATGTTGAGATTAGTGATGAATCTATTAAGTGTGAATTACATTTTTGAATTTGAATTAAATTTTTGAATTTCAAAAGATTAGATTATCTTCAGTGATGGCTTAACCTGAAAATATACTGTATTTTTCAGACTATAAGATGCACTTTTTTTCTCCAAAAATGTGGAGGAAAATGGGGGGTGCTCCTTATAGTTCGGATGTGTCTGCTGCTAAAGAGAAATGAATATTCACTGCATTCCATGCTTATGCATACCAGGATAGGGTGAGGGGGCCATGTGTATCAGGATGGTGATGAGGGGACCATTTACACCAGGATAGGGGATATTAGTACAGAATTGACCACATTTTTTGCTTCAATTTTTTTTCCTAATTTCATCCTCTAAAACCTAGGTGCATCTTATGGTGTGTCTTATAGAATACAGATAGGGAGTCTGGGAGGGACAGCCGTGACAGCTATATTTCCCAAAAGCTTGCAATTTAATGGAGTTGGACATAGCTTGAACACACTATAATTATTTTAACTTCAAGTATGGATACACCAAGTGGCACTAGTAATTCAACGGCCAAGACTATGGATTCTGAATCAGGTTTTTTTGCCTTTTGTACTGCTAAATAATTAAGAAATAAAAACGGTAACTGCTATTGGTAAGTGCCTTAACGTTTCTTCTACTTGAAAACTTATAAAATTCCAATTTACAGTATATATACAGTACATTCTTTTCAATTCATTTAGCAGGCTTCGGCCTAAAAAAAATTATTTTTTGAAATCTGTTCAGCTATGACTCACTGAACTTTTTAATAAGATCCATAAAGTATTGTGCTCGTTTTGATTAATCCCAGGAAAAAAAGTCAATGAAATTCCGCAGAGCTAGTAATACACTATAATAAAGTTTTGGAATGATTACTGACTAAAATAATTGCTAACTTTCACAATAAAATGTCAATCACGCCAGATTTAGCAAGCATGTAGTAACGTTTTAAAATTAACTAACACACCATCAAATGTGAAACATCATGTTAAATTTACCTACTAATACATAAGATTAAAATAATGTCTAATTGCTAATGGAAATTCACTTGTAAATTCATACGTATGTTTGGTTCATTAAAAGGGCTGAGTAAAATAAAATGGGGCTCATTAATTGATTGGGGTTTTGTTCATTAGAACATCAAAGCAGCTGAGTCAACTATTTTTTTCTCCATTCACCTCTGCTTGACTTCGTTTTTCGCTGGCTCATTGTAATTAAAGATGAGCGACTTTACCTTTTTTAGGGTCGAGTCGGGTTTCATGAAACCCGACTTTCTCAAAAGTTGAGTCGATCGAAATCGGCCGACTACAGTGAAAAGTCGGGGGTCCAACTGAAACACGAAACCCAATGCAAGTCAATGGGGAAGCAAAGTTGGCAGGGAGTGGAGGACAGTAAACACACCTACAATGGCCATTTCAATGCCAACAACATCAATTCTTATTACTTAAGCTTGTCAACCTTAATTTACTTTATAATAATAGTAACGCATTGAAAACTGGGGGTTACTTGGCTAAAGTTGTGGGGGGATAGGGCTGGCTCCAGGTTTTCGTGTGCCCCGAGTGAAAGAGTGTCAGTGGGCCCCTTTAACACATACCACAATTCATGATGCTCCGATACGGCACAGAAATATTGGTATAGTACAATGAAAAATACTTCACTTCTTACATGACATCACTGATATGTATTTTAAATTCTACAATAGCTCAAAAAAGGGACAGTATATAACTCCATACAGTATTATGGCCACCACATGGTGCGCCATACAGAATAATGAGCCACCTATATTTCTCCATACAGAATAATTGGTCCCATATAATGTTCCATACAGTATATGATGAGCTCCACATAATGCTACAGTATATGATGGTCTCCATGGATGATGCTCCAGTGTGTTATGGACCCAAATAATGTTCCATATATAATGAGCCCCATTTATAATGCTCCAGTGTATAATGGGCCCCATAGATGCTGCTCCAGTGTCTGATGTCCCACATTTGGAATGCTCCAGTATATGATGGGCCTCAAGGATGATGCTCCAGTGTATGATGGGCCCAAATAATGCTCCATATATAATGTGCCCCATTTAGAATGAACCCAGGCATGGTATGTGAAAAGAGCTCCATGGAGTAATCTGAATTGTGGGCTGCTGCATCCTTCATTTTTGGTGTGGGTGAAGGACCCAAGGAAAGGGTTTGCTCCTGACCAGACGCCTGCACTGATGACTTGGTGCTTGGGTGCTTGCATTTTTTGAAACTTCAGAAGAGGAGGAGATAGAACTGGAGGCTGTTACAGCAATGTAAGGCAAAACCAGTTCTTGATGCTCCGTCTTTTAAAGCTGTTTACCTACTCCCAGAAAAGGGAGCCTTACAGGCCTTCTGGAGCCAGAACATGATGCAGGCTCAACACCTTCTGCCTTAGCTGCTATTGTGCTTTTGGCACTACCAGCAGATGCACCACCACCACCATCAGTACCAGATGGCTCTCCACGCCCACGTCCGTGGCCTCTTCCACCATATTTACTAATTTTGGTGAAAATGTACCCAAAATACCAGCAAATATATGATACTGTATCAGAAGCATACAGCTCTATACAGTCTAGGGAGAACTGTAAATCTCCGTATATATTTCATGAGTCATACACAGATGCTCACAGGCTCAGTATGGATTAGACAATAATATAAAAAGTTGAAAAAGGGTACAGTATCACCAGATGCAAGGTATATATAGTATAGTCTAAACATTCTGGATCTCTGTATATATTTCAGGAGGCAGACACAAACGCTCTCAGGCCCAGTATGGATTAGACAAGAATATAAAAAGCTGTAAATGGGTAATGTATCACAAGCGTACAGCTGTATACAGTGTTGGTGTAATCTTAAATCTCCAACTATATTTCCGGAGTAACATATAGACATTCACAGGCTCATTATGGATTACACAGAATCAAAATAGCAAAAAAGGGTACTGTATCAGAAGCGTAGAGCTGTATACAGTGTTGGGCAAATGTGAAATCTCGGTATATATTTCCGGAGTCACCCTCAGACTCTCACTCAGTCTGGATTTGACCATAATACAAAATGTCAAAAAAAAGGTACTGAATAACAAGATTGCAAGTATATATATTATAGGGTACAATTTAAATCTCCATATAGATATTCCCGTAGTCACCCTCAGACGCTCACTCAGTATGGATTTTACCGTAATACCAAATGTCGAAGAAAGGTACTGTATAACATAGAAGCTGTATATAGTATAGGGTAAAATTTTTATCTCCGTGTATATAGAAGGAGGAAACCACACATGCTCACTCAGTATGGATTATACCGTAATAAAAAAATTAGAACAAAGGTACTGTATCAGCAGATACCTGGTGTATCCAGTCTAGGGGGTTATTGTAAATTTCTGTCTATATTTCCGGAGTCAGACACAGACACTCACAGGCTCAGTATGGATTACACCAGAATATAAAAAGTAGAAAAAGGGAAATGTATTTGAAGCGAACACCAGTATATATTGTTGGGGTACTTTTAAATCTTCGTATATATTTCAGTCTCAGTAAGCCAGTCCAGACTCTCCGCTACTGGAAACTAGATGGATACAAGTACAGATGGAAAGTCGAGTGTTTTCAGAAATGTGGGAATTGCTGATCACGGGAAAACTCCTGGTAGATTTCGCAGAGTAGATGCTGACCCTCAATTACTTTGTCTGTGGAGACAGCGAAAATCGTTATTTGTGAAGAAAGGATTGCTGTATCGCAGTAGCGTGGATCCCATCACCATTACTCGTCTCCATCAAATTGTGATCACAGGGAGAGATGTAGACAAGGTCCTCACTGCCTATCATGATGTGTCTGGTCACTTTGGAGTGCAAAAGACAGAAGCCACAGGCCATAGGCAATTCTATTGGATTGGCATGAGAGAAGACATTGAAAAATGGTGGCAGGAATGTCACACATCTGTGACTGGGAAAACTGTCAAAGCTGATCATAAAGCACCACTGCATCTGATTGTGAGTTGACATCCATTACAAATGGTAGCCATTGATCATCTGAAGGTAGAGGCCAGCAGGACAGGCCATAGCTACATCTTAACCATCATCGATCAGTTCACAAAATTTGTAGTGGACGTCCCTGTGAAGGATTTAACTGCACAGACTACACAGCGGTGGAGCAGGGAGAGGTAAGTATTGCAACTTGCAAGTGCTGTGGCCATGAGCAAGCAGGGGGTGCCAACTCGTGGGCGATGGTACTGGCACAGGGCTCCTCATAGTACGCCAGTGTGGCTGACGGCGAGTGGGCCCCCTCACCATCAGAGACACTGTATTGTGCTATGAGGGACCCTGTGCCAGTGCCGTTGGCCAAGTGGGCCCACCCACCTGTTCAGAGCAACGGCACTTGCCCGGATGCACCAGGTGGTGACCCCAGCCCTTGGGGGGGCAGCCCAGTTAGGGAGGTTTAAAAAGTTGCATATGTTGATGTGTAGGCTGTACATTCAGCAGCTGCAAATGGAGGAATTTGACAAGTCCGAGGAAGAGGAGGACAAAAGTGAGCCAAATTTCGGGCAACCTATGTGTTATCAGGGGAAGATGGGACAAAGTCCTTTGAAACCCATGCATGGTTCATTTTAATGAAGGTTAGATAATCAACATTTTGGGTCAACAGACGGGTCCTTTTTTCTGTCAGGATTGATCCAGCAGCACTGAAGACTCTTTCAGATAGCACACTAGCAGCAGGGCAAGCAAGCTCCTGTAAAGCATATTGTGCCAATTCAGGCCAGGTGTCCAGTTTACAGGCCCAATAGTCAAAGGGGAATGACCTGTGAGGGAGAACATCGATATGGGAGGAGAAGTAGTTTGTAACCATAGTTGACAACTGCTGTCTCCTGTCACTTGCAATCGATGCAGTATTACCAGTCGTGTGAGCGGTACTTGAGAGATCAGTCCACAACATGGTCATGAAACCCCTGTCTCAAACGCCAATTCGGCTGTGTGCACCACGAACACCTCTTCTATTTTGCACACTTCGGCTCGTGGGAGAAACAGCACCGCTGCTGTGTGCAGGGAATGCCTCAAACAAACGGTTCACCAGAGTTGCTTGCTTGTTAACCCATATTATCTCTAGGTTCTCCTGTGCCATGATGTTGTGCAATTTGCCATTATAGCGTGTATTAAGGATGCTGGCCAACCAGTAGTCATCATCCTTCATCATTTTGGCAATGCGGGGGTCCCTTTTTAGGATCCGCAAGGCATAATCACACATGTGGGCCAATGTTCCAGGTGTCAATGATGCATTGGCAGTGGTGGGTGGAGGAGCACTTTCTGGCAAATCCACATCCCTCCTGTCACGCACAAACCCTGTACCTGACCTTGCCATGCCAACATTTTCTCTTGCCCCCAGAGAAGCATCCTCTTCCCAAAAATAATCATCCCCCTCATCCTCCTTCTCCTCTTCCTTCACCTCATCCAGGACAGTTCCCTGACTAGACAATGGCTGACTGTCATCAAGGCTTCCCTCCTCCTCCTCCTGTTCCTCCTCCGCTGCAGATGCCTGATCCTTAATGTGCGTCAAACTTTGCATCAGCAGACGTATAAGTGGGATGTTCATGCTTTTGATGGTGTCGTCTGCGCTTACCAGCCATGTGCATTCCTCAAAACACTGAAGGACTTCACAGAGGTCTTTCAACTTTGACCACTGCACACCCGACAACTCCATGTCTGCCCTCAAACTGCCTGCCTGTATATCCTCCCACAAATACATTACAGCCTGCCTCTGTTCGCACAGCCTCTCAACCATGTGCAGGGTGGAGTTCCACCTTGTTGTAACGTCTATGATTAGGCGGTGCTTGGGGAGGTGGAGCAATCGCTGCAGCTTCTGCATACGACTGGCGTGTACGGGTGAGTGACGGATGTGCGAGCACAGTCTTCACACTTTTTGGAGCAGAGCTGTTAACTCTGGATAATTATTTAGGAAGCACTGCACCACCAGGTTCAAAGTGTGAGCCAGGCAAGGTATGTGTGTGAGTTTTGCAAGGGCTGCCACAAAATTCTGGCCGTTATCACTGACTACCTTGCCTGGCTCAAGATGTAGACTGCCCAGCCATGACTGTTTGTCGCTGCAAGTAGTTGGCCAGTACATCCGCAGTGTGTCTGTTGTTGCCCAAAGACATCATCTTTAAAACAGCCTGCTGCCACTTACCACTAGCTGTTCGATAGTGGGACAACTCGTGTGCAGCACTGGTAGCTGAGGATGGAGTGCTTGTGCGACTGCGCTCTGTCAACGAGCTTCCGCTTCTGGAGGAGGAGGAGGGTCGAACGCCTACAGCCAACTGTTTCCTATACCGTGGGCTAGGCAGCACTGTTCCACCACCGCTGTCCCCTGTGGAGCCTGCATCCACCACATTAACCCAGTGTGCAGTGATAGACACGTAACAGCCCTGGCCATGACTACTGGACCATACATCTGTTGTGAGGTGCACCTTTCCACTCACTGATTGTTTCAGTGCATGGACAATGTGGTCTTTCACATGCAGGTGGAGGGCAGGGATGGCTTTTCGAGAAAAGAAGTGCCGACTGGGTAGGTCATAGCGTGGGACAGCGTAGGCCATGAGCTCTCGGAAAGCTTCACTTTCAACCAAACGGAAGGGCATCATGTCTAATGAGATCAGTTTGGCAATGTAGGCGTTCAAAGCCAGTGTACGCGGATGAGAGGATGAGTACTTTCTTGTCCTACTCAGAGTGTCTGCTAGGGTGAGCTGTACCTGAGAGCTGCATATGGGAGAACTAGCGGTGGACCGGACGGACTGAGAGGGGGTTGGTGATGGTGATGGCCTAGATTCAGTGTTTCGTTGCAAAACCATTGTGATTCCCTGACTGCTTTGGCCTTGCGACGACACCTCAACATTTATTGCTGGTGGTGTGCTTACCGGTGGCGGTGGTCTTACAGTGGGGGAAGTGATGGAGCATTGCTGGCTACCTTCAGTCAGAGCAGGTGCACATGTGGTACCTGAGGTTTTGTAGTCCATCCTCGCTTGCAAGTGCATGGTGGTTAATTGTCTAAGCATGCAACTGGTATTCAAATTTCTGAGATTTTTCCCTCGGCTAAAGGTCCTTCCGCACTTCTTACAGATAACCTTTGCCTCATCAGTAGGATTTTGGACAAAGAAGTGACACACTGCCCTCTTCCTACTATGGTATAAATTTTCAGGGCTTGCACGCTGTGCTAATTTCACTGTGTGGCCAAGCTGTCCTGCACCTCTTTTGGTTTTTGTTCCACGTTTTTGGACAGCTACAGGCCTGCTAGATAACCGCTGCTGCGATGTCAATGCCTGCTGCAGATCCTTCTCCTCATCTGAGCTATTGCCAGCGGCACCCTCTTCCCTCAATGGATGCCAATTCGGGTCAACAACTGGGTCATCCATCACCTCCTCTTCAATTTCATCTGCACCTTCCTCTGTGTCACCGTGTAAGGTGGTATAGTATGCGGGAAGGAGCACCTGAGTTTCATCAGGGTCAGATTCTGGCTCAGTAGACTGCAAGGGCAATGTAGTGATGTGGGTCAATGTACCAGCAGAATCATCTAGCAGTGGCTGTGCATCAGTGCACTCAGATTCATCTTGGACTGAGAAATTCAGGATTTGACTGGATAACCAAGGCATAGTATGTGAAAAGAGCTCCATGGAGTAATCTGAAGTGTGGGCTGCCACATCCTTCACTTTTGGTGGGGGTGAAGGACACAAGGAAAGGTGTTTTTCATGACCAGAACCCTGCACTGACAACTCAGTGCTTGCAAGTTTTGAAAGTTCAGAAGAGGAGGCAATAGAGCTGGAGGCTATTTCGGCAATGTAAGCCAAAACTTGTTCCTGATGCTCCAGCTTTAAAAGCAGTTTTCCTACTCCCAGAAAAGGGAACCTTGCAGGCCTTCTTGTGGCAGACGATGACGCAGGCTCAACACCTCCTGCATTAGCTGCTATTGTGCTTTTGGCATAACCAGCAGATGCACCACCACCACCATCAGTACCAGCTGCCCCTCCACCCACGTTCGCAGCCTCTTCCACCATACTTCCTCTTGTTTGTGAAAATGTAACAAAATGCCAGCAGGTACATGGTACTGTATGAGGAGCGTACAGCTGTATAAGGTGTAGGTAAAAATTTAAATCTCCGTATATATTTCCTTAGTCACAGACGCTCTCCCAGTATGTATTTGACCGTAATCCAACCAGCAGATATACAGTTCTGTATCAGAAGCGGACAGCTCTATACGGTGTATGTATGGAAAAAATAAAATCTCCGTCTATTTTTTTATCGAGTCACACACGCTGTCTCTGTATAGATTTGACCGTAATCAAACAGCAGATATATGATACTGTTTGTCAAGCGGACAACTCTATACGGTGTATGGAAAAATTGAAATGTCCGTGTATGTATTTACGGAGTCTCACACACACACTCTGTCTCTGTATAGATTTGACCATAATACAAAGAGCAGATATTCGATACTGTTTGCAAAGCAGATAGCTCTATACGGTGTATGTATGGAAAATTTAAAATCTCCGTCTATTTTTTTACGGAGTCACACACAGATAGCATGTATATGTCCGTGATACCAGCTGGTACACGGTAGTGTGTGAGGAGCATACACCTCTATACGGTGTGTGACTGTGCAGAAAATCAGAATAAAAGTTTTTTTGCTTTTAAAAAAGCAGTCTGCACAGGAGTGTGCAGTGCACACAGCAATGCAGCTATCCGGTAGCCTTATAAGGCAGCCTAATAACCACCAGTGCTGCTGCACACACAAAAATCCTCCCCTGTCACTGACCACTAACGGTACAGTACTGTACATGGATTTTATAGCCACTGTGATGCCACACAAAGCAAGCCAATCACACTAATGCCCTTCTCTAAGATGGTGGTGGATGCTGCCGATGTCATCGCGTTGCCCACAGTGTGCATCCTTGATGATTGGGAAACGTGACTTTGGCTCGCAGGTTGGCAACCTCATGGCCGACCTCATGCTATGTTCGGGTTTCAATCAGCAAAACCCGACTTTAGCGAAAGTCGGGGACTTATCAATTTTACCGACCCGTTTCGCTCAACTCTAATTGTAATCAAATCAATCTAAAGTCTTTCAGAAAAGTTTTTAAACTGTCACAAATTTTGTTTTTTTGCAAAGTTTGCTGCTACAGTTTTTATAGTAAAGTTAGCTCTATATTGTTTTGAAAAGTGACCCTATGAGTTGAAAAGTCATTACTTGCCATGAACATTATCTAAATCAAAAAACTCCTTTCCCACTGAAATTCATACTTGCCACAAAATGGTCTCCTTCATTTCAGCGATATTTTCTCTATCTCAGGCAAAAGTGTTAATGCGGACAAGGCAGCTTATATCATTTTGTCATGCTGATTGAATTATAAGAGCAGATTGGTTGCTTTAAAGGAGGCTGTTGGTTGAAACCATTGTATTCTGTTAATCATGGTTACTTCCAAAGAAACATGTTCAGTTATCATTGCTCTGCATCAAAATGGCTTTACAGGCAATGACCTTGCTAATTGTAAAATTGAACTTAAGTCCACCATTTTTCAGATCAACAAGAACTTCAGAAATAAAGATTCAGTTGCTGCGCAGATGGCTTCAGGATGCCCTAGAAAATCTCGCAAATACCAGGACCATCTCCTAAAGAGGATTCAACTACAGGATCACTTCAACACCAATGCAGAGTTTGCTCAGAAAAAGCAGCAGACAGTTGTCAGTGCATTTTTGCACACAGTAAGGCAAAGGATTTTGGAGGCTACACTGATGTCAATAAAGGTTGCTTAGAATCCACTTCACTCCAAGAAAAAAATCAAAGACAGATTGACCTTAAGTCACATGTTTAGTGAGGGAGTTGGTGCAGTGACTTCGAGGGGTGAGGATCTATTGCTGAGGTCCTGGTTCTCATGTATGGTTGGCCTATGGACTTTGGAGATCGGTGGCCAGTTGGGCTGGATACACGTGCTACGGTTGTGGGATCTGTAGTCTGTATTTGAGGAACTATCTTAAGGACTTTTGCTGCTGGATACATGTGTTCCAGTCATGTTATCTGTCATCTGGAGGAGCGTGGACTGTGACTACAGACTATAATAGCGGGAGATACAAAATCTGTGGGCCAACCATAAAGTTGGAAGACAGTGAGTGTCGCCTGGTACGAGGACAGTGGAACTACCAGCCCTGGAAAGGTGATCTTGTGGACTGGGGGCAATGTACAGTGGGGCAAAAAAGTATTTAGTCAGTCAGCAATAGTGCAAGTTCCACCTCTTAAAAAGATGAGAGGCGTCTGTAATTTACATCATAGGTAGACCTCAACTATGGGAGACAAACTGAGAAAAAAAAATCCAGAAAATCACATTGTCTGTTTTTTTTTCATTTTATTTGCATATTATGGTGGAAAATAAGTATTTGGTCAGAAACAAAATTTCATCTCAATACTTTGTGATATATCCTTTGTTGGCAATGACAGAGGTCAAACGTTTTCTGTAAGTCTTCACAAGGTTGCCACACACTGTTGTTGGTATGTTGGCCCATTCCTCCATGCAGATCTCCTCTAGAGCAGTGATGTTTTTGGCTTTTCGCTTGGCAACACAGACTTTCAACTCCCTCCAAAGGTTTTCTATAGGGTTGAGATCTGGAGACTGGCTAGGCCACTCCAGGACCTTGAAATGCTTCTTACGAAGCCACTCCTTCGTTGCCCTGGCAGTGTGCTTTGGATCATTGTCATGTTGAAAGACCCAGCCACGTTTCATCATCAGTGCCCTTGCTGATGGAAGGAGGTTTGCACTCAAAATCTCACGATACATGGCCCCATTCATTCTTTCATGTACCCGGATCAGTCGTCCTGGCCCCTTTGCAGAGAAACAGCCCCAAAGCATGATGTTTCCACCTCCATGCTTTACAGTAGGTATGGTGTTTGATGGATGCAACTCAGTATTCTTTTTCCTCCAAACACGACAAGTTGTGTTTCTACCAAACAGTTCCAGTTTGGTTTCATCAGACCATAGGACATTCTCCCAAAACTCCTCTGGATCATCCAAATGCTCTCTAGCAAACTTCAGACGGGCCCGGACATGTACAGGCTTAAGCAGTGGGACACGTCTGGCACTGCAGGATCTGAGTCCATGGTGGCGTAGTGTGTTACTTATGGTAGGCCTTGTTACATTGGTCCCAGCTCTCTGCAGTTCATTCACTAGGTCCCCCCGTGTGGTTCTGGTATTTTTGCTCACCGTTCTTGTGATCATTCTGACCCCACGGGGTGGGATTTTGCGTGGAGCACCAGATCGAGGGAGATTATCAGTGGTCTTGTATGTCTTTCATTTTCTAATTATTGCTCCCACAGTTGATTTCTTCACTCCAAGCTGGTTGGCTATTGCAGATTCAGTCTTCCCAGCCTGGTGCAGGGCTACAATTTTGTTTCTGGTGTCCTTTGACAGCTCTTTGGTCTTCACCATAGTGGAGTTTGGAGTCAGACTGTTTGAGGGTGTGCACAGGTGTCTTTTTATACTGATAACAAGTTTAAACAGGTGCCATTACTACAGGTAATGAGTGGAGGAAAGAGGAGACTCTTAAAGAAGAAGTTACAGGTCTGTGAGAGCCAGAAATCTTGATTGCTTGTTTCTGACCAAATACTTATTTTCCACCATAATATGCAAATAAAATGAAAAAAAAACAGACAATGTGATTTTCTGGATTTTTTTTTCTCAGTTTGTCTCCCATAGTTGAGGTCTACCTATGATGTAAATTACAGACGCCTCTCATCTTTTTAAGTGGTGGAACTTGCACTATTGCTGACTGACTAAATACTTTTTTGCCCCACTGTATATTGACAATCTACCCGGAGTTGTTGTAAAGAATAAAAAATAGTTGCATAGTTAACCTGCTTAGTTGATTATTACAACCCACAACCTCAGATCTTCACAACTTTGTGAAAACCAAAATTTGTATCTGTCTCAAAAGTTTTGACCATAATTGTAGAGATCTTCAAGAGTCCTTCCACTTCAATAATAAAGTTACCAGTACCACCAATAATTAACATAATGCTAGAATATGGTTTCAATGTCTATCCTAAGATAAAATATTTAAAGGAAACTGTTCATGTGCAGGCAGCAGGTTCTAGAGGTAGACTGTTAGCATTTCGCTAGGCAAGGCGGGCTTCCAGGAGTGGACCCTCTGGACCGTGGCACCGAGGGACCCCGGACGAGCAACCTGGTAGGACCGACCCCTATAAAGGGACCGTTAGGAGCAGGCCCAGGGGTTCGAATGCCACGGCAGCCGGTACCAAGAGGGGCGGCTCGGAATGGACTGGAGCGAGACAGAGGACCTGGTCCCACGAGCAAAGGGAAGGCGTAGGCCTCAGGTGGAGACAGGAGTAGGACAGCAGGAGACCAAGACACGGGTAGACAGGACCAGAGTAGGACTGCAGGAATCAGGCACGGTTAGGCAGGACCAGAGTAGGACTGCAGGAACAGGCACGGGTAGGCAGGACAGGAGTAGGACTGCAGGAACGGGCACGGGTAGGCAGGACTGGAGTAGGACTGCAGGAGTCAGGCACGACACGAGCAAGCAGCGCAGAGCGGGAACACACAGTGGACCGGAGTAGAACTGCAAGGAAGCACAGGGACGTATGAGAACTGGAGCTTGTGCACAGGGCAAGGGCACGGGGCCTAGCGTGCGATAGCACAGGAATGATCAGGCGCCTCCTTTATGGGAGGGCGGCCTGAAATACCCGAGGACCGACCCCATTGTTCCGGCGGTGCTACCGGGTCAGGGCATCGCCGGAGCATAAGAAAAGGCAGGGAGAGCCGGCCGTGGCCTATGGCGCACGCGCAGGTCTCGCAGTGACATCACAGGCCGCGGGCCGGTCAGAGGAGGATGCCGCCACCGACGGAGGGAGGAGAGAGGCTGCGGCGCTGGAAGGTGAGTATCAGGGCGCGCGATGGGGGCCGTGACCGGGCGCGCGACTGAGGCCGTGACAGAGTTTACTTTTGTAGGGAAAGAACAAGTTCAACAATTAATGATGATTGTGTTTTGATCATTTGAACCACTGCTTACATTGAATTTTGTGATGGAAAGCCCTCACTATAAATGTACATACAGAGGTAGCTGTCAGTCTCTGAATAATACTGCCCAATGAACTCCTAAATCCAGTGAGCAGGAAAATACAAACTATATGGGATTTTATTCCCTACAAAACTGCAGGATTCAACTCATCTCCTCAATCTCTATCAGATCAGACAGCATGGTTAATGTGACAGTTTACCATTAAACATGAGTAGACAACCTGAGCCTTGATAGCTAAAACAAACTATACTTGTACAAAAAAACACAATGTAAAATGGATCCTTTTAGAAGAAATTCCAAGGAAACTATTGAATCCTGTTGACCCAAGGACTTAAAAAAAATTGTAGAAAAATATTACTGCATAATAGTATTTTTACAATTTTACTCACTGTAGTAACCTCTGTAAGAAATTCTTTATGTTAATAAAGGCATCAGTTGTAAAAAATAATATTTTGTAGAAGAATTGAAATGTTTGCGAAAGAAGAAAAGTAGAAAAATATAGACTATAATTTTGAATTGCTTTTAAGAAGCAGTTTTTAGAAATTGTCAATACATCAGTGAATCAAGAACCTTTGCTAATGCCAGCCAAGTAGACGTAATGCTGAGAGTCGGTACAAAAAGTCACTGCATGCTCATAATTGTATGCCTTTTAAAGCAATGATTTCTTGTAATAATATAACAAACTCCCGATATAAGCCTCCAGCTAATAACAGTGCATAAAGAAAACTAAAACATTAATTATCCAGAGTACAAAGTCGACATTTCTAACAGTTAGTTATGCCTTTATTATAGTTTTTATATACACATAAGGAATTATTTAGGCAACTATCATTTTGATGCAAGACGGAAGTTGAAAAATATGGTGACGGAGTCAACATTGCCCTTTGGAGTTGGAGTTGTTCTGACAAAGCTCACCATCAATCCTGCTGCAAATAAAATAACTTGTGTCTAATCTGGATAATTTTCCTTCAGGGTACTGTTTTCTGTAAGGGCTCGTGCACACGACTGTAAAAATCGGACGAGTGCTATCAGTCGTTTTGCTAGATAGCACTCGTTACCATGATATTTTATAGGGTCGGTCCGAGGAAGAAAAATCACAGCATGCACGAGTTGCATCCTATTATCGGATCGCACTTGGCCATTCATGTCTATGGGTTCATGGAAAAAAATCGGACCACACTTGAGTGACATCTGAGTGCTGGCCTTTTTCACGGACTGACAGAATGGAGAATATGAAGAATTTTTTCATTTTTTTTTAATCATCTCATCTGAGGAAATTGTATCACACTCTGATGAAATCCTGAGCAGAGTGTGATTAGCATAATCGAACTGATTCTCTTGGACGAGAGAAAAATGTTTGTGTGATCCTAGCATTGGGGCACAGTCAGACAGCTGGATAACATTAAAGCATGTATTTCTATGCAACTGTCATGCTCAGGTCAGGAGAGCCGCTGGCCAGTCATTACATTGCGATGAGTTCATAGTCCGTGTTATACGACCATCTGACTGCGTCCTTAATATGTATTTTTTCTCTTTCTAAGTAGTTGGGTTCGTCTCAGTGTGATGTAAGGTGCGTAAAAAGCGAACACCTGACTCCTCGCTGATGATGGGGTTAAACATTGCTACAGTTGAACACCAAGTGTTACTCCAGGATGGACCCTCGGAGCCATGGCAGCTGAACCCCAAGGGGACAGGGAAGCAGGACTAGCCAGGAACTGGTTAGTGGGATGGTATAGCTGGAAACCGGTGTTGAATCAGGAACAAGCAGGACTGGTACATGAACACAGGACAGACACAGGTACAGAATCAAAGGTGCAGGTTCACAGGTGCAGGTTCAGACTGGGCATGTGAGGTTAGCAGCACAAGTGCAGGTCAGATGGATCAGAATCGGGATAAGACATGGGTAGGGCAGATTGGGGTATGGGTTCAGCAGGACCAACTGGAACAGGAGTAGACAGGGGGGACAGGGCAGGTAGGATCAGAGAGCACTGGGACCTAACAACTAGCTAGCAGGAGACATATTGAATAACTAAAGTTGCTAATGCACCTCTCAATAGGTGAGGAGGCCTTATACATCAAACGTCTCCTAGCTTTTGGCTGCGGATTTTTATGGCAATGCGTGCTAGCCGTTAAAGAGGTTGGGATCACGCACCTTAAGCACACTGCCTGTAGACCTGTGTGCTGAAGGCAGGTCCTGGGAGGAAGTAGACACTGAGGGAGTGTGGACAAGTGAGTGCACACGCCGGTCTTCATGCAGGGGTGAGGAAAAGGACACGTGCAAGGGCGACGGCGCTGTTGTAACAGTCGTCTTGCATGCACTGCTATTTTGAGGTCTAGCCACTCATTTTCAATGATGTTCAGATCAGGGAACTGTGTGGGCCATTTTAAAACCTTCAGCTTTTGCCCTTTAAGGAAGTTTTATTGTGAATTTTGACATTTGTTTAGGATCATTATCCATTTGTAGTAGTCATCCTCATTTCAGCTTCAGCCTTTTTTACAGATGGTGCTATGTTTGCATCAAGAATTTTTGAAACTTCATTGAATCCATTCTTCTCTCTACCCATGAAATGTTCCCTCGCCATTGGCTGCAACACAACCCCAAAGCTTGATTGATTCAACTTCATGCTTAATAGTGGCGAGATGGTCTTTTCCTGAAATTGTGTGCCATTTTTTCTCCACACATACTTTTGATCGTTGTGGCCAAAGAGTTATATTTTAACCTCATCGGTTCAAAGGATTTGTTTCCAAAATGCATCAGGCTTGCATAGATGCTCTTTTGCATACTTCTTTTGCTGGATTTTATGGTGAGGACGCAGGAGAGCTTTACTTCTGATGACTCTTCCATGAAGGCCATATTTGTACAGGTGTTTCTGAACAGTAGAACAATGTACCACAACTCCAGAGTCTGCTAAATATTTCTGAAAGTCTTTTGCAGTCAAGTGGGGGTTTTGAATTGCCTCTCTAGCAATCCTAAGAGCAGCTTTCATTGAAATTTTTGATGATCTTCCAGACTTTATCTTGACCTCAATTGTTCCTCTTAACTGCCATTTCCTAATTACATTTCAAACTGAAGAAAGGGCAACTTGAAAATGCTTTGCTATCTTCTTACAGCCTTCTCCTGCTTTGTGGGCCTCCACCATTTTCATTTTCAGAGTGATAGGCAGTTGCTTAGATGACCCATGGCTGCAGTTTTTTGGCACAAGGTTAAAGGAGGCTGTTTTTTTTTTATAAAACTGGGAAATTTACATAATCTGGGCTTTCCTAATGATAATAGTGAACAAACCATAACCCTAACAGGCTAATTAAGGTCTGAAACCTTGGTCATAGATATGTGAGTACACAAATATCCAAGGGTTCCCAAACTTTTGTATCAGCCCATTTCCCTTTTTGTAATTTTTAAAACAGAAAAAAATGGCAATATAATTTTGTTGCTCAGATACCAAAGAAATGTGTCATCTTTAACTTTTGACTTTTTAGAGATGATTTCATCTTCAACTTGCTTAACTTTTTCATGCCACTGCATGTACGAATTGAAGAGTTGTGAAACCTGCATAATTTGTATTGCAGCATTTAAAAATAGTCAAAACGTTCCCAAATGAGTCATATAGACATCATATGTTAGTTTATTGTTTATGTGTTCCTAATACACCTTGAGAGATTAATGTGCTACAGAACCTGTTACACACCCGTCTATGTATCCTGCCCTCTGTTGTACTCCACATCGAGTTTGGCCGGTTGTCCGTTGTCGCTCAGTGACGTCAACTCTATAAGCCTATTTAGGATCCATAAGAGTCACTATTTTAAGACACAGATGTGTTACCTAATGGACACACACCTGTGTTTTAGGATTGAGGCTCTAGTGTTCGATGTTTGGTTTGCTACAATACCTGTACTTGCTGTGTTTTCAACTTGCATCCATACCTTCTGGGTTCCGCTCCATCTGTCTGGCTGCTTCTGAAATCCAAATAGTCTAAGTGTTTGATTCAAAGCGTCCTCTGGGAAGCTGTGTTAACTCCCGAAGTCCTTGTACCTCCTTCCACCCTGACCAGAGGCTTAGTGGATTCACCTCACAAGGTGAGCCTTACAGAACCATTCTACATTAGTGTAGCTCACATTTTTTTATTGGAAGGATATTTTTTAACTAGGTTAGTCCAGTTTTTCTCTTTTTACAGTTTTGGTTTTAAATTCTTCTCACGTTGAGTGACTGCCTGCCTGCAGCGTGTTTGTGCAGAGCAAGCTGTTACTCAACGTGCCACAGAGTGATTACAGCCACGCTCCTGGTATATTGAATGGTGACATAATCACCCCCTTGCACCGACTGGGTAACTCAGAGAAAACTGTTGACATGATGATTACACTGTGATTACAACTTCATTTTCTCCGTGTAGTCACACTTCAAGCCAGCCGACAACACAGAGTTTACCAGCAGACTAACCCTATATCTGCAGGTAAATAGTTTTTGAGGGTAATGTCAAATTCCTTTTAAAGGGAATCTGTCAGCCCATTTTTGGCCTATTAGCTGCAGCCATCGCCATCAGGGGCTTATCTACAGCATTCTGTAATGCTGTAAATAAGCCCCCGATGTAACCTGAAAGATAAGAAAAACAAGTTAGATTATACTCACTGGGGGGTGGGGGCAGGGGAGGCGGTGGGTGTCGCGGTCCGGTCCGGCGCCTCCCATCTTCTAGCGATGACGTCCTCCTTCTTACTTCTGCTGCGGCTCCTGCGCAGGCCTACTTTCTCTGTCCTGTTGAGGGCAGAGTAATGTACTGCAGTGCGCAGGCGCCGGGAAAGGTCAGAGATGTCCGGCGCCTGCCCACTGCAGTACTTTACTCTGCCTTCAACAGGGCAGAGAAAGTACGCCTGCGCAGGAGCCACAGCAGAAGTATGAAGGAGGACGTCATCGCTAGAAGATGGGAGGCAACGGACCGGACCTGCGACACCCACCGCACTGGACCACGCCCCCCCAGTGAGTATAATATAACTTTTCTTTCAGGTTACATCGGGGGCTTATCTACAGCATTACAGAATGCTGTAGATAAGCCCCTGATGGCGGTGGCTGCAGCTTATAGGCCGAAAATGGGGTGACAGATTCCATTTAATCTCAATCTGAACTACACTTTAGTTGTAAGAAATGTTTTACAAACAAAGCAAGACACAGTAATAACTACACAATCAGTTTCTAACAGAACTTGCACCTGGTATTCACTCGTCTAGTTGTTTAAAAGAAAAAAACGATTAGTTGAACGGCATTCCCTGTTTAATTCTAGATTGATAACTATGAGTCAGGGAAATACTTCTCCTAAGTTACAAGCTATAATTTATTTCCTGCCAGAGGCGGTGGACTTAGTCACCTAATAAACCCCTTCCTGCTCATTCTTTTGGAATGAATTGGGTTCTTCAATCACTACTAATAAAATGATGGCCTCATGTTTTGTTGAGAGGATTTTCACCGAGAGGCCATCTGTGCATGTGCACAGGACCCTGGCTGTGATACATTTGGAGGTAGATGAATAATTCTGTATTGAAATATCCCTTTTTTTTTACTTTTCTTGAGTTTATTTTGTTTGTTTCCTGCTGTGGAGGTTGATCCTTTAGATATGCTCATAGCTCAGTAATACACATAATTAATTACAGATACCTGGGGCATAGCTGCTCATTGCATTTCTAATTACATTTGCATGCCAGGATGGATATTTCCATCTTTTGTGTTGCAAGTAAATTAAATGAGTTATGGCTTATAATCAGGAGGATATATATTGCAAATGCCAGACTGTGTATAATTCTGACAAAACTCAGATTTAAATGCCATTTTATAGGATAAATGGATAATGGTCGTAGCTTGGGGCAAAGAATAGGGAATCATAGAGGATTCTCTCGTCTGTGAAGACCAAAGCGACATTGTCTTAGCGTGATAGAATCCTTTTGCATATGCTACCTGGAGTTGCAGCATTTGGCATGAAAAGCAGCCATTCTAATAACAAGAATTGTGCAAATATACTATAATATGACTTTATGACATAGAGGCAGCAGCAAAATGTCTAAGATTGTGCTGTGAGAGTAGGAAGTGCAATCCAAGTAAGACAAAATCAGTATTTTGCATAAATATATTTTTTCCAATATCCAAATATCTAATCCTAAACTGTTGTAAAATAAAGCTATTCTGATTGTCTAATTATAGATATTGCATGGGTTTGTCATTTAACCCATTCATTAAAAGGATCATTTTTAATTTTTTTTAAAATACAAAGCGTCAATTAGGCTATGTGCCCACAATCCGGAATAGCAGTGTTCTAGACGAGGCGTATTTTTGCTGCGTTCAAAACGTTGCGTTCTACATCGCAAGCACAGTGGATGGGATTTGTAGAAATCCCATGCCCACTGTGCTTCTATTTAACGCTGTAAAAGCTCACCCATGGTGCGGGTTTATAAGTCGCAGCATGTGAATTTCTTTCGACAATAGAATGTTAATCCGCATCTACCAAAACACAAGTGCGGTAATTAAAACGCCGCATCCAAAATGCTACTATTCCTGAACGTGGACACAAAGCCTTATAGTCACTGACCTACTAATTCGAATAGGCAAGGCATACAGTGGCTTGTAAAAGTTTTGGGCACCCTTGGTCAAAATTACTGTTATTGTGAACAGTTAAGCAAGTTGAAGATGAAATGACCTCTAAAAGGCCTAAAGTTAAAGATGACACATTTACTTTATATTTCAGGTAAACCAAAAAAAGTTTTGCCATTTTTTACATTTTAAAAACTCTAAAAAGGAAAATGAGCTGATGCAAAAATTTTGACTCCCTTGGAGATTTGTATGCTCAGATAACCTTGCCCAGGGTTTCAGACTTTAATTAGCCTGTTAGGGTTGTGGCTTGTTCACTATCATCGTTAGGAAAGGCCAGGTGATACAAATTTACCAGCTTTTTAAAAACCCAGCCTCCTCTAACTTTGTGCCAAAAAACAGCAACCATGAGTTCTTCTAAGCAGCTGTCTAGCACTCTAAAAATGTCAGAGGCCCACAAAGCAAGAAAAGGCTGGAAGAAGATAGCAAAGTGTTTTCAAGTTGCTCTTTCTTCAGTTTGAAATGTAATTAAGGCCTGTTTCACACATCAGTTTTTTTCGTCAGTTAAAATCCGCTAAAAATGGCGGATAACGGATCCGTTCCTGTACTGACCACAACGTTTGGCACCGGACCGTTGTTTTAACGGATCCGGCAAAGGAAGAGTTTTAAAGGAACCGCTGCCCGGGGAGGGGAGACAGAGAGAGAGAGAGAATTTTTTCCAGACGCCAGAACTGAGTTTAGGGTTAAATTTCCGACACAGGCATTTCTCCCGGGCATGCGCAATAGAAAATGCTGATCCGGCCGGGGAAAAAAATGTTTCATTGTCCGTCCTGTCAGCGGATGGCAAAATCTTGGCGGATCCGTAAAAAAACGGATCGAACAGATGACCATCCGTCAAGATCCGCCGTTAATACAAGTCAATGGGGAAAAAGCGGATCCGCCAAGAAAAATGGCGGATCGTTTTTTTTTGCAAAACGGCGGATTTTGACTGATGGGGAAAAACGGATGTGTGAAACAGGCCTAAGAAATGTCAGTTAACAGGAACAGTGGAGGTCAAGATAAGGTCTGGAAGATCAAGCAAAATTTCAGTGAGAGCTGCTCATAGTTTCACTAGAGAGGCAAATCAGAACCCTCGCTTGACTGCGAAAGACCTTCAGAAAGATTTAGCAGACTCTGGAGTTGTGGTGCATTGTGCTACTGATCAGAGATACCTACACAAATATGGCCTTTATAGAAGAGTCATCAGAAGAAAACCTCTCATGTGTCTTTCCCACAAAATTCAACATCATATATATGCAAAAGAACATCTAGACAAGCCTGATGCATTTTGGAAACTAGTCCTGTGGACCGATAAGGTTAAAATAGAACTCTTTGGCCACAGCGATCAAAGTTATGTGTGGAGAAAAAAGGCAAAGGATATCAAAGAATCCCTAAAACAAGAATTGAAAGACTCTTGGCTGGCTTAAAAAACATTTACAAGCTGCGATATTCTCAAAAGGCAGTGCTACTAGGTACAAACCATGCAGGGTGCCAAAACTTTTGCATAAGCTCATTTTCCTTTTTGTAATTTTTAAAATCTAAAAAGTGAAAATATATATATTTTTTTCTAAAATACAAAGGAGATGTGTCATCTCAATTTTAGGCCTTTAAGAGATCATTTCATCTTCAACTTGCTAAAGTGTTCACAATAACAGTAATTTTTACCAGGGTTGCCCAAACTATTACATGCCATTGTATGTATTGCCTTTTCTAATTAGAAGGTCTGCCATGACTTCATTGACTCTTGTCCTTGTTCTTGACCACCAGCATGTTGTCGCTGCATAGGGCTCTGCTCTCACCCTTTATGAGCAGCTGCCCAATTAGCGTCTTAGGGAGGCCTCTCTGATTTTTGTGGAGAGTACCACATGGTGTGGTATCACACGCAGTGGAGGACTTCAAGAGTGGGATACTGGTATAAAAGTTATCTACGTAGAGGTTATATCCTTAATCCAGCATTGCATGCACCAAATCCCACACAATTTTCCAACTTATTCACATGACAGAGGGGCATTCAGGGTGTTGAATCCAGGTGTCCTTCCCTTCATAAACTCTAAACCTTTGTTGGTACCCAGAGGTACTCTCACACAGCTTGTAGAGCTTAATTACATACTTGTCTTTCTGACTGGGCAGGTATTGCTGGAATTTGAGGCTCTCCTTGAAATATATTAAGGATTCATCAACGCAGCTGTTACAGTTACAGCACCGATCATAGGCTGTATATCAGTGTTTCATTTAATACAATTTCGTTGTCTGAAACACTGAAAGCTCTGTGATTGGCTTTTGAACAGAACTGAACAGCCAGTCACAGTGATCATAGCTGGCACCACCCTCCATGATGATGACTCTCGGTGGCCTGCTGTGATAATCAACTGGCACTTTAATGCGATCACCCATTAAAGATAGGACGTTGCCATACATCCAAGGTCGGTAAGTACTTACCAACCTGGAAGTATGGATAAATCCAATGCTGTGAATGGGTTAATATGGTAAGATTTAAGTTAAAACCTCACAGATTGCAGATTTTATAGAGTCTTTATGTTGAATCTTACTGCAATGCATTATGGTTTTACTGGGACTACAGAAAATTAAGTGGCGATTTCGGGATGAAAAACACTGATTGATTACGAATTCTTTAATCTTCAGAATTCCAATGTAAGCGACCGTTATATCTGTAAATGGGCTATTAGGAAAAGGTGATACGCCATAGAAGTTAGTTTTCCAGCTTTTATCTATAATAGTAAATGCGCTAAGCAGCTTCCGTCCGGTTGTAACGCAGCTTCTGTCCGGTTGTAACTTGGTGACGTCACATCCAGACAGAAGCTGCCTTTGGCGATAGCACTGTGCCTTTTCTGCCCTCCGCACACTCCCGACATCATATACCTTCCTAACACACACCTTCCTCACCATGCCAGCCGTCACCACACACCTCTTGCCATGTTAACCCTCAACACCCACTCCTCCTCAACACACACACCTCCTCAACACACACTCCTCTCACCTTTCACCATCTCCACTCACGTCCCCCCCTCTTTCACTCCACATACGACCCTTTCTCTCACTCCATCTCTCATACTCACGCCGTCATCGCTGCTGCTCCACGATCGCCATCGGCACGATCCCTGACATCTTCTTCCGCCGGCGCCATCCTGGATCCAGACGTTGTCCACGCCGGCAACATGTTCTTGCAGCAACGCCATCTTGGATCAGCGAAATCCCGGGATACTCAAGTTGGTGTCGGCGAAATATCGCGAGATTTCACCTACGCCATCTTGAGGATCGCGGGATTTCGACGATCCAAGATGGCGTCGCCGCAACAACATGTCGCCGGCGTGGATGACGTCGGGATCCAAGATGGCGTCGGCAAAATCTTGCGAGATTTCGCCGACGCCATCTTGGATCCCGCTGAATTTCGTCATTTACCTCACGCCGACTTGCTGTGTGGACGTGTTGCATTGCTCCTCTGCCTGTTCACTGCCAGTGTCTAATTACAGGGCCAATTTGCCTCTACCACTTCATAACTACTGCTGGGCAATTACAGGGCCAATTTGCCTCTACCACTTCATAACTACTGCTTGGCAATTACAGGGCCAATTTTGCCTCGATTACGAGGACACCAGTTTCTTCAAACGTTAAGCATAACTACAGGAGGACCCCAGTTTAAGTCTTCTGCATAATTACATCAGTTAATAAGTCATTTATCTGACGCCATTTATATGCCCTGTTTTGCTGTACCCCACTTCTATAGGAAGACTATAAGTACTATACGTATCTGTTTACACTACAATACTCCAAGACGCCTTCTTCACTGCCAGATAACTGCCAAGTAGACTCCTTTACCTGTGCCAACATGAGTCATACCAAAAAGTATGCCAATGCCAGTGAAAGGAAAGCAGCTTTAGCACTACGTCAAAAACAATGCCGTGCTAATGAGACTCCTGAGGAAAAACACATACGTATAGGTATAAAGCATATAGATTAAAAAAATAAATAAAATAAAAATAAAAAAACAAAAAAAATTTAGGCACACATACGTAGATTTCAACTACATAGCTAACACATACCTACATAACTTAGGTAATAATAATTAATTTTTTATTTATTTATAGAGTACTATTATTTCAATAGCACTTTACATACATCAGTAATACTGTCCCTCTTGAGGCTCACTATGTAAATATCCTATCCACATAAAAACATAGGTGTGATACATTTACACATAATTCTCAATATTACTGTAACACACATTAAGTATAAGAGGGGAGATGTGTATCATCAAAATTCTTTAATTTGGTGAAATTAACCCGGATGTTAAGGTCCAGCATCATATTTGCTGCTGAGATATGTTATTTCCTCTTTTAACAGGGCTGGGTTTTTCTGAACAGCTAAAGAGATAGGCGGGATGGCTGTTCACCACACCTCCTTCTCTAGGTGTGCTGCTCACAGTGCCGCACAACACATGGTCAAAGCTACATCACTATCCTCCCGATGCGATAGCATCGGGCCTTAATCTAGTGTATTCATAAAATTATATTAATTTTAAATAAAAGCATAAAAGAAGCAAGAGAAAAATAACTATGGCAAGATACTGCTATTGAATTTATAATGTGATTAACCCCATTTGAGTTGTTGTTAACCATGATTAACCCCTTAACAACCAAGAAAATTTTGGGCTTTGAGAACACAGCAATTTTTTTTATTATTATTGCATTCCAAATCACATTGCTGTTTCTTTTCTAACCATAAATGATCAAAATGATCTGTAGGATGTTGGGAGATGCAATAACGCCTCATATCTACTAGAATCCCTTACGCATTTTTTTTTGTTTTGCAGGCTCGGAGTGATAATATCATCATTGCGTCATGATGCACACATTACATTGATTCGTTCCTACTAGTGATGAGCGAGTATGCTCATTACTCGAGTTTTCCGAGCTTGCTCGGGTCTTCTCCAAGCATCTTGGGCGTGCTCATAGATTATGTTTGTGTCTTCGCAGCGGCATGATTTGCGGCTGTTAGACAACCTAAACATATGCAGGCATATCCTGTTTGTTAGGGAATACCCATAGGTATTCAGGCTGTCTAGCAGCCACAAATCAATGCAGCTGCGGAGATGTGGGAGGAAGGGCCCCTGCCGAGTGTCCGGGCCAGAACCAAGGGGACCGTCATCTAGGTTCCGGGGGACAGAGTTCAGGGACGGACCGTGGAGACTGACAGGTGGACTGGGGGAGGAGCCGATATAAAAGGGGCGGGGAACGCTAATCACAGGGAGTCAGCAGAACAGGACAGAAGGAGCAGGAGACCGTGGGAGCGACTGAGAGCCAGCGCAACTTACCGGAACCAGGAAGGAGGACAGAGGCAGGAGAGACACTCACCCTGGACATCAGTGGGACGGCGCTGCCCCACATCGACTAGCAGCCGAGGCCGCCTTACTCCAGCCTGCGGCTGCGGCCTGCCCGCGGTCACCAGTGGCTGCTGCCGCCTCACTCCAGCCCGCGGCTGCGGCCTGCCCACAGTCACCAGCGGCCGCTGCTGCTTCACTCCAGCCCACGGCTGCGGCCTGCCCGCGGTCACCAGCGGCCGCTGCCGCCTCACTCCAGCCTGCGTCTGCGGCCTGTCTCCCGCCACCCGCAGCCGCCCAGCTTCCACCCGTGGCCGCAGCTAGTTCAGTGCCGTCGGCGGCCACCACTGTCCTGCTCCAGTCCACAGCAAGGGCCGGGCCGTTGCTCGCCGCGGATCCCCCATTGCAGCCGCTGGCTGCGCAGGTGGCCTGCCAGCCGCCACCCCGCATCGCTGCTGCTTGCCCCTATCCAGGGACTGCGGCCCATCTGCCCAAGGACTCCTCCGGGGCCTGTTGTGCCCCTGCTTCACCGGAGCATCAGAACACTCAAAGACTGCGACTGATCCTCAGCGGCTGGGCCCAGCGGCTGCTACGCCAAAGAACCATCGTCTAGGACGCCGAGGGACGTCGGGATGGTTAAGTGACACTATATAGCTAAGGACCCATAGTCGGCCATACCGTGCCCCTATAGTGACCGGCTTTTGCCGGACGTAGTCGTGTTCTCATATTTCCGTGTTGGCTTGTATTGAGTCCCTGCGAGGACAATTCCTGTTATTTGTTTGGTTGCTTAGACTACCCCTGCGGATAGTTACCTTTAAAAGTTATTACTAGAAACACCAGACCGTCTCGCGTCTCGTTACTGCACTGCGTACCTGCTAGTACCACATTTGGGCGTAGTCAGCAGGATGCAGTCTCCGAGCGCGGACAACGAGGGCCCCCGGCCCAGCATTTCTTTGGAGGCTATGCTAAGCAATCTACCCAGGTTCTCCGGCAGCAATGCTATGCTGTGGAACTGGATGGAGCGAATGCGTGGGTTATTAAGGATGCATCCGCTTACCCCTGACCTAGAGGCAGAAGTGGCCCTGATGGCGTTGGACGGGGAAGCCCGGGAGTCAGTAATGTTGAGGCCCTGGGGGCAGCAAAACACCTTCGTCAGGGTGTTACAGATCTTAGAAGAGACCAATGGGGACCCGACCGATGTGGGGAAACTGAGAACCCGGATGATTAGTCGCATGCAGAAAGAGGGGGAAACAGTGACCCAGTATATGAATGTGTTGCAGGAACTGTTTGTCACGGTCACGCGTGGCTGGACACAGCGCCTCCAGCAGGGCAGATTTAGATGACAAGCGTGACCCTGGATACACCGCCTCCAGTTGGGCCAATTTAAATAATATAACGTGCAGCTGGATACGCCGCCTCCAACAGGCAAATTTCGGAAATACACGTAAGTCTGGAAATCCCGCCTCCAGTAAGGCAAATTTAAACAATAAAAGGGAAAACCTGGGTAACAATAACAATGGTGGCCCTGCGATAGGGAAAGGGGACGTGGAGACCTCCTGCACTCCCCTGAGTCAGTGTCTCTACACTCCTAGCTTTCCCTAGGCCGGTTCCGCACCGGGCACCGCTCAGGATACCTTTAAACCCTAGCTCGCCCTCCACCTAAACCCTCACTAGTGAAATGGACGGTGCGGAAACTAATACCACCACTGCACTAAACACACATAAGGAAAAGAGACAAAACAGGGGAACACCACTTAGCTTTGCTCTGTTGCTTACGCTCCCAGCAATAGAACCCACCACTTGCGTGCATATTTTCCTCCAACCGGGTCCAACACCATAGTGCAGCTTTGGAGCAAACAGAGTCCACCACCTGCGTGCAGCTGTCCAGAAAACAGAGTTCAGAATAGGAGAGTCCAGCTTTCTACCGAAGAGTCCAGCATATTGAGTCCAGCTTTCCAGCAACCAAATCCAGCATCATGATTGCAGCTCTACACCACAGCTGCCACTCCACCAAGCCATGCAAGAACTCCTTGCTAACACCATAGCTGCAACTCCACCAAGCCATGCCAGCCCTCCTCGCAGACACCATAGCTGCCACTCCAGGACTCTCATTGAGCTGCCCGGGACTCTCTTTCAGCTCCATCCTTCACCCAGGCTTGCATGTAACTGAGGACTAATCACCAACAGTGATTGACACACCTGACAATCTCTTACGGAGCAATCACACCTGCTTTATAATTACGTGCACAAACTAAAGTAACCAAGTGCAATGACACTCACCACCACCGGGGGGCAAATTTAGAACAAAAGACACCACAGTGCAATAATCCAAATGGCCACCGAGGGCAAAAACCCATCCGTGGCACACAGCAAAAGGAAAAAAAGGTTACTTTGAGCATTTAATCTGTTAGATCCAACCTGGATCATGACACTGTTTCTAGCCATTGAAAGGAAGGATGGAGTCGGCGTGGGGACCGTGGACGTAACATTTTGTGACCTGTTAGTGACCGGGTTACGAGACACTCTGATGAGACAGGCTTTGCGAGAGCGGGTGTGAGTGGACCCACATCTGACCTTTTCAGAGATAGGGAAGGAGGCACGTGTTCGGGAACAGGAGCAAGGGATGATGGTCCCCGTGGGGATGGCTCGGAGTATCGAAGTATCCGTAAGCACCCTGGGTGAACCCCACTGGGTACAAGAGGTGAAGCAAGAGATACAGAGTATTAAAGGTGAATTGGCCGAAGCCAAGAAAGAGGCCACAATGAGTCGGCCAGGGCCGGGTAAAGGAGGCATGAACCATTGCGGCCCTTACCCAAGTCGGTCCCCACGAACATTCGCCTGTTATGATTGTGGAGAATTGGGACACTCCGCCCGAGAGTGCCCACGTTTCAGGAGGAACCCGCCCCGCTGGCCAAGAAGAGCAGAGGACCCTGAGCCGTGGAGATGCCGCCCGGAGCTGGAGCCCACCACATGGGGTGGTGGAAGTCACGAAGACCTGGTCGTGCGGTGTCCAGTTGAATGGGCAGAGGTCAAAAGCCGCGCCGTACGATGCCTAGTAGATACGGGATCGCAAGTAACGACCATGTCAGAGACTTATTTTCGGCAGCATTTTCCCAAAGCAGTGAGACCTCAGTAGGGGTTCGTGATAAAGTTGGTAGCCGCCAACCAGCTACCAGTTCCTGTCGTCGGAGTAGCCTGAAATGCAGATTTCGATAAGCGGCAAATCACTCGGCCGCCGGGAATGGTCCTGACCCAGGGAGACACAAACAGAAAACATCCGGTTACTCTGGGTATGAACATACTACAAGAGTTCGGCAACCTCCTCCTCAATGAGCCCACGCAAGAGACTCTGAGCCAGTGGGGCTCCCGCACGGCCCAGGGGCGGGTCTTCCAGCAGTTGGTGCTGGGAGCGCGAGTCCTCCGGGACTGCTAGGAGGGCGAGGTACTGGGGAAGGTGATCGCGCCGGCAGCTCCTCTACTCGTGCTGCCACCTGGGCAGACGTAGCCTTGCCTATTCGGGCCCCTGTGCCCCTGGAGGGAGTAGAGATGCAGGTGGAGCCGTGCTTCTAGGAGCGCCTGACCTCTGTAGTCCTGGTGGCCCGCACCCTAGCCACAGTGCAGGAGGGGACCGTCCTGGTGCCCTGCGTCAACCTAGAAGACCAAGACATCATCCTGAAGCCACGAGCCGAAATGGCGAAACTGGTGAGACCTTTGGAAGAGGTGCTGCCGACCCCTGCGTTTCAACTGAAAGTGCAGGCAGGGGACTCTTGGGCGGTGTCTATCCGGTCTCTTCAGGCCACCAGGACCTCGACATAAGAAAAGGGTGGAGCCATCCTGGAAAGAATGCAAGCAGAACTTTCTGGCCTTACACCAGCCCAAATTCTCCAGATAGAAACGCTTTTGGGCCAGTACCAGGAGGTATTCACCAACCATGAAGATGATTTTGGATGTACCACAGCCATTACGCATGGCATTCCCACGGCAGGAACTGCTCCCATCAGAGAGCGGTATCGGCAGATTCCCCCACAACTATACCAGGAGTTGAAAACTTTACTGGGCCAGATGCTGTGGAAGGGGGTCATCCGAGAAAGCCAGAGTCCCTGGGCAGCCCCCATCGTATTGGTTCGCAAAAAGGATGGCACCTTGCGGTTCTTGGGGACTATCGGAAATTGAACGTGTGTACCATCAAGGACTCATACCCACTGCCTCGGATAGAAGAGTCCCTATCCGCCCTGGGGAAGGCAACGTACTTCTCGACTCTAGATCTGGCCAGCGTGTACTGGCAAGTGCCGATGTCGGAGGAAGACAGGGCTAAGACTGTGTTTATTCTTCCCATGGGACTGTTTGAGTTCAATCGGATGCTGTTTGGGCTGGCGAACGCCCCGGGGACCTTTCAGCGGCTGATGGAGTGGTGTCTGGGAGATCTCAAGTTTGAGGCCATGCTGATATATCTGGATGACATCATCATCTATGCCGCCACATTTGAGGACCACCTTCGGCGGTTGGGACAGGTACTTGGCTGACTGCAGAAGTACGGGTTGAAGGTAAAACCCAGAAATGCCACCTGTTCCGCACTGAGATTGAATATCTGGGGCATACCGTCTCGGCCGAAGGCATTAGACCATCCCGGGAACAGGTTGTCGCAATCCAGGGATGGCCTACTCCCAAGACGGTAAAAGACATGCGGGCCTTCCTGGGGTTAGCCGGATACTACCGTCGTTTCGTAAAGAAATTTGCACTCCGAGCCCCGGCCCTGCAAGACCTGCTAAAGGGGGCACCTACCAGGGTGTATGTGTGGAAAATCCAGTGGCAACAACCGCAAGAAGACGCTTTTCAAGACCTCAAGGCTGCACTCTCTGGCGTCCCCGTGTTTTAGCTTATGCGCACTTCTCGCAACCGTTCATACTTCACACCTACGTGAGCCTCCAAGGACTAGGGGCCGTGCTGTCATAGGTTCAAGACGGCCAAGAGAATGTGATCGCCTATGGTAGCCGATCACTTCATGACTCCGAACGTAACCCTGACAATTACAGCTCCTTTAAGCTTGAGCTCCTCGCGGTAGTGTGGGCAATGACGGAGCAGTTCGCAGAGTACCTGGCGGGCTCTGAGGTAGTGGTGCGGACTGACAACAACCCACTGGCCCATTTGGAAAATGCCAAACTGGGGGCTCTGGAGCAGTGATGGGTGTCCCGGATGGCCAAGTTCAACTATAAGATCATCTATAAAAGAGGAGCCGAAAATGTACACTCCGACGCCCTCTCCAGGATCTGGCACACAACCCGGGGACGATGAATTGGAAGGGGAAGAGACGCCGTTCGCCCTCACCACCACCGCACTTGCAGCTGTCATGCAGGAAGCGTCCCATTCGGGACCCTCACAGGGAATGCTGGAACAGACACGGGACAGATAGATCCAGCAGCAGCAGGAAGATGGAGAAATTGGACTCCTGCGTCGATGGGTAACCACCGGCAAATTGCCCACTGACTCACAGAGACAAACTTTGTCCCAGGATATGTTGCTGATGTTGCGCCAATGGGAGAAATTAGTCATCAAGAAGGGGCTATTATATCGTAAGGCAGTGTCACAGGCGACGTCTGATATAACTTGGAAGATGGTCGAGCCCGAAGCCCAACTAGGTGAACTGGCTCGGGAAGCTCACGAAAAAGGGGCTCACTTCAGTGCTTAAAAGACTTTATAATGGTTACAGCAGATAGTTTACCATCCATGCTTGCACGCTGCTGTGGAGGAAGTTTGCCGAACCTGCCGCCCATGCGAGCTCACTAAACCACCCACGCAACGAGCCCAGGTGCAAACAATAGTAACATCAGCTCCCCTCGAGCTTCTCACGGTGGACTATTTAACCATAGGTCCCATGTACCAGGGGTATGAGCATTGTCTCGTTATGGTGGATCATTTCACCAAATTCGCTGTGGTAACCCCCACCCGAGACCAAACTGCAGAGTCGGCCGCCTATGCAATTTGTAAAAACTTCATCCAAGTGTACGGCTGCCCGCAACAAATACATTCAGACCAGGGAGCGTGCTTCCTAGTAAAAGTTATAGATGAATTACATCATCTCTATGGTATTGATAAGTCCTGGACTACACCATACCACCTGCAGGGAAACGGAGCCTGCGAATGATTTAACCGGACACTAATTCAAATGTTGCGTACCCTGGAGAGTGACCGAAAGGCCCGCTGGCCTGAGTATGTTCCTGAACTGGTGTGGGTTTATAACAACCGAGTGAACCGGGTGACCGGTTATACCCCCTACTCACTGCTATTTGGGCGAGAAGGCAAAGGAATCAAAGAAGTGGAATTAAACCCGGAGGAACCTCAACTTTGGACCGGAATATCATCATGGGTCCGAAATCACCGACACCGGCTAGAAACCCTCCATCGAATCATCCATGCAAAGCTCCAGGATCTAGAACACCCGGGGGGCGCTGCCGCCACCCACTGACTTTCAAACGCGGGATTGAGTACTCGTACGAGATCAATGCCCCCTAAACAAGTTAGATCCACGGTGGGAGGAAAACCCTTACTGAGTGTTGCGCCAAGTAAGCCCCGATGGGCCTGTGTATGAAATACAATCTGAAAGAGACGGTGTACCTCTCACTCGTACTGTGCACCGAAATATGTTGCACTCCTGTGTGTCCACCGATCCCATGCGACCCGAGCCGAACCCCCAGATCCCCGACCCCCCGTCGACGGTCTGGGACCTGGATGATGAGGAGGACTTCCCAGCCACATCCGCGGGCCCTCCAAGTAGTGACATTGCAGCAGACCCAGTTTGCCCACCAGAATCGACCAACCTACCACCATCCACCACCCCAGAAAGCTCCACCACAGTTGAACTTAGACGCTCCGAGCGGTCAACAGCTGGCAAACCCCCCGAGCATTACGAACAGGACCAGTTCGTATGGCGACAAGAACTGTCATCTCCAGAGACTAACTCAAGCCTACGAAAGCCCTCGCCCGAGGACTGGTGCGCATACAGGATGGGGGAGTGTGGGAGGAAGGGCCCCCGCCGAGTGTCCGGGCCGGAACCAAGGGGACCGTCATCTAGGTTCCGGGGGAAACTGTTTCCGGGGAACAGAGTTCAGGGATGGACTGTGGAGACTGACATGTGGGCTGGGGGAGGAGTCGATATAAAACGGGCGGGGAACGCTAGTCACAGGAAGTCAGCAGAACGGGACAGAAGGAGCAGGAGACCGTGGGAGCGACTGAGAGCCAGCGCAACTTACCGGAGCCAGGAAGGAGGACAGAGGCAGGAGAGACACTCACCCTGGACATCAGTGGGACTGCCCCAAGATGACCATCCGAGAACCGCTGCCCCGGGTCGACTAGCGGCCGCTGCTGCCTTACTCCAGCCCGCGGCTGTGGCCTGCCCGCGGTCACCGGCGGCTGCTGCCACCTCACTCCAGCCCGTGGCTGCGGACAGCCCGCGGTCACCAGTGGCCATTGCCGCCTCACTCCAGCCCGTGGCTGTGGCCTGCCCGTAGTCACCAGCAGCCGTTGCCGCCTCACTCCAGCCTGCGACTGCGGCCTGTCTCCTGCCGCTCGCAGCCGCCCCCCTTCCACCTGTGGCTGTAGCTAGTTTAGTGCCATCGGCGGCCACCACTGTCCCGCTCCAGTCAGTGTCAAGGGCCGGTCCGTTGCTCGCCTCGGATCCCCCGTTGCAGCCGTTGGCTGCGCAGGTGGCCTGCCAGCCGCCACCCCGCATCGCCACTGCTTGCCCCTATCCGGGGGCTGCGGCCCATCTGCCCAAGGACTCCTCCGGGGCCTGTTGTGCCCTTGCTTCACTGGAGCATCGGAACGCTCGAAGACTGCAACAGATCCTCAGCGGCTGGGCCCAGCAGCTGCTATGCCGAAGAACCATCGTCCAGGATGCCGAGTGACGTCGGGACGGTTAAGTGACACCATATAGCTAAGGACCCATAGTCGGCCATGCTGCGGCCCTACAGTGACCGGCTTTTGCCAGACGTAGTCGTGTTCTCATATTTCCATGTTTGCTTGTATTGAGTCCCTGCGAGGACAATTCATGTTATTTGTTTGGTCGCTTAGACTACCCCTGTGGATAGTTACCTATGAAAGTTATTACTAGAAACACCAGACCGTCTCGCGTCTCATCACTGCATCCTGCGTACCTGCTAGTACCACAGAGACACAAACATAATCTCCGAGCACGCCCAAGATACTTGGGGAACACCCGAGCATGCTCGGAAAAATTGTGTAACGAGCATACTCGCTCATCACTAGTTCCTACTAATCAGAAGAGGCGCTGGAAAAACTCCTTTTAACTGTACCCAAAGTATTTTGTTCCTTGCTCTGAAAAGAATTGTGTAAGATTTATTGAAAAAAAAGTAAAGTTAAATCACAGACCTTTGTTGGATAACTAAATGGAGCATAATTGCAAGCTTTCCAAGATGCTTGGATCTGTTTGAAATAAAACTTTTAATGTGAGACAAAACTTCATCACAGTGCTAATGATAGTTATTCATATTGTAGAAGAAAATGCACCATTCACATTAGGTTGGATTACTCCATTATTTAAACACTGTGACATTAGAAAGTTCTAAAGAGCTTTCCAGTGACAGAAACATAACCCTGCGCTTAAAGTCTTAATGCTGAAATTCATTTAAAGTACATTACAAATAAAGTACTAAAGGTTTAATGACGTCGGTATCATTTTTTTCAAGAAGTTAAAGAAAGTTTTGAAACATTATGGATCGGAATGAAGTATTAATTTTATTGTTTTCACACAAATATTACATTTTTGTCCTTTATCACTTCTGTTTTATGCCAAGTATATACTAAGAGTGATAACATTTTTATGTTACATTAACAATGGTAACTGATAACTGGGTTTTACAAATATATACAGCATAAAATGTGATATTTTTCTGCAACATACAAGCCTTCTAGTTGCGCAGCTTGTGAAGGGAAAGTTTACTTGTTGAAATGATGTGCCCCTTTAACAATAATACAGGATGGGGTGGTTCTTGATGGTAGATCGATTCACAAGTGACAGTTTAGCAACATTACTCATAAGGAAGCAGCAAGCTTGAGAGTTACAGAGTCTTACATGAGGCAATGAGCTTGTTGGTTACATCAATTTTAAAAGAGGCGATGGCTTGATTTAAACAGAGACAGATAATTGGCATAAGCAATGATGGACTATCACTTTCAACTCTTTACTGATACTTGCAGCAGTGTGCTCACAATCTGCACTCAGCCCCAGTCTCTGTGTGTTGGATGCACGTAGCTGACAAATAGTGCTTGTCACTAAATGTGAACGGATCTTGTGAGATTCCAATTTGCTGAATTTTCCCCAAAAATGTAACTTGCAACAAATAAATTAGCTTAAATCTTAGTCGGAATCTTTCACATGAAAAAAACACTATTAATCTGCAGATATGGGGTTAATCTGCAGGTTAATAGCGTTCTAAACTTGCCTGCTGCCTGCTCTGGGAGCCCCGCTGCCAGGAGAAAATTAACTTTGCTCCTCCAGTAAGATTCAGGTTTCGGTCACTGGGGTGGAGCCGCGTAGATTCAGTTACCACATAGTTTATAGAGAGCGGCAGCTGTAATCGCACCCCAGGCAATGACTCACAGTGGCTCAGCATTAGGGCTGGGCATCAGTCAGTGCCAGGGACGCAGTTGCAGCCACTACTCTCTATACAAAGAGTGGTGACTGAAACAGCGCTGGCACTGACCCTTTAAATGAAAAACAAATCTTGCTGGAAGAATAACTTTCATTTCCTCCTAGCAGCCGGAATCGAAGGGCTAGTGCCAGGCAGGTTGAGAATGCTATTAACCTGCAGCTTAACCCCACATCTGCAGATTTATATTTTTTTTTCACGTGACAGATTTCCTGTAATGCTGGAAATCTTGTAATTGCCAGGAAAATACTTACGGGAGAGAGATTAGAAAGAGAGAGAAACAGCTGACACGCCATTCTACAGAAAAAGGAGAGAATGGAACCCGCTAACAATAAGAGCTTACACTCCACAGGAAAAAGAGGACACAGGAGATAGAAATGTACACAGCGACTCAAGGTGAATCTGTGCTCCATTGGGAACCACTGATCTGTGATGGCTCAGATACTGACCACCACTCTACAAGGTGTAATAATACGTAAGATGTCAAAGCCGCAGAACACTATGGGAGGCCCACATTTCAATGCAAAAGGACATTAACCTACTCCATGATAGGAAATGGTTACAGGCAGAAAAAAATGAATCGAATCTCGAAATGTTGAATTTTTGAGAAACCGCGAATGTCATGAAATTTGCCTCAATCGATCCACTCATCTCTACTGGTCACAACCCCTCTCAGAATCACTTAATTTAGCTGCAATGTTTTACCCGGTACTTTTGTGGCTTTCTGCCACAAAACTAGGTATCATTCTCTCCATGTGGTAAAGCCCACAAATACTAATACCCTCCCTTATCATATATCAAGATAATACAATAATATCTAATTATATAGATGGTGATGCATGCTCAATGGCCACTGCTTGCTTCAATTGGAGTTAGTCCCTAAGTAGTGGTGAACTCTCAAAATTCTGGGACATACACAGGTGGATCATATCAGAACACTTAATAAAAAATAGAAAGAAAAATTACATTAAAATCCAAATAGACTAAAAAAGATGCGGAGATACACCAATGTGCAGTGAGCAAGCGACTAAAGAAATGTTACAAAACTGATATTTTAATTTAATCACAGGGGATGCATGGTATCGAGGGTCCAGATCCAGCGTGTTTCCATCTGCCCAAGACGTCTAGATAAATTACCCCCTCTGATGTTGACATTTAGGACATCAATACCACGCACCCTGAACAGGGTACTATCGCACTGGTGAAAAGACTTAAAATGTTTTGGAATGGTTTTTAAGGTGGTCATGTCCATGTGAGTCGCAGCCGCCTGTATCCCAAGGACATGTTCCCTTATGCGAACCTTAAATTGTCTTGTTGTCAGCCCAATATAAATGAGTCCACATGGACAGGTCGCATAATAGATGACATATTTAGTGATACAAGAAATCCGCTTCCTGATCTTATAACATCTTGTACCACTAGAATTGGTAAACAAATCACATCTATACACATTGGGACAGGCGATGCAGCGACCACACGGAACACAACCACCCCTTTCAGGAATCATATCCAAAAATGTTGTCGATCCCTGTCCTGTATAGTGACTTCTTGTCAAATAGTCACATAAATTTTTGGCAGGCCTAAATGTGATCAATGGCCTATTAGGAAGAAGCTTCAGAATGATGGGATCCACTTGTAAAATAGGCCATGCCTTCACCAGTGCATGCAGATCTCACCCTGTAAGAGTGTGGATGATAGGTCCTAATGAACCTCAACTGACCTTCACCACTGGTTTTTCCTGTCTCTTTGGTGTCGTTGCTCAAAGTAAATCCTGAGTCCAGAGGGCAGTCCAACATATTGATTCTCTTCCTCAGATGTATAAGCATATCTGAGGCTTCATTTACTGCACTGCCTGTACAAGGAATGGACAATAATTTTGAGGTTTCTGGCTTTGTTCACACTTTAAGGTCATGTTGCTTTTTTCTGTGATCTCAATGAAAAAAACACAAATTGACTAGTGAGGAGCGAGTATACTCGTTAATTGAGATTTCCGAGCATGCTCGGGTGTTCTCCGAGAATTTTGGGCGTGCTCAGATATTTAGTTTCTGTCGCTGCAGCTGCATGATTTGCGGCTTCTGGACAGCCTGAATACATGTGGGGATTCCCTAACAAACAGGCAATCCCCACATGTATTCAGGCTGTCTAGCAGCCGCAAATCATGCAGCTGAGGCGACGAAAACTAAATCTCCGAGCACACCAAAATACTCGGAGAACACCCGAGCATGCTCGGAAATCTTGAGTAAAGAGTATACTCGCTCATCACTACAATTGACCATAATATATTAGCGCAGTTTAATGGCTGTATATTGTCTGCTCTGTGAGCCTGGTGGTTTGAACACAAAAAGAAAAACTTAATTGTGTCAGGACAGTGTCAATAATTCTAAAGACTAGTTGGACATTTTGTGTGTTCAACATTGAGATGTCAAATGCCTTGTTAAAAAAAACAAATCTGTATTCCCTGTGAGCTCTTAATGTTTAATATTATTATCCTTTCTTTTTTTTATCCTCACTGTTACAAAATATTTTATTGCTTTCATATTTACATGGAACAGATGGCACATATAACCTGTGCTGCAAAGTGACTGCTAATTTATTGATTGCACGATAAGCAGCCTCAAGGAACAAACACAATGCTATAAATTTAATATATTATTTGATTATGCCTTATTTGCAATCCTTGGAGGCAAGCTAGATCAGGCAGGAGAAAAAAAAGATCAAAGAGGAGAACCTGCTTTATATTTTTCAACTACTTGAGATAAGACATTACTTTGCCATCTGCTTTCTTCCTTGCCTCTAATAACACTTAATACAGTATATAACAGAATGGTCTAGTACTTGTTTCTGAAATTAAAGCCTTAAAGAAATTTAAATTTTTTTAATGTAAGAAAATCCAAACCATGACTTATTATTTTGTATATTAATTCCTTAGTATTTTCAAGATCTTCTAGAGTTGACCGTGAAATAAAACAATGATTTTGATTTACTAAGCTAAGGCTGGCTTCACATTTGCGTTTTTTTGCGCTGGAAAAAAACGCATACGTGCGTATGTGCTTTTTTCCCCTATATTTAACATGGGTGCGCATACGTGGGCATTGGCATGCGCATGTATGCGTTTTTCGTGCGCTGCGTTTTTTTGTAGTGTGCAATTTTATTTTCCAGACGCTACATGTTGCATTTTTTGATCCGCCCAACCACTTCAAAAAAGCGCATGCGCACGTACGCGCACGTTTTGCGCTAAAAAAGACCATTATGGCCTATGGAGGCGCATACGTGCGCACTGGCATGCGCATGTATGCTTTTTTTAGCGCTGCGTTTTTTTTTGGTATCCACTATTTTGACAAGTTATTAAATTCCAAAGTCCCCAAAAAAAGTCTATATAAAGGAGGTGTCTGCCAACACTGTACCACAACTACAGTGACAGATTGGAGAGCAGACATTCAGCAATGAACCCATCTTCTATCAGCGTCAAGAATGTGAGTATTATTACATCATATGCCTGTCCTTTTAAATTGTGTATGTACTGATGATTTTTATTATTTTTACATGCAGTATGTCTTTGGATTCAGAATACTCCCCATCCCGGCAGGAATTGGTGCAAGCAGACCGTGAGGTGATTATTTTCGTGCATCTGGTAAGTATATCTGCTGCTACTACTTGTTTTTTTAAGACATCGTCATCTTCTGCGGACGTAACTACTGAGGGCGAACAGCAGGAGCAGCGAAGCCAAGTCCCGGTGGTGATACGGAATGTATGTATCAAAAGATTTGTAATGTTCTTTATTTTTTATCTTCTATATTTCATCTTTTCTGGGGGTTTTTTGTAACTTTTTATTCAATTTAAATTTGATTATTCTAATGAATGTGTTTTGTCTAGGTTCCACAACGGGATGAAGACGTCTACTTGGATAATGAGCAGCTCATCAGCCTGGTCCAGGAGCGTGCCCCGTTGTGGGACAGCCGTGACCGGCTGTACAAGGACAATGTGGTGACCCGGCGGCTATGGAATAAGGTGGCCGCAGCGTTGATGGATGGCTGGGACAGCGCCACTGCATCCTCCAAAAAGGCGTTTAGTAAGTATTTCCCTGCTCTGTATTGTGCCGCAGTGATTATTGGCCTTGATGTCACTGTTGGGTTTCGTGCTAGATATATTCTAGCAGGAAACCCAACAGTGTCATCGGGCTCTACACTGACTGCTTTGAGTATTGTATTGCTGTATTGTGCCGCAGTGACTGTTGTCCTTGATGTCACTGTTGGGTTTCGTGCTAGATATATTCTAGCAGGAAACCCAACAGTGTCATCGGGCTCTACAGTGACTGCTTTGAGTATTGTATTGCTGTATTGTGCCGCAGTGACTGTTGTCCTTGATGTCACTGTTGGGTTTCGTGCTAGATATATTCTAGCAGGAAACCGAACAGTGTCATTGGGCTCTACAGTGACTGCTTTGAGTATTGTATTGCTGTATTGTGCCGCAGTGACTGTTGTCCTTGATGTCACTGTTGGGTTTCGTGCTAGATATATTCTAGCAGGAAACCCAACAGTGTCATCGGGCTCTACAGTGACTGCTTTGAGTATTGTATTGCTGTATTGTGCTGCAGTGAGTATTGTCCTTGATGGCACTGTTGGGTTTAGTTATAGCATATGTCATGCATCAAAAACACAAGTGACATGTTGTTGTTTTTTTTTCCAACAGTGGAAAAAGTCTGAACACGTTGGCGCTAGATCAAGGACCGCTTCAACAGTGATGTTCGTGCTGAGGGCCAGGTTCGCAGTGGATCTGCGTCAAGGACAAGAACCCGACACCGTTACTATCACGCGTTGCAGTTCCTAAGACCTGTCCTTGCCACCAGAGCGTAAGTATTATAATTTTTATTTTTTTATTTTTAATCTGTGATTTTCTAATCCACAGCTGATGCTTCTTGTAAAGGCATGATAGTAATGATTTTCCTTTGTTCAACAGCACCTGGAGCAGCACCCTGCAACCTGGCCCTGGAGCGGTCCTTCATCGGACATCCTGTGACCCGTCCCAGCCATCTGACAGCCAGGAAGCACCTTGCAGGTCAGCCACACAGACATCTGGTGACCAGGAAGCTGGGCCATCAGGTGTTCCCCTGTCCCAGGTCTCTGCCACTGGTTATGCGGGCACTACCCGCCAGCGGCAGAGGGCCTTGGACAGGAATGTCTTGCCCGAGTTTATGCACTTGAGCGAGGCCTTTAATGCCAGCCTCAAGTCGCTGTCTGACAGAGTGGAAAGCGGTTTTGCACTCATGGAACGTGGTGAACACCGCTTCAATTCTGTCGAACAGCGCCTTGACCGTCTGGAGGCCGACCTCAACAGACCAGCGCACCATTTTTATAGTAAGATTGAAAAGGGCATGGCGAAACACCTTAGTCCTGAGCAACAGCTGAATGTGCTTCAGGCCTGCAACAATGCTTTCTTGCAGGCTATGCAGCATAATCGGTACGGGCAGCAGTCAGTAGTGGCATTTCCACCTGTGCCACCATTGACTTGCTTCACCTCACTACCGACTTGTGCTGCATACCACTTCACGGACACCTCAATTCAAAGCCAGGACACCCACCGTTACACCACCACAAGTCTGACTACAGCTGGTCAGTTCACCAACACCACCATGGCAAGCGCTGCTCCTGTCTGGAGCACCACCGCCACCCCCATGCATGCTTGGAGCACAGCCACCACTCCGCAAATGTGGAACAGCCCTGCCGCTACAACAACATGGAGTAGCCCTGCCACCACCACTCCGCAAACTTGGACCATCTCTGCCGCCACCAGTCCTCCTGCAAGGACGAGCACTGCCACCGCCACCACAGAGCAGCAACAGGAGCCACCACAGCAGCAGCAGTAGCCACCACAGCAGCAGCAGCAGCCAGAGCAGCAGCCACAGCAGCAGCCACAGCAGCAGCAGCCACAGCTGCAGACAGGGGACCTACATTCTATATTTGCCCGAAGTACAAGGCGACATCAAGCAAGGCGGGCATTGGGCCCAAGTAGGTCCAGGCAGTCAATTTGGCGGAGACAAGCACTTCGTACCAATGTCCCTGAACCTCTTTCATCCCCTCAAACTGTTTCTACTGCAAGTCCCATAACTGGACTCCCTTCCCCCACAAGTTTTTTGGCTCCTTCCCCTAGAACACCTTCTTCAACAGTTAGTTCTGCATCTTCCCTGCACACCCCCAACTTGCAACCATCTGCCCCCAAATGCAGAAAAAAATAAAGTTTTTTTAAATATTTCTGTTTCAAAATAAATTTACAATTTCTGGTTCACCATAACAAAGTTTGATTAATGTTTTTGGCGCCGCTCACACACACTGCGCTGTACACACAATGCGACTTAAACTTTGCAAGGTGTCATAAAAAGTGTTTGGAGGATTGGCTGTTTTTACCATCCTCATTTCACTTATTGTGATTCTAGGCAAGGTGATTCTAGGCAAGGGGGATTATTGATATACCTTGTAATTAAAAACATACTCGTGTGTTTAGAATCCACTGATGGGTAAAATACACGTCATATGTTAATATGTTACATACCAAGGCCTAGTATAAGTGTAAATAAACGTATGTTACATACCAAGGCCTAGTATAAGTGTAAAATAAACGTAATCTGTTAATATGTTACATACCAAGGCCTAGTATAATAACTAGCATTTTACCAATTAGGATCTGGTTTCCAGAAACACAAACTGGTGAAACTCGGTAAAAAAAAAAGGCAAGTTTCTTTCATTCAAAATGAATGAATCTCCAACTTGTTTTCCACTGGTTGGACAAGTTTTATTTGAAACTAATTTGGTTTCATGAAACCCGATCCAAACAAAATCGCTCATTGTCATAATCAGAACTATTTATCAATCATATGCCCAGGTTAATACACATATTATATTTAACCATGCAGCTTTGCTTACCATATTTAACCTGCAGCTTTGCTTACCAATATATTTAATGCTGACTAGTGATGCTGCATTTTAAATTGTGTATTTACCTGCGCAGGTGAATAAACATCATGAATTCACAGGTATACATGGGAAGTTTTTTATTTTATTGGAGTGTAAAAAACATGGTGCACTCGGTACTGATATCAAATAAGGTTTTTTATTAACAAACACAAACAAACATCATTACACCATTTCATCTTGCCAGTGCACCCGTCCTACATCAGTAATAAAGTAGGCCGCAAATTGGTCCCTCATTTGGCCAACTTCAACGGATGACCTGAGAGGGTGCTGAGTGAATTCAGGCAATGGGTTAGGAGCATCATCGTCCAGTTCAAAGGTCGGGTGCTCTTTAGCCATCACAAAATTATGTAGAACCACACATGCCTTCACCACCTTATCGACCGTTTGAAGTTTAAGATTTAAGGCTGTGCCGAGAATTCGCCATCTCGAGACAAGAATCCCAAAAGCACACTCGACAGTTCTTCTGGCCCTGGTCAGCGTGTAATTAAATATTTTTTTGGTGTGGTCCAAGTCCCGGCTGGAGTAGGGTTTCAGTAAGTTTGCGCACATTTGAAAAGCCTCATCCCCAACCATTACAAAGGGCAGTGGCGGAGCTTCGGTGTGAGGAAGAGGCCGTGGCATAGGGAAATTAAATTGGTTGCCATACAACCTCCGGCCCATGTCTGAGTTTTTAAAAGCCTGTGAGTCATTACCACGGCCAAATGCTCCAATGTCCACTGCTACAAACATACATCCGGCATCCGCAATGGCCATGAGTACTATTGAAAAGTACTTTTTGTAATTATAGTACTCAGATCCTGTTCTTTTGGGTTTGATGATCCGTATGTGTTTACCATCAACAGCTCCCAAACAGTTGGGGAAATTGCATACTGTCCAGAATTTGTCAGCAATTTCCATCCATCCACTTTTCAGCGGTGGGCAGGGGCATAAATTCTGGACAAAGAACATTCCAGAGAGCCCAGCAGGTGTCCGCAACAATTCCAGACAAGGTAGAGATTCCAATACGGTACTGGAAGTGTAGTGAAGATAGGCAGGAATCTGTGAACAGAGAAAGAAGTAAAATTAATATTTCTGTATATTATTTTGTAAAAGTATAAAATAAAATATTAGTACATTCACGAAAACTAATTACCCAAGGTTTTGAATACTACATGTAAAAAAAAACCCATCAGACCGCACCCCTTGGTTTTTAAATATTACGTACCGTAATGTCACCAGTAGCCGTTCCTCAGGAGGAATCGCACGACGGAGCTGTGTGTCCTGTCTCCGGATGGATTGTTGGACACGAGCAAGCAAATCCCGGAAGCTTTCTTGGGACATCCGGATATAATCTGTAAATTTCTCCGGATTTGCCTGTAGCTCACTGTAGAGGGTGTGGTATGCCCCACCGCTCTCCCGGAGTTCAACAATCGGATGTATCCACATACGCCGCCGCTGCCGTCTTCGCTGCCTCTCTCTCTTCCTTTGTTCATGGCAAGCAACTGCATACGCCTGAGCCATCGCGATGTCCAAATCCAAGTTGAAGTGAAAACTCTTCCAGCGCAGATCCATGTTGACACGAGAAGAATCAAGCAAATCTGAAGAATACTGTAGACAGGGTCTATATATTAGCATACCACACCGACATTGACGTCCCATTGGTCTTGTGTGTTGTTGAATGTTTTTTTTTTTTTTTTGGGGTGTTGACCAAAAAATGTGTAAAAAAACGCAAACGCACAAAAAACGCATACAAACGCATAAAAACGCTGCGTTCTTTTCCTGCATGCGCATAAAAATGCTTGAAAAAAACGCAGCGTTTGTATGCATTTGTATGCGTTTTTTTGCGCAAAAAACAGCAAGTGTGAAATTAGCCTTAAGGTGCAAAAATGGGATCACATTTCTTTAGTCTTTTAGACACTTTGTGACCTCGCTTGACAAGGGGTATGTGGGTTTGCAGGAAATGTGTTAGCACATAAAAAATAGTAAAGGAGTGTTGTGTATCCAAATAGAACCATGAACCTATACATATAGTACACAACTATGTATGTACTGTATATTATATATAGCTCTGGCAAAAGTTAAGAGACCTCTGCAAAATTTTCAGGTTGTCTGATTTTTCTCTTTCTAGGTATATTTTTGAGTAAAATGTAAATTGTTCTTACTCTATAAACTTCTGTCAACATGTCTCCGAATTTCCAAGCAATAAGTTTTGTTTTTTTCTGTAAAGGAGAAAAGGTCAAAATTAAAAAAATGCAGTGCTTTCAGATCTCAAATAATGCAAAGAAAACAAGTCCATAATCATTTAGAAACAACAGTACTAATGTTTTAACTCAGGAAGAGTTCATAAATCAATATTTTGTGAAATAACCATGATTTTTAATCACAGCTTTCATGCGTCTTGGCATGCTTTCCACCAGTCTTTCACACTGCTTCTGGCGCAAAAATGTAAGCAGTTCTTCTTTGTTTGATGGCTTGTGACTATCCATCATCCTCTTGATTACATTCCAGAGGTTTTCAATGGGGTTCAGGTCTGGAGAATGGGCTGCCCATGACAGGGATCTGATGTGGTGGTCTCTTAATTTTTGCCAGAGCTGTAAATTACAATTTTGTTTATCAGATTGTAAGAGTTATAGAAAAAATATGCAATGGAAGAAACGCAACAAGAATAAAAATTGACAGGAGGTAGGGTTGTCTGATAATATCAAAATATCTCATTGACAATGGCATAAATCCATTAATTTGCAAAATAATAATATAGTAAATCCTAGATAGCCAGAGCTGATGAATATACACATTTGATAATTTAGTGCATAACAGATATCATTATCATAGTAATATACCAAAATGAATATACACATTAAATTACCGAATGTGTATATTCATCTGCTCTGGCTATGTAGGATATACTATCTTATAATTTTGGAAATTAATGGATATATGCCATTGTCAATAAGCTATCTTGATATTATATGACAACTCTACCTCCTGTCAATTTTTTATCCTTGTTGAGTTTTTTCCTTTGCTTATTTTTTGTATAAGACTTATGATCTGATAAATAAAATTTTAATTTTATTCATGCATAGTTGTGCATCATATTTATTTTCCAGGAAATGTCTGTAGATTAGCAAAGAGGGGGCATGGCTTAAGATGCGACACTTCTGGTTAATTTTGCAACAAAATTGTGGAGCACATTTCTGGTGCAAAGCGAGCCAAGTAATAGATCTTAGATAAAAAGTTAAGACAGATCTTTTTGGACTATGCTTATACTATGAATGGAATGTGTTAACCCCTCCCCCCTGCCATTTTCATTTTTTTTGCTCTTTTTTTTCCAAGAGCCATAATTATTTGTCCATTGATATTGATGTATGAAGACTTGTTTTTTTTATTTGATGAGCTGTACTTTTGAATGACAACATTCATTATATTACAGAGGGAACTGGAAAACAGGAAAAAAAAATTCCAAATGTGTTGAAATTGTAAAAAAGAGAAATTACACAATTATACAGTATTTTTGGTATGTGCAACCAAATATATTGAGGGTGCAATTTTGTATGATTAGTATGAAATTAGGTCCAATTTGCCTTTGTTTCTCTGCTTTTTTGTGTTGTCCCAATACACACAAAGGAAATAAACATGTGTATAACAAAACGTGTCATTGCAATAAATTTTTAGGAGAAATGCTTCATCTTCTGGAACAATTTCAAGCTAACCAACACTTTCTGCCTCTTGCCCAGAGGCGTAGCTAGGTGTTCAGCTCAGGGGGAGGGGGGAGGAAAATATGAGTGGGCCCCTAACCGGTAACCCTGATTACAACTCAGGTGGCGCACTCTAGTCATGGGTATAGGAAAGCCTCAGCAGATGACCGCGCTGTAACTGAAAAAATCTCTATACAAAACTAATACTGATGTCACCAACCTATGGTGACCTCATAGTGGTACATACCAGTCCTGCAGAACATACAAGAGTTTACAATACAGTTACAGAAAATAACTTACAGGTGACATTCTTTCTGATAATCGTGATGACTTCTCCAGCCAAGACTCGTCTGCAGATAATACAACAAAGACATATATGACTTCTCACATTTCCAGCTCAGTACCCATCTATCTCCAACGTGCACAAACTACTCAACCCAATACTGAGCCGCTGCTACCGATTGTGTCCCTATTACTGCACCTGCTGAGTGGTACAAAAGCAGGGATCCTCTTACTGCCTCACATAGTAATGCCACCACGGTGCCCCTTACATAGTAGAATGTCTCTTTTGTGCCAACACAGTAGCTTCCACCCTCTATACTGGTTCCCACAGTAGCTTCCACACTTTCTACAGGCCCCTATATTAGTCCTCATATTTCCTATAAACCCAAGTTTATGACAGCCCCCCACAGTAACTTCCACTGTTTATAGGCCACCATACTGTATGATGGCCCCCACAGTTGCCTTTAAACTGTACTGTATAATGGCCCTCGCATTAGCTTCAACACTGTATAATAGTCCCCGCATTAGCTCCCATACTGTATAATGACCCCCACATTTTCTCCTATGCTGTATAATGACCATCACATTATCTCATCTGCTGTATAATAGCCCCTGAAATAGCTCTAACACTGTATAATGGCCCCCAAAATAGCTATCATGCTGTATACTAGCCCCTGCATTAGCTCCCATACTGTATATTGACCTCTGCATTAGTTCCCAGGCTGTATAATGGCCCCCACCTTAGCTCATCCGCTGGATAATGGCCCCCGGATTATCTCTAGCACTGTATAATGGCCCCCGCTATATCTCCCATGCCTTTGATTCTGGTCTCTGTCAGTCCCTGTCTGTGGGCTCCAACTTGCACAGCCCTGATGTAAAAGACAAAGAGCTAAATAGAAGAAAACAGAAACAGCCAGTGGGTGTGTATAGAGACCAGGATATGGGTGTAGCTCCCTGAATGTATCCAGGTGACCCTAAAAAAATACTCTTGTATCTGGACAAGACCCAAAGAGGGGACCAGAAAGAAAGAGGGAATTAGAAGAGAGCGGTTGAAATATTACTCATGTAAAGAAGAAACTGCGCCCGCTGGAACATCTTCTCTTTTTTCCCTTTTCGGTCTTTGGGGGTCTTGTTGTCCAGACTGAGTATACGTTCAGGGGTCTATATGTGATCATCTATACACACCTACTGGCTGTTTATATTTTCTTCTATTTGGCTCGTTATCATTTATATTCATCCTCAACTTTGTAGGGATTCATTTTTTTAAATAAAAAGTTATATAATTGGGTTTTCATGCTTGCATCCTGGATTTACAATATGAGATGATAGGACCCTCCCGGCAGCTACAGGACCAAGTCACAGGGTGTGCGTGTGTATATGTATATATATACACACTGCTCAAATAAATAAAGGGAACACTCAAATGACGCATCCTAGATCTAAATGAATGAAATATTCTCATTGAATACTTTGTTCTGTACAAAATTGAATGTGATGTCAACATAGTCACACAAAAATCATCAATGGAAATCAAATATTTGAACCAGTGGAGGCCTGTATTTGGAGAGACCACCAAAATTAAAGTGGAAGTAAGTCAAAATGATGCTCAGTATGCTCAGAGACACCGTGGAGAGCGATCTGCTGCCTGCAACATCCAGGTAGCCTGATTGCCATTAGGTACTGAGATGAGATCCTCAGACCCCTTGTGAGACCATATGCTGGTGCGGTTGGACCTGGGTTCCTCCTAATGCAGGACAATGCCAGACCTCATGTGGCTGGAGTGTGTCAGCAGTTTCTGCAAGATGAAGGCATTGACGCTATGGACTGGCCTGCTGATTCCCCAGACCTGAATACAATTGAGCACATCTGGGACAGAATGTCTCGCTCCATCCACCAACGTCACATTGCACCACAAACTGTCCAGGAGTTGACGGATGCTTTAGTCCAGGTCTGTGAGAAGATCCCTCAGGAGAATATCCGCAACCTCATCAGGAGCTTGTCCAGGCATTGTAGGGAAGTCATACAGGCACGTGGAGGTCACAGACAATACTGAGCATCATTTTTCCACTTTAATTTTGCCTTGTTTTGATTTTCATTTTGACTTGTTTCCACTTTCATTTTGGGGGTCTCTCCAAATCCAGACCTCAATTGGATCAAAAATTTGATTTCCATTGATGATTTTTGTGTGATTATGTTGACATCACATTCAACTTTTTACAGAACAAAGTATTCAGTGAGAATATTTCATTAATTTAGATCTAGGATGTGTTATTTCAGTGTTCCCTTTATTTTTTTGAGCAGTGTATATATATATATATTTATATATATATATACACACACAGGGTGGTCCAAAAGTAGGTGGACAGTATGTACAATAGGGTTATGAAGGGGGAGATTTATCAAACATGGTGTAAAGTGAAACAGACTCAGTTGCCCTTAGCAACAAATCAGATTCCACTTTTCATTCTTCACAGACTCTTTGGAAAATGAAAGGTGAAATCTGATTGGTTGCTAAGGGCAACTGAGTCAGTTTCACAGATCCAGTTTTCACAGATAAGTCTCCCCCAAATCTGTTTTCTTTTCAAATAATTCAGATAACCCATAATGGCAAATAATTTAAATACAGATCAAAGAAAATGGATTTTAAAAGAGTATTGGAAATCTCAAAATGCTGAAACAGTTAGAGAAAATTGGGTTGAAACATTTGGTACTCAAACCCCAAAGAGACAAACCATTTATCCCATTCGTGACAAATTCAATGCCACTGGCTCAATCCTTAATGCTCCAAAAACTGGTTGACCCAAAACAGCCTGTACAGAAAATAATAAACAACTTGTTGCTGAAATATTTCTTCACAGTCCAAAAAAGTCCACCAGAAAAGTCCCTTTAGAATTGGGAATTTCACAAGATTCCATCATGCGAATCTTGAAATCTATTGGGTGGAAAGCTTATCGTCCACATCTAATTCATGGTTTATTGGAGGATGATCCAGACAGGCGGCTGCAGTTTAGTGAGATTATGCTTAACGAAATTGAAGAAAATCCAGTAATTTTAGATAACATTATGTGGAGGGATGAAGCTTCTTTCAAATTTTCTGGCCATAATAACAGACATAATTGTATTTACTGGTATAATGAGAACATGCATTTAACATTAGAGCAACAACTAAATGAGTCTGGTGTCAATGTTTGTGGTGGTATTTCAAGTTTTGGTGTTTTGGACCAATTTTTTTTTTATGGAGCAGTCACAGGAGATAAGTATCTCGAAATTCTAATTAATCAAGTTGTTCCCCAGTTACAGCAACAGCCTAATTCAAATGACCTTTATTTCCAACAAGATGGGGCCCCTTCACATTATTCAAGAGTAGTCCGCGAGTACCTTGATGAAACATTTCCTAATAAATGGATTGGCCAAAGAGGCCCACTTGATTGGCTGGCACGTTCACCAGACTTTACCCCAATGGATTTTTTTTGGGGGGGGAGTACTCAAGGACAAAGTTTATAGTCAAAAACTAAAAAGTGTCAGTGATTTGAAAAATTACATAAGAGATGCATTTCAAGAAATTAATACCCAAAGAGACTTGTACAGAAATGTTTGTCGAAGCGTAAGGGGCAGACTTCAAAGCTGTGCAAATTGTGATGGAAAACAGTTTTAGCACCTGCTTTGATAAAATTTAGGGGCTTTTGTATTGTTGTTCAGAACAAAGTTTAATTGTAAATGTTATGCTTGTGTCAGTAAATATAATTTTATATATAAATCAAAATAAATGTTATTATTTTCTGTCCACCTACATTGGACCACCCTGTATATATGAATTGAAAGCAGCACTAGCAAACAGTGTGTAATATACAGCTGCCAAACATTCCAAGCATTTACCGATCCTCAATATTGTAGCAAAACATGAAGGCAGGACGCCATTAAGAGAAAATGAAAAAATAGCGTTTTAGTTCTCCTGGAAAAAGGTTCACAGGAGAACCAAAATATTGCTGAGCCCCAATGGGCTATTAAAACACTATATTTTAATTTTGTCAATGGTGCACTGCCTTCATTTCTTATTTTTGCTACTATATGTTTTTTACATTTATATATATAGTATATATGAAGAGGTGAAGTTATATATTATAATCTGTGCTGTTCTGCAGCTGGGGTGACGTCTGTCAGTCCAGTGTATGATACTGACTACTTATGTCAGTCCCTCTATCTGAGGCACCATGACATGAGATTTATGGCAACTGATTTGCATTGACAGAGACACCCTCTGATCAAGCAGCCGCCATAAATCTACTGTGCCTCAGATAGCACGACTGCAAATACAAGAAAAGAAACCATCCAGGACCTGTCAGGAGGTGATCAGCGTCCTTCCCCCTTCTCACTGCACAGACATCCCAGCCCTGGTGTATGCAGTTCTTACAGCACCATCCTGTCTTGCTCCTCTCCGGCAGGAAGAAGCTGGTGCTGCGTTGTGAGGTCTCTTCTGCAGACACGCAGAGTATAATTGTCGGCATTCAGAGTCCCGGGGGCATAGGCTCCTATGCCCCTGGTCTATAGAACAGACAGTGATAGTGCAGGGAGATCATGTTTCCCTGCACTAGAGTGGAGCTTAACTACATTGGCGTGCTGTGCACTCTGACATAGTTAACAGTGGAGTAGCTCTGGGTGGGCTCTCTCAGAGCTAGGGGCCCGGGGCAAGCTCACCCTCTGCCCCCCTGGTAGCTACGCTACTGCTGTTGACATAAACATACATCATATATCATGAAGGGGTTAATCAGACAACTGATGGGGCGGTATTAATGGTTAAAACTTATGAGTGTGTATTTCCTCTTTAGAGTGCATTGTATGACCTCTACTCTCCTATACTCCTCCATGTGATGATGAAGCTAATGGCAGCTGTATGTCTCAAGTAAACAGTGTTAATGATTCTGCTGTAGGATGAGATTACAGGTCTTGGGCCCAGCCTACAGAAAGAGAAAGAGCCAAGACACACATGAAGAAAACATCACAACTTGCTGAACTGACTGATACAAGGAATCTGGTTCTCATGGCCTGTATGCAAGTAAGAGACTCTGTATATGTTGTACATACAAAAGGGAAAATGTCCAGCAACTCACAGCTTAAAAAGAACCTATCAACACGATTTTGTAATGTAAAGCAAAGACATGGCAGTAATGGTGCTGTAATACAGATTAAATTGATAAGTTTGGTAAAGAAATCTGCTTCATGGTTCTTCTTTAATCACCATTTGAAGTTTGCTGAAGTTTTTTGCTTCTAAATTATTTATTTACAAAGCAGGTGCCGGCAGATGAATACTCCCATCAGCTGATCCTGCTCTCGCTGTTATTAGCGAGCAGGCTTTGGCTGATGGGAGCAGTAGTCCCATCAGCCGACACCAATGTCCGGAGGTAAACGTTATACCTCCGATCATGGCTGCGGGCTCACGCTGTCATTTAATGATTTTATTGCCGATCAGAAGCGGTGTTTGCCGTGCTGCCATGCACATGACAGTGTTACAAACACCCATTCTTTGGGAGGCCAAACGTAAATAGTAGCATGGACTTCCTGGTGAAGTCAGTGTTCTGTGTGTGTGTTCAAACAGTAGGTGTTCGGTACGGATGCCGAACGTTACTGTTTGGGTTCGCCCATGTCTAGTCTTCACAGAACCACCCAAAATGACTAATCCTATTGTTTTTACTGTCTCCTATATTAGGGTTTTACCCTATCGGGTGCTCCTACCTTTACAATCACTATTTATTATAAGATTAGTTGCTGATAATGACCAACTAATCCATAGAAGGCATGAGAACACTGATAAAACGTATGGGATGATTTGTGATTTGCAAAGGCTACTTGAAAAATCCAGTGTAAATATCAACTTATTTTTCCTAATGAAACAAAGTGAAGTTCGGGATCCAAAATGTGACTAATTGAAGAAAAGGCTATTCAGTAGTTCATATATGCAACGCTGGAAGTAATTGCATAACTAAGATCAGTGAGTGACAATATAAAAGACAGCCATTTTGCAGCCATAATGTTAAGCAGTTTATCTGGCACAACACAGTGCACTGATTAATGTACTAGAGACAAATCCTAAGCCAGATCTGACAAAAAAATTGTGAAGACCAGTATATGTAGAGGCTAGTAAATGAATATCAGAGAAGCAAGGAACTTGTACAGAACACCACAAAAAGTGTTAATAGAAATGCTTTTAATGTGACAGATACAAAGTCGCACAAAAAGGAAAATAGAGCATGTGTCGGATGGCACAAACATGAACACTTAATGAAAGACGGTATGTGGAAAACAGATCAGCAGAAATCATTTACAAAAGTAACTAAAGAAAAGGTCAAAGCTAGAATTTATGATCCAAGTGCTAATAACTGAAATGACACATTTAAAGTGATGAATATTTAGAAGGTTGGTGCATCGATTCTGAAGTCACATGGGAAAAGATGGAAGCTTTTTTAAAGACTCAAAGTGTAACTGTTGTTTCAGGAAAACTTGCAGCAGTACGTCTATAAATATAGGAATTAAAATTTAAGTTTATTCAAACATAAGTTAAAAAATGTGCACCTGAAAAACAAGGGAATTTCTAAGAATAAAAAGCTGGAAGCAATGACAAAGGTCAGGATGGAACAGTGACAAGAGACAGCAAAAAATGAGTCATGAACATTACTATGTAATGGGAATATATATATTAATAATAGTAATATGCTTGAAATAACCTTTACATATCATTAAGTGCATAGTGCTATCAAAATGTAAACCATAATTCCATGTAATCATATAACAAGACCAAGTCCCAATGCAATGTTAGGAAGCAAAGTATAGTGCAAATGTGCCTAATAATATCACACTTTAATCAAACAAAGGTGTGATGACTTACACAATTGTCAGTCGTTGCCTAAGGTGCTCCTCAGCTACCCCGGCAGCACCGTTTCGCCTGACTGGCTATTGCCTATGTCTCTTTGTCCCTGATGTATTTACAAGGGATTTTGTATTTTTTGAATTGCTTGAGATGGTTAATAAATCTTTAATGGACATTTGATATGTATAGCAGTACGTCTATGTCTGCCTCTAATTCCTCCCACATCCTCCATAGAGTTTTATAAACATCAACTGTCATTTCTTATCTCAGTGATGTGAAATTCTATTTTCAGTGAATAGATTTGATGTAAAAATGGAATATAAATAATCAATCTAGAAGCATAAAGAAGCAGATATCTATAGTAACAAGCAATTTATTGATTAAACTTCTGATCTTAATTTGTGATATTTATGAAAAAACAAAAGACTTTTCTTTAAATGACAAAGAAACAAACTTACTTATGGAAGCAGAATACATGCCTAAGCAAAGACTTGGAATCTTCACGTAATCTGAGAAAAAAATGGACAGAATTTAGTCTTAACAGTAAAAGATGTGTTGTATGTTCCCAGTCTAGAAGGAGGACAGATATCCATAATTTATATGACAGTTAAAGAAGTCACCTTAAAATTCTAAGGTTGTGAGTATGCTATGGTTAGAAAGCAGGTGATAGCCACTGCCAAACTGGATAAGCATTTATATTTTCTGTGCATAGGTAAGATCCTGCACACACGGACGCAATAACTGTATCCACATATGCCAATGTACAAAAATGGAAGATCAGACGTTCTGCCACAACTAAAGATGAAGTTCAAGGTCTTTATTATGATGATTAGGGCAACACAATATGTTTTGAGACTGGTCTGAACTCTTCCTCAGGTCCATATGAACACAAATAATATAAATGCTTTAAATACTGGTTGATGACTTAGATACTAAACACCAAGGGGTAAAAGTGAAAACAGCATATTAAAATTGATCTAAAATTAAACAACATCACTTGAAAATAAAAAAGGGATAAAGAAGTAAATTGACTTCAAGATGGATAATTGCAATGGATTAATTGAAGGAACAGCATCCTAGGGAAGAAATATAGGAAAATATTGAAAAATACTTAGTACTGTCTGGGTATTCATCTGTTACAATGAAAAATTCCCTAATGTAGCCTGTACATTCTTACTTCCTGTCTTTTTTATTTTTTAACGTCCCATGACATTTTGTTTGAGATTCACCAGTGCATGCTGGGATACTCGAATGAGCTGTCATCAGGGGTAAGATGCTGCGGACACTGCCGCATCCTCTGCACCCTCTCTGAAATGAGGCGCCATCAATGATGTTTGATTTGGAGGCTCAGCTAGTCCTGCTCAACTGAAAATGCGTTGTTCGTAAATTCTGATGCATACTCAGTATGAGTTTTCTGTGTTATATTCCTTTGAATGCACAGTGACAGTGCGCTCCCTTGCTGGCTCTAAAGAGACGAGATGACCCGGCAGGGACCAATCTAGTCTCTAAAACAGATGACGCTTTATTTCATGATGGGGAAAACAGATGTGGCAGTGACCGCATCCTCTGCCCCCTGATGATGTCCCGTGTGAGTGTCCTAAAATGCACTGGGATTCTCAAACAAAATGTAATTGGAAGTAAAAAAAAACCAAAAGCAGACAGGAAGTTAGAGTAGAGAGGGAATGTTATAAATTTTTTAATTGAAATATATTAGAAAAGTGATTGGATTATTGAATTAGAATCATAGAATCGTAGAGTTGGAAGGGACCTCCTGGGCCATCTGGTCCAACCCCCTGCTCAAAACAGGATTTGCTAAATCATCCCAGTCAGATGTCTGTCCAGCCTCTGTTTGAAGACTTCCATTGAAGGAGAACTCACCACTTCTCGTGGCAGCTTGTTCCACTCATTGATCACTCTAACTGTCAAAAAGTTTTTTCTAATATCTAATCTGTGTCTCCTCCCATTCAGTTTCATCCCATTGCTTCTAGTCTTTCCTTGTGCAAATGAGAATAAAGTTGATCCTTCTACAATGTGACAGCCCTTTAGATATTTGTAGACAGCTATTAAGTCTCCTCTCAGTCTTCTCTTTTGCAAACTAAACATTCCCAAATCCTGCAACCTTTCCTCATAAGACAGGGTTTGCAGACCGGTCACCATTCTGGTCGCTCTTTTCTGAACTTGCTCCAGTTTGTTGATGTCTTTTTTAAAATGTGGTGCCCAAAACTGGACACAATATTCCAGATGAGGTCTGACCAAAGAGGAGTAGAGGGAAATAATGACTTCATGTGATCTAGACTGTATGCTTCTGTTAATACATCCTAGAATTGCATTTGCCTTTTTTGCTGCTGCATCACACTGTTAACTCCTATTCAGTCTGTGATCTATTAGTATACCCAAGTCTTTTTCACATGTGCTGTTGCTTAGCCCTATTCCTCCCATTCTGTATATGCTTTTTTCATTTTTATTGCCCAGATGTAGTACTTTGCATTTTTCCCTGTTAAAAACCATTCTGTTAGTTGCTGCCCACTTCTCCAGTTTATTTATATCTTTTTGAATCCTCTCTCTCTCTTCTCTAGTTTTAGCTATCCCTCCTAGCTTTGTGTCATCAGCAAATTTAATCAGTTTACCCTCAATTCCTTCATCTAAATCGTTGATAAAGATGTTGAACAATACAGGGCCCAGGACAGAGCCCTGTGGTACCCCACTTGAGACATTCTTCCAACTGGATGTGCAGCCATTTACGACCACTCTTTGGTTCCGATCATTAAGCCAGTTATGAATCCACCTAACAGTTGCCTTGTCCATTCCATACTTAGTCATTTTTTCAATAAGGATTGTATGAGATACTTTGTCAAATGCTTTGCTGAAGTCAAGATATACTATATCTACAGCATTTCCTTGATCCACCCAATCAGTGATTCCGTCATAGAAGGAAATTAAGTTAGTCTGACATGACTTATTAAATTATTAAATTTAGAATGAATGTCACCTTTGGATTCGGATCACCCTTAATTCTGCATAATATTAATATTGTCACTTTATAAAAAGCAGTTACTTATGTGATAAAGTTTACATGAGCGTATAAAAATTTTTTTATTTTCATCTAGAAAAAGATGACTTTCCATCTGTATTGTCATCCGTATGGCATCCATTTTTACACATCAGAAGTGAATACAATTTTAAAGAAGAAATAGTGTCCTGTGTTAGTAATGGAAATGTATTTGTAAAAATCCGATGTGATACAGATGATTTATATGGGATCCAATTTTTTTATTTTTGCACACACATAGACTTCAACAGGTGAGTCTGATCCGAAATACAGAAGAGACGGATGGATGCTGTGACATTTCTCACACAGACATTTTCAGGCTGTAATCTAAATATCTCAATTCCATAACATTGCTCCTAGAGCTCTGTCTGAGGTCGGGTTTATTATTTTTTTTCATAGACAGCACTTGGACAAATATTACAGTTGTGTGAACATAGCCTGACAATAATTCTTGCAATATAGCTTATCGTAACACGCAATAGCAGTTGATCAAGCAATAAATTGGGAACATTGGAAAAAAGTTTTCTCCCACCTCTACTCCACATGCAGAGATCCACATCACATATGGGCAGAAGCTGACAGGAGGGGGTGGGAATCCTTATTGCAGTCTATGGAGTGGATGTGATAAGCCACAGATCACAGGGGGAGCACTATGGGGGGACATAACCCTTACCTGTCCTGCACAGGACATACAACAGTACAAACTGGGAGCAAAGAGGGAGGTAAGGGTTAACTCTCACATACAAAGGTGAGGACTCCAGCCCTTTGTCTGTGAGTGTCAGCAGGCCACTTAGGAACACTCAGGGGGTCGGATGTGGCCCGCAGGTTGCAGTTTGCCCAGGCCTGCTCTAGAGCATTAAAACTGCATTACTGCCATAGAAAATAGGAAAGAAGGAAAATAGCACTATTTAATGCATATATGAAATATTCATCTGCAAAATTGCTATGAAAAATACAACAAAAAACAAAGTACTTAGCTCATAGATTGGCCAACATATGTGAGCCCAACTACCTTGTCAAGACGTCCTTGAAAAGTTTGGACCTTGTTCTGATATGTCACCTCTCCTGTGCAAAAAAAACCCCTACAATTTATGGGGCATGATTGGACCAGCTAACTATTTAAAATCACCTGTGGCTGATGGGAGTGGGAGTTCACATGTCCAAAAAGGCTTTGATACAAATAGAGAAAAAGACCAGCACATCCAAAATAGTGTGAACAGGTGCCAACCAAAAAAAAAAGCATAGAACTTGAAAAACGATAAAGGTTGCTGTCATATATATGAAATATTCATCTGCCAAATTGCTATGAAAAATACAGTAAAAAAGAAAGGGCTTAGCACATAACTTGGCCAATATATGGGAGCCCAACTGCCATGTCAAGGCGTCCTTCAAAAGTTGGGTCCCTGTCCTAATGAATGATTTTATTTGAAATGTTTTGTGTCTAATATAGGATTCAACTTATTCCCTCCCTTGGATGAAAAAAGTTGGCAACAGTAATACTTTGCATGGTTGTTCCTACAGCTACTTATAGCTAATGCAAAACAAATAACAGTTTCTAGGATTTTTACATTTTGAATTTCTATGGGCAATTAGATTTTTTTTATTTTAGGAGCCCTTCTGTCATGGACCACTACTAGAAAATCATGCAGTATTTTATTATCATTGTATTGTTGCTGTTACACTGCTATAGAATCAGTTTCTCTCTCATTGTAGCCCCAGCTTTGTAAGTAACTCCTCCCTTCTTCCACCTGTGTCAGTCTTTGTCATCCATCATCGTCTGAGATTCATTTCAGTACATTTCTGGTTCAGAATTATCTTTTTACCTACTTTAGTTGTTGCTGCTACTGCAGTTGCTATTGTGCATAATACAAGAATTCAGCCTGAGAATAAACTTCTGTAATTTTCATACATGCCTCTGCAGTGGAGTCAAACTATCAGATGAAGTTTCTTTGTGTGAGTACTGGTTCATAGATTCCCACAGACATACAAAGAAATGCTGTGTCAAGAGCCCAACATTTCCATCCTAGTTATAGAGTCAGAATACCTTATAAATGTAACACCTGTTTTAAATTGCAAGATTTTGCTCAAATAAGGATCCTTTTAGTAGATATGCCAATGATTGTGTATTAATTTCTAATTTTAATATAATTGCCAGTTAACATAGCAATGAAATTATGTTAAAAATTATCATAAATGATTAAGATCTTTTTCCAAACTAGCATACGTATTATATCTTTATTACAGCAGCATTAAGTGTATTCAGTCTTGCCTCCTATATCTTTTTTTTCAATTCTGGGCAATAACATATTGCACTTAATTTACCAAATGAAATGCCAGCTCATTAATTCATAGGCAGACAAAAGCTCCGATGGACACCAATAACAAAAATCTGAATGCCAAGAAAAATGAACATTGCAAAGGAAAACAGTAATGAGGTTCAATTTGATGGTATTTGTTTTCCACAAAACATTAGTAATTAGTGGCGTGAATAATGATGTCGGACTTACTTATCTGCAGAAAATCATTACTGTTATTCACTAGAATTTCCATTATGAGAGTTCGTTCCAGACCGAGAATAAACTGTTTATTTTTACTTCTTCTTTTACTTGGTACATATATTAGGAAGTAATTTACAGAGTATTCTTTTATGGTCTTGTAAAAATAGGCGCAAGTCGCGGGAAGTGAGAATGGCACTGCCCTTACAGACCCAAACCGACTGAAGCATTCGCAGAGCTCTTGTTATCTTGAACAGATGCAACTGGACCCAATGAGGTACATTGTCCATATGGAATCTCTTACCAAAGTAAAGTGGAAATCCCTTTTCCAGATTTAAGGTCCTCGATAAGTCTAAAGCCTCAATATTAATCACTTGCTCCAACAGCTTTGTTCTAGCTTCTTAAGACGTTACAAACCTTAGGCCATGTTCACAAAATGGGAGCGATTCTTTAAGACCGATGTTTTTAGATCCTTGGAATACATTGACTTGGTTCATTAAGCGGTGTGTATTGCTTAATGAATCAGGCGTGTTTGACACCCAGCATATACCAGAAATGAATGCCAGCCAGCGAGGTCTCAAAATGTCTTTTCTTTTTTTTGTGAACCACAAATTGAATCTCAAAATGTTTGAATTTGCTTGAAACCGTGAATATCAGGAAATTCAACTAAAATTCGATACTCCATGGATCAATCTACTCATCTCTACAGAATATCCTTCTGCAGTCATGTGCTTCACTCTCTACAAGAAGAAAATTTACCTCTTGTACCATTTTTCAATGGTCTCCCATTTGGTCAACATGTTCTCTTTTTCTCTTTTGCACTGATGAGGGGCAAAAAAACCCCAAACAATTCCGCTGTCATGATCCATGCTGGATCATGTCAGATAAGAGCACTGGTAACTTTTTTTTTCTCTCTCTAAGCTTGTGCTTAGAGATAGTTTTGCCCCCGGTGGCCATTATGGTTATTGCACTGGTGTTTTTAGAGATAGTTTTGCCCCCCCGGTGGTGGTTAGTGTAATTGCACGGGAATCACTAACAGGTGTGTTTACTCAATAAAGGTGTGTCAGTTGTGCTCACTCACGTTGGTGATATTGTTGGTCTTTTCCAACCATCCTGGGTGAAGGAGGGAGCTGGGGAGAGTTCAGGGCAGCTCAGTCAGAGTCCTGGAGTGGCAGCTATGGTGTCAGCGAGGAGTTTGTGTAAAGCATGGTGGAGTGGCAGCTATGGTGTCAGTGAAGAATTCTTGCAAAGCTTGGTGGAGTGGCAGCTATGGTGTAGAGCTGCACTAAGTTGCTGGACTCTGTTGCTGAGAGCTGCACTCAGTTGCTAGACTCTGTTGCTGGAAGCTGAACTCAGGTGCTTGACTCCATTGCTGGACAGTTGCACTCAGGTGCTGGATTCTGTTGCTCCAAGGCGGCACTCGGGTGCTGGACGCTGTTTCTGTAAAGCTGCACCCAGGTGTTGGACACGGTGGGAGGAAGATACACTCAGGTGTTGGACTCTGTTGGCAGGAGCGAGTGCATCAGAGCAAAGCTAAGTGTTTCCCTGTTTGTCACTTTTCCTCATGTTGGTGTTAGTACAGCAGTGGGGCCAGTGCCTCGACCACCCAGCTCCCTAGTAAGGAATAGGTGTAGGGTGTGCTAGGGTGACAGGTATCCTGATCGGCGACAGGTGAGGAGCCTGTATAGGGAACGTTAGGAGTGTTAGGGACACTGATTCAGGGGAGTGCAGGAGGTCTCCACATCCCCCGTTCCCTATCGCAGGGCCCACTGTTGTAAATGTTTCCCTATCCCCTGGGTCTTGCTGCATTAGTTACCGGCTTGCGGGTCACGTCACACTGGACAATTACACGTGCCGTGTCCTGTTGTATTAGTTACGGGCCTGCTGGCCGTGTCACACAGGACGGGGCACGTGACATCCACAAATGGAGATTCTGGTTTGACTTTCTCCTGAGTCATGTGTCAAGACTCTTTAAAGGGTTATTTGTAGCAGATGGCGCTACTACTTGTTCTCATTCTCTGTGAAGAGGATATTTGCATATTTAATTACCCAGGGGAGCATTGTATAGCCTATCAGTCTCCCTACATCAACTATCGCTCTCAACAAGGAGAAACTTTACCACTTTGACCCTTTTACGAAATAATACATAATTAAGCAGAGCATGGGCTACTTACATTTTGCGTGACCACACAGGATTCCCCATAATGCCCTTTAGCAATTACATCTCATGGAGTAACACAGTCAGTTGGGGGATTATCAAACTTTGCATTGAAGAATAGGCAGGGAAGCCAGTGGCCATTTCAGAGTAATTTTGGGCTTGCATGAGAACTTTAGTGCTCAACAGACCAGCACCTGCTTTTCCCTGCCCCTTCACATCCCACGACCTATGATGAACTTCTATTGTGTATATGGGTGATACCTCAGTAGTCATCAGTCTTTGGAGAGGTGGAAATAGAGTTATATTCTTTCTTTTAACAAAATCACACAATTCCTTTTTTGTCTTTTAGTACAATAACCCAACATACACATCTCATGTGAAAACATGGTAGCACAAGAGGAATTTAGTGGAAAGAGAATATTTATCGTTTTCTGAAATTGGAGGCAGATACCACAATTTACACTGTTCCAAAATTCTAACAAAGACAATCCAACTTTCGTCCCCTTCAATTCTGAACACGTCACCGAACATTCCCTCAACCCTCTCCAAAAGAAGTTTTTTTTCTGTTTGCTCAGTCAAAATGACAAATGTATAAGAAAAACTGCAAAACAAACAGAATAACAGAAAAATACTTTTGAGTTTATATTTTAAAATGGCAAAAAATTTAACAGAAAATCATGAAACCCCTTTAAAATATGATGAAAGGAATGAATAAGGTAATTATTGTCAAGGCATTAATGTCTCTCCAAAAAAATAGAAATAATAATAATAATAATAATAAATGCAGCTCATGGTACCTCTGTACCTATCTGTCATTGTTAGTTTGCACACTGTAATTTATATATGTATTTTGTATATAAACCCTCTTCACATGTACAAGCACTATGGAATTAATGCTTTTTTAAATTAATAATTGTAATAATACAACAAATGCAAATCAAAGCTTTTTTTCAGACAAAGGATACTTAAAGAATTAAATTACTTAAAGAGTGTATTGTAGAAAAGATTGCGTTTCTTTGACTTTTTATCATAAATTAAAATGACTGAGGATCCTGGCAAATTCATTCCGTCTCTTTCTGTCATGTTCATATTTTGAATCGTGTCAGCTATGATTCGTATTGTATTTTTCTATGAATGTCTTCTTTTTTTTGTAAAATGGATTTTCCTAGACAGCGGGTACTCTCCATAGAATATAAGTAATGCATGAAAAGACAGAGCCCATTCACAGGCCATAAAGAATAGCACAAGACCATTTTTTGAATTTTGCTATTTTTCCTTTTACAGGATAATAGAGACATGATTTGGTTTTCACTGAAGGCAAAGATTGTCTAATGTTTTCAGGAATAAGTAGATCACGTCAATCATCCTTTCTATGAATAAAAGGAGAACTTGTCCTTCATTAAAGAGATACTATATCCAAAATGAGACCCATTCAAATGTCATCAATTATTTTCTTGAGTGTGCTACATTGGTATTTTTTTTATATTGCCAGTTATGTCTTATAAATTGTATTATATAGGAGTTATGGATTGGGTAAATTCAATATCACTGGACAGCTGGCAGCATCTTCAGTTAGTAAATTATTATATTATCAATGAGCTGACACATGACAGGAAGGAACAATTATCCCTTTGTATGTTTATAGCTAGAAAAGGGGTGCTGAAATAGGCAGAAGATAATGGACCCCAAGGTAGACCGTACGTCTCCAACATACTTGGGACATCACAAGACAATGGAAACAAAACATTTCCATGCCATTCCTATAATAATCTGAAATCGTCATCATTCACAGACATATCTGTGATCGGGGACATAATTGCTTTTGCGGGTTCAAACAACAGGATTTTTGGCTTTGGAAAACCTCAGAAATGTCATATCAGCCCAAATTATAGATATTTCATTATCGAGTTGATGGTGGAAGTAAGCTCAGAAGTATGAGAGTCATATTATTCCACTAGGAGGATCCTGTAGGATAAAATTAAAGAAATTCAAATTACGGTTTGTCTGCGCACCATCTTTCCTTGCATACTAATAGCCATCATCTTCTCACCTGACGAGGTGGATAGATGAGGGGTGTGGTTGAGACCCTTTATATTATCTCATCCCGAAAAGCTCACGATTAGATCCAGGAGACACAACGACAATTGTAAATCTGTCCTAATTTTTACTGTGATCGCCTCTGCAAAGAATTGCTCCTCAAGCTAATCGTAAGAACCTTTTTTTATTTAACCTTTTTTGATTTCTACTATTTTTGCTTTTAAATATGTCTTTTTATTATTTCATCTTTTTGTAGTTTTCTAAGCATTGTACATTTTTTTTTCCATATACTAAATCTAAAATGAAAACTGTGAGTGGTGGCAACAAGAAGTTTGGTGTGGATTAGTGAACTGGCTGTGGGGTTCACTTAGCTTACTGTTAGCCTATTGCAATAGCCGAGTGGACAAGTTAGGCCGGGGTCATACTTGCGAATGCAATGCGAGAAACTCGAGTCTCAATACCCGCCACTGCCGCCGGCACTCAGGACTGGAGTGTGCAGCTGCATGTATTTCTATGCAGCTGAATGCTCCAGTCCGAACCGCCGGCCGCAGTGCCAGGTATTGAGACTCGAGTTTCTCGCATTGCACTGGCAAGCGTCACCCCGGCCTTAGTGTGAGAAGCAAAGTCCTCCTTTACAGGAGCAGCAAATAGGTGGTGTTCATTATACATTAAAACTTTCAATTTTTTCTTATTTTATAGCTTTTATATATATTTTTCAAAGACATTCAAAACATTTTTTTAAAGGAAATGGTTGGAGGAAACAATGGTCACTTGTGCCACCTTAGTGAATTACAATAAATTCACTACCTGTGTTTTCTTATACAGTATATGTTTATATTATTATAACTAATAACTTCTATGTGATAATCTATGAAGATAATCTGTAAAATGACATATTCCAATATATTGCAATAATTAGACATGCACAATGATTAGATTATATAATATGAATATTTACCAACCAGTTTATAAAGCAAAGGAAAGGATGGTAGGTTAAATAGAGTATAAGTAACAAATAAAATAACAGCAATTACTCTCAATAACACCGACTAACAGTAGAAGTAGGTACAATTAAAATACAATGAAATTAATCCTTTTTATGCATAAATCAATAAAATAACAGTATTGTGCCAGTACTTTAATAATCACATACTCGGAGCACTTTTCAAAGTGTCTCTTACAGAAGAGGCCTTTTCTCCTTAACCCCTTAACGATTAGAGCTTTTTTTGGTTTTGCATTTTAATTTTTTGCTTCTATTCTTCATAAAGTCATAACTTTTTTATTTTTTGGTCAATATGGCCATGTGAGGGCTTGTTTTTTGTGGGACGAGTTGTACTTTAGAACAACACCATTGGTTTTACCGTGTCATGTACTCAAAAATGAGAAAAAAATTTGGTGAAAAGCATGGTGAAATTGCAAAAAAGTGCAATCCCACATTTTCCACCATGTTCACTAAATGCTAAAACTAACCTGACATTATGATTCTCTAGGTCACTACGAGTTCATAGACACCAAACATGTCTAGGTTATTTTCTATTTAAGTGGTGAAAAAAAATTCCAAAGTTTGTTAAAAAAAAGTTAAAAAATTGCACCTTTTTCCAATACCCGAAGCATCTCCATTTTTTAAATGTACCATTTTGGTTCACATACGATCTTTTGATCGCCCTTTATTCCATTTTAATGCAATGTTGCAGCCACCAAGAAAACATAATTCTGGTGTTTTGATTTTTTGTATCATTACGCCGTTTAGCAATTGGGTTAATTCTTTTTTTAGTTTCATAGATCAGGCGATTCTGAATGCGGCCATACCAAGTATGTGTATATTTGATTTTTTTTATTGTTTTATTTTGAATGGGGCGAAAGGGGGGTAATTTGAACTTTTACATTCTTTTTATTTTTTAAATATTTTTTAAAACATTTTTTTTTACTTTTGGCAAGCGTCAATAGTTTCCATGGGAGACTAGAAGCTGCCATGACCTGATCGACTCTGCTACATACAGGCGATGATTACATCATCTCTATGTAGCAGGATTTTTGTCTTGCTATGAGCATCGACCACGAGGCGGTGCTCATAGCAATCCGGCATCGACAACTATAAATGTCTTCAGAAGACCTCTTGTTGTCATGCTGATCCATCGGTGACCCACGATCACACAACAAGGTCACCGATGGACAGATTTCCATTCCAGCGCGATTGCTGGAATCGCATTTTAAATGCCGCTGTCAGAGTTTAACAACGGCATTTAATGGGTGAATAGCCCGAATATCCAGTGTTTGCCATGCTGTCATGAGCATGGCAGCGCGGCAAACACCGCTTCTGAAATCATCCTCGCCGGTCAGAGAGCCATGGTTCCCACGCTGTCAAATGACAGCCTGAGCGCTCAGCTGTGATCGGAGGTAGAAAGTTTACCTCCAGTCAAAGGTGTCAGCGGATGGGACAACTGCTCCTATCATCCGACACGTGCTACCGCTAATAACAGTGAGAGCAGATGTGGCTGATGGGTGTATTCATTAGCCAGCTCCTGCGCTGTAAATGAATAACTAAAAGTAAATGGTGTGGGTTCCCCCTGTAGTGAAATATGTATATGTATGGATGTATGACTGGCAGTAAATTAACATCTCTCTCTAGCCTGCAGCTCTTCACACAGATCACAACATATGTTATCCTGAGAAGGCAGTCTCTTTTCTCCAGTCTCTCCAAGGGGGCCTTGCTGAGACAACACAAACAGGAAACATTTCATACCTTCTGACTCTTTGAAGAGAGATGACAAATGCAGCCTGACACTATCTATGAGAAAGGTTACACAAAGAGTTTTCAGAGAAAAAAAAGGATTCATGGGTAGAGTCGCCAGGATCCAGTCAGAAACCAAGGATTAGAATATTAACATGAGAGGCTGGTCTAGAAATTTGATCTCCAGGCTAATCTATAAATTAGGCCTTTACACATAGAAACCTGGTTCACAGTAAGGGGCAGCCTAGCTGATGTACTTCATTTCATATTTCCCCCTCCCTTTGGGACAGAATACAAGACTGCAAAGTTCGATAGTTCTGTAAGTTTTCTCCCTTTCATTTTATCACTGTTTTTGCATATTTGCATGTTACTTTTTATTTCCATGTTTATATCCTTTTGTAAGCACTGAACCTTTTCTATGAAAGCTTAAAACTTTAATAAGTCTGAACCTTTTATGCTCTAAAGAATCCATAGCCTTAGAGTGTGTGCTCCTAGTGATTGGCACATAGTAGTAATATTTCCGGGACTCATCGCCCGTGTGTACGGTGAGTGGTGGCAGCGTGTATGAACGGGGTGTGTGGTCTGCCTTGGGGTGTGATTTATGCTCCCATTTCAGCATAGAACAGAGGTTGGATGCTGGACTGAGTGAGAGGAGATAGATTAACCCTTGCAGGTGCAACCCCAAGTCACATGATGAGAAGCCGGTACATAATACACCCTATTTTTGATAATGAGCTAGGCAAAACTCACAGCTGGGGGCTGCAACCCTTCAACTGTCAGCTTCAACAAGGCTAGTTATCAAGAATAGAGATGTCCCCATGCTTTTTTTTTTAATTATTTAAATAAATAATGATTAAAACGGCATGTGGTATCCCCCATTTTTGACAACCAGCCTTGCTAAAACAGACAGCTGGGGGCTGGTATTCTCAGGCTGTTATTAGTGGCAGTAGTTGTCAGATGATAGGAGCAGTAGTCCCATCCACTGACACCAGTGACTGGAGACAGTGACCGGAGGTAAACTTTATACCTCCGATCACAGCTGAGTGCTCACGCTGTCATTTGACAGAGTGGGAACTGCAGTTCTCTGACCGGTGGGGATGATTTCAACGACATGCACATGACAGCACAACAAACACCTGATGTTCGGGCAGCCAAACCTGAGTAGTAGCACGGACTTCCTGGTGAAGTCTGTGTTCTGTATCTATGCCCGAACAGTAGGTGTTCGGTACAGATGCCGAACTTTACTGCTTGGGTTCGCGCATCTCTACTGGTGAGTAGAGTTGAGTGAAGCAGGTCGGTCAGATTCAAAAGTCGACAACTTTCGCCAAAGTCAGGTTGGGTGAAACGAAACCCGACCACAGTGTGAAGTTGGCCATACGGTCAGTGACCCAAGCATCAAAGTCGGGTTTCGCCGAATGCTTGCACGTGACGTTTTTCAGCCAATGAGAGAAGCGGAGCATAGCGTAGCGGGAGCGTAGCTGGAGTAGGAGTGGAAGAGGGAGAGGGAGAGAGAGACGAGAGTGAGAGATTTTGCCGCCTCTGGGGTTAAAATTCATGCCAGGTGTGTTTACAGTCCTCCACTCACTGCCGACTTTTCTCCCCATTGACTTGCATTGGGTTTCGTGCTTCACGACTTTTCCCGACTTTTCCCTATAGTCAGCCGATTTCATTCGACTCGACTTTTGAGAAAGTCGGGTTTCATGAAACCCTACTCGACCCTAAAAAAGGCAAAGTCGCTCATCTCTATTGGTGAGACCTCACCTGTGCACCGAGTGCCAAACAGATAATGTCACATCAGGTCAAAAAATCAAATGCCGAGCTAGAGAGCCTGGATGCTCAGGAAATTTACATAGCTCCTGTTAATGGCCAGAAAGCAATGACCTGATCCATGGATGAGGTTGAATGAACCATTGACCAAGGTTGTAATCCTTCATCTTATGATTAAGATCCTACTGAAAACTCTTACTGAAAGTACCTGAAGATAATGTACAAAAGCCTCAGTAGCTAGTGTGAAAATGGATGATTACCATTTTTTTTATAAAGATCATGACTGACATGTCCAAACGCCTCTTTATGCCTAATGATGAAAAATTTAAAGGCAAAAGTCACAATTTTAAATATTTAATTACTTAGAATGAGGGCTTGTGCACGTGGGCATATTTCCGGTCATATTGTGATCAGACAAAACATCGGATTGCACAGGGACCAATGTTATTCTATGGAGCCTTGAAGAGTCGGTTCAGGGAAAAATTGTCTACATGACCAAGTTTGATACAATATTCAAATTGCACAAGGCCATGCTAATCATTGAGTCCTTAGAAACCATTGGACTGCATTCAGATGACATCTGAGCGTCGTCCGATTTCCACGGACTGATAGAATGGAGAGGATGGAGAAATTTTTTTTTTTTCTGCCCATTTCTCTCAGATGAGTGAATACACAGTTGTCTGCGCCTAGCCTAATGAACATAAGCTACACAGACACATATGAAATATTGGCTGTCCTGTTCAGAGGAGAGTTCTGGTTTCCTCTAGACAGATTTCAGGTGATGGAACCCGATTCAATTGTCTGGAGGTCTGGACTTTGACCATTGAAACACCATGATTCCTTTATTTTCGAACCATTCTGATGTAGATTTGAAGGTGCGTGTTTGGGATCATATTGTCACATCTGATTCTGTACCAGAACCTGTTCCTGTGACTTCTGCTTCTATCACCAGTTACCGATGTATTCACTCCACAGGCAGCGCTGGTGATAGAGGAGGTGTCAGAACAAGAGGCTCTGGATGGTGGGCTCTGTCCCACCACTAAGGTTAGAGTGGCTGGAACCTGCAGTTCTGTCCGGTCTGGCAGTATGGGTGCATGTGCTGTCCACCTTAAGTTATCAGCTTCCCGCTCCAGCCAACTGGAGAGCACCACAACCTACTAAGGCTTCACGCTTGCTGCTGAAATCTGCCAGATATAGCTTAGTGTTTTCCTGGCTAGCTGTGTCTTCTGCTCCTGACAGCAACAGCCATTTTCTCTTGGGTGCTGCATGGCTGAGCACCTTCCTAAAGCTATTAACTAGCAGATTAACCCTATATCTTCAGGTTAATGGCGTTATCCAACGTGAAAGGTTCTCTTTAAAAACTGCAAGATGTCCAGGTCCTGTGACTGCAAAACAATCAATACACCAAAATTAGTCCATATAGAGAGTACACTGGCACTTCAAAATGCAAATCAGAAACAAAAGGGGTGTCGGACTTATATTACATTATTAGCTGAACTGAAGAGACCCAGAAAAAATTAATAATGAAAACAATAATTTTTTATTAATTATATTAAAATCAAATTGATGCCCCCGGAAGAAGCTATTGTGAAACGCGCGTTGGGGTGGAGGAGGTCACACCATTCAGCGCCAGAGATGCTTATTTACATGAGGTAAATTAATATTTTTATTCATTGTTTCTTGAGGCTACTGGGCTAAAGTATATATATCAGTTAGGATTTGATATCCATGAAGATAATGATATAGTGATAATTTAACTAGGGACACAATATTATACTGAACTTTTTTACCGTTATATTCGCAATACTTGTGGATTATGGTGATTGTGTCTGTAGCTGCTATGTCTGTGATTTAGCCTTATACAATTGTTATTGTTTAATTGATTTACCTAGATGACACCTTCATATTTATGAATGGTGTTTAAATAGCCTCCTGCTGGGCATTTTTGCAATTTTAATTTAATTTTAATATACTGCAAAACAAGATGCAAATCTAGGCAAAAGATGAACTCATAATTCATATTGATACGCACCAGCAGCACTTCAAGAGACCACAAATGTTATTTTTTCGCTGTTTGATGAGGGAGTTGGTTTGGGATGTATTTAAAGAAGAAGCCTTACATATTGGAGGCACTGATTTTACCAGGGAAAGCTTTCTTTGGTTAGACTTTAGCCTTCCTGAGAGAGGATGAAACATATGGACAACTCGACTGGAACAAAAGCAGATCTTACTCCTCTTTGGATCATTGAGGGGGTTCAGTGACATCAATATGGCCTAACATGGTTATGGACTGTAGGAGAGAAATTAATGTAAATACGAGCGCATCACATCACAATGATTTTTCTATAATACACTGTATATCTTTTCACAAAGACTGTGCAAATATTGATGCTAAATACAAGGAAGATTAATCACTATTTGGGGAGAGAATACTGAAACACTCTTGTTTGAATTCAATACGGTTTATTAACACAGCATAAATGAGAAAATGATGACATTCGAGAAATTAATTAATTTTGTGCCAGTAGCTTTTTGGCATCTGTTCAGTGAGAGAAAAGGTGGAATATAATTATATAAAATGTAAGTCATGTATGAGAAGACAAGGGAATTTTATATTTTTCTGACACATAGTCTTCCGTTGATAGCACTGATTGGATAGTTACTACATCTTCAGACTCCAGGTTTAATTCACATTAAATATAACATTAACTCCCTGATGACTAAGTGCCAGACATTAATCATGAGCTATAATATATTTACAGCGCAGGATTAAAGCTACTGCAATCTAGCAGGATCAGCGGGTTCTGACAGACACAAACGGGACTTTGGTGTTTATTAACACTTTTGACATCAAATCCCAAATTATCAGACTTGGCGATCCCGTGATCGCAGGGTCTATGTCGACATAGCGCTAATAATAATCTTTATATAGCGCTAACATATTCTGCAGCACTTTACAGTTTGCACACATTATCACTGTCCCCGATGGGGCTCACAATCTAAATTCTCTATCAGTATGTCTTTGGAATGTGGGAGGAAACCAGAGTACCCGGAGGAAACCCACGCAAACTCCTTGCAGATGTTGTCCTTGGTGGGATTCGAACCCAGGAACCCAGCGCTGCAAGGCTGCAGCACTAACCACTGAGCTAATAACTAAGCTAATACAATTTCTCCTACATAAAACAAAGCCTCACGTAGCCATGTTAGTGAAAAAATAAAAATGTATGGAAAAGCAGAGACGCAAAATTGAATGAAATCGGATAGTCAATAAGGTCCGTTCTGTTCGAGTCATTAAATGGAACCTGTCAGGTCCCCTATGCCCCCAGAACCACCAGCAGTTGTGTCTGCATATATAAATCCCCCGCCTAACCGTCCCTTTATTACATTACAAACAAAAAGATCTTTAGAAAAAGCATTTTTATGAAATGCAAATGAGGCCTTTGACTTGTCCATGGGGCGTTAGTGTCCCCAGATGAGTAGACCTGCTTAGCATGTCCCCAGTGTACGTGATAACATGACTTACAAACTCTGGAGTCAAACTCAGCACTTTACATTCCTTGTGCATGCATGCAGCTTCTTTCCCTTTTTTGCATTGATCCTCGGAAACCGGGTATATGCGTGCCGGCTTCAGAGAGACGCACTGAGCATGATCGGAAGGCTTCTCCTCCTCCAATCATGTGCAGTGCGCCTCTCTGAAGCCCAGACATGTACACCTGCTTTCAGAGGATCAATGCAGTGAGGAAAAGAAGCTGTGTGCATGAGCAAGGTATGTGTAGCACTGGTGATGACGCTGGAGCTTCTAAGTCATGTTATCACACCTACAGGGGTGTGATAACATGCTAAGTGGGCAGAATAGTCTGGGGACACTAACACCCTATCAACTAGTCAAAGGCCACAATTTCGATTAAGGCATAATTAAGACAAACATAAACCCCCACACTTCACCCTACAATAAATATGCTTATCAATTTTATGAAACCTTAACTCTATATACATTACCAACTTTTTTGCCTTCTTATCTCCATTCCATCAGTTTGATCATGAATGGGTTACCTTTGTCTGGGTGTCAGTTTGCATATTTGATTGTCTTCATGGGTTGAGCCTCCCTTTACTTTTAATATCCGGCCCCGTACTCTCATTGCTGGTGATGCTAGGTGAAAGTTCTTGTTTTCTGAGACTTGTAGTCTCATCCCAACTGGGCGACATGGAGTTAGCTGCTGTGTGATTTGGGTGGAGCTACAAGCTATTTAAGATCCTGCTTTCCACTGCCGGTTATATTCTGACCTTCTTCAGTGTAACTTACCTTGCTATTGAACAGTCATGACTTTTGACCTTGGCTTGCTTTTTTGAATATTCTTTTTCTTTACGATTCTGTCTCTGCACCGACCTCCTGATTCTGTCTCTGTCTTGAATTCTGACTATCCGATTATTTCCTGATTTTATCATTGACGCAACATCTTGGCTTTGACCCTGCTTGGCAAACTTTCCTGCCTTTGATCGGCAGCTCTTCTGTGGTTTCTATCCACTGTATCCTTTTGTAAAACCAGGTATCGGGGTGCCTCTGGAATTTTCCAGAGAGAGTGGCATGCGCCATATCTTTCTGACGTAGCTATTTTGAGCCCATGGCCTTTGACAGACGTAACAAATTCATTGTCTATGGGACTACTACATATATCCAATTAGAATGTTCAGCTAGCTCCATCAATGATGGACCCCTATTTGAGTGATTGATGGGGGTTCTAGCAATTGGACCCCCAGCAATCAGTGGGTGTGTGTATGTCTTGCAGACGCAACTAGAGGAAACTCACTACAATAATGACAAAAACTATATATCTTATTTCAAGACTTTATGCATTGATCAACTGTATAAAGAAAAACTCATATTTATCTGGATGATCTGGAAGAGTTTTGGTAGTTTGTCAATTACATTGTGCACTGGGCACTAGAAAATGGTAGGAAGCATAAATGCAATTTTGCTGTTTTTTTATATGCAAATAAAACTGAATTGACTCCCATTGTCCAAGCTGGAATGAGAATCAATACAACATGTTGACATTAAATGACTGTTTTGTTGGCAGAATGATGCCTATTTATCTGCCCATAACCATTCCTGGGTAAAGTGAAAACATGGCAATGATAGTGTTTTTATAGATATTGAAAGTGAAGACATTTAGATTGGCAGACAAATTGGCATGGCTATTTTTTTCTAAGTGCCTTATTTTAGTTTGTCTTTGCTAAAATAAAATAATATGTTATCCAAATGGTAAGATTATGTTTTCCAGCAAAAGTAAGGCTCGGGTTTTGCTCAAATTTTAAGTGAAATATTAATATCATAGATATTTAACCTAAAAGCAGTTTTGATTGTTATCATCATGATTATGCAGATACAGTTTTATAAAAACATGTATATTTATTATTACTAGTAGATGACTACAAAATGTGCTCAATGAAATGGAATCAAAGCCCATCTTGCAAAAAAGAACAATAATGTATAGAGTGGGATGAGAACATATGTGTTGGATGAACCATGAACATTTGAGCCTACTACTCATTCAGTATGGGGCCCATATATTGTACTACACATAAGCCCTTCAATTTATCTGGATATCACACAAGATCTTAGCACCCTTATACCGAGATTTAACCACAAGGCTCTTATTGTAGAGATTAAAGGGGTATTCCCATCGCCAAGATCCTATCCGAATATGTATTAGATGTAATGATAATAGAAAATGCCTATAATTAGAAATGTAGTGTAGTTCTTCTGGTTCGATATGTAGCTTAGATATCCATGGCTATGACCACAAAAAGCTAACTGTTACTATACAATCGATATAGTTTCAGAAGACCAGCACTACATTTCTAATAGGAGATATTTGCTAAAAGTATTTTTATTGCACCTACTACAAACTGGTGTTAGATCTTGGAAATGGGATCACCCCTTTAAATTAAAACAGAAAACTTACCATTATGGCGATTGAAAAATTACGACTTTGCCACATTTCTAAAACCAACCTTGCTTAATAGCTGTATACATGTACAGTGATGAGCTAAAAGGGAACAATGTTTTGAACTTTTGACTTTCAGGCTCCAAATCTCTCCATCCACTACTGCTTTGTTCGTGAGATTACCATCATTTTATAGACAATCATCTTGGCTATCTCATATATAAATTTGGCTTGCAGCTAATTAGCATATGATTAATTATGCAAATTCTTGTAATTTCACAACATTTTTACTGTTTTGCTCCTGGTGGCAGAAAAATCGTTTTCTTTCTGTATACTACAAAATACAATCTGATTTCACATTCCCTAATAGTTCAGTGTGTTATTAGGTTGATTCCTAAGTGAAAAGTCACTGATTCAAATCAAGGAGCAGCCATGAAGATGATTCCCAAGAAAAGAGAAACCGCATCATCCAGCTCTTCGATAGTGATTTCAAGGCCAAGAAAATTGCCAAACTGCATCGTGTGATTGCCATGACAGTTGGAAGAATACAAAATTAAGTCCGTCAATCTATTCAAAAGCTAAGAGGTTGACATCCAGGCAAAATATCAGAGTCAACATGGGCTCATCACAGACTATCAGTTCTGGAGCGACAAACACGGCAGTGGAGGTGGCTTCAAAGCTTTGCAATATTGAGAACACAGATGTCCATGCAAGCACCGTGTGATGCATGGCACACAAGTCTGGAATGGTGGCTAGAAAAGAGGAGAAAAAGCCTTGATTTCAATATTTTCATAAGAATAGTTAGCCCAAATTTGCAAAAAGGTGCTAAAAGCGGACATAAGATTGGAAATGGGTGAAAAACGAAAGTAAATAGACAAAGCTCTGATCTAATCACTATTGGTTCTAAATTAAGGGATCACTAAACCATAATAATGAGTAATTTTGTTGGTTATATATGGGTATGAAAAAGATGACATAGTGTTCACGCAGGATAACAACCTGAAGAATACGTCGAGATTGGCGAATAAATGTTTCAATGTCAATGAAGTAGAGGTGCTGGATTGGCCTCACATTACCCAAACCTCAAAGCAATCAAACAGTTTTGGGTAGAGTTGAAGAAAAAACTGTATACATACCCAAGTGAGTCTACCAGTATGCACAAAGTTTAGGAAGGTGTAGAAGAGACTTGGGATCAGAGTTTGGTCAAGACATCTTTGAATCTAATCGAGAGCAGCCCAAAAGGATTCAGGCAGTGTTGAAAGCCAATGGTGGATTTACAAAATAATAATAATTAAAATGTAGATTTTTAGGAGCAAAGCAGTAACAATGCAGTGACATGACTATAATCTGCATAACTAATCATATGCTAAATAGTTGCAACCTAAATTTATGTATGAGATAGCCAAGATGATTGTCTGTAAAATGATGGTAGTCTCACGTTCAAAGCAGTAGATGATGGTGAGATATGGAGCCTGAAAGTCAAAACTTCAAAACATATCAATGCTGTAACAGATCCCATTAATCTTCAGTTCCTTCTGGATATTTCTATTGGGCTAAAAAAGAGGCCCAGTGATGATATTAGAGGTTAATCAGAATCCTTGCAGGGTCTACTGGCATATAACACAATTGTGAATCTGTATTTGCCTTTGACAGTAATGAACCATGCCCTAGATCCCTAGGCAGAGCCACTATCAGAGGTTCACCCACTTAAGAAAATCCAAACTCATTTTGTCAATTTTTCATCTGGAAATTATACGTATTGTGTCAGATGGATAGATATGTTCAGGGAATTGTATGATAGTGAAAACATGACATTTAGGCAATACCAATAAAAAGCATCTTTCGAGTCTATGCCAACTCGTACACTGTCATTGTTGCCCAAGGCATGGTCACAGCATTTTCACTGAGGCTTTGCCAATATCAATGTAATAATGTAGTTTTCATTGTCTACATGATGCCAATGACAGGCAACTCCCAGCATGGAGGTCTGCATGGAGCCACAATGTAATGAGGCAGCTGTTACCTACCTTGGTAATGCCAATCCAACTGTAAATTAGCACTTCTAGCCTCCAGTTGCATTTTTTAAAGTAAAGTTTCTCCTTCAGATCTCGTTTACACAATACAATGGAAAAGTACATTCATTTCTAAAGATTTTCTGGAGCTGTGAAATAATAGTCTGGAGGTAGGTCATCTATATTTGATAAGTGGATACAGCGGCCAACATAGAGCAGGGCTTTACCTGGTATTGTAACTCAGTCCTACTCAAAATGTGATTGAACTACAGTATCAACCAGCGCCAGAATCATATGTACAACACTCAATGCACCTGGGTACACACAGAAGGGGGCACAAAATAGGGATGAGCGGACCTGTGAATGGATGTTCTGGTTTGGACCACCAAAGTTCGGTTCAGGTATCAGAACTCTACTCAAATTTGAACCTGAATTCAAACTGCATTAAAGTCACTGAGGACCTAAACTTTGATGCTGTGAAAGGGCTATAAAATGGTCTTAGTAAGGGCTAGGGGTCTCTTTCTCACTCTCGAGTAGGAGGCCATGTGAACGAAAGTTTGCGATTTGGATACCACTGGCCACATTCTAACTAGACGTGTCCATCCTTGCTCACATCTAGTGGGCACATGACCGCATGTAAGCAAAGCGCCACTTCCGGCGCCGACATTGGAAAGTCCTCACAGCGCGCAGTGTTGTGAAAGGTCACAAGCCTGCAATGAGTGACTACAGACTTGTACCCAAAGGCTGAACTTCCCCTTTGAAGTTGTCATTGTTATTATATTGGAGTATGTAATATTTATTGCATTTATTGATTTTCTTTAACTTTTTTTTTGGGGGGGGTGTATTTGAGAGTGTCAGGAATGCAAAAAAAAAAATCAAGTAATTCTCCTTTCTTTGCATTTTTTTCGCTCTGTTTGCCAAGTGATAAAATGATTGTGGTAGTGTCAATTTGTTTTACGGGAACTGTTTAAAAAGAAAAAAATTTTTTTTTTTCCTTTTCAGCCCTTTAAGTAAACAATTGTCAAATCAATATGTTTTTCTTTTTATTCCCTCTATGAGGCTTGAACCGGCAATGGGTTGATATTTTCTTTCTTTAATATACATGCTATGCTATTTTAAAGCATTAGGCTGTGTTTCCCATGATGAACTTTTGGTGAGTGTTTCATGTTGCAAATTTTTGGTACCATTTTTGCACCTATTAATTTATTTAGGTTATTTGCCTTTTTTTCATTGGATTTTTTCATACAATTCTTTTTTTATCAGAAGGCCCATGGAGACAAAACAGACAAACAGCAAATTAGAATTTTTCTTGTTCCCTGATTATTAATATTATCATTATTGTTATTACTACTATAAATAGTATTATAAAGAGATGGCATTGTGTTCTGCTTCTGGGAGCCCTTATAATAGAGCATAATTCAATTTATTTTCATAGTCAAGCAAAGTATCAATATAGTCCCTATAAAAGATATATGACTGTGTCTAGCGCTAATATCAAATCTCTAATATTGTGTTAAAAGCAGAATCATTACCTACTACAATGTGTGATGGTCACGCAGTTTTCTAATAATAACATGAACGTCTGCAGGGAAAGTCTATTTGGTGGTGAAACACCTGCTGCTTTATTGGAGTCAGCATGCACCAAGGCAGGGTTCACAAACAAAACAAAGCCTTTCTGGCTTAAGGGGGAAAAAAAACACCAAAACAAATAAAGAGTAACAGAGTCCTTTCTTCTGCAGGTCTCAACCTGCAGGCCCCAGGCTATGTCCTCCGCTCCTCCTTGGAGCTATGTTGGAGTACTTCCTCTCCCAAGATGCCACACCCACTCTCTCACAAATCGAGGTATTTAACCAGGACCATTTATATGATCACATGATTGTGACATCACCGCAGGTCCTGCTAGTACATGAGTATATGATCAGCACTCTCCCGCCCACTCTATGAGTGCTCACATGAAATCAGTCCATGTATGCAACTTACTTTAACCATAACAACACTTAAAGTGCTGGAGGAAAAATATCCTGGTTTTATACCACTGATGCCAATATACAGAGTGATACATATCTTCCCTCGTACACTGTGCCTGTGATCCTGTCACAATGCCTAAAGTGAAGGTTCACTTTTATAGATCCTTAGACATATCATTGAGAGTTGAGACATATCACAAAATATCAGTGGAATCCATAAACTGGTATATTCTTTGTGATATACCGATGTAGTTCTAAAGGCTAATGGGGGTGGGGCATGTACAAAATTGCCATATATTATATCTTGTTGCCCAAAAAACATTTGGAAAGTGACACAAGTAACATCCGTCATATTTATGAAGGCCTCCATATTGGACAGGTATAACGTGGTCATATTTTAGTGTCAAAACCAAAACTCCAAAGTGGCTAATGGTGATCTTAGTCCTGTTAAAAAAAAACACCTAAGAGGCATCACATTACAACTGTCTGGAAATTACAATATTTTTAATCGTGCTCTTTCACATAAACATCAGATTTGAAAAAAGATTTACGAAAGGAGCGTGGTTGAGCAACTTGGGATAGTTGTTCCAAATTTATAATTGACTGACACATATAGGTGTGTACATGTAGAGCAACTGTGAGGTGGCATACTTCTAAAATCCATTTACCACATCACTTAAACATTGGATTACTGATGCCTATTGAAGTGTATGGATACTGTAGGGTGGTGATTTAACTTACCAGAGTGCTAGATTCACAGCAATACTGCTCAGTACTGCTATATAATATTTTTCATGTTGCTGCAGCTTCTGAACATGTGCACATAGAGACAGTAGAGAAGTAAGCTCTCCTGATTGTGTATACTGTTTATGAGAAACACCATAGCAGCTAGCCCCACACACTAGCTCAGAGACAACTGAATATTAGAGAGATGACAGAGGAGAAAACTGTTGAAACTATAGGGTACAAATCATCTAAAGGAAGAGGGGAGGAAATTATGTTACTCTTCATTTACACATCTATTCCAAGCAATCATTTGAAATGGAAGGTATGTTTTAATTTACACCTCCATTGGGGTTCTCATGTCCTCCCTTATAGTTTCTTGGATTAGCTTCTTACATTGTCATTTTTAGTCAATAAAGGAAAAATTAAAGAAAAATTATCATTTTAAATCTCATGAAAGATATCCATTTTCTAGTTATTGCTGGCTCTAAAGTTGCAGTTCATTTAAAATTAATTATTTATATTAGTGAACACTGGATTTAGTGTTCTCGTCCTTATTACAATTACAGAAGACTTGATCTGAATATCATTTCTCCAGTTCTCTAGCAAATACATCCTTTGGTACACACTTTAATTCAATCACATGACACTCTGACCTTTTAAAGATAATACTCCTGTGAAACTTTGCAATTAAACTGAATGCAATTAGATTTTTTTGGTTTTAATGTTATAAAGCAGCGTGTCATCTCTGTACTAAATTAAAACACCATTTCTTTATTAGACTTGCTTATTATAATGTAACAAGATCTACCTCCCAGTGTCTGGGCACTTTCCTGTATCGAAAGTTTAGAAGTCATTAGACAATGGTTGGCTTTGAAAACACTTAGAATTTTAACTCTGCACATAAAATCATTGAGGAGATTAGACATCAGTAAGGGTGAGGCCAAACCATGAGGTTTGATGCGTGCTCACAATGCCCCCCACATACATTATACCAGTGGCAGCATGAATCAACACAAAAGAAAGTGTGGCCGCACTTTATTCATATAGTAGAAGTTAACGAGGTTCAAGGCCCAGTAGAAACAAATGGGCTCTCATAATGTGTACTTGCATGATAATCTGAAGTTACTTGTTAAAGGGGATGTCCCGTTTCAATAGAATTTGTCCCTGAGTGCACTTTGTTTCACAAAAACAAAGCGCAATGTACTCACCTTCCCCGCTTCCACTGGAGAGTTTCTGCCATTGTTAACAATGTCTTCTCCCCTGCCAACATCTCACACAGGCGCTGCTATTCCAAGGGTGTCCTGTTATGAATGGGTCACCGAGGAGGAAAGCAAGACCAAGCTAAGCCACAGAAAATCAGAGAGGTTGGTAACTAAACGGATTGCAGACCTCTGATCCTATCCACACAACTAGCAGTAGCCGTGAAGTGTACCTACGATGATCCTAGACGCCTCGACACAGCCGGAGAGCAAAATAAGCCTAAAGCAAGATAAGGGAAATCGAAACTGCCCCAGAGTAGACCCCAAAGGAATAGATAGCCCCCAAGCATATTGTCGGTGAGACAAGATGAAAACACAAACGCAGATAGGAAAATAGACTGAGCAAACAATGGGGCCCACACTAACTAGACAGGACAGGAAAGGAAAGACACTCTCTGCAATCACTCAAAAAACCCTGCAAAAAATGTCCAACACATCTGATAGAAAAATACTGAAGTCGCATGACTTCCCCCACTATATCAGCACTCTGGTATATTCTGAAAGCATGGCAAAAAGAGGCCAATCTAATAAGGGACAAAAACAAACTGGCACAAGCAGTAACATATGGATAGAGATTCAGCACAGCCCCAGACGGAGCTGGCTGACCACACAAAACTGAAATAGACAAAACCAGATCAAATGTGAACAATAGCAAAAGAACACTTAGCTGAGCATGCAGGGACTGAGCTGGAAACTAAAACCTCAGGAGGCAGGAAAAAATCCCCAGCAGGGATAGAGGGAGTCACCTGTCTTATATCCAGTCAGAAACCCCAGATCTCCAATCGTCCTCCTCATTATCAGTTGTCAAGCCTCTGTTAATCAGATCAGCTCCAATAACTCCAGTAACCACCAGAGGGAGCCCAGAAAGAGAACTCGCGACCCCTCTGTCAATATAACCAGCTACACTACCTTCACTAGTAACCAGAGGTAAGCCAGAAGGCGAATTCACAACAGTACCCCCCCTTGAGGAGGGGTCACCGAACCCTCATCCACGCCACCAGGCCGATCAGGATGGGCCAGGAGAAAAGCACGAACCAATCTATCAGCATGAATGTCAGAAGCAGAGACCCAAGAATTATCCTCCTGGCCATAACCCTTCCATTTGACCAAGTACTGGAGTCTCCATCTAGCCAACCAGAATCCAATATTTTCTCTACCTCATATTCCACATTGCCTTTAGCCAATACAGGGTCAGGAGGTGCCACCACAGGAACTACTGGCTCCACAAACCTCTTCAACAGAGATTTATGAAACACGTTATGGATCTTAAACGTAACTGGAAGAGCCAATCGCAAAGAAACAGGATTAAGAATCTCCAAAATCTTATAAGGTCCAATGAATCTTGGCTTGAACTTTGGAGACGCAACCTTCATAGGAATATTCTTTGACGGCAACCAAACCATATCACCCACTTTAAACCGGGGACCAATGGTCCTATGCTGGTTGGAAAACCGTTGGGCTTTTTCCTGAGAGAGACAACTTATCCACCACTTGGTCCCAAATCTGCTGCATTCTCTCTACCACAGTGTCCACCCTTGGGCAGGTCGAAGATTCCACTTGCCCTGAAGAAAATCTAGAATGAAACCCAAAGTTACAGAAAAAGGGCAACATCAAAGTGGCAGAACTAGCTCTATTGTTTAGCGTGAATTCGGCCAAGGGCAAAAATGAGACCCAGTCATCCTAATCAGCAGATATAAAACATCTCAAATAGGACTCCAAAGTCTGGTTTGTTCTCTCAGTCTGTCCATTGGTCTGAGGATGAAATGCAGAGGAGAAAGATAACTGAATTCCCAGTTTGGAACAAAAAGCTCTCCAAAACCTTGAAACAAACTGGACTCCTCTGTCCAACACAATGTTCTCAGGAATCCCGTGCAACCGAACCACCTGTTGTAAAAACAAGGGCACCAACTCTGAAGAAGATGGCAACTTTGGGACTGGTACAAGGCTTTCCAAAATCTGGAGACAAACTGGACTCCTCTGTCCGACACAATGTTCTCAGGAATCCCATGCAGCCAAACCACCTGTTGTAAAAACAAGGGCACCAACTCTGAGGAAGATGGCTGCTTTGGGAGTGGTACAAGATGGACCATCTTAGAAAATCTATCACAAATCACCCAGACAACAGTCATTCTCTAAGAGACAGGAAGATGGGAAATAAAATCCATTGAAATATGGGTCCATGGCCTCTTGGGCACCGGCAGGGGCATTAAAAACCCACTAGAATGAGAACAGGGTTTGGACCGAGAACAAGTGCCACAGGACTGCACAAAATTCCTGACATCACGAGACAAGGCAGGCCACCAAAAAGACCGACTCACCAAATCTCTGGTACCAAAAATACCTGGATGACCAGCCAACGCGGAGCAATGAATTTCAGACATTACTCTCTTCCTCCACTGGTCAGGAACACACAATTTTCCCATAGGGCAATGTTCAGGTTTGTCCTCCTGAAATTCCTCCAGGGCACGTCTCAAATTGAGTGAGATGGCGGAAAGAACTACCCCCTCATTTAGAATGGTAATAGGCTCGGTCACAATAAGAGAATCCGCAAAGAAACTCCTAGAAAGGGCATCCGCCTTAACATTCTTAGTGCCTGGAAGAAAAGAGACCACAAAATTAAAATGCATGAAAATCAAGGCTCACCTAGCCTGTCTAGGATTCAAGCGTTTGGCTGATTCAAGATAAATCACATTCTTGTGGTCAGTGAGGACCACAACTTGATGTCTAGCTCCCTCCAACCAATGTCTCCACTCTTCAAATGCCCATTTCATGGCCAACAATTCCCGATTCCCCACGTCATAATTACGTTCAGATGGGGAGAATTTTCGAGAAAAGAAGGCACAGGGATTCATTTTAGAAGTCACCGGATCTTTTTGGGACAAAACGGCTCCTGCACCAATCTCAGAAGCATCTACCTCCACCTGAAATAGGAGTGAGACTTCAGGTTGCCGTAGAACCAGAGCAGAAGTGAGTCTCCGCTTAAGCTCCTGAAATGACGAGACTGCCTCTAGAGACCAATTCACCACATCAACGCTCTTTTTGGTCAGATCAGTCAGTGGTTTGACAATACCAGAAAAAGTACTTATAAATTTACGATAGAAATTAGCAAAACCCAAAAACTTCTGGAGAGCCTTCAAAGAAGTGGGCTGAACCCAATCATAAATGGCCTGTACCTTGGCCGTGTCCATTTCAATAGCCGACGGGGACAAAATGAATCCCAAAAATGAAATCCTCTGTACACCAAAGAGGCACTTTGATCCCTTACCATACAGGGAATTTTCCCTCAAAATCCGGAACACAGTCCAGACATGTTCAACATGAGAATCCCAATCACTGGAAAAGATTAAAATATCATCCAGATAAATGATCAAAAACTTATGCACAAAGTCCCAGAAAATATCGTTCATAAAAGATTGGAAGACAGAAGGGGCATTAGTGAGTCCAAAAGGCATCACCAGGTACTCAAAATGTCCCTCCGGAGTATTAAACGCCGTCTTCCATTCATCCCCATGCTTGATGCGAGTAAGATTATACGCCCCCCTGAGGTCAAGCTTGGTAAACCAGCAGGCACTTTTAACTCTGGAAAATAAATCAGAAATCAGGGGTAACGGGTACTGACAATTAACAGTGATTTTTTTTAAGGGAACGATAGTCAATACAAGGCCTTAATGAACCATCTTTCTTGGCCACATAAAAAAACCAGCACCTAAAGGTGAAGAGGATGGTCTAATATGACCCTTCTCCAATGACTCCTTGATATAAGATCGCATAGCATCATGTTCGGGTACCGATAAGTTGAAAAGCCGACCCTTGGGAAATTTATACCCGGGCATTAACTCAATTGCACAATCATAACTCCTATGAGGAGGCAAAGACGCAGACTTACTCTCACTAAATACATCAGAAAAATCAGCCAAATAATCAGGAATATCATGAGACTGGGGAGAGGTGGAGAAAACAAGATTGTCACTCAGAACACACTGACATCCCCAACTCACCACAGACACAGACTTCCAATCCAAAACAGGATTATGAGTTTGCAACCAGGGAAAACCCAGAACAATAGTATCATGCAAATTGTGCAACACCAAAAATTTACAATTTTCTTGGTGGTCCGGGGCGACCCGCATTATCACCTGGGTCCAAAACTGGGGTTTATTCTCCGCCAAAGGAGTAGCATCAATACCCCTCAAAGGGATAGGAGTCCGCAGGGGTATCATGGGAAAACCACAACATTTAGCAAAGTCTAAATTCATCAGATTCAAAGCTGCTGCTGAATCTACAAAAGCCTTAGCGGAAAATGTAGACAAGGAGCAGATCAGAGTAATTGCCAAAAGGAACTTAGGTTGTACACTGCCCACAGCAAATGTGTGTGCAAAACGTTTCTCTCATTTAGGGCAGACAGAAATAGTATGAGAGGCGTCTCCACAGAAAAAACACAGCTTATTATGCCTTCTAAACTCCTGATGCTGCGCCCTAGACAAAACCCTATCACATTGCATGGGTTCAGATGTTCATTCAAAAGGTGGCAATGCCTCTCGTGTAGTTTTACGTTCACGTAAACGCCGATCAACTTGAATGGCTAATGACATAGAATCATCAAGACCAGAGGGAGCAGGAAATCCCACCATAACATCTTTTATGGTTTCTGCCAAACCCTTCCGAAAGAGAGCTGCTAGGGAATTATCATTCCATGTAGTAAGGACCGCCCACTTTCAGAATTTTTGGCAGTATAACTCTGCAGAATCCTGACCCTGGTTCAATGCCAATAAGGTTTTCTCAGCTTGATCAATAGCATTAGGTTCATCATACAACAACCCCAAGGCTTGAAAAAATGCGTCCACATTAGTCAGAATAGGTCCAGGTGTCAGAGAAAAAGCCCAATCCTGGGGATCGCCACGCAGCAAGGAGATGACAATTTTAACCTGCTGCACAGAGCTCCCCGATGAGTTAGGCTTCAAGGAAAGAAATAGTTTACATTTATTCTTAAAATTCAAAAATTTAGACCGATCCCCAGAAAACACATCAGGAGAAGGGATTTTTTGTTCAACAGAAGATGATTGAGCGAGATAGGCGTAAATTCCCCGCACTTCAGCAGCGAGCTGCTCAACACGATTAGACAATTGCTTTATCTCCATTAAGAAAAAAATCCTCCTATGGCCCCAGAGAAAAAGAGGAAAAAATACATGTAAAAAAAAAATTCTGACACTTTATTTTTTTTTTACAATTCTTTCCTTCCTTTGAGTACCCTAGAGTCTGCGGTTTAGGCTGGTGATTCTGTTATGAATGGGTCACCGAGGAGGAAAGCAAGACCAAGCTAAGCCACAGAAAACCAGAGAGGTTGGTAACTAAGCGGATTGCAGATCCCTGATCCTATCCACACAACTAGCAGTAGCCGTGGAGCGTACCTACGATGATCCTAGACGCCTCGACACAGCCGGAGAGCTAACTAAGCCTAAAGCAAGAAAGGGGAAAGCTAAACTGCCCCAGAGCAGACCCCAAAGGAATAGATAGCCCCCAAACATATGTCACATCGCCGTCAGACACAGGGACTGCTGTTCCTGCCTCAGTCACTGGGAGGCACCGGACTGTCACATCTCCGTCAGATACAGGGACTGCTGTTCCGGTCTCAACCATTGGGAGGTGCCGGGTGGTCACGTCACCGTCAGATTCGGGGACGGCTGTTCCTGCCTCGGCCACTAGGAGACGCCTTGGTTTTCATGTGGGTGGTGGTGTCAGAGAAGGGGCTCCTGCGCAGGCATCTGGTGGGCGCAGGCTCCGCTCCTCTGTCAGTCATGAAAGGGTTGAGGCATCACCATCTGGCCTGGTCCTGGGGGCGGTCCAAATGACATGATCAGACTGTGAACCTGTGAGGGATAGCCTGATCCTTCAAATACCTTGGGGTCTGTCTTGCAGGCCGCCAGATATAGTCTTGGTTTCCCCAGTGTGCTAGTTGTTATTTGCTATCTTTGATTCTGACCTTTGCCTGGATTTCTGACTCTGCTACTGCCTAACGATTCTGTACCTCTGCTGTCCTCCTGGTTTATGACTCTGACCTTGGTCTGAATTTGACTCTGGTATTGTCTGCCATTTTGTACCTTTGCTGCCTGCCTGGATAAGACTCGGATTCCTGACTACGCTTTTGGTCCCATTTTTAACCCCTCTCTGGCGAACGTCCTGCTCTGGCCCGCTGCTCATATTCAGATAGCACCTCCTTGGCTCTGCTGTAAATCCAGATTCCTGTATAGGGGTAAAAGGTATCAGGGTTGCTCGGGGTGCTGTCTTACTGCAGCCCAGACTTGCAGGCGGAGGTCACATTATATTTGGCCCCAAAAAAAAAAATTGTTTTTATATATATCGCATATATATAAAAGTATTATCCATGAACTTTTTTTTCCCCCCTCTCCTGCCTGAGTTGATTAATTGGCTAAAGCACCTGTTAACTGCTTCAGTGCACAGCCTGGAGCAGCATTGTCATCCTCCTACACAAGCATGCTGCAGTCTGGAGACTTCAGGGAAGACGTCGGACGTCAGAGATCCACAGTCCTGGCACATCGGCCCCTGGGCAGCTCTGGTCAAACCTGCCTGGGGCTCAGGTATTGCCCGCAAATGCTGCTAAAGTTTTGTTACCTGTCTCTCTCTCTTTTTGTAAGAAATCTCTGTGCTTGAAAGCTTATGTGGATAGTGGCTCTGAGGGAAATTTCATGGATTCTTTGGTTGCCAGGAATCTGGGTGTACCGTTACTGAGGCTGAATGCCCCTATTAAAACCACTGCTATCAATGGCACATCTATTATTCAGGGTGGAGTGGAATTCGTTACTCCAGGAATTGCTATGTCAGTGGGGGCATTACATACTGAACATATCTCATTTTTTGTGGTTCATGATTTATCAGTTGCAGTTGTTTTAGGTATGCCGTGGTTACACAAGCACAATCCTGTCATTGACTGGCACCTTGCTGATATTGTGCGCTGGAGTCCACACTGTCAGGATAACTACATATTGCTAGCAGTGAACCAGGTTAATGCTACAACCCCCGTCATACCTTATGCCTTCAGGGACTATGATGATGTCTTTTCTAAAGTGGAATCTGAGAAATTACCCCCTCATAGAGAATATGATTGCCCTATAGACTCGATTCCGAATGCCCGTCTCCCAAAGGGGAGAATATTTAATCTCTCCGGTCAAGAGCGTCAGGCCATGAATGACTACATAGCAGAAAGTTTACAAAAAGGTTTTATTAGACCATCCACTTCACCAGTTGGGGCCGGGTTCTTTTTCGTGGAAAAGAAAGATGGGGTCTCAGACCTTGCATTGATTACCGGGAATTAAACGCAATCACTGTAAAGAACAAGTATCCGCTTCCATGCAGGAGAACTGATCTTTTTAATCAGCTTATGGGAGCCCGTTGGTTTATTAAACTTGACCTCCGGGGGTCATCTAATCTAGTCCGCATAAGAGAGGGAGATGAGTGGAAAACCGCGTTTAACACCCCCCTTGGCCACTTTGAGTACCTCGTAATGCCGTTCGGACTCAGCAACGCACCTGCCGTGTTTCAACATTTTGTAAATGATATTTTCAGAGACATTTGTGGGGTGTATGTAGTCGTATATTTGGATGCCATCTTGATTTTCTCTGCTGACCCTGTGACACACGCCGAGCACGTCTGTTCTGTGCTCCAAAGACTATGTGAACGTTCTTTATTTGCTAAACTAGAAAAATGTGTTTTTTTTGCTGAGGAGGTACAGTTTCTGGGGTAGATGGTCTCAGGCAAAGCTTTCCGCATGGATCCTGCCAAGATCCAACCCATTAAAGCATGGGTACAACCCAAATCGCTAAAAGCACTGCAGCGATTCTTAGGGTTTACTCTTGGTTTCCTCAGTGTGCTAGTTGTTATTTGCTATCTTTGATTCTGACCTTTGCCTGGATTTCTGACTCTGCTACTGCCTAACAATTCTGTACCTCTGCCGTCCTCCTGGTTTATGACTCTGACCTTTGCCTGAATTTGACTCTGCTATTGTCTGCCGTTTTTGTACCTTTGCTGCCCGCCTGGTTAAGACTCGGATTCCTAACTACACTTTTGGTCCCTTTTTTAACCCCTCTCTGGCGACCGTCCTGCTCTGGCCCGCTGCTCATATTCAGACAGCGCCTCCTTGGCTCTGCTGTAAATCCAGATGCCTGTATAGGGGTAAAAGGTATCAATATATTGTTGGTGAGACAAGATGAAACCACAAATGCAGATAGGAAAATAGACCAAGCAAATGATGGGGCCCACACTAACTAGACAGGACAGGAAAGGAAAGACACTGTCTGCAATCACGCAAAAAAACCTGCAAAAAATGTCCAACACGTCTGATAGAAAAATACTGAAGTCGCACAACTTTGCCCACTATATCAGCACTCTGGTATATTCTGAAAGCAGAGCAAAAAGAGTCCAATCTAATAAGGGACAAAAATAAACTGGCACAAGCTGTAACATATGGATAGAGATTCAGCACAGCCCCAGCCGGAGCTGGCTAACCACACAAAACTGAAATAGACAAAACCAGATCAAATGTGAACAATAGCAAAAGAACACTTAGCTGAGCATGCAGGGACTGAGCTGGAAACTAAGACCTCATGAGGCAGGAAAAAATCACCAGCAATGATAGAGGGAGTCGGCTGTCTTATATCCAGTCAGAAACCCCAGATCTCCAATCGTCCTCATTATCAGGTGGCAAGCCTCTGTTAATCAGATCAGCTCCATTACCTCCAGTAACCACCAGAGGGAGCCCAGAACGAGAACTCGCGACCCCTCTGTCAATATAACCAGCTCCACTACCTTCACTAGTAACCAGAGGTAAGCCAGAAAGCGAATTCACAACAGTGTCCCATGTACAGTAACATCCTGATGATATTGTGAGAACTGGAATATCCATCTGCACATGTGCCACCACCCAGGAATGATGGCACCTGTGCAAGATGTCAGTCCCTGTGACCTGTTTCCCTGCCTGAGATCATTTGAAGGCACCATCATACACAGATGCGGCACAAGCGCAGATGGATAGCCTAGGTCTTGAAACATCATCAGGTTGCTACTGCGCATGTGCCAACCCGGACTGATGGTGTTGAATGTGAAATGGCCTGGAGGAGCAGGTCACTGACAGGAGGCCTGCTCTAGTAGGACAAAGAGGCTGGGGTCTGTAAGTTTAGATCAAGCCCTTGCACTATTATAGGTTGGGTCAGATAGTTGGTGTTTATAAGGTATTTTACAGGGTAGGCCATTTATTTGGATACACCTAAATAAAATGGGAGTGTTTGGTGACCCAGATCGGTGCACTGAATTTGCAGAATGGGCAAAACAAAAATTGGAACAGGGCCCTCAGTTTACAGAGAACATTATGTTCAGTGATGAGGCAAACTTTTTTGGGTGAGCCATTTATATGGATACACCTAAATAAAATGGGAATTTTGGCAGTTTTCTTGCGTAGGGTGCCTTGCATTGAAATCTGCTGCAATGACCCAGGTACTGCTTTCACAGACATCAACACAATTTCTATCCGCTCCTCACATGTTAACCTCTGCGACATGTCAATGGCTGTAAACAAAGAGACACTTGTAAGTAACTCAAGAAAGAATAAAGTTACGTTAAAATCAAGCACACCATTGTTGTGAAATTCTAAATAAGTTTGATGTGTCACGTGACCCTCTTCCCATTGAAAAAAATAAAGTTGGATACAAAATGACTGACTTCAAAATGGCTGCCATGGTCACCACACATATTGAAAAGTTTCCCCCCTCCCATATACTAATATGCCACAAACAGGAAGTTGATATCACCAACCGTTCCCATTTTATTTGGGTATATCCATATAAATGGCCCACTCTGTATTAGTAGGAATGAAGAATAATTAGTTTCCAAGACTGCTCCAACAGAATCTTCTGCTGTCTCCCTTGTGCCAGGGCTCGGCTTGTGGTGGAATAGTTCGACAAATTACTGTGGGGTTGGGGTGTGTGTATTGATGAACCAGCTGTAGTGTTCTGTGTGGGAACCAATGACAAAATAAATGGTTGGTGGAGGTTCCATAACAATAATTTTTAATAATTACAGTACAATCTGAAAGGCAGGACCTCCAAGGTACTATTCTCTGGAATATTGCTTATGTCAATATTATCACAGGAAAGGCTGTTTGAACTCAGGGAGTTAAATGCATGGCTACAGCCTTGATGCAGAACAGAAGGATTTTGTTTCTTAGAGCACATGTCTGACTTTTCATTGGGGTATAAATTACCTACTGTTGATAAATTGCACCTGAATTTAAAGGGGGTCTGCTGTGCTGAGGGAGAAAATGATAATAGGTGCCAGAACATTTAAATTAGGGGTGAAGGTGGAGGACAAGGCAGAAAATATAGGAGTTGGTAGGTTAAGGAAAAATCAGATTATATTGGAGGATGGAGAAATGGACTCTCGGTGAGGGATTAGGTCAGTAGATAAGGAGATAGTTGTGTTACAAACAGTAAAGGCAAAAGTGTCTACAAAAATTTTAGCAATTAGTATTTCTGAAAGTAAATGTAAGAAAATGGAAGAATACCCAAATGTATATTCACAAATCCCAGTGGCCCTGGTATCTGAGGAACACATTGGTATGGTTGGTGTTGATGATGCACGATTGGACTTTTCACATAATTGGGCTGTAAATCTTCTCGGTTTTTTGCTGTTTCGAAAATATAGGGAGAATAGGGAAGGAGGAAAAGTATGTCTGTATGTTAGGAGTGCTATGAAAGGGAGTTTGACAGATGCACTAACGGGAGAAGATTGGAAGTTAGTCTTGTGGGTGGAATTATGTAGTAGTGACCTCCCAATATCTTTGAGGAGTAGGAATACCGTCTATAAACTGAGATGGCACATCCTGTACAAGCTGGTACAGAAGGGATTATGGGAGATTTTAATTACCGAGGTATTAACTGGGGTCATGGTTCTGCCTCAGCTGTGCAGGGGAGAAAAATCCTCAGCTTGTTATACGATAATTTTATGGGCCAGTTTCTGGCACACCCAATACGAGGTGATTATCTGTTGGATCTGGTCATTTCTAACTATGCAGATCTTGTTGGGAATGTCACTGTTCACGAAAAACATTGGTGCCAGTGACCAAAATTAAATTTATTTTTGCTTACACCACAAAAAAGCAGAAGAATGTATGTGGCGCTCCTCTCAGGGTGCACGAATAGGATTCCACTCCAATACAGCAAAAAATGAAAATTCGCAAATCCAAAGAATTGATGCAAAAAATGACGATGTTATTAAATAAACTGTTCCATTTGATGTTTCAGCCTAAATAGGCCTTCTTCAGAACTGTAAATATTAACAAAACAGATACACATATCATATAAGTGAAACATTTCAGTTATATACATGTACAAAAAAATCTTTATATAAAAGAAATATTCTTTGCTAGAAGTACATATCGCCACAGTGAGAAAAAATAATAGAAAAAAAGCAAGAGATAAAAAGAACAGAAAGAAGAAAGTCTATGCCAAAATCTACAAAAGAGAATGGTTCTCAGAAATTAGAACATAATTTCCAGGTCAATTAAACAAGGCAGAATCTTTTTAAAGGAAGACAAACCCCAAGAATTTCTTTAAATATATAAATACAAAAGGCAGATCAGTACAGATGGGTATAATGATATTTGGGAGTTGGTCACTGAGGATCAAGAGAAAGCAAGATTACTGGGTTCGTTAACTCTGTATATACTAAAAAGTGAGTGGCGGGTGTGTTGTGGATGGATTTACTTTTGATTTGGGTAGATTTACCCCTGTGCATACTGTGACCTGTCCTAATTAGACAGTCTTATTGAGCGCTCAAAGAAGGAAAGACGCCAGACTTGGTTGGCAGCAATACCTCCCAGCAAAACTCTGGAAACTTTATTCATATATGGTCTTTTATCAGTTCGTATAAAGGAGTGGTTACTCATTAACATAAAGGCTTTACTTCTTAGCTAATTGGTCAGTTTAAATGCATGAACATATATGGGTGTCCGACCTGGGGTTATTTAGACACCACGTGATTTACTGTCCGGAGTCTTGCACTTGTCAGCAAGTCTCCAATATCGGCCAGACCACCTGGCCTAAGTTCCTCATTCCCTATGTCTGCTAGATATTTCTCAAATCACAAGACAATGAGATGACTGGGTAGCAGGTTATTTCCACCAACTAGTTATAAGGTTCAAACTGTGAATATGTATCTGTGTGCAGTATATCTGAGTATATAGCCTATAGCAGGCAAGTGAGATCTATATGAAATACATATATATTTCCATAACAATCCCCCCTTAGATATCACTTGCTCTAAAAACCCTGCTCCTGGCCCAAAGCGCTGCAACTCTTTTATACTGCCAGTGGACTGACATATGCCTAGTGCATACATAATCCCCTGTACAGACTTTTCGCAAATGGGCAGTCAGGAGATCTGTCCCTAAAGGGGGTGTGGTGCAATGTAATCAAAGTCTCTTAGTTAGCAGTCTATGCAGTCAGTGCATGTGTATTCTCCGTCAGGTAGGTTATTTATTCAGTCAGGGAGGTCATCCACAGCATCATTCCAGCTCAGGTGTATCTTCTGGTATGAAGGCCTTTTCCTGCAATGCGATGCGTGGATCCAGGCGGGGTTTTCTCTCCAGGTCGGCAGCATCAGCACTTGGTGAAGGGCCATCGGAGCTGGGATCGAGTGCTTCTCTTTACAGACTTTCTCCACCCACACTCAGTCTCCTGACTTCAGGACGTGTATACCAGGCACCGAATCTGGACCTCGCAATGAAGGAGAGAAACTCGAGAATGGACATTAGCAAAATTCTTGATAAATTCAACTACACATGCAGACAAAGTATCATATTGCATAGTCAACTGCTAAGTAAAGAATACCCCTAAACTGGGTTTTTTACCCAAATAAAGTCTCATATTGGTGACAGCTTTTTCTGAGCCTATGGGAGTGTCTAATGCCAGGGTTTGTCTGTCTCTTGGGCAGATTTTTTTAGCATGCTGCTCTTAAGTGTCCCACCTAGTCTATGGTGTGGGATGGTGAGTAGTGTGTAGGTCTACGTCTGACCCTACTGCTGACCAGATCCCTTGTGTAAGGTTTGCTGTGTATGGGGGTCCCTGATCACTTGCTATTGCTTCTGGAAACCGCATATCTGCACACTATTTTTGAGAGTAGCTTCTTTGCAGTAGTCTTTGCCAACTGGTTCCTTACTGGGAAGTCTTCAGGCCAGATGATGTGGGGGAACTTTTCCCGCTTGTCCGATGTTAAATTTGTCGGTGGCCGAACAGCTGCTGGGAATCTTCGCTGTTTAGGTGTGAGTTGAGTCCAATCAGGTCATTCATCTGTGTCTTCGATTCTGTGTGGGGGCCATGTGCCCATTGAACCACCGTAGGGTACACACTTTGAGATAGACTGGGTCTGTCTTGAAGAAAAAAGAGGGGGAGAAGCCAGCGCTGCTTGTGGTCAGAACGTAATACAAGAAGTGTGAAAACACACATAGGTTTCAATCTGTATTCAAAAATGAGACATTTAGCAAAAAATTGATCAATTGTTTGAGCTACCCCGCCACATCAAGGCAGTCTCGTATGGGGAGTCCTACTCTACGTTTTTTATATTCGCTGTGCCATTACGGCCTCCTAAATGTATAAAAGCAAGACCTCATTACATGCACACTGTACCTCAAGCATTTCAGAATCGCTCCTATGGCACCAGAGAGCACAAGCGCAGATAAAGATTAGCCAGGTCCATGCAGACATTTCAGGTCCAACCTCCACACTGCCTGTCCAGCACCACATGATAAAGGACGATCCAGGCCCAGATACAGGTGCGTAATCAAATAAAGCCTAGGGCAGGGCAGGGCTGCCGTTTAATGTGAACAGCAGCCTAGATCAATCACTGAGAAAACAGAAAGAATGGCGTACATGACCCAGCGCGCACGGCTACAGTGGTGGTCAGCCACAAAACCAATATCAAGAAAAAAGAGGGGGAGAAGCCAGCGCTGCTTGTGGTCAGAACGTAATACAAGAAGTGTGAAAACACACATAGGTTTCAATCTGTATTCAAAAATGAGACATTTAGCAAAAAATTGATCAATTGTTTGAGCTACCCCGCCACGTCAAGGCAGTCTCGTATGGGGAGTCCTACTCTACGTTTTTTATATTCGCTGTGCCATTACGGCCTCCTAAATGTATAAAAGCAAGACCTCATTACATGCACACTGTACCTCAAGCATTTCAGAATCGCTCCTATGGCACCAGAGAGGACAAGCGCAGATAAAGATTAGCCAGGTCCATGCAGACATTTCAGGTCCAACCTCCACACTGCCTGTCCAGCACCACATGATAAAGGACGATCCAGGCCCAGATACAGGTGCGTAATCAAATAAAGCCTAGGGCAGGGCAGGGCTGCCGTTTAATGTGAACAGCAGCCTAGATCAATCACTGAGAAAACAGAAAGAATGGCGTACATGACCCAGCGCGCACGGCTACAGTGGTGGTCAGCCACAAAACCAATATCAAGAAAAAAGAGGGGGAGAAGCCAGCGCTGCTTGTGGTCAGAACGTAATACAAGAAGTGTGAAAACACACATAGGTTTCAATCTGTATTCAAAAATGAGACATTTAGCAAAAAATTGATCAATTGTTTGAGCTACCCCGCCACGTCAAGGCAGTCTCGTATGGGGAGTCCTACTCTACGTTTTTTATATTCGCTGTGCCATTACGGCCTCCTAAATGTATAAAAGCAAGACCTCATTACATGCACACTGTACCTCAAGCATTTCAGAATCGCTCCTATGGCACCAGAGAGGACAAGCGCAGATAAAGATTAGCCAGGTCCATGCAGACATTTCAGGTCCAACCTCCACACTGCCTGTCCAGCACCACATGATAAAGGACGATCCAGGCCCAGATACAGGTGCGTAATCAAATAAAGCCTAGGGCAGGGCAGGGCTGCCGTTTAATGTGAACAGCAGCCTAGATCAATCACTGAGAAAACAGAAAGAATGGCGTACATGACCCAGCGCGCACGGCTACAGTGGTGGTCAGCCACAAAACCAATATCAAGAAAAAAGAGGGGGAGAAGCCAGCGCTGCTTGTGGTCAGAACGTAATACAAGAAGTGTGAAAACACACATAGGTTTCAATCTGTATTCAAAAATGAGACATTTAGCAAAAAATTGATCAATTGTTTGAGCTACCCCGCCACGTCAAGGCAGTCTCGTATGGGGAGTCCTACTCTACGTTTTTTATATTCGCTGTGCCATTACGGCCTCCTAAATGTATAAAAGCAAGACCTCATTACATGCACACTGTACCTCAAGCATTTCAGAATCGCTCCTATGGCACCAGAGAGGACAAGCGCAGATAAAGATTAGCCAGGTCCATGCAGACATTTCAGGTCCAACCTCCACACTGCCTGTCCAGCACCACATGATAAAGGACGATCCAGGCCCAGATACAGGTGCGTAATCAAATAAAGCCTAGGGCAGGGCAGGGCTGCCGTTTAATGTGAACAGCAGCCTAGATCAATCACTGAGAAAACAGAAAGAATGGCGTACATGACCCAGCGCGCACGGCTACAGTGGTGGTCAGCCACAAAACCAATATCAAGAAAAAAGAGGGGGAGAAGCCAGCGCTGCTTGTGGTCAGAACGTAATACAAGAAGTGTGAAAACACACATAGGTTTCAATCTGTATTCAAAAATGAGACATTTAGCAAAAAATTGATCAATTGTTTGAGCTACCCCGCCACGTCAAGGCAGTCTCGTATGGGGAGTCCTACTCTACGTTTTTTATATTCGCTGTGCCATTACGGCCTCCTAAATGTATAAAAGCAAGACCTCATTACATGCACACTGTACCTCAAGCATTTCAGAATCGCTCCTATGGCACCAGAGAGGACAAGCGCAGATAAAGATTAGCCAGGTCCATGCAGACATTTCAGGTCCAACCTCCACACTGCCTGTCCAGCACCACATGATAAAGGACGATCCAGGCCCAGATACAGGTGCGTAATCAAATAAAGCCTAGGGCAGGGCAGGGCTGCCGTTTAATGTGAACAGCAGCCTAGATCAATCACTGAGAAAACAGAAAGAATGGCGTACATGACCCAGCGCGCACGGCTACAGTGGTGGTCAGCCACAAAACCAATATCAAGAAAAAAGAGGGGGAGAAGCCAGCGCTGCTTGTGGTCAGAACGTAATACAAGAAGTGTGAAAACACACATAGGTTTCAATCTGTATTCAAAAATGAGACATTTAGCAAAAAATTGATCAATTGTTTGAGCTACCCCGCCACGTCAAGGCAGTCTCGTATGGGGAGTCCTACTCTACGTTTTTTATATTCGCTGTGCCATTACGGCCTCCTAAATGTATAAAAGCAAGACCTCATTACATGCACACTGTACCTCAAGCATTTCAGAATCGCTCCTATGGCACCAGAGAGGACAAGCGCAGATAAAGATTAGCCAGGTCCATGCAGACATTTCAGGTCCAACCTCCACACTGCCTGTCCAGCACCACATGATAAAGGACGATCCAGGCCCAGATACAGGTGCGTAATCAAATAAAGTCTAGGGCAGGGCAGGGCTGCCGTTTAATGTGAACAGCAGCCTAGATCAATCACTGAGAAAACAGAAAGAATGGCGTACATGACCCAGCGCGCACGGCTACAGTGGTGGTCAGCCACAAAACCAATATCAAGAAAAAAGAGGGGGAGAAGCCAGCGCTGCTTGTGGTCAGAACGTAATACAAGAAGTGTGAAAACACACATAGGTTTCAATCTGTATTCAAAAATGAGACATTTAGCAAAAAATTGATCAATTGTTTGAGCTACCCCGCCACGTCAAGGCAGTCTCGTATGGGGAGTCCTACTCTACGTTTTTTATATTCGCTGTGCCATTACGGCCTCCTAAATGTATAAAAGCAAGACCTCATTACATGCACACTGTACCTCAAGCATTTCAGAATCGCTCCTATGGCACCAGAGAGGACAAGCGCAGATAAAGATTAGCCAGGTCCATGCAGACATTTCAGGTCCAACCTCCACACTGCCTGTCCAGCACCACATGATAAAGGACGATCCAGGCCCAGATACAGGTGCGTAATCAAATAAAGCCTAGGGCAGGGCAGGGCTGCCGTTTAATGTGAACAGCAGCCTAGATCAATCACTGAGAAAACAGAAAGAATGGCGTACATGACCCAGCGCGCACGGCTACAGTGGTGGTCAGCCACAAAACCAATATCAAGAAAAAAGAGGGGGAGAAGCCAGCGCTGCTTGTGGTCAGAACGTAATACAAGAAGTGTGAAAACACACATAGGTTTCAATCTGTATTCAAAAATGAGACATTTAGCAAAAAATTGATCAATTGTTTGAGCTACCCCGCCACGTCAAGGCAGTCTCGTATGGGGAGTCCTACTCTACGTTTTTTATATTCGCTGTGCCATTACGGCCTCCTAAATGTATAAAAGCAAGACCTCATTACATGCACACTGTACCTCAAGCATTTCAGAATCGCTCCTATGGCACCAGAGAGGACAAGCGCAGATAAAGATTAGCCAGGTCCATGCAGACATTTCAGGTCCAACCTCCACACTGCCTGTCCAGCACCACATGATAAAGGACGATCCAGGCCCAGATACAGGTGCATAATCAAATAAAGCCTAGGGCAGGGCAGGGCTGCCGTTTAATGTGAACAGCAGCCTAGATCAATCACTGAGAAAACAGAAAGAATGGCGTACATGACCCAGCGCGCACGGCTACAGTGGTGGTCAGCCACAAAACCAATATCAAGAAAAAAGAGGGGGAGAAGCCAGCGCTGCTTGTGGTCAGAACGTGATACATGGGTCTGTCTTGAAGTAGACAGTTTGAGGTAGACGGTTTGAGGTAGACTAGGTCTGTCTTGAGGTAGACGTTTTGATGTAGACGGTTTCTTGGAGCCCAGTGCTTTTGGTCTTCAGCATCCAGCTCTCCTTCTCCTCCTTCCGAGTCTGATCCTGTTACTTCTTGTACAGGTTTCAGGAAGTCATCTTGTCAGGTTTAGCGACTGGGTTGTGGTAATTGACATTCTCTGAGCTGATGGTGGGATTGTAGCTGAGGTTTCGTCTCTGTCCGCGCCTCCCTCTGTATGAAGACTCGGGTTAGACTGTGTCAGAGGAGGACTTGGGACTCTTTGCATTGGTACAGGTCCAGCCGGTATTCTCCGGGGATGAGGGGGAAGGTCAAACTGTTGTAGCCTTGGGATGCCTTCGGACTCATGCAGCTCGTCTCGGGGGGATGGGGTAAGTGTTGCCGTGGACTGCTGACTGTAGGACTGTGCTGGAGAAGAAGCTTCCCCATGAGAGGGTGGTGGAGGACAATCTTCTGGAATGTTCTCCATCAAATACGTCCTTTCTGGAAAGGTAGGCACCATTCTTCTGCCTCAGAATTCATATCCACGTCAGAGTCTTCATCCTGGAAGTGATTCAGCTTGTTGGCTGGTGGAGGAGGAGGCAGCACTTCTGTCCAATTCAGAGATGGCATCTTCAACGGTTTTCCCATTGACTTCTGTTTGCCAGGTTTTCTCGTCTTCAGTCGTCATGTAGTAGCCGTCCGGCTCTACGACCTCTCCCATTTTCCATATTGTCTTCCTCTGGCTGCTTCTTTGGCTGCCACGTCTGCTGTTGATGCCCCGTGTCTCTACTGTGTTCAGTTTTCCGTGTGCCTTGGCCTTCAGCACTGCCACCACTTTTACTAGTTGAAGAGCATCCAGCAGGTCTCTGATGGCTCCATGGTGCTTCACGGTCGATCCGCTTGCTGTGATGAAGTTTCTTGCAGCCCAGATGGGTCCCAAGTCAGGTGCCATGTCATGCGAGTACCTGGAAGTTTTCGTTCTTCGCAATCTGGCAGGACTTTCGTCAGCTCTATCAGCTCCGTTTCTTGGGCTCTTGGGCTGACAACCTTCTGGACCATAGAATGTCTTGATTGCTGGTCGCTGCACATCCTGTGTGGAACTTTCCTTCATCATTTGCAAGGCTGGAGCCATGTACAGTATCTTGCAGATTTTTCATCTGAGGGTCCGTATCCGCATCCCCCCTTGGGAGTGGGAGTAGAGACAGGTAACGGCTGAGAGCACTGAAGAGTGGTGGAGAGCAGCCTTGTCAGGAGGGCGTGTGCTGCGGGTATTGCTTTCATGCAGGAGGGCCCCCACTTGCAACTGGATCCAGGCCAGCTGAGAGGTAGTCTAGAGGCCTCTGGTTTCCCTCCGTTAGTCTGTTTTAAGCCTGGCCAGTAGCATGACCTTCTCCATCTTGTTCCTTCTTTTTCCGTTTTGGTCAGGACGGGATGGCTTCTCATAGTCAGGGAGGCCTAGAGTTGGCGCAGAGACTATGAAGTCTTTCAGTTTCCTGTACGAGATGAAGGTTGCAATGCGTTGATGCAATTGTACAGAGGCTGCATTAAGCCTGGAGCACCAGGGTTCCAAGTTCTGCAGTACGAGACTAGACTAAGGAAGGACTGCATCTTCGGAGTTTTTGAGGGAGCCATCTTCTCCGCGGCCCTCCGGTCATCTGTCAAGTGTTTTGTCTAGTGGGCGATACGGTGTCTTCAGGAACTTGCTTTTGACACCACTGGACTCTGTTTTTGCAGAACTTACGTTGCTGCTCCGTCAGGCAGTGTAGAGGAGGCATGGAAAACGCTGTGCGGGTAGCGGTGTCGACTTCTGCATGCTCCGCAATCCATCCAGTTGGTGGGGACGGAGGGCAATGCTCTGGCGAGCTGTGAAAGGCTGTTCCGGGCCCTCTTGGGCCTCACTGTCCATTTGTTCCGCACCCCTCTTGTGCGTTTTCAGGAACTGGTCGTCCAGGTGAGGGGGAACATTGAGGGAGGCTTCGGGCAGATCCATTGCCGTGAGCACCGTTGCTGTGGCTGGCACATTTGTCAGCAGAGTGTGCAGATCTGGCACAACTGGGGTTTCAAACACGGTTGCTTCGCTCACAGTCCTCAGGTTATGCACCATTCAATCTGGTCTGGTTCTCCTTTCACAGTCTTCCTCTTGATCGAGAGAAGCTGGGACCGCATGATGATTCCCGTGGGTGAGGCGGCTCAATCTGGCCTTGATCTTCACAGTGCCGTGAGCGACTCCCATCTTCTGGCACAGGGCTGGCAGGAAACCAAAACGTTTGCTGGGGTCCTTATTTTTTGTCAGAGGTGACGTACAGCTGAGCTTTCTTGCTCTCACAGGGGGTCTTTTTGCTGGGGCATCTTCTTTACCAGCCAGCAGCAGCTCCTTTCACCCAGCTTGATTTCTGATCAGCATCTTGTTAACCAATTTGAGGAGCTGAGTGGCTGTCTTCTGGTCCAGGGCCTGGATTAACTTCAGGGAGCACCTTCAGAATCTTGTCCAAGATGATCCTCTGGCGCTGGAGCCGGAAGCAGTGCAGCCATTCCACGAAGCGGGTGTGGTCCCTCTGGGTTGAGAGTTTTCCTGGCCCATGCCAAAGTTCTTAGGCCGTTTCTTGAACAGCAGTTCCACTTAGACCTCCAGCTGGTCAGAGTCAGTTTAGCTCTAGGTGATGAGCTGCGGATGCTGGGCCTTCGGAGCGTCCAGGGTTGTAGACTTGAGTGACACCCGCACTGGCGCAACTTGAAGTCTCCCTTGGGCCATAGGCTTCTGGGTGCTATGTCCAGCACCTCCTTGGGTAGGCTTGCACCGGTTGTTCGAGCGAGGCTCTTGTAGGGCCACCAGCATGATTGATTCTTCTTGGGTCTGAGGTGGGGAAGTGGTCAAGGTCACATCTTCATGGGACACTTTGGTCACCTTCAGTTCCTGCAGTAGGTCTGCGCTCATCAGGTGGGGTGGGCAGGTCTCCACCGTAAACTGGAACAGGATGGAGTGTCCTGGCAGTGTCCTCATGCTTAGGGGCTTGCAAGCTGGGGAACGTCTGTCTTGACCTTTAATCCCCATACAAGACACGGAGTGTTCTGATAGACTGGTGGGGTCGGGGATTTTCACTTCTGACTGCACCAGTGTCCACAAGGAAAGATATGACAGCCCCCAGTGATTTGAGGTATTGGGTTCGCTGATGGGGTTTCACATGTCAGGGGCGTGACGTCTGGCGGACCTGGTTTGCCTCTGTCCTATGGACAGGGTTCTTCATTGTCTTCTGTGTTTCTTTCTTGGCCTACTCCTCTGCGTGATGACCCGGGTTGCCGGGGTGCTGTGCACTGGTTCCGGAAATGGCCAAAGTTGCCACAGTTGAAACACCTGACAGGTCTTCTGTCTCTGCAGGGTGGTTGCTCCTCCATGTTAGTGGCCATCACGGGAGGGCCTGTCCTCCGTACTCCTGGGAGGGACTCAATTCTTCTGGCTACTGTAAGCAGGACACCTACTGCTATTGTCCTGTACTCAGGCCTGGCCACTATCAGTAGTTTCTTGATTGGTTCTCTTAGTCCATGCACAAAGGCCTGTGCCAACATCTGTCCGTGTATCTGATCATGAATAGTGAAGCCTAAAATTTGGAATACTTGCCTCACTCTGCCATGAAACCTGTCTAGAGACTCTGTCTCGGCTTGTCTCATGTTATGCAGGCTCAGTGCTTGTCTGGTGTTGGCTCACTCTCTAAGCTGTTCAATTAGCTTTGATCCTGGTTTCCAGGAATGCACATCTAATTCTGATGGAAGCTTGAGGTGTTCCTTCATGATTTTAGAATACTGAACACCTGACTAGGGGTGAAGGGCACATAGTGTGAGTTCTGGCTCTATCTGCCCCTGCCTACTATGCAGCATAATCTCCTCTTCATGTTCATCAGAGGAGGAACTGTGCCACTGTATGATTGTCTTTCTGTGTGTGTGTGTACCTCCCCCCCCCCTTGAGACTGGAGCTCCATGTGGCACATAGGATCTTCAGTCTCAGAGTTAGCAGGTGCAGTGTCTGATGGCCCACACCTCCCTTCTGCTATCTGTTGTATCGGGAGGGCACCTGTGTTGTCATGTGTGGGGAGTGATTCACTTTCTTCTCCCGGTGACATAACTGTCTCTTTAGAGAGAGTCCCCTGTGGAACTAGGGACACTTCATTGTCTGGATCTGGCACTGGGCCAGCGAGTGACGATGAACTGAGAGGTGGGTGAGAAAAAAGAAGAAGAAGAAGAAGAAAGGGTGGAGGAGATGGTGAAGACAAGGAGGAGGGAAGAGGAGACGGGTGCAGTGGATGAGAGGGATGAGAGGTGGGCGTTGGTGATGAAGATGGAAAGGGAGGAGAGGTAGGAGAGAGAAAAAGGAGGAGGAGGAGAAGGGATAGGAGGAGAGATAGGCGGAGGTGAAGAAGATAGAGGAGCGAGAGATGGTGAGGGAGGACGAGGTATAGGAGGAGAAATAGATGAGAGAGGGGAGGAGGTTGTGAAAATAGCGGAGATAGAGGGAGATGGGAGGAGGGAAGAGTGAGGAGAGAGGAGATGGGGGGCGGACTGCTTCCCCCCCCCTGCCATCACGGAAGGCATTCTTCGACCTGTGGTCTTCCTCAGACGGCACAGATTACTATGAAAACACTTTTTCCTACACGTAAAACAAAAAAAAAAAAAACAATCCTGTTTTGTTCACACTATCTGCTAGCACCTACTGCGCTGTTAAATGCTCTGTCACTTTAAGAAATGCAGACTGCAATTGAGCTCAACTAGCTACTTCCCTTTTTTCCTTTCAATACATTATGCCATGCTAGAGCATACGGAGCTGCCCGTAGAAACCGACATGCTTAACTTTCTGAATAACACCTACTGTGTCTGTTCCAAGAACTTAAAAAAAAAAGTGATTAAACCTTTTAACACCTTGCAACCCCTTTTAACCTGCTTAAAAGGGAACAAAAAGAAAACAAGAATATGGAAAATCAAAAATTGGCAAGATAACACAGGAATTACCAAAGCAGGTAAAAATTCAAAATTCTTTTTTTTTTTTTTAACAAAAAAACTGGAAGAAAGAAGTGAAAACTAAAACTTAAAAAAAAACTGATAAAATATGTCACTAAAACGTGGAAGAAAAACTCGGAAGAAAAATTAAAAGAGATAAAAAAAGGAAAAATTTTTCTTTTTTTTTTTTTGCTTAAAAAGATTTTTTAAAGGATGAAACCCCCCAAAAAATTGATAAAATCAAAAAGTATATAGTATATAAAACTTTAAACCAACAATAAAAGGGTTAATGTAGAATGTAGGCACCCAACTTCCTCTATTTTTTTTTTTTCCTTGCCTGAGTCTCTCAGTGACATAAAGGGGAAAAAAAACAAACATTGATATGCTCAAAAAGACCCAGCTTTCCCGAAAATTTTCAAACTGCAGTAACAAAAGCCTCTACCAAAAATGCAAAATAAAAGATAAAATAGGGAAAAACAGAGTCCAAAATATAACAATATGAAATATATATTTATCTCAGGGACCACACCCTGCAGGCAAAAGAGGAAGTTTACAATAAAAAAAAGGCAAAACTTTCTGCTTCAGATCTTTGCGGAACCTGCAATAAATTCACATATAGACGTCCGGGGAGAGAGATCGAAAGCCCTTCTGTGACATGTCAAACAGCTGCTGACAACCGGTAACTGCCAATCACCCATGGCGCTTTGGTTAGCACCGGGATGTATCACCCTCCGTCTGCTGGGAGACGGGAGCCGTGATATCCCATTAGATTATCACCCCTCCGTGTGCACCCGAGAACCGTGATAATCTCTCCAGTGATCAGTCTGTGATATCCCCCCAGTCTGCCGCATCCGCGTGTGTGCGGGGACTGTGGCAGCCGAGGGATTCACCTGTGATGCCTCCCTTAAGCTGACACCTCCGTGTGTGTGTGCGGGGACCGTGACAGCTTTTTCAGAGGAAACCACCTGTGATATCCCGAGTCTAAGTCAAAACCTCCGCATGGTGCGGGGACGTGATCTGACTTAGTCAGAGAGACTCAGTCTTGTTATCGGTGTCTCAGCAGCTACAAATCAAGTCACAGTCTCCACCAACTCTCTCACCCGAATCTCAGACACACAGGATCACAGTAGACACTTAGCTTATCCCAGGGTTTGGATTTTCTCGTGGACTTTTCAACACTACCTGGGTTTGGTGACCACACTGACCGGCTAGAGTTGCTGACCCGGACTGGGCACAGGGAACATTCAGGTAAGATAACTAGATTTTCTTACCTTACTTATGGAGTTGCGCAAATCTCCATTCCCATGAGCCAAGACCTTGGCCGGCACCTCTGTCCTCTCCGGTCAGCAGGATCCCCGTGCGTTTTCGTCCATGGCCCCACGTTGGGCGCCACTTGTTGTGGATGGATTTACTTTTGATTTGGGTAGATTTACCCCTGTGCATACTGTGACCTGTCCTAATTAGACAGTCTTATTGAGCGCTCAAAGAAGGAAAGATGCCAGACTTGGTTGGCAGCAATACCTCCCAGCAAAACTCTGGAAACTTTATTCATATATGGTCTTTTATCAGTTCGTATAAAGGAGTGGTTACTCATTAACATAAAGGCTTTACTTCTTAGCTAATTGGTTAGTTTAAATGCATGAACATATATGGGTGTCCGACCTGGGGTTATTTAGACACCACGTGATTTACTGTCCGGAGTCTTGCACTTGTCAGCAAGTCTCCAATATCGGCCGGACCACCTGGCCTAAGTTCCTCATTCCCTATGTCTGATAGATATTTCTCAAATCACAAGACAATGAGATGACTGGGTAGCAGGTTATTTCCACCAACTAGTTATAAGGTTCAAACTGTGAATATGTATCTGTGGGCAGTATATATGAGTATATAGCCTATAGCAGGCAAGTGAGATCTATATAAAATACATATATATTTCCATAACAGGTGTAATCGGTCATAGTGCTCCTAATAGGTCATCTAATAAACTCAGTTGTTCAAATATAAATATAGTCCAAGCTAAGATACATAAGTTGGATAAAGTACCAGTTACTAGAGTGTCTCTAAAAATTATGTATGGGGCACATCAATAATTGAACTGAATTTCTCAAGAAACATTGGTTGCAGCTGTAGCCTTACAGAGTGCTACTTTATTTGTTGGTTATATATGGAGATGGCTACTCTTAGTAAGCACCTATTCACACCTGATTTCTGTTTGGAAGTGACAGTTTATATATCAGATGGAATAAGATGTGAGTGTGGGGATGGGGAACAGAAAGTAGGGGAAGGGATAGGGAGTAGAAAGAGTGAAGGGAGATGCAATACTGTACCATAGGTGTTGGTAGTGAGGGAACATGGAAAATATATTTCTAGCACGTCTGTATGGAAAAGAAGGGACAATAAGCTGATGTTAGGACAGACTGTCAATAAAATATAAAATGAATCATAGAGCAAAATAGGATGCCTCTTGACACAGGAGAACAAGGTTAGGAACTACCAGAATTAGTCAAAAATATTATTGTTCTAGGGAAAACATATTATCCAAAAAATATAAAGCCTTAAAGGAAGCTTGCTGGATCTTACTCTCTTTTGAGGCCCTTGGGCTCCAGAGTTTGTAGCGTGTGAATCCAATAGGCTTCCCATTATTTTAGTTGTTTGATCCTGTCGTGTCCTCTTCTCAAGAGTTGTGCCTGTTCCAACACCTGGAATCTTAACTGGGGTATATTATGACCCTTAAGTTGAAAATGAAATGGAAGGAGTAATTGAATTTTCTTTCACCTAATGTTCGATTTACCTAAAGATATCATAACATGAACAGATTGTCTGGTTTCCCCTTTGTATACGAAGCGACAGGGGCATTTGATGGCATATATTACAAACGAGGATTCGCAGGTGGAGAAACTCCTAATCAGGATGCCTGAAATTGTCTGAAGGCGAAATATTAAATTTGCTTTTCATCCATATTCAAATATTGGGGTTTCTTTTCATCAGTGGAGGGGTCTCACTCCCAATTTTCACTAAGAACACTGCCATGACTAAATAATTGGATCTAAACAAAAGCAAATTTTTCCAACTTTCTAGGAGCAATGTTGTGATGAGCAATGCTTTCTTCAGTATGATGAAGACCATGTCACAAGACAAAAGTGATAACTAAGTGGTTTAGTTGACAAAACATTGAAATTTTAGTTCCTTGCCCAACAACCTCCCCAGATCTCAATTCCATTGAGAAGCTATGATTAATCAATATTAATTGATTAATCCTCAGAAAGCAGGTGAACAAAAAAAACCCATGAAAAATGTAATGAAGTCCAAGCACTAATTCGACAGGAATGGGTTGTCATCAGTCAGGATTTGGCCCCTAAGTTGATATCCAGCTGCCAGGGCGAATTGCTGGAGTTTTGAAAAATAAGGGTCAATACTATAAATATTTTGTCTTTATAAACTATGTGTATTTATCAATAAAATTTTTAAAACTTATGAAATGCTTATAATTGTTCTTCAGTAACCATAGAGAGATCTAACTAAAATATATAAATCTTTGAAACATGTAAATTTGTGTAAACCAAAATTTGTGTCAGTTTCAAAACTTTTCGCCATGACTGTATACAAGAAAATTAAGAAGAAGATTATGTATATGGGTCCATATTGGATAATTCCACAAGAACCTAAGAGCTTAATTGTTTATTTGCTTCCTTTTGTTACAGCTTGGAGGAAGACATGGTTGTCTTTTTCTGTTTCCCAAAATTATTTCTTTAAAGCTAATAACAATGCAGAAAAAGAAACATAACCGAAAGGCACAAAGCAAACTGTGGTAATCTTACCTCGAGGGTATAGCATACATAACACAATATGATTATGTTGTTTTCTATATTTTGCTTACTGAGGGGGACAGTATCTTAATATCCTATTATATTTGCATAAGAAGTATATCACTTTGAAAGCTTAGATTCCAAAAAGACATTTCGCCTGTCTTCCAAATCCAAGTGGTTACAGAGATAATGCCATTTAAACATTTGTAAGAATTTGCACAGGATCTAAAAGCATAGGGTGGTTATTTTAAGTGGCATTATCTCTTATGCCACATGGCATTTCAAAAATATTATTCTTTAGACTGGCGCAAGGCATGACTTGAAATATAAATTGCTTATGGAAATAGTGATATTTAAAAGAATATAGAAAAACTAATTCCTGCTTCTTTTTTTATCCTCAGTGCAGTCAACTAATTATTTTTTATTAAGTCTATACATTATGTGTTTCTTCCCACTTATTTCTTTTATGTGTGAATGTATCAGTATAATACAACAACTTTATAGTATTTCTATGTTAAATAACTGCTCTCCTGCAAAAAAAAAGATCTTTTGGCATGTCTGTTTTGAACAATCAGAAATGTGTACCGTATTTTTCGGACCATAAGACGCACTTTTTTCCCCAAAACTTTTTGGGGAAAGTGGGGGGTGCGTCTTATGGTCGCAATGCATGGTACCTGGTGCACTGGTGGCAGCAGGCGAGGCTCTGCGGTGCGGTGGTGGCAGCGGGCGGCGCTCTGCGGTGCGGTGGTGGCAGCGGGCTGTGCTCTGGTGCAGGGGCGGCGCCTCCGCCGGCGTTTCTTCGCAGCCCGGAGGCCCCCGCACACCCCTTGCTGGGCGCCACCATGTTGTGGTGGCCTCCGGGAGCATGGACGCCGGCAAGATGGCCGCCGGTCCGGGGACGGCGCATGCGCAGCTTCAGATCTTGTCCCGAGATCTCGGGGGACGAGATGTCGTTGCCGAGATTTGAATCTCATCCCCCGAGATCTCAGCACGAGATCTGGAGCTGCGCATGCGCCGTCCCCGGACCGGCAGCCATCTTGTCAGCATCCATGCTCCCGGAGGCCACCGCAACATGGCGGCGCCCAGCAAGGGGTGTGCGGGGGCCTCTGGGCTGCAAAGAAACGCCGGCAGAGCCGCCGCCCCTGCACCGGAGCACAGCCCGCTGCCACCACCGCACCGCAGAGCGCCGCCCGCTGCCACCACCGCAGAGCCCACCTGCCCCAGCACAGCTTCCCCTGCCACAGCTGCCCCTGCCACAGCCCAGCTGCCCCAGCACAGCTGCCCCAGCACATCTGCCCCTGCCCCAGCACAGCTGCCCCTGCCCCAGCCCACCTGCCCCAGCACAGCTGCCCCTGCCCCAGCACAGCTGCCCCTGCCACAGCTGCCCCTGCCCCAGCACAGCTGCCCCTGCCACAGCTGCCCCTGCCCCAGCACAGCTGCCCCTGCCCCAGCCCACCTGCCCCAGCACAGCTGCCCCTGCCCCAGCACAGCTGCCCCTGCCACAGCTGCCCCTGCCCCAGCACAGCTGCCCCAGCACAGCTGCCCCTGCCCCAGCACAGCTGCCCCTACCCCAGCACAGCTGCCCCAGCACAGCCCACCCGCCCCAGCCCCAGCGCAGCTGCCCCAGCACAGAGCCGCCACCACCGCACAAGCCTGGACCACTGAATGACCCCTGTGACTACTTCTCCACCTGTGCCAGATCCCTTCCCAGGTAAGCTGAATTCGGACTGTTTAGACGGACTCCCATTTGACACATTATTATTTTTTTCCCTATTTTCCTTCTGAAAATAGGGGTGCGTCTTATGGTCCGGTGCGTCTTATAGTCCGAAAAATACGGTAATTTCTCTGCTATTCTCTCCTGAAATGTATGAAGTTATTACTAGCTATAGGTGCTATTATTATTCTTTTCTCAGTCTGTCTAATCAGTTGTCAGGAGTGTGTCACGTCCTCCTGGGAGAACTGGGGTTAGGCGATCATTATGAATCGCAGGTCTTCCATTTAGCCTGTGTGTTTTGTTCCTCATATTAAATGGACTTCGCTGTCTTTGGCACTGAAGAGATAACGATTCTTTGTATGCTGGTTAGAGACATCTGGTTAGAGACACACAGCTCTACTTACAGCTGTTTCTGACCTTCTCATTTTTTCTATCTATAAACTCTGGCCAAACCTTCTCATCCCTGCCTATGAAAGTTTACTTCCTGGCTTGCTGGAATTGGTGTGCTGAAGTTGAAGTTCGTAGTTGCTGCTGGAGATTGTTGTTGTTTTTGGGTGTTTGCGTTCTCCATTATCCTATTCCCATTTGGTTTTTACATTCCTATCCTTCACTTTATTCATCTCAGCCCTTTGTGAGTGTTTTTGTATGTAATTTGCTTTTTGCTATCCCTGTTTTTTCTTACATGTTTATGCACTAACATATCATAGAATCATAGAATGGTAGAGGTGGAAGGGACCTCCTGGGTCATCTGGTCCAACCCCCTGCTCAAAGCAAGATTTAATAAATCATCCCAGACAGATGTCTGTCCACCCACTGTTTGAATAATAATAAAGTAACTTGGCACTCAACTGAATTGTCCTTTTTAAGTGAAGTTTTTATTTATGTGCGGTCCTACAAAAAGACGTTTTGGCCTGCACTTGGCCTTCGTCAGTCCGACTGCTGTCTATATAGTATGAACAAACGTATGTCCACGAGCAAAATAATTTTTTTTTTTTGTAAGTTCCTGCTTCCAAATATGGTGTAGGTATATAGCAGGCTTCCAGCTACCCTTAAGGTGTGCTGTGCTGGTAATTCAATTAGATGCAATATATTCCATAAGGAAAAGAGGAGAGGTTCCCGCTGGATTGCTGAAGCAATTTGCCTGTAGAAAATGTCTGTACTGAGACCGGTAGCAAAAGGCCTGTATGGGGCATATAATAGTAGCTTGCAGGTGTGCAGGTGAGACCGGCAGCCTAAGGCTAATATGGGGCTTATAGAAGTAGGTTGCAAGTGTGCAGGGCTGAACGCGGTATTCACCGCCGTTTGGAAGGATAGAATAGATAGAATACTGTACTGTTTTGAAGGTGTAGAATAGAGATGAGCGAACCTTTTCAGGTTCGGTTTGGTTTGGATCGGCGAACATCCCAATGTTCACCAAACAAGTTCACCAAATGGTTCATTGAACATATCCGAACCCCATTGATTCTGAGGGTAGGCAAAACCAAATGCATAGACAACATCTTCAGGAGAGCCAAAAAAGGTCAAATTAGAGGAAAACACCTGGAAAAATGGCATCAATTGGCCCAGAAGACAAATAGTATAATTGTGCTGCATGAATGCATGGGACATGGCTTGGACAAGCATTTCTAGCTTAGACGTTGATCAGTAGCAGGTAGTGGCAGGTGTAGGACTGGTGGTCTAAGAGCTCTGCCAAATTCAGACAACACCCATGAATGAAACTCAACTTGGAGTCCAAACATTTAAAAAAATTAGGGGTAGACGCCAGGAAAAGTGGCATCAATTGACTCATAGGAGAAATTTTATAATGGCACAGCAGCAGTCAAAATTTAGAGTTTTGAATTTAAGACAAGGTGGGTAATAGACTGCTGTATGCCTGTTGTGCTGGGAACCCTGATACCTCATGCAACAGCTTAAACTGTTTTTTTGCTCAGCCACACTCAGGTGGCACAAATATCAGCTTGGTAGACCACTAATGTTAGAAAACTTTAATGGGAACCTGTCACCTGTTTTGGCTGCTACAAGATGCGGTCACTACCTTACATGGCTTATGTACAGCATTCTATAATACTGTAGATAAGCCCCCGGTCTGACCTGAAAGATAAGAAAAATAAGTTTTATTATACTCACCGGGGGGACGAGGTCCGGCGCCTTCCATCTGTTTGCGATGCCGCCCTCCTGCTTGCTTCATCACGACATTATGCTCCAGTGCAGGCATACTTCTCTGCCCTGTTGGGGCCGGGAAAGGTCAGAAAGGCCCAGCGCCTGCTCATTGCAGGAATTTGCTCTTCCCTCAACAGGGCAGAAAAGTACGCCTGCGCAGGGGTGCGATGCCGGGGGGCGATGAAGCAAGCAGGAGGGTGGCGCTGCAAGAAGATGGGAGGTGCCGGACCCGGACCAGCGACACCCATTGGACCAGACCGCCCTCCCGGGTGAGTATAATAAAACTTATCTTTCTTCTCTTGCAGGTCAGATCAAGGGCTTATCTACAGCATTATAGAATGCTGTAGATAAGCCCTGAAAGGCAGTGGCCTCATCTTAAAGCGGCCAATACAGGTGACAGGTTTGCTTTAAGGATAGTAACACAGGTAGTTAACTGATCAATTCACCAACAGTAGAAATTTGACTATGGCACAGCAGTAGTCAGCCATGGGCCATGCATGAGGTATCAGGGTCTGGGCTAGCATTTAGAGATTTGAATTTAATTTTAAATTAAGACAAGATGGATGTTGGACCAGTGTAAGCCTGCACAGGTAGTTGACTGAAAGTAAGTGCAGGCCTGCAAGTCTAGGAGTCCTACTGCTACAGACAAAACACTTGAAGGAGACCCAACTTGGAGTCCAAACATTTCCAAAAATTATTGCCACACAACACTAAAGTGGCATCAATTTCCCCAGAGTAAAAGTAGAACAATGGGGCTTTGACACGTCTTCCACTACAGGCAACCCACCAGATAGAGACCCAACTTGGAGTCTCCACATTTAAAAAAATTTAGGGGGACAGACAGATACGTTTAACAATCAGGAAACCATCAGCAGCGCTGAAGACATGTTCTGAGAGAACGCTGGCTGCTGGGCATGGCAAAACCTCCAAGGCGTGACAGGCGAACTCAAGCCACTCTTCCATTTTTGAAGACCAAAATGCAAAAGGTCCAAACCCCGCCCTGATGGCATTGATATTGATCCCGAGATACAACAGCACTATCCTATCCAATCATTCACAACATGTCAGACTTGTACTCTGCTCTGTTGGTGCACAGGCTGGTCTAAAAAATGTGTGAAACAACTCAAAGAAATTGTTTCTGCCATTTACACTGCTGCTGCTAATGTTTTTTGTTGACAACTTGACATTTTCTGGGTTGGAAGTCTATAACAGCGATGCACACTGTGTTCCTCACTGCTGTCTTGGGGAAAACCACTCAAGCTTTCTTCCTTTGTCACCTCCTGCCAACCATGGATAACAGAGAGGGGATTATTATCATCTTCACATCTTGACTGTTGCAAACACATCACTTCGTCCTCCTCGTCCTCTTCCATTTGTTCTTTGGCTCCTGAACCTTTACTAACTGTTTGTCTGGTACCATCAGCCCCCTTGATTGCTTTAATCCACCCTCCCATTGCACCTGCCTGTGCGACGACAGTCTGGAATTTAGAGATATTGTTGTCCCTTCTGCATTCTCCTCTGCTTCCACCTCTTCCTCTGGGACCACTACCTCATCCTGCAGACAATTCAAATTTTGTTCCAGCATGTAGATGTGTGGCACCCCCGAGGGTCCAGTCGCCACAGAGGTACTGCACCTCAGCCAGAGGTGTAGTACTCCGCTCTCGGGTAAGGAGGTGACACTACCCAGTACCCACACACTAGCATCCAACACCAGATCCCTCTAGGCCAAGGGGGAACTAGCTAGAGAGTGTGGGTGGAGGAAGTAGAGAAAGGGAGGAGTCAGAGAGTTGTCATGGAAACAGGAGTTGGTTGGAGGGAGGTAGTCAGTTGGTGCTGGGGACTGATGGAGAGAGTAGCACGTCCCTAGACTAGCACAGCGTGAGAGAAAATAGGAGAGAAAGAAGGGGTCCTAGGGGCACGGGAAGTGAGGAATCCACCCGTGGTGCCCAAATCCATGACGACTGTAGTCGGGTGGACCAGGTCGCAGTAGGGAACCGGCCCCAGACTAGTGGAGAAACTAAGGACTCAGCTACCAAACCGGAGGCTGTAGCAACTGTATGTGCTACAGCCAACTCCATACTCATTCGCCGAAAAGGCAGCCAGATACGATCAAGAGGACTAAGAGAACATCGCCCAACAGGATTCTTTGGCTGCTGGCTTGGGACACTGTGTGTGAAGGCGCAGGGCAGAAGAGGTGGGAGCCAGCACAGAGAGACAGCCAGGAAAGGAACAAAAGAAGGGGGTTCTGGAACAGCGTACCCCAAATTACCTGAGAGCTGGCTGGACCACCAACCCAGAGGACACAGCACCCCGGCTGGGGATTGTAACTGGAAGAACTGAGTAAAAGTGTGAAGACTGCACTCTGCTGTGTCCTCATATTATTTAATGCGTCATCTGCCCTGCACTACAACCATTACCAACATCTTTAACACTATAATTGCCCTGGGGCATAGCTCTAACTGTGGAGACCTGTATCAACTCTGCTGCGGCACCAACAGCCCCAGCAGCCTCCTTAAGCAGCGTCGGCTATCTCCTTATTGCCGAATATCATGGGTGGCCTCACGACTTTATTTCAACTAACTTCCCCATCTTTATTTGATTGGACACCTAGTGCCACAGACCAGGTCACCGCTGCTGTGACAAAACCCCTGAAGAATAGACTAAGGCGCGGATCGAGTCCCCCGGCCCTAGCGGGCGTTTCAGATGCACAGAATAGAAATACTGATAATGGCATCGTCAGCGCTAACCATTTTAGTAAGTTGAAAAAGTGAAAAAGCAGCACAAACAATACAAGAAAAAAGGGGATGCACGCTCCCAGGTATATAAAAAACCTTTAAAGCACCCATCAAAAATTGAAAGCAGCACGCCTTTTGAAAAGTATGAAGAAAATTTATTCAGTCCATTGGGCTATGTGCCCATTCAGTGCAACGTTTCGGTCCAGAAAGGGTGCGGACCCTTCTCAAGCAGTGCAATGTGACAAATGAGTGCTTTTTTATAGCACACCAGTTATACAGGTATTTTACAACAATTATGCAATATAAAAAAAATGAAGATGAATCTCCAGCATAGTGATATACAATCAAGGAGTGCTCACTTAATATAAAGTGCCAAAGTGTATTACATAAAAACATAATATACACAAAGATATGAATATCATGCACAAGAGATAATTAATTATCAGCGGCAGCTGATGAATGCACATTTAATGAATATGACTCACCCTAATGCCATTAGAAACACCAAGCCCCGGCGTCCACAATAGCAGAGTGCGCAGGGCAGGAAATAAGCTGCGGTGTATATCACACTACCGCTCATGCGCAATAGCGCATTGTGGCAATCAGCTCCATCTTAGAAGATGGAAAAAATAGACAGACATGCGCAATCTCACTATTCATGCGCAGTAACACATTTCATCTATCAGCGCCATTTTAAAAAAGGGAAAACTATACCCTTTTGCAAAAATTGTGTAATTGCATTCATAAAGCGTTCAATCTCTTAAGAGAATTCTCATATAGGGAGTGAATATTAAGCCACATAAGAGTTTGCTTATAGCAAAGAACATGATTGGTATAAGGAAAAAGTCCTTAGGAAACAGGAACACCTCCCATTAGCTGGGATTGGTAACCCATGACCGATAAGGCCTCTTTCACACTTCAGTTATTTGCATCAGTTAAAATCCGCCAAAAAGGCAGACAAGCGGATCCGTTCTCAACTGATGTGAACGGATGGCACAGGATCCGTTTTTAGACGGATCCTGAAAATGAGGAAATTTAAAGGAACAGAGAGAGAAAGAGAGTTTTGTCCGGCAGCCAGACAGAATTTGGGGTTAATTCAGTGTCTGGAGGATACGCCGGCCAAAAAAACGTTGCAAGCTCCGTTTGGAAATCTTTGAGGATGTTGACGGACACTAACATTGTGGCGGATCCTCAAAAAAACAGATGCAACGGATGGCAATCAGTCAGGATCCGCCAATAATGAAAGTCAATGGGGAAAAAAACGGATCCGCAAAGAAAAATGGCGGATCCGTTTTTTTTCAAAATTGGCGGATCTTGACTGATTGTCAAAAACGGAAGTGTGAAAGAGGCCTAAGTAGGAAGGGTGGTGAACCCTGTAGAGGCACAACACCCAAACCATACAAATCTGGACGATCCCATACAATACCTCAAGTTCAAGTCCCCACAGATGGCACATTCACTATATAGATCAAAGACAAGTAGAACGCATGAAACAGCTATAACATATAATATGCATTTCAATTTTATTTATTGCAAAAGAGTCAATTATAGTTTCCCATTAAATATATCATGAAAAAATACAAAAGGGCCATAGGTGAGTCAAAATTTCATGATAAGCTGCAGCTGTAAAATCTGAAAAATATAAAAAAAGACAAAAAAGGCTATTAATACCTAAAATGTTCCAATACTCTAAAAGATAAAACAGAGAACAATCGCAGTATCATACAAGGCGTTTAACAACATCATTATAATGTAATATGTAACTTATAGCCAACATTCAAGCCAAAAGGCTTTAAAGCATTCAACTTCTTTATCCACTGTAGTTCTCTTATCTTTAGATACCTAACTGTCACCTCCTCTCCTCAAAGGGGGGATATGATCAATAATTCTGAATGACAAATCTTTTTCAGTATGTTTTAAATCTAAAAAATGCTTAGAAACTGGTAAATCCTGTCTCTTTTTTCTAATTGTATATCTATGTTGATTTAACCTAATTTTCATCTCACACGTTGTTTCACCTACAAAATATAGATTACAAGGGCACCTCAAAAGATAAATGACAAAATCGGAAGAACATGTTAAAAAATAATTAATTTTATGTAACTTTTCTCCATTGTGTGGATCTTGGAAGGTATTACCTTTCTCCATATAAGAGCAATTAACACAATTCAGGCAGGGGAAAGAGCCAGCTCTGATTTTAACAATCAATGTAACCTGTGAGTCTTTCTTTAACGTGCCCACATCGGAATGAAAAATCATGTCTTTAATATTTTTAGCACGTTTATAGGAAATCAAAGGAGGGGACTTAAATTCTACAGTTTCTGGGTGACATTTACCCAACATAGGCCAGTGTTTTTTAATTATCCCAACAATGGAGGCACTTTCTTCACAAAATCTAGTTACAAATGGAATCCTACGCTCCACATTACTACTATATTTTTTCTGATAAAGAAGATCTCTACGTGATGTATTCATAACTTTTGTTTTACAGCCATCCAATAATTTCACAGGATAATTCCTTTGTCTGAATTTGGCAAGCATATTATCCAATGAAACATTCATAGTTTCCTGTTCACTCACAATACGCTTGACGCGTAGTAATTGACTAAAAGGAAGAGACTCAAGCATCCTTCTCGGATGGTGTCTATCAAATAGAAGTAAATTATTTTTATCAGTCGGTTTAACATACAACTTAGTTATTAATCTATCATCTTTCCTTTTAATTAAGACATCCAAAAATTGAATTTCTATTTCCAAATGCACCAAGGTAAACTTGATGTTATTATTGATGGCATTTAAAAATGCATGAAAGTCCTCCAATTCGGACAAAGCACCAGACCAAAGTAGGAGGACGTCATCTATATACCGCCACCATCCCAGTACATGGCCAAAATGGTGGTATACATAGATGAAGTCCTCCTCCAAAGACGCCATAACTAAGTTCGCATAAGCGGGCGCCATATTGGCACCCAAGGCCGTCCCCCTCATTTGCATAAAATAGTCATCTCCAAAAAGGAAATAACTATTATATAACATTAACTTCAATAGTTCCAACAAAAAAATTCTCTGTTCTGATGTGAATTCTGCCTTTAAAAGACCTCTTTCTACAGATTTAAGACTCAAATCATGGCTAATAGACGTGTATAATGATACTATATCAAATGATGCAAGTATCACCCTTCCCTTCAACTGTATGTCCATTAACTTACACAGGATATCAGTCGTATCTAAAACACATGATTTAGTCTGTCGACTCAAAGGACTCAATATTTTGTCCAGAAATATACCAATATGGTTAAAAATGGAGCCCCTACCTCATACGATCAGGCGACCAGGTGGAATAACCAAAGATTTATGAATCTTTGGTAATATATATATTACAGGTGTAATAGGGTTAGTAATCAACAAGAATTTATATAGATCATCATCGATTAATTTGGCAATCAATGCCTTATCCAAATTTTGTTTTATTATATCCATGATCTTAAATTTCGAATCATTATCAATCTTTCTATAAACATCGTTATCAAATAATTGTCTCCTCACTTCTGCTAAATAATTCTTGGTGTCCATAATGACGACAGCACCACCCTTGTCAGCAGCTTTTATGGTGATGCTGTCGTCGTTAGCCAAGTTAATCAGAGCCTTATATTCATCACTACTAATATTCGGGTGTTTAAATTTACTCATATGTTTGTTTACTTTCAATAATTCTACATCTTTATTTACTGCTAAGACAAAGGCTTCAATCGCCGGTACATTATCAATTGGTACAAAATCACTTTTGTTATGTAATGAACAGCTCTTTAAATCAAATGTGTCAACATTTCTAGTCATAACCTCATCTAAAATTGCTGCATCAACAGCCACCTGTGTGTGATCCGTGAACCACTATTTCAACTTAATTGATCTAAAAAATCTAAAGAGCTCCTTGTCTAATTCAAACCAATTAATATGATTACTTGGACTATACGATAAGCCCTTCGATAAAACTTGGACTTCAACATCTGATAATTCTTTGGACGACAAATTTACCACTAGTTCTAGTCCTTTTTCTTGGTGGCTGCAGGTCTCTGAGGGTTGGTTCGTGCTTTCAAGCGTTTTTCTTTTTTCTCCACGATTGTGCTTCCTCCCTCCTTTTCTGATCCTCCGATACAGTTGTCCAGATTCAATCTTTGTAACTCTGGAAAGATTGCCAAAATTTGAATAATCAAAACAATCATTTTGTGTAAATTCCGAAGAATAATAATAACCTTGTTTATTTGGAGAATTCTTATTTTTAAATGTCCTTTTAGACTCATTTTGCCAATTATAAATTCTTCCGGTACGATAGTCCTCAGTATCCCTAATCCATTTACGTCTCTTCACCTCTTCCATATCGTCTTTATTTTTATTAAGGCGTGTAATGAAAGCTTCCTTAAATTTATCAAAAATCTCTGGCCCCAACACATCTTTCAACTTATTTTCAGTTGCTAAAAAGGTTACATTAAGTGATGAAATTTCCATCTGTAAATATTCCATATTAAGTAGAAGTATGTCCATAGCATATTTAATGAAAAAATTTTTCACAAAAAGACTCATTACCAGAAAAAAGATTTAGACGAATGCTGGAGCGTAAACCCCTAGGTATCCTTTTATGCTTATAATATTCTTTCAAAGTGGTTAGATGCAGTTGAAGAGCAACAATGCATTTTTTTCTCATAATTATACTTGCGTTTAAGTTCAACCACGGATGGAATATCCAAAAATGTTGCATCACCTTCTATGGCTCCAAGTATTCTTTCCTCATCTTCCAGAGTATAGGAAAAAGTAGTGGGCAATACCATATCACCACTAGAAGTAGCCATGGTAAAAAAGAAAATGTGAAAGAAAAAAACAAATCAATAAAAAATAGTGCATGCTCTGTCTGGTAATGATAAGTTGAAAAAGTGAAAAAGCAGCACAAACAATATAAGAAAAAAGGGGGTGCATGCTTCCAGGTACTGTATATACCAAACCTTTAAAGCATCCATCAAAAATTGAAAGCAGCACGCCTTTTGAAAAGTATGAAGAAAATTTATTCAGCCCATTGGGCTATGTGCCCATTCAGTGCAACGTTTCGGTCCAAAAAGGGCGCGGACCTTTCTCAAGCAGTGCAATGTGACAAATGAGTGCTTTTTTATAGCACACCAGTTATACAGGTATTTTACAACAATTATGCAATATAAAAAACATGAAGATGAATCTCCAGCATAGTGATATACAATCAAGGAGTGCTCACTTTATATAAAGTGCCAAGTGCATTACATGAAAACATAATATACACAAAGATATGAATATCATGCACAAGAGATAATTAACTATCAGCGGCAGCTGATGAATGCACATTTAATGAATATGACTCATTTTAGTAGCCATTTCCAAACTGTGCAGGAGGGTGCAGAGGTCCTTCATCTGTGCCCTCTCCACAAGAGTGATTTGCACCTTATTCGGACTGCGTTGTCCTTGGCTATGCAAAAGAACATTTTGCACCAGAGCTCAGCACAGATCAAATACATATGTATATAATAGAAAGGTACGTCTTCAAAAAATTATATACGTAAAACAAAGTGCTTAGTGCAAGATACTATATCATAAAGCGTGTGTGGGTCACATACTTCATGATGCACTTTGTCACATATATGACCTACTGATATAGCATCTTGCACTAAGCACTTTGTTATACGTATATATTTTTTTGAAATCGCACCTGTCTATTATATACATATGTGTTTGATCAAGCAGCTACTTAAATCAACAACCCTTTTATTTCCTTTGGGTTTTCTATTAAGGAAGAAATACATGTAGTGCAACTAAAATAACGTGTACAACTTGTGATACACACCTGATCTGTTTAGCTTATTTTGCACCTGTGTCTCCATTGAAAGAGCATTTTGAACTATGCATGGTAAATAAAGTTTATTTATTTTTGAACATTGGGCAATGACTTCCCTTTTTCCATAGGAATACTGTTACAAGTTCGCTCATCTCTAGTGAAGAAGTAATCAGTTCTCAACCAGAAGTGAAAAGGTTGTGGTCTCCAACTGGTTAGCTAATCGCACAATCACTAGGCAGTTACAAAACTATGTACCACTCTTTCTATAGACATAACAGTTGTACTGTTTTGAATGTGATGAAACTATGGATTCTTAACCAGGAGTGAGAAATTTAGTATTTTTGTGGATCTGCAACTGCTTCGACAGTAACAAAAAATTAGACGATTATAAAGGTTTTTTTTCAAGATTTCCCAAAATGATGTTCTAATTTCTGTAGACAAAAAGGATTATTACTTTGAACGTGAAAAAAATGACTTGTCACCAAGTCTTTTAAAAAAAATTAGCTGTATTTTGAAAACTTTTTTATGAGGGTATGCAAAACATGAGAATCTGTTTCCCAGCATAAGTAGTACTGTCTGTCATCACAAAACACAGTGGGCAGCCAGGAGGTATGTGACTGGCATGCATCTGCAGTCGCTACGGCTGGAGCAGCATGGTAAAGAATTATGATCAGCAAGGCAAGGTAGATTTGTTGCAGTACAGGGCCAGCAATGACAGCAGCAATACTACAGTATAGATGACTTGGTGGAGAGAAGAAGATGCCTATCTAAGTGAGGACCATAGGGACAGGTGGCAGTGTGGGGGGGTTGACCTGACAGAGACACTCAGATCGATGAAAAAGGCTGTCATAATGAGAGTGACCATTAGAGGGCAGTGAGGAGCTTGCAAACGGTGGTTATGTAATTGTCAAGAGAGTGTTACATAACTGCCAGAGGTCAAGGTCACTCTCATTGGTCAGAGGTGCCTGTCAGGTGACAGTGGGTGGGGCTACCTGGGCTGAGAGTATAAATCCTGAGGTAAGCTTCTAAAAGCTTCAGTCAGCCTGGGGAGCTCACAAGAGAGGAGGGTCTGCTGTGAGGAGAGGCAGCAGAGAACCCTCAGAGAGAGAGCCTGACAGTGAGGACGGTCACGGGGGGTGACCCAGACGACGGTAGCAGCAGTCAGTGACACCCTGAGGGTGAGGATAACGGTGTACCCTGGGTGGTGAAGCGCTGTGATGAAGGTGCCAAGGGCAGCTAAAGTGAAGAGAACCACAGGGGACACCACGACGGTGACACACAGCATAAGTGGAGGTACCCGGGTCTGTGAGGGAAGCAATCCCTAAGATCTCTTTTCATGTTCTGTGAAAGCTGTTAAAGGAGTTGGAGAATAAAGCACGGACCTGTTGCATACACTTTCCTGTCTCAGTCTCCCGTCTGTCTGTGCTAAGAGGTGGGTCACCCCCCCAGCCTTGTTGGATCTGTATCACCTGAGCACAGCACACCTTCCCTGCCTATCAGCACCATCATTAGCATCACCTCACCACCTAAATTTGCCTGGGCCTTGTCGCCTCGCCGCCACCCCTACATTTGGCGTAGTTGGCAGGATCGTTGCCGCCAATACAACATCTTCAGCGGCAGGCCTGCTACCATGTAGCAAAGGCCCCCAAGCTGTGTGGGGTGAATTGTTTGGTTGCTGTACCCTGTGGATTACAAATAAAAAAAAACTTGACTGTGGATTGCTGGCTGCCAATAAAATGGCTGTGGTGATTTGGCACCCAAAGAAAGAGAAACAGACATTGCTGATTGTACTGGATGACCCGAGGCTTTATCAAATCTGCCCCTGGGGGGAGTGGTGTTCGTCTGAAGAGAACTGTTCCCTCATGTTGGACCCTGGAAAATGGGTGGAGAAGCCCACCGCCGCACCCCCCATGAACGGGAGTGGCCCGGGTGGAGAGACCTGCTTTGGCTGTTTGGTGCCATTCGGCTACTGGACCTCGGACGGCATGAGAAGCTATAGCTGTCGGGGTATCGGACGCCAGGAATTGCGATGGTGCCAAGAATTGGAGACACGTCGGGAAACCTGCTCAGGGAGCTTCCCCGCGGAGCTGTTGGGCCTGGAGGCCGGCCCTGTCGGATGGCGGGGTGAAGATCAATGGCTGAAAAGGGAGCGGTGGGAAAGCCTGCAGGGAGCCGCGGCGCTGTGAAGGTGAGCATGTCCCCGGTCCCGCCAGCAGCACTCCAGCCCAACCTCATCTCCCCGCTCCATGCATCGGACAGACCGTGGGGTCCCGACACCGGCCCTTGGCCTCCCCACCTGATGCCTTGCACTGTGACGCCTACTGTTCTGGATGATGGCGTGGCCCCTGCCAAGCTGACTGCCGCTGTATCCGCCACACTCCTGGCCACTACTGAAATTGGGCCATCAACTGCAGTGTCTGACTCACCGGAAAGTGCGGCCGCTGCTTCATCAGTGATCCTGCCAGAGTTTGCTTTGCAGGAGCTCGTGGAAGTCTTGGTACCAGCTGCGGCCTCCCCTGCGGCCGCGCCGACATCTCTGCCAAAGCCGGCTGTGGCCTACACCACATCGGAGCCTGCGGCCGCTTCTGCCCCGCCCCCGACCTTGACTGCGACCCGTCCACTGGACACTGCAGCCTATACCGGACCCTCCGCCTGGATTGCGGAGGTCATTGAGGAAAAAAAGGCCAGAAAGCGGGAGATCTGGGGGCTTCTGCATGAGAAAGGAGAGGCTGGTATGTCTGTCCCCCGATCATATGGGTGGCTGGTTTATATGGACACTGGCAAGGGCTATGGCTTCATTAGAGACAACACCGGCTACAAAGTATATTTAAATGTGGCCTCCATCAGACACGGCCAGGTTCCTCAACCAGGAGATTTACTCTCTTACTACAAGGAGTATTGCCCCCGCGGCTATTATGTGGTAGCCATCATGCCTACCCTGAGGGCTATAAGCCTCCATAAAAGGATGAGGACTCCTGGGTCTCGAGCTTCAGGGACACTCGAGGCCCAGAGGTATTTTTGGCATCCCAGAGACTCCAAGCCTGTGGAGTCCCACTGCTATGGCGAGACATCAGCCGCCAGGAGGTGGCCAGGAGTACCTACTGTTTTGGACTGCCGGGACTGCGGTGCACTGTTGCACTGATAGGGGTCTGTTCTGCGTCCCCATGGAAAGCATATCCTCTGGTGTAGCAGGGATGCCTTATGATAGTGTTTTACTCAAAGGAAGGGGGAGCACCCCTGTCCTCATTCGATTAATGTTATTTTTGTTTTTTTTTATGATTGACTATTTGTCTGAAGTGTATTGTTTTGTTAGCAAGAAAAAGGTAAAAGGCTAAAGGAAAAAATGTTTTGAAAAAAAAAAAACGTAATACAGCCAATTTGAAAAAGTGTGTTATGATGAGTCACCGAAGGAGGAAAAAACAAAATACCAGCTAAGTCCAGAAAAACCAGAGAGGTTGGCAGCTATCAGATTGCAGACCCCTGAACCTATCCACAACAACTAGCAGTAGCCGTGGGGGGTTCCTACGGTGCCCTAGACCCCTCGATCACAGCCAGAGAGCTACATAGCCTAAAGACAGAAAGGGGAAAAACTAAACTGCCCCAGAGCAGACCCCAAAGCAATAGGCAGCCCCCAACATATAATGACGGTGAAGCAAGATGAAAACACTAACACAGATAGAAAGATAGGTTGAGCAAATGATGGGGCCCAAGCTAACTACATAGGACAGGATAGGAAAGCTGCTGTCTGCCATCCGCAAAAACCCTATCAAAATGAGCCAACCGACTGATAAGAAAAACAGGCCCTGAAGTCACTAGGCTTCAAAAGACTATATCAGCACTCAGGTATATTCTGAAGACAGAGCCAAAGATCAACAGATCAGAGACAAAAATGGAATTCAGCTCACCCCCGGCCGGGGATGGCAGAACTCTCAAAAAACAAGGCAAGACAAAAACAAAACTGAAGAGTACAAAGCAGAGCAGAAAAACTTAGCTTTGAGACGCAGGAATCAGACTGGTCTCCAAGAATCCAGCAGGAAAATCACCAGCCAGGAAGAAGGGCGTCGGCAGCCTTATATCCAGTCCTCAATTCCAGCCACCCAGTTATCATCTAGCTGCCCAGGTGTTTGGTAATCAGTCTCACTACCTTCCTTCACCAGAGGAGGGAGTTCATCAGACCTCAATGGTGAAGGGAAAAATGAACTCACAACAGTACTTCCCCCTTGAGGAGGGGTCACCGAACCCTCATCCATGCCACCAGGGCGATCCGGGTGAGCCCGATGAAAGGCACGCACCAATCTTTCGGCATGAATATCAGAGGCAGACACCCAGGAATTATCCTCCTGACCATAACCCTTCCACTTAACCAAATACTGGAGTCTCCGTCTAGCCAGACGGGAATCCAGTATCTTCTCTACCTCATATTCCATGTTACCTTCAACCAATATAGGGTCAGGAGGTGCCACCACAGGAACTACTGGTTCAACAAACCTCTTCAACAAGGACTTATGAAACACATTATGAATTTTAAATGTGACAGGAAGAGCCAACCGAAAAGAGACCGGATTAATAATCTCCAAAATCTTGTAAGGTCCAATAAATCTAGGCTTAAACTTAGGAGAAGCCACCTTCATAGCGATATTTTTTGATGACAACCAAACCATATCACCCACCTTAAACTGGGGACCAACGGTCCTACGCCGGTTGGAAAACCGCTGGGCCTTTTCCTGGGAGAGAGACAACTTATCCACTACTTGGTCCCAGATCTGGTGCATTCTCTCCACTACAGTGTCAACACCTGGGCAGGCAGAAGGCTCCACCTGCCCTGAAGAAAATCGAGGGTGAAAACCAAAGTTACAAAAATAAGGTGACATCAAAGCGGCAGAACTAGCTCTATTATTTAAAGCAAATTCGGCCAAGGGCAAAAATGAAACCCAATCATCCTGATAGGCAGAAATAAAACATCTCAAATACGACTCCAAAGTCTGGTTTGTTCTCTCCGTCTGCCCATTGGTCTGAGGGTGAAACGCAGAGGAGAAGGACAACTGAATTCCCAGCTTGGAACAGAAAGTCGTCTAAAATCTAGACACAAACTGAACTCCTCTGTCAGATACAATGTTCTCAGGAATCCCGTGCAAGCGAACCACCTGTTGCAAAAACAAGGGCACCAACTCAGAGGAAGATGGCAACTTAGGGAGTGGTACAAGATGAACCATCTTAGAGAATCTATCACAAATCACCCAAATAACAGTCATTCTCTGAGAGACAGGCATATCAGAGATAAAATCCATTGAAATATGGGTCCATGGCGTCCTGGGCACCGGCAAAGGCATCAACAAGCCACTAGAGCGAGAACAAGGTTTAGACCGGGAGCAAGTCCCACAGGACTGCACAAAATTACTGACATCACGAGACAAGGTGGGCCACCAATAAGACCGACTCACCAGATCTCTAGTACCAAAAATACTTGGATGACCAGCCAATGCAGAGCAATGAACTTCAGACATCACTCTCCTCCTCCACTGGTCAGGAACATACAACTTTCCACTGGGACAACGCTCAGGTTTGTCCTCCTGAAACTCTTCCAGAACACGTCTCAAATCGGGCGAGATGGCAGAAAGAACTACCCCTTCGCCTAAGATGGTAGCAGGCTTAGTCACAACAGGAGAATCAGCAAGGAAACTCCTAGAGAGGGCGTCTGCCTTGACATCCTTAGTGCCCGGAAGAAAAGAGACCACAAAATCAAAACGTGTGAAAAACAAGGCCCACCTAGCCTGTCAAGGATTCAAGCGCTTGGCCGATTCCAGGTAAATCAAATTCTTGTGGTCAGTAAGGACCACGACTTGGTGTCTGGCTCCTTCCAACCAATGTCTCCACTCCTCAAATGCCCACTTCATGGCCACCAGTTCCCGATTCCCCACATCATAGTTACGTTCGGATGGGGAGAACTTTCGGTAAAGAAAGCACAAGGATTCATTTTAGATGTCACAGGTTCTTTTTAGGACAACACCGCTCCTGCACCAATCTCAGAAGCCACCTCCACCTGAAACGGGAGTGAGACATCAGGTTGCCGCAAAACCGGAGCAAAAGCGAATCTTCGCTTCAGCTCCTGAAAGGAAGAAACAGCCTCCGGAGACCAATTCAGCACATCAGCACCCTTCCTAGTCAAATCCGTCAATGGCTTGGCAATACCAGAAAAATTAGCTATAAATTTCCGATAAAAATTAGCAAAACCCAAAAACTTCTGGAGGGCCTTCAAAGAAGTGGGCTGAACCCAATCATAAATGGCCTGTACCTTGGCCGGGTCCATTTCAATAGTTGACGGAGACAAAATAAATCCCAAAAATGAAACCCTCTGTACCCCAAAAAGGCATTTCGATCAGGAATTCTCCCTCAAAATCCGGAACACAGTCCGAACATGTTCCACATGAGAGTCCCAATTCTTGGAGAAGATCAAACTATCATCCAGATAGATAATCAAAAATTTATCCACAAAGTCCCGGAAAATGTCGTTCATGAAGCACTGGAAGACAGAAGGGGCATTAGTGAGCCCAAAAGGCATCACCAGGTACTCAAAATGTCCCTCCGGAGTATTAAACGCCATCTTCCATTCATCCCCATGCTTAATGCGAATAAGATTATACGCCCCCCTGAGGTCAAGCTTGGTAAACCAGCAAGCACCTTTAACTCTGGAGAATAGATCAGAAATCAGGGGTAACGAATACTGATATTTAACAGTAATTTTGTTGAGGGCACGATAGTCAATACAAGGCCTTAATGAACCATCCTTTTTAGCCACGAAAAAAAACCAGCACCTAAGGGTGAAGAGGATGGTCTAATATGACCCTTCTCCAATGCCTCCTTAATATAGGATCGCATAGCCTCGTGCTCGGGTACAGATAAATTGAAAAGTTGACCCTTGGGGAATTTACACCCCGGGTTCAGCTCAATTGCACAGTCATAACTCCTATGAGGAGGCAAAGACGCAGACTCATTCTCACTAAATACTTCAAAAAAGTCAGCCAAATAGTCAGGAACATCATGCGACTGGGGAGAGGTGGAGAAAACAGGAGCATCACTAAGGGCACACCGACAACCCCAACTCACCACAGACAAAGATTTCCAATCCAGAACTGGATTATGGATTTGCAACCAGGGAAACCCCAGAACAATGGTATCATGCAAATTATGCAACACCAAAAATCTGCAATTTTCTTGATGGTCTGGGGCGACCCGCATTACCACCTGGGTCCAAAACTGAGGTTTATTCTTCGCCAAAGGAGTAGCATCAATACCCCTCAAAGGGATAGGCGTCCGCAGAGGTGTCATAGGAAATCCACAACGTTTAGCAAAATCCAAGTCCATCAGGTTCAGAGCGGCTCCTGAATCCACAAAAGCCTTGGCGGAAAATGTGGACAGGGAGCAGATCAGAGTAATTGCCAGAAGAAACTTAGGTTGAACACCACCCACAGAAAACGTGTGTGCACAACGTTTCTCTCGTTTAGGGCAGACAGAAATAATATGCGAGGCATCTCCACAAAAAAAACACAGCTTATTACGCCTTCTGAACTCCTGACGTTGCACCCTAGACAAAGCTCTATCACATTGCATAGGTTCAGACATTTGTTCAACAGGTGGCAACATCTCTCGTGTAGTTTTGCGTTCACGTAAACGCCGATCCACCTGAATGGCTAATGACATAGAGTCGTCAAGACCAGAGGGAACAGGAAATCCCACCATAGTATCTTTTACAGTTTCTGACAAACCCTTCCGAAAGAGGGCTGCCAAGGCACCATCATTCCAGGTAGTAAGAACCGCCCACTTTCGGAATTTTTGACAGTACAACTCTGCCGAATCCCGACCCTGGCTTAATGCCAACAGGGTCTTTTCAGCCTGATCAATAGCATTAGGTTCATCATACAACAACCCCAAGGCTTGAAAAAATGCGTTCAGATTATTCAGAATAGGATCATCAGGTTTCAAAGAAAACGCCCAATCCTGGGGATCGCCGCGCAGCAAAGAGATGACAATTTTAACCTGCTGCGCGGAGTTCCCCGACGAGTTAGGCTTCAAGGCAAAAAATAATTTACAATTATTCTTGAAATTCAAGAATTTAGACCGATCCCCAAAAAACACATCGGGAGTAGGAATCTTTGGTTCAGCAGCATGTGAATGAGCAAGATAGGCGGAAATTCCCCGCACTTCTGCAGCGAGCTGCTCCACACGATCAGACAATTGCTTCATCTCCATTGAGAGAAAAATTCCCTTACGGCCTCAAAGATATAGAGGAAAAAATATGCACAAAAAAAAAAAAATTCTGACACTTTTTTTTTTTTCCTCTTTTCTCTTTTTTTTTCTTCTTACAATTCTCTCCTGCTATTGAGTACCCTAGGATCTGCGGTATGGCTGGTGATTCTGCTATGATGAGTCACCGAAGGAGGAAAAAACAAAATACCAGCTAAGTCCAGAAAAACCAGAGAGGTTGGCAGCTATCGGATTGCAGACCCCTGAACCTATTCACAACAACTAGCAGTAGCCGTCGGGGGTTCCTACGGTGCCCTAGACCCCTTGATCACAGCCGGAGAGCTACATAGCCTAAAGACAGAAAGGGGAAAAACTAAACTGCCCCAGAGCAGACCCCAAAGCAATAGGCAGCCCCCAACATATAATGACGGTGAAGCAAGATGAAAACACTAACACAGATAGAAAGATAGGTTGCACAAATGATGGGGCCCAAGCTAACTACATAGGACAGGATTGGAAAGCTGCTGTCTGCCATCCGCAAAAACCCTATCAAAATGTGCCAACCGACTGATAGGAAAAACAGGCCCTGAAGTCACTAGGCTTCAAAAGACTATATCAGCATTCAGGTATATTCTGAAGACAGAGCCAAAGATCAACAGATCAGAGACAAAAATGGAATTCAGCTCACCCCCGGCCGGGGATGGCAGAACTCCCAAAAAACAAGGCAAAACAAAAACAAAACTGAAGAGTACAAAGCAGAGCAGAAAAACTTAGCTTTGAGATGCAGGAATCAGACTGGTCTCCAAGAATCCAGCAGGAAAATCACCAGCCAGGAAGAAGGGCGTCGGCAGCCTTATATCCAGTCCTCAATTCCAGCCACCCAGTTATCATCTAGCTGCCCAGGTGTTTGGTAATCAGTCTCACTACCTTCCTTCACCAGAGGAGGGAGATAATCAGACCTCAATGGTGAAGGGAAAAATGAACTCACAACAAAGTGGTAGTGAATTTGAAATGTTAAAATGTTATTGTTATTTTAAAAAAAAATGTGTATTCAGCAGGTCCTGGGTACGGAGAGTATGACGACTACGACTTGTCCAGGTTGACCGGACGATGGGACAAAAAGAAGACAGATGGACCGGGTACCTGAGCCAAAGAGTCTGTGTGACACCGGGGTCTGTGTGACCAAGGGTCTGTGTGACCAAGAGTCTGTGTGACACAGGGGTCTGTGTGACCAAGAGTCTGTGTGACACAGGGGTCTGTGTGACCGAGGGTCTGTGTGACCAGGGGTCTGTGTGACAAAGGGGTCTGTGTGACTGAGGGTCTGTGTGACCAGGAGTCTGTGTGACTGGGGTCTTTGTGACCCAGATGCCGACCATGTCAGTGCCTGATTTTGACACCACTTTCACCCCAGGACGAGATTGTCAAGGACAACAATTGTTAACGGAAGGGAGAATGTGGGGAGGTTGACAGAGACACTCACATCGATGAAAAAGGGTGTCATAATGAGAGTGACCATTAGAGGGCAGCGAGGAGCTTGCAAAGGGTGGTTATGTAACTGTCAAGAGAGTGTTACATAACTGCCAGAGGTCAAGGTCACTCTCATTGGTCAGAAGTGCCTGTCAGGTGACAGTGGGCGGGACTACCTGGGCTGAGAGTATAAATCCTGAGGTAAGCTTCTAGAAGCTTCAGTCAACCTGGGGAGCTCACAAGAGAGGAGGGTCTGCTGTGAGGAGAGGCAGCAGAGAACCCTCAGAGAGAGCCTGACAGTGAGGATGGTCACGGGGGGGTGACCCAGACGACGGTAGCAGCAGTGACACCCTGAGGGTGAGGATAACGGTGTACACTGGGTGGTGAAGCGCTGTGGTGAAGGTGCCTAAGGCAGCCACAGCGAAGAGAACCACAGGTGATACCACGACGGTGACACACAGCACAAGTGGTGCTGTGGTCTGTGAGGGAAGCAATCCTTAAGATCTCTTGTCATGTTCTGTGAAAGCTGTTAAAGGAGTTGGAGAATAAAGCACGGACCTGTTGCATACACTTTCCTGTCTCAGCCTCCCGTCTGTCTGTGCTAAGAGGTGGGTCACCCCCCCAGCCCTGTTGGATCTGTATCACCTGAGCACAGCACACCTTCCCCGCCTATCAGCACCATCATTAACATCACCTCACCACCTAAATTTGCCTGGGCCCTGTCGCCTCGTCGCCACCCCTACAGCAGGAGAATAGTGTAGAAGACAGACAAAAGACAGTCATTCAGACAGATGGTGTGGCCATTTAACAAGTTACATCAGTCATAGGTAAATAAAATGCAGCACTGATTCATACCTGACTTATTTCACTTCTTTTCAATGGTCCAATCTGCTGAATCTGAAGTCTATGGAACCTGAGCTCCTGAGCTAAGGAGATCTTCTGGAGAAAGGCAACACTGCGTGTGTGACTAGAGGCCCCATCTCACATAAATTGGTGACACAACAGCGATCTCGCTACATGTGACACATAGCAATGACCGGGCCCCCGCTGCGATGTTGCTGATCGTGCTCGATTGTCCTGCGCCCTTTTTTGATCACTGGTGTCCCGCTGGCCAGCATGCATCACTGTGTTTGACGCCAACGAGCAACCTCGTTGGCGACTCAGAGCACAGAGACGCAGGCGTGAGTCATCAGAATAGCTGCTGTGTGACAAGGTACCAACGGCGGCCGAGGTCATTATATGGATCGCCGGATCATTGCTGCGTCATTGAAGAGATCTACCTGTTTGACAGCTTACTAACGAACATTTAGCGACGCACCAGCACTCCTAATCAGGTCGGGATCGCAGGTGCGTCGCTTAGTGTAACAGTACCCTAAGCCTGGATATTCAAGTGATGCAAGTCTGTTGATGTGCATCAGTTTGTTGCATCAGCAGTTAAATAATCTGGTCCTTTATGTTTTATGTATTAAAATTGGTGCTGCTGGTACCTTGGTTATTTGTAATTTTTTAAATTTTGTGAAAGAAAATTGCACTTATGAAATACTATATATGGGGGCCTGTGGTGGTGAGCATATTATATAAAGGGACTGGGGTGGACATCATACTGAATGGGGGCTGTGGTGACTGTACTGTATGTGGGGGCTGTGGTGGACATTATATTGTATGGGGAGCTGTACAGGCCATCATACTGTATGGTAGCAGTGGGTGACAATATACTGTGTATAAGGGGTTATGGGGCCATTACACTGTGTATAACAGGCTGTGGGGCCATTATACTGGGGGATTGTGGGGTCTGTCTTACTATATGGGAGTCATGGTGGACATCATACTGTATACTGGGAGACTGTAGTGGATATACTATATGGGGGGGCTGTAGTGGGCATCATACTGTATTGGGGAGGCTCTTGTGGATATACTGACTGTATTAACAGCTGTGGTGACCATCAAATTATCTAGGTGCACAATGTGTGAAGGGGGTGTAGGTTGGAGAGGGCACTGTAGTAAGGTATGAGGGCATAGTGTGAAGATAGGGCACAGAAAAGATATGGAAAGAGAGCAGTATAAGATGGGGGCACAGTATGAACAGAGGTTGGCATAGTAGGTGCACAGAGTGGAGTACCATAAAAGCTAGGGCAGAGTATGGAAAGATATTTTATGCAGCAAGCACATAATAACACTTATTTTTAAGGGCTCTGTGTTGGGATTTGCTGCAGAAGACCGGAGAATATGAAAATCTGCAGAGATGAGCTGTGGATATGAAAAGTCATCATGACATCTGGACAAGATTGAGATGAAAAGAAGGTGAATGACTCAATCAGAGAACATAAGGTACCTGGGTGTAAATGTTTATTTGTGATACTACCAGTATTGCATATCATCAGTACTGTGGTTGATAATTTTCAACAATTTTGCCCTTTCTCACAATCCTATAGGGGAAATTGAACCCCATATGCAGTCACAATAATATTTAATTCAAAACAAAATTAAAAAAATAGTGAGGTTAAAAATAAATGGATGCCCATGAATTTTTGTTTGAAAACAATGTCAGCTTTCGTTCCCAGCTCTGCACAGGGGTCCAATCCTGCAAATTATCCAACTTTGGAAATTCACGCTAGTTTAAACCCAGAATATAAGAATGATAGTAATGAAAATTGTAGTCATGAAAGTCCTTTTTTTAATGTTTCCTTTTGTGCCCAGTCCTGAGCAGGGGCTCTGTTATGAATGGGTCACCGAGGAGAAAAAAGCAAAACAAGCTAAGTCCCAGAAAACCAGAGAGGTTGGTAACTATGCAGATTGCAGAACCCTGATCTTACCACACAACTAGCAGTAGCCGTGGAGCGTGCCTACGATGTTCCTAGACGCCTCGTCACAGCCGGAGAACTACATGAGCCTAAAGCAAGAAAATGGAAAACTAACTGCCCCAGAGCAGACCCCAAAGGAATAGATAGCCCCCACACATGTATTGACGGTGAAACAAGATGAAGGTACAAACACAGGCAGGAAAATAGGCTGAGCAAATGATGGGGCCCAAACTAACTAGACAGGAAACGAAAGGAAAGATAATGTCTGCAACCTGCAAAAAAACCCTACAAAAATAATGTCTAACACTTCTGATAGCAAAATTGACCCTGAAGTCACTAGACTTCTCCCACTATATCAGCACTCTGAAATATTCTGAGACAGAGCAAAAAGAGACCTAACTAGTAAGAGACAAAAAGCCAATTGGCAAAATACTGATAAATAAGAGTGGAAATTCAGCTCAGCTGGCTGACCACACCAAAAAACTGAATAGACCAACAAAATCAAGTGTGAACATTAGCAGAAAAACTTAGCTTTAGAATACTGGAGCAGAGCTGAAAAGCAAGAGCTGACAAGCCAGAAGGAATCACCAGCAACTGAATAGGGCGTCTGCAGTCTTAAATCCAATATGATAACCCCGAGATCCAATCATCATCCCCATCCTCAGGTGGCAGATCTCCACCGATCAAACCAGCCGCACCACCTCCCGAGACCACCAGAGGGAGTTCAGAAGGGGAACCAGAGAATGAAATCACAACAGGGCTCAGTCCTGGGCAAGGTCCTACAAGGGTATTTTCCACTAGTCAAAACACCCGGAAACCCTCATTTTTTCAAAGCTGCGGCTGATAGTAAAGAAAATTGTTTTTATGGAAGCTCATTACTTTGTTTTTGAATAAAATGTTAACCTTTTGTGTCCAGTTTCTGAATGATATAATCGATTACCTCACTTTCTTATGTTGATAGCTCAGATGCTGCAACATATGCACCATTGAATTTCATCATGTTGCCATATCACAGTTGAAGAGGTGCTTAATCATATGTCTATGTCTCAGTCATTGCAAATTCTGAATGCCATTGTTCATCACATGAGAATGTTTTGAGAGCCAACTCCAAGACCTCTCATAGAGCAACACCTTTTTCAAAGGAGTATATCTGTATAAAATGTTGAATTATGAAAATGAAGTATCTTGTATTACTTTGCCCACATGCATGTGAAGTGGGCCCAGGGCATACATGTTTGCGATTGTTGTGGGCCAGAATTGAGTTCTGATTGCCCTGCAACCACTCTTCTTAATGGATGTCTGGGTAGAGTCTGTTGTGTGATGAAATAAATTCTTTACTCACTTTTGCTTCTGGAGCCCTCGTTACCTCCCTGTCCTTGGGACCGGTTCTGCCTACAAACAAGACAGACCTCACTCTGCAACCCAGCTGACATCTTTCTCATCAGGGAGACAGAGGCAGGACTCTTTGTACCTCTTCCGAACCTTAGGTTCAAGACTGTCCCTGTGTACAAAAGTGACCGAAGCTGGGTCCTCATTATTCTACAAAACTAATACCGATCTCTTCTACTGCAATTTAACTGCACTAAAGCCTGCCAACTCTGCTGTGTTTAGCCTTGCTCACCCCTCCACCCAAAACTTGCACTTGATAAGTCCTAGACTCTGACTAGACTGTCTGTCTGTCTGTAACTGCCTGTCACCAGGAAAACATTTTTTATAACAAACCTCATCTAACCTCTCACAAACTGTGGGCTAATCCAAACACTGATAACTAATCCCTAATGTGGTGCAAACTTTGTCCCTATCTATTATATGGTGTATGGCTCCCCTTGTGGACAGACCTCCCACATTCCCAGGGATGGCCATAGGTAAAACCTCTAGGAGAACCGAACAGACAACAACGGCTGTAGGTATAAAATATAACATCATTTTATGACACATTAATATCTATATATATAAAACTCAACCTGAGTGTAGTTACAACGTCTTCTTCTTCTCAGCCTCCCCCTACACATGGCAGCATGATTTTCTCGCATTTTGATTACTAAGTTGTGCATCTATAGTAGGCATAGAGCCATTATGTGTGACATTTCAAAACAATGTGCTGTCCTTTGGGTGACTGGGAGATATATATTAAGTAGGATGTGGAGGAGATGTGTAAACCTCTCCTGGTTTGTGGTAATTTATCACCACCAATCAAAACATTAACTATATGATGTGAAAGACTGCTCATGTTGACAGTGGCATTCCACTTACAGCGCAATATTTCCAAGGAACAGTACACTATCTCTACCACGTTAGAGTCGAAAGTAGGGAAGGCTTTCACGCACATGTATATACACAGAGCACATACACACATGTATACACAGAACACACATACACACAAACATGTATACAGAGAGCACATTCATACACACATGTATGTACCAAGTACATAATACACATAGTTATACACAGAGCACATACATATATGTATAAACAGAGCACATACATACATATGTGTACATAGAGCACTTTGAGACACACTACAGATGGGCACATAAATTCGAGCAGAACTGAATTCTACTTGAATTTTCCAAAAATCTGCATTCAACAATGTGCAGATTTTTTTGTAATTCACTTTTGCGAACTGCACCGTGATAAAAAGTCACTGAGTTCACCGAAGTTCAGCTCAGTGAATTCACTGCAGATCTGCAATGAACTCACTGAGCTGAACTGCATTGAACTCAGTGAGTTTTTCTCACCGTGCTGAGGTCACCGCAGTTCAACCCAGCTGGGAACGCAGCCTCAGTGAACCATGGTAACCTCGATGAGGTCACTGCTGCTCACTGATGCTGCACTCACAGCAGCTCATTCACCAGTGGTTCTCAGCCTGGACGGTTAAATCTTGGCACCATCAAGGTTGAAAACTATTTATCCCCAGACATGGATTACAACGTGGGACAGAGAAGGGATATGATTGTTTTTTAGTTTTGTATTATTACAGGAGATGGAATGGGTGCAGCGTGGGCAGGGAAGAATGATGCGAGCGGTATTCTACACCGGCATGATGCTGGGCTGTGACGTGTGGTGAAACTCCTCCCACAGTCCAGTCACAATTCTGGAAGTTGAAGTGACATCATTGGACATCAGAGGCAGTGGCCACATAATGGCAAAGAGCGAACAATAGTGAAAGCGCCGCTCACAGGCATATTTGAAAACACAAGGTATTTGAACAAAGCCTTATTTACAAGAGTTAAATCAATCTGCCCATTACACATTTTAGTATCTTTAATATCAGGATTACACATTCATTTGAATACTGATTTTCAAAGTAAAAACACCAGTCTTTTCTGGACTGTGAACTATGGTGACAAATCTGTTTTAAATATCAGCAAAACATTTTGTTGTTGTAATAGTCTTGCTTAAAGTCTGATGGGCAATGTTATTTTTATAAAGCCACCTGCACTTATAATCCGCTTTGTATAAGTCTATGAAAAGCAATGGCGAGAACATAAAGTTATTCTTGTGCATCTAATGAAAGACATGCAAATTCATTTTGTCATTCACCAAGGATAATTTAAAGAGTAATTCTCACTCAATGAAAGACATTTAGTATAAATCCTTACAAAATCTAAGTGTTTAATTAGGATTTAAATGAAAGACTAGTCAATCACCAAGAGAGTAAGATTGAAATCTCTACAATATAGTAAAACATTATCCATGATATCTATATAAATAGATCTCTTTCCATGAAAAATACTGTGGTACTTAATAGGATTTAAAGGGAACTTGTCAGGAGCTTTAGGTTCTCCAAACTAATTATATTGCTGGGGAGAGTAGTGAAAGACAAAGTCACACATACCTTTGCAACTACTGTTAGCAGAAATGCTGACCGGATGTCAAATAAGCCCCTAGGCTGAAGACTAGAGATGAGCAAACCTTTCAAGGTTCAGTTCGGATTTGACGAATGGCCCGTTCTTCGCTGAACATATCCAAACCCCACTGAATTCAATGGGAGGCCAAACAAAACGTATACACAGCACCTTAAGGGATGACAGAAAGATTCAAAACAGCTAAAATTAGGGGCAGACACCATGAAAAGTGGCATCAATTGACCGACAGTAGTAATTTGCTAATGGCACAGAAGAAGTCAGCCATAAGCCATGCATGAGGTACCAATATGTTAGCATTTGGAGCCCTACTTTAAACTTTTGCTCAGGGTCAGGGCCATACTTTGTCTAAAACTGACCCTGGCCATGAGTGAACCTGAACCGTAAGATTTTTCACAGGATTTCCAGTTTACTGTTTGGGTTTGGATGCCTAATAAAATTTGTTGAAAGGCTGCAATGATGCCAATCAACAAGCTTTTAGGCTGTGGGCACTTCCGGAGTCATTACAGCCATGTCAAGTAATAGCATGGCTGTGAATGGCTGGCGCACATGTGACACAGACAGTATAAATGCTGGATCACGGGTGATGCTGCCATTCTCCTCTACCTAATGAAGGGACAGGATGCAGCCATTGTGAGGGACAGTGTTAGGTAGCGTACTATGCCAAAAACTCTGCACTTGACTCAGTAGGAGAACTGTGCCAAAAAAACACTGCATGTACTCTGCAACTCATATCTATGGGAGTCCTGTGCCAAAAACCATTGTATGTACTCTGCAACTCCGTCTGTGGGAGCACTCTGCCTTTAAGCTGCTGTGTGTACTTTGCAACCCTGCCTGTGGGAGTACTATGCCAAAAAGCCACTGTGTGTACTCTACAACCTCACCTGTGGGAATACTGTGCCTTTAAGCCACTGCGTTTACTCTGCAACCTCGTCTGTGAGAGTACTGTGCCTTTAAGCTGCTGTGTGTACTCCGCAACCCCACCTGAGGGAGTCCAGTGCCAGAAAGCCACTGTGTGCACTCTGCAACCCTGCCTGTGGGAGTAGTGTGTCTTTAAGCCTCTTTGTTTACTCTGCAACATAGCCTGTGCTGTAGTATGATACGATGGATAATATGCATGTGTTCATTCGATTTTGGCATATAATTTTGATGGGGAAAAAATGATCTTAATCAAAATCGCATTAACATATTGTTGTGAAAAAAATTATCTTAATCAAAATTGGGGGCCATGCATCCCCATCCTGGCATGCATGGCCTCCTCACCCCCATCCTGGTATGCATGGTCCCCTCATCCCTATCCTGGTATGCATGTCCCCTTATCCCTAGCCTGGTACACATGGCCTCCTCATCCCTATCCTGGTGTGCATGGCCTCCTCACCCCCATCCTGGCATGCATGGTCCCCTCATCCCTATCCTGGTACGCATGGTCCCCTCATCCCTATCCTGGTATGCATGGCCTCCTCATCCTTATCCTAATATGAATGGTCCCCTCATCGCCATCCTGGTATGCATGGCCCCTTCATTCCTATTCTGGTATGCATGTCCCCCCATCTCTATCCTGATATGCATGGCCCCCTCATCCCCATCCTGGTTTGCATGGCCCCCCTCATCCCCATCCTGGTTTGCATGGCCCCCCTCATCCCTTGCAGCATCTTGTTCTGATGCTAGCAGCTGATTTATGCTTGTAAGCAGTGCATGGCAGTGACGTCATGCGCTGCCTACAAGGAGAGGACAGCTGCCGGAATACTCACTGCTCTCCATGCTGGAACTATAGGAGTGGATAGCAGTGAATATTCATTGATCTGTAATAGTGGACACAGTAGCCGGCTTCCTGTGGCCAGGGGATCAAATGTGCCTGCTACTTAAGGAAATTAATATGCCCTGCTCTCCACTCCTATAGTCCCGGCGTGGAGAGCAGTGAATATTCATTCTCTTTAGTAGCGGGCACACGTGAGAGCCCAGCAGCTGCAGCAAGCTAGTGGCTGCGCTTACAGTGCCCGCTATTAAATAGAAATGAATATTCACTGCTCTCCACTCCCATTGGTGTAGAGAGTCGTGAATATTGTTTTCTCTTCTAAAGCGAGCACAGGGTTTAGCCGCGACAGGCGTCTCCTGCCTCCTGTGACCCACAGCTCCACTGCTGCCGCTCACCCACCTCCCCATCCACAGCCACAGTAGGTACATCATTTCAATTGAAAGTGCGTCTAAGGACGCACATTCAGCTGAAATAAAACGCTGCCGTTGGCCGCCCTCTGAACCAGGTATGGATCTACAGTGCCTGAAGGCCACATTAAGCAGCAACAGGGGTCACATGCAGCCCACGGGCTGCATGTTTGAGACCCCTGCCTTAGATCATAATAGGGAACATTCAATTAGTGGAGAATAACTTTGCTGCAAATCAAATTCTCCTGCAAAATCAATGCAATTTGGCAAATTCGGATTTTGTCAGATTACCTGATCTCTACCAATTACTCTATGTTTATTTGATGAGTTCACTATGCCATTACAAAGGCTGTGATAAACCAAGTGATAGAGCCAGCACTTGCGTCTTCTTCAAGATTTTCTTTATTTAGTGCAGATAAAAGCAGCAATTATAGCCACAAGCAGTATTCTGTCTTCCTCCACGTATGGTGCTGTGTGGATTTCAGCATAGAGCTAAACCTCATCCACTTCCCCAATAAACAGACTGTATGGATGCTTAAGTCTACATTTCTTGAGATGATGATGTGAACTTGGTAACAATGAATTATAATGGTGGATGATATTGTGTGATCACAGAGTGGGTGGTAACGGAGTCGTAATAAACAGTGTATCAGTACTGGCAGATAACAGAGACAATAGCATGATACAGGGTACAATTAACATGAGTAACTGGGGCTTTACAGAGATAGCATATAACACAGCATAGCACAGAGACACATGTGAGAAAAATAGCATTCCTGCCTTGCACCAAATTAATTACATACATTTGACACTTTTTGCACGATACTAGCCTTTTTGTTATAGCTCCAGAAAGAGAATGCTAGTTAACCACTTCCTGACATCAGACGTACTATCCCGTCCATGGGACCCGGGCCCCTATGCCCATGGATGGGATAGTACGTCTAGCGCGATCAGCGGCGCCCACGTGGTGAGCGCCGCTGATCGCGGCCGGGTGTCAGCTGATTATCACAGCTGACACCCGGCACTAAGTGTCAGGGGCGGTCACAGACCGCCCCCGACACGTTAACCCCTTGCACACCGCGATCAAACATGATCGGGGTGTACCGGGAGTTAAAGGGAAGCATCGGCAGGGAGGGGGCTCCCTCCGTGCTTCCCTGAGCCCCCCACGGCAGCGCAATTTGCAGCGCTGCTGCGGGGGACTCCTTTCCTCCAGGCCCCCGGATCCAAGATGGTGACGGGGGCCTTCGGGGGCCTGGAGGAAGTTGGCTTCCTCAGTGCCTGCAAAGCGCAGGCATGAGGAAGCCTTCTGCACTGCCTGTGACAGATTGCTGATCTGTCACAGTGATCTGTGATGTGACAGATCAGCGATCTGTCACAGGACAGTGATGTCCCACCTGGGACTATGTAATAAAGTAAAAAAAAAAATTATAAAAAGTGTAAAAATAATTTTCAAAAAATCGCCAAATAAATTAGTAAAAAAAAAAAAAAATATTCCCCAATAAATTCATTTTTTGAAAATAAAAAAAAACCGAAACAATAAAAGTACACATATTAGGTATCGCCGCGTCCGTAACGACCCGCCCTATAAAATTGTCCCATTAGTTAACCCCTTTAGCGAACCCCTTAAAAAATAAAAATAAAAAACGAAGCAAAAAATAATGATTTATTATCATACCGCCAAACAAAAAGTGTAATAACGCGCGATCAAAAAGACGCATATAAATATCCATGGTACCACTGAAAACGTCATCTTGTCCCGCAAAAAACGAGCTGTGACACAGCATCATCAGCAAAAAAATAAAAAAGTTATAGCTCGCAGAATAAAGCGATGCAAAAATAATTATTTTTTATATAAAATAGTTTTCATTGCATAAAACCGACAAAACATAAAAAAACGACCTAAATGAGGTATCGCTGTAACCGTACTGACCCGAAGAATAAAACCGCTTTATCAATTTTACCGCACGCGGAACGGTGTAAACGCACTCCCCCAAAAGAAATTCATGAAACTCTGGTTTTTCTTCATTCTGCGTCTCAAAAATCAGAATAAAAAGCGATCAAAAAATGTCACGTGCCCAAAAATGGTACCAATAAAAACGTCAACTCGTCCCACAAAAAATAAGACCTCACATGACTCGGTGGGTCAAAATACGGAAAAATTATAGCTCTCAATATGTGGTGATGCAAAAACTATTTTTACAATAAAAAGCGTCTTTTAGCGTGCGACAGCTGCCAAAAATAAAAACCGCCATAAATAGTAAATCAAACCCCCCGTTATCACCTCCTTAGTTAGGGAAAAATAATAAAATTAAAAAAATGTATTTATTTCCATTTTTCCATTAGGGCTAGGGTTAGGGCTAGGGTTAGGGCTAGGGCTAGGGTTAGGGTTAGGGTTAGGGTTAGGGCTAGGGTTAGGGTTAGGGGTGTGTTGGGGTTCAGGTTGGAGTTAGAATTGGGGGTTTCCACTGTTTGGGCACATCAGGGGCTCTCCAAATACAACATTGCGTCTGATCTCAATTCCAGCCAATTCTGAGTTGAAAAAGTCATATGGTGCTCCTTCCCTTCCAAGCTCTGCCATGCGCCCAAACAATGTTTTACCCCCACATGTAGGGTATCAGCCTACTCAGGACAAATTGCAAAACAATTTTTGGGGTCCAATTTCTCCTGTTACCCTTAAGAAAATAAAAAATTGGGGGCAGAAATATCATTTTTGTGGAAAAAAATGATTTTTTTATTTTCACGTCCGAGCGTTATAAACTTCTGTGAAGCACTTGGGGGTTCAAAGTGCTCACTACACATCTAGATAAGTTCCGTGGGGGGGTCTAGTGTCCAAAATGGGGTCACTTGTTGGGAGTTTCAATAGTTTAGGTACATCAGGGGCTCTCCAAAGGCACATGACACCCGCAGACCATTCCATCAAAGTCTGCATTCCAAAATGGCACTGCTTCCCTTCCGAGCCCCGACGTGTGTCCATACAGTAGTTTTCTCCCACATATGGGGTGTCAGCGTACTCAGGACAAATTGGACAACAACTTTTGCGGTCCAATTTCTCCAGTTACCCTTGGGAAAATGAAAAAATTGGGGACTAATTGATCATGTTTGTGGAAAAAATACGATTTTTTTATTTTCATGCCCGGGCATTATAAACTTCTGTGAAGCCCTTGGTGGTTCAAAGTGCTCACCACACATCTAGATAAGTTCCATAGGGGTTCTCGTTTCCAAAATGGGGTCATTTGTGGGTGTTTCCACTGTTTAGGTACATTAGGGGCTCTCCAAAGGCAACATGACACCCGCAGACCATTCCATCAATGTCTGCATTCCAAAACGTCACTACTTCCCTTCCGATCCCCGACGTGTTCCCATACAGTAGTTTTCTCCCACATATGGGGTATCAGCATACTCAGGACAAATTGGACAACAACTTTTGGGGTCCAATTTCTCCTGTTACCCTTGGGAAAATAAAAAAATGGTGACTAAAAGATCATGTCTGAGGAAAAAATACGAATTTTTTATTTTCACGCCCGGGCGTTATAAACTTCTGTGAAGCACTGGGGGGTTCAAAGTGCTCACCACACATCTAGATAAGTTCCTTGGGGGGTCTAGTTTCCAAAATGGTGTCATTTGTGGGGGGGTTTCCACTGTTTAGGTACATCAGGGGTTTTCCAATCGCGACATGGTGTCCGATCTCAATTCCAACCAAAAACGTCAAATGGCGCTGCTTCCCTTCCGAGCTCTGCCATGCGCCCAAATAGTGGTTTACCCCCACATGTGGGGTATCAGCGTACTCAGGACAAATTGCACAATAACTTTTAGGGTGCTGTTACCCTTGGAAAAATAAGAATTGAGGGTGAAAAGATCATTTTTGTGGAAAAAATATGGTTTTTCAATTGTACGGCTTTATGTTATAAACTTCTGTGAAGCCCTTGGGGGTTCAAAGTTCTCACCACACATCTAGATAAGTTCCTTAGGGGGTCTAGTTTCCAAAATGGTGTCATTTGTGGGGGGTTTCCACTGTTTTTGTACATCAGGGGTTTTCCAATCGCGACATGATGTCCGATCTCAATTCCAGCCAAAAACGTCAAATGGAGCTGCTTCCTTTCCGAGCTCTGCCATGTGCCCAAATAGTGGTTTACCCCCACATGTGGGGTATCAGCATACTCAGGACAAATTGCACAATAACTTTTAGGGTCCTGTTACCCTTGGGAAAATAACAATTGGGGTGAAAAGATCATTTTTGTGGAAAAAATATGATTTTTTAATTGTACCGCTGTACGTTATAAACTTCTGTAAAGCCCTTGTGGGTTCAAAGTTCTCACCACATATCTAGATAAGTTCCTTGGGGGGTCTAGTTTCCAAAATGGGGTCACTTGTAGAGGGTTTCCACTGTTTAGGTACATCAGGGACTCTCCAAACGTGACATGGCGTCCGATCTGAATTCCAGCCAATTTTGCATTGAAAAAGTCAAACGGCGCTCCTTCCATTCTGAGCTCTGCCATGCGCCGAAACAGTCGTTCCCCCCACAAGTCAGGTATCAGCGTACTCAGGACAAATTGCACAATAACTTTTGCAGTCCAATTTCTCCTGTTACCCTTGGTAAAATAAAAAAAATTGAACCTGAAGTATTTTTTTTGTGAAAAAAAGTTAGATGTTCATTTTTTTTTAAATATTCAAAAAAATTCCTGTGACGCACCTAAAGGGTTAATAAACTTCTTGAATGTGGTTTTGAGCACCTTAAGGGGTGCAGTTTTTAGAATGGTGTCACTTTTGGGTATTTTCTATCATATAGACCCCTCAAAGTGGCTTCAAATGTGATGTGGTCCTAAAAATAAAATGGTGTTGTAAAAATGAGAAATTGCTGGTCAACTTTTAACCCTTATAACTTCCTAACAAAAAAAAATTTTGGTTCCAAAATTGTGCTGATGTAAAGTAAACATGTGGGAAATGTTAGTTATCAAGTTTTTTGTGTGCCGTATCTCTGTGATTTAAGGGCATAAAAATTCAAAGTTGGAAAATTGCGAAATTTTCAAAATTTTTGCCAAATTTCCATTTTTTTCACAAATAAACGCAAGTTATTTGAATGAAATTTTACCACTAACATGAAGTACAATATGTCACGAGAAAACAATGTCAGAATCACCGGGATCCATAGAAGCGTTCCAGAGTTATGACCTCATAAAGTTACAGTGGTCAGAATTGTAAAAATTGGCCCGGTCATGAAAGTGCAAACCACCCTTGGGGGTGAAGGGGTTAAAATGCACCCAGTTGTGCCCAAATGTTGATGCAGAATATTAATCTAATGAAAACCAAAATGTAACAGGTTTAAGAAAGAGCAACAAAACCTATTATCATAAATGTTGACCTTTACTAACAATATAGTAAGTACTACAATGATGTACGAAATACTGTGGACACATTTTATGGTACAGTGGGTACAGAAAGTATTAAGACCCCTTTAAATTTTTCACTCTTTGTTTCATTGCAGCCATTTGGTAAATTCAAAAAAGTTCATTTTTTTCTCATTATGTGCACTCTGCAGTCCATCATGATGGAAAAAAAAAACAGAAATGTTTGCAAATTTATTAAAAAAGAAAAACTGAAATATCACATGGTCATAAGTATTCATACCCTTTGCTTGCTCAGTATTGAATAGAAGCACCCTTTTGAGCTAGTACAGCCATGAGTCTTCTTGGGAATGATGCAAGTTACAAGTTTTTCACACCTGGATTTGGGGATCATCTGCCATTCTTCCTTGCAGATCCTCTCCAGCTCCGTCAGGTTGGATGGTGAACGTTGGTGTACAGCCATTTTTAGGTCTCTCCAGATATGCTCAATTGCTGGGCCAGTCAAGAATGGTCACAGAGCTATTCTGGAGCCATGCCTTTGTTATTTTAGCTGTGTGCTTAGGGTCATTGTCTTGTTGGAAGGTTAATCTTCGGCCAAGTCTGAGGTCCAGAGAACTCTGGAAGAGGTTTCCATCAAGGATATCTCTGTACTTGGCCACATTCACAGTTCCTTCAATGGCAAACAGTCATCCTGTCCCTGCTGCTGAAAAACACCCTCATAGCATGATGCTGCCACCACCATGTTTCACTGTTGGGATTGCATTGAGCAGGTGATGAGCAGTGCCTGGTACCTACTGTACCCACCATACCCACTGTATGTATGACAGATTTTCTTGTGAACAATGGCCAATAATGAATATTTTTAACTGTTTTAGCTGCAGAGCGATATCTTGTTCACAAAAAAATATCCATCCTAAATCTGGTATATGAATTCACATGCTGTGCCAATTATTCCGCTAGCCTGATTTGCAATACAGCCGAAAGCAGCACAGGAAGTTGAACGGGAGAGGCATTCATTCCCTGCTGAGTAATATTAACACCAGGTACAGCATAATTCACAGGAGCAAATTAGCAACTACAGGAGGTTTGGTTGTTCTATAGTTTTTCACTGTAATATCAGTTAAAATTTAAATAATTTACTGCAAGTTGATGTATATAGAGATCTCCACTCACTGAGATCTTTCATTTAAAGAATACTAATGTATATACCTAGACAATTTGTGTTAGACCAGGGTCACACTTGCTAGTGCAACATGAGAAACTCGAGCGAGTCTCTCGCCTCAATACCTGGCGGATCAGACCGGAGCGATCAGCTGCATAGAAAGACATGCAGCCACACACTCCGGTCCTGAATGCCAGCAGCAGTGCCAGGTATTGAGACGAGAGACTTACACGAGTTTCTCGCATTGCGCTTGCAAGTGTGACCCCAACCTATTTTACCTACACACATGGACACTAGAGTTGAGCGAAACAGGTCGGTCAGATTCATAAGTCGCCGACTTATGCCAAAATCGGGTTTCGCCGACCGAAACCCGACCATAGCGTGAAGTCGGCCATGCGGTCGGCAAAACGAGAGCCAAAGTCGGATTTCCCAGAATGCTTGCAGGTGCCTTTTTTTCAGCCAATGAGCAAGGACGTACACTGTGGGCAACGAGATGACATGTGCAACGTCCACCACCATCGTAGAGAAGGGCATTGCAGTGATTGGCTTGCTTTGGGGGGGGCGTCATAGTGTCTATAAAAGCCCTGACTACCGACCTCCATTCTACTTCTGCCGATCTTAATAGTAGGGAGAGGTTGCTGTTTATCAGTAGGTAGAGAGTTAGGGCTGTAAAGATATAAGAAGTTCTTATGTGCTTGTGCTGATAGCAATTGTGCTGTACAGTTAGTGTGCAGTAACAGGGGAGGATTTTCTTGTGTGCAGCAGCATTGGTTATTAGGCTGCCTGATAGCTGTATTGCTGTGTGTACACTGCTGTGCAGACTGCTTTTTATGCAGCACTAATACTTTTGTTCTTTTTTTCTGCACAGTTACCGACTGTTCATTTTTTTCCCACACCGTATAGATCTGTACGCTCCACACACACTACCGTATACTGGCTGATATCACGGACAAATACATGCTGACTATCTGTGTGTGACTCCGGAAATAAATACGGAGATTTAAATTTTCCCCTATACCGTATACAGCTGTACGCTTCTGATACAGTACCGTATATCTGCTGTTTGTATTATGGTCAAATGTTGTGAGTTCATTTTTCCCTTCACCATTGAGGTCTGATGAACTCCCTCCTCTGGTGAAGGAGGGTAGTGAGGCTGATTACCAAACACCTGGGCAGCTAGATGATGACTGGGTGGCTGGAATTGAGGACTGGATATAAGGCAGCCGACACCCTTCTGCCTTGCTGGTGATCCTGCTGGATTCTTGGAGACCAGTCTGATTCCTGCGTCTCAAAGCTAAGTTTTTTTGCTCTGCTTTGTACTCTTCAGTTTTGTTTTTGTTTTGCCTTGTTTTTTGGGAGTTCTGCCATCCCCGGCCAAGGGTGAGCTGAATTCCATTTTTTCTCTGATCTGTTGATCTTTTGCTCTGTCTTCAGAATATACCTGAGTGCTGATATAGTCTTTTGAAGCCTAGCGACTTCAGGGCTTGTTTTTCCTATCAGTCGGTTGGCTCATTTTGGATAGGGTTTTTGCGGATGGCAGACAGCAGCTTTCCTATCCTGTCCTATTTAGTTAAGCTTGGGCCCCATCATTTGCTTAACCTATCTTTCTATCTGTGTTAGTGTTTTCATCTTGCTTCACCGTCATTATATGTTGGGGGCTGCCTATTGCTTTGGGGTCTGCTCTGGGGCAGTTTAGTTTTTCCCCTTTCTGTCTTTAGGCTATATAGTTCTCCGGCTGTGATCGAGGGGTCTAGGGCACCGTAGGAACCCCCCACGGCTACTGCTAGCTGTTGTGGATAGGTTCAGGGGTCTGCAATCCGATAGCTGCCAACCTCTCTGGTTTTTCTGCACTTAGCTAGTATTTTGTTTTTTCTCCTTCGGAGACTCATCATAACAGAATCACCAGCCATACCACAGATCCTAGGGTACTGAATAGCAGGAGAGAATTGTTAAAAAAAAAAAAAAGTGTGTCAGAATTTTTTTTTTGTGCATATTTTGTCCTCTATATCTCTGAGGCCGTAGGGGGAATTTTTCTCTCAATGGAGATGAAGCAATTGTCTGATCGTGTGGAGCAGCTCGCTGCTGAAGTGCGGGGAATTTCTGCCTATCTTGCTCATTCACATGCTGCTGAACCAAAGATTCCTACTCCTGATGTGTTTTTTGGGGATCGGTCTAAATTCTTGAATTTCAAGAATAATTGTAAATTGTTTTTTGCCTTGAAGCCTAACTCATCGGGGAACTCCGCGCAGCAGGTTAAGCTTGTCATCTCTTTACTGCGCGGCGATCCCCAGGATTGGGCGTTTTCTTTGAAACCTGATGATCCTATTCTGAATAATGTGAACGCATTTTTTCAAGCCTTGGGGTTGTTGTATGATGAACCTAATGCTATTGATCAGGCTGAAAAGACCCTGTTGGCATTAAGCCATGGTCGGGATTCGGCAGTGTTGTACTGTCAAAAATTCCGAAAGTGGGCGATCCTTACTACCTGGAATGATGGTGCCTTGGCAGCCCTCTTTCGGAAGGGTTTGTCAGAAACTGTAAAAGATTCTATGGTGGGATTTCCTGTTCCCTCTGGTCTTGGCGATTCTATGTCATTAGCCATTCAGGTGGATCGGCGTTTACGTGAACGCAAAACTACACGAGAAGTGTTGCCACCTGTTGAACAAATGTCTGAACCTATGCAATGTGATAGAGTTTTGTCTAGGGCGCAACGTCAGGAGTTCAGAAGGCGTAATAAGCTGTGTTTTTTTTGTGGAGATGCCTCGCATATTATTTCTGTCTGCCCTAAACGAGAGAAACGTTGTGCACACACGTTTTCTGTGGGTGGTGTTCAACCTAAGTTTCTTCTGGCAATTACTCTGATCTGCTCCCTGTCCACATTTTCCGCCAAGGCTTTTGTGGATTCGGGAGCAGCTCTGAACCTGATGGACTTGGATTTTGCTAAACGTTGTGGATTTCCTATGACACCTCTACGGACACCTATCCCTTTGAGGGGTATTGATGCTACTCCTTTGGCGAAGAATAAACCTCAGTTTTGGACCCAGGTGGTAATGCGGGTCGCCCCAGACCATCAAGAAAATTGCAGATTTTTGGTGTTGCATAATTTGCATGATACCATTGTTCTGGGGTTTCCCTGGTTGCAAATCCATAATCCAGTTCTGGATTGGAAATCTTTGTCTGTGGTGAGTTGGGGTTGTCGGTGTGCCCTTAGTGATGCTCCTGTTTTCTCCACCTCTCCCCAGTCGCATGATGTTCCTGACTATTTGGCTGACTTTTATGATGTATTTAGTGAGAATGAGTCTGCGTCTTTGCCTCCTCATAGGAGTTATGACTGTGCAATTGAGCTGAACCCGGGGTGTAAATTCCCCAAGGGTCGGCTTTTCAATTTATCTGTACCCGAGCACGAGGCTATGCGATCCTATATTAAGGAGTCATTGGAGAAGGGTCATATTAGACCATCCTCTTCACCCTTGGGTGCTGGTTTTTTTTTGTGGCTAAAAAGGATGGTTCATTAAGGCCTTGTATTGACTATCGTGCCCTCAACAAAATTACTGTTAAATATCAGTATCCGTTACCCCTGATTTCTGATCTATTCTCCAGAGTTAAAGGTGCTTGCTGGTTTACCAAGCTTGACCTCAGGGGGGCGTATAATCTTATTTGCATTAACCCTCCGTCAGGAACAATATTCGCACTAACTCGTAATGGAACAATGTGCCTGTCAAGCGCAGGCTAGAAAAATGCCTAGAATATCTAATTTTCTCAATTTCAGTGATCTAAAAGTGATCAGAGACCTTCATAGGGATGTAACAAAAGAGACTACACATTATCAGGTGCAAAACAAACCCATTTACTCAACATAAAAGTAATAACTTTGATATACACAAATTTCAAAACTCCTGAGAAGTACACTTTCATTTGTAAGAAAATCTGCCTTATTTATGTGAAATATCCACAAACCTTTCTCTATCCATTCATAAAACAAGCTAAATAAACAATAGTAATGACTAAAAACATTACATACCAACATTATAAAGTGTGATGTGTTCGGGACCAATGAGTCTGAGAAGCCAGCACAGCTATATCTTCCTTCCTGAAGCTCTGCAGACCAACTGTGGTATCAGGTTTCACACAGCAGCTAGAGCCAGGAGACTATCTAGAGGGAGGGGGTTTCCTGAAAATCTGGTGAGAAGGGAGAAATGAAAGTAGAAGAGCTGCGCCTCTCAGATCCATTGTTCCTGACGGAGGGTTAAGCATGGGGATGAATGGAAGACGGCGTTTAATACTCCAGAGGGACATTTTGAGTACCTGGTGATGCCTTTTGGGCTCACTAATGCCCCTTCTGTCTTCCAGTGCTTCATGAACGATATATTCTGAGACTTTGTTGATAAATTTTTGATTATCTATCTGGATGATATTTTGATCTTCTCCAAGAATTGGGACTCTCATGTGGAACATGTTCAGACTGTGTTCCGGATTTTGAGGGAGAATTCCCTGTATGTCAAGGGATCAAAATGCCTTTTTGGGGTACAGAGGATTTCATTTTTGGGATTTATTTTGTCTCCGTCAACTATTGAAAAGGACCCGGCCAAGGTACAGGCCATTTATGATTGGGTTCAGCCCACTTCTTTGAAGGCCCTCCAGAAGTTTTTGGGTTTTGCCAATTTTTATTGGAAATTTATAGCTAATTTTTCTGGTATTGCCAAGCCATTGACGGATTTGACTAGGAAGGGTGCTGATGTGCTGAATTGGTCTCCAGAGGCTGTTTCTTCCTTTCAGGAGCTGAAGCGAATATTCACTTCTACTCCGGTTTTGCGGCAACGTGATGTCTCACTCCCGTTTCAAGTGGAAGTGGACGCTTCTGAGATTGGTGCAGGAACGGTGTTGTCCCAAAAAGATCCTGTGACATCTAAAATGAATCCTTGTGCTTTCTTTACCGAAAGTTCTCCCCATCCGAATGTAACTATGATATGGGGAATCGGGAACAGTTGGCCATGAAATGGGCATTTGAGGAGTGGAGACATTGGTTGGAGGGAGCCAAACACCAAGTCGTGGTCCTTACTGACCACAAGAATTTGATTTACCTGGAGTCGGCCAAGCGCTTGAATCCTAGACAGGCTAGGTGGGCCTTGTTGTTCACACATTTTGATTTTGTGGTCTCTTTTCTTCCGGGCACTAAGAATGTCAAGGCAGACGCCCTCTCTAAGAGTTTCCTTGCTGATTCTCCTGTTGTGACTAAGCCTGCTACCATCTTAGGCGATGGGGGTAGTTCTTTCTGCCATCTCGCCTGATTTGAGACGTGCTCTGGAAGAGTTTCAGGAGGACAAACCTGAGCGTTGTCCCAGTGGAAAGTTGTATGTTCCTGACCAGTGGAGGAAGAGAGTGATGTCTGAAGTTCATTGCTCTGCATTGGCTGGTCATCCAGGTATTTTTGGTACTAGAGATCTGGTGAGTCGGTCTTTTTGGTGGCCCGCCTTGTCTCATGATGTCAGGAATTTTGTGCAGTCCTGTGGGACTTGCTCCCGGTCTAAACCTTGTTCTTGCTCTAGTCGCTTGTTGATGCCTTTGCCGGTTCCCAGGAGGCCATGGACCCATATTTCAATGGATTTTATCTCTGATATGCCTGTCTCTCAGAGAATGACTGTTATTTGGGTGATTTGTGATAGATTCTCTAAGATGGTCCATCTTGTACCACTCCCTAAGTTGCCATCTTCCTCTGAGTTGGTGCCCTTGTTTTTGCAACAGGTGGTTCGCTTGCACGGGATTCCTGAGAACATTGTATCTGACAGAGGAGTTCAGTTTGTGTCTAGATTTTGGAGGACTTTCTGTTCCAAGCTGGGAATTCAGTTGTCCTTCCCCTCTGCGTTTCACCCTCAGACCAATGGGCAGACGGAGAGAAAAAACCAGACTTTGGAGTCATATTTGAGATGTTTTATTTCTGCCGATCAGGATGATTGGGTTTCATTTTTGCCCTTGCCCGACTTTGCTTTAAATAATAGAGCTATTTCTGCCACTTTGATGTCACCTTTTTTTTGTAACTTTGGGTTTCACCCTCGATTTTCTTCAGGGCAGGTGGAGCCTTCTGCCTGCCCAGGTGTTGACACTGTGGTGGAGAGAATGCACCAGATCTGGGACCAAGTAGTGGATAAGTTGTCTCTCTCCCAGGAAAAGGCCCAGCGGTTTTCCAACCGGCGTAGGACCGTTGGTCCCCAGTTTAAGGTGGGTGATATGGTTTGGTTGTCATAAAAAAAATCGCTATGAAGGTGGCTTCTCCTAAGTTTAAGCCTAGATTTATTGGACCTTACAAGATTTTGGAGATTATTAATCCGGTCTCTTTTCGGTTGGCTCTTCCTGTCACATTTAAAATTCATAATGTGTTTCATAAGTCCTTGTTGAAGAGGTTTGTTGAACCAGTAGTTCCTGTGGTGGCACCTCCTGACCCTATATTGGTTGAAGGTAACATGGAATATGAGGTAGAGAAGATACTGGATTCCTGTCTGGCTAGACGGAGACTCCAGTATTTGGTTAAGTGGAAGGGTTATGGTCAGGAGGATAATTCCTGGGTGTCTGCCTCTGATATTCATGCCGAAACATTGGTTCGTGCCTTTCATCGGGCTCACCCGGATCGCCCTGGTGGCATGGATGAGGGTTCGGTGACCCCTCCTCAAGGGGGAGGTACTGTTGTGAGTTCATTTTTCCCTTCACCATTGAGGTCTGATGAACTCCTCCTCTGTTGAAGGAAGGTAGTGAGGCTGATTACCAAACACCTGGGCAGCTAGATGATGACTGGGTGGCTGGAATTGAGGACTGGATATAAGGCAGCCGACGCCCTTCTGCCTTGCTGGTGATCCTGCTGGATTCTTGGAGACCAGTCTGATTCCTGCGTCTCAAAGCTAAGTTTTTTGCTCTGCTTTGTACTCTTCAGTTTTGTTTTTGTTTTGCCTTGTTTTTTAGGAGTTCTGCCATCCCCGGCCAGGGGGTGAGCTGAATTCCATTTTTTTCTCTTATCTGTTGATCTTTTGCTCTGTCTTCAGAATATACCTGAGTGCTGATATAGTCTTTTGAAGCCTAGCGACTTCAGGGCTTGTTTTTCCTATCAGTCGGTTGGCTCATTTTGGATAGGGTTTTTGCGGATGGCAGACAGCAGCTTTCCTATCCTGTCCTATTTAGTTAAGCTTGGGCCCCATCATTTGCTCAACCTATCTTTCTATCTGTGTTAGTGTTTTCATCTTGCTTCACCGTCATTATATGTTGGGGGCTGCCTATTGCTTTGGGGTCTGCTCTGGGGCAGTTTAGTTTTTCCCCTTTCTGTCTTTAGGCTATGTAGTTCTCCGGCTGTGATCGAGGGGTCTAGGGCACCGTAGGAACCCCCCACGGCTACTGCTAGTTGTTGTGGATAGGTTCAGGGGTCTGTAATCCGATAGCTGCCAACCTCTCTGGTTTTTCTGGACTTAGCTAGTATTTTGCTTTTTCTCCTTTGGTGACTCATCATAACAGTCAAATACATACTGAGTGAGCGTCCGTGTGTGACTCCAGAAATATATACGGAGATTTACATTTTTCCCTACACCGTATACAGCTGTACGCTCCTCATACAGTACCATATATCTGCTGGTATTTTTGGTACATTTTCCCAAACATGAGGAAGTATGGTGGAAGAGGCAGAGGATGTGGTCGGGGGGACAGCTGGTACTGATGGTGGTGGAGGTGCATCTGCTGGTAGTGCCAAAAGCACAATAGTACCTAAGGCAGGAGGTGTTGAGCCTGCATCATCATCTGACTCCAGAAGGCCTGGAAGGCTCCCTTTTCTGGGAGTAGGTAAACCGCTTTTAAAGCAGGAGCATCAGGAACAGGTTTTGGCTTACATTGCCGAAAGAGCCTCCAGCTCTATCCCCTCCTCTTCTAAACTTTCAATAACTGCAAGCACTGAGTCGTCAGTGCAGGCTCCTGGTCAGGAACAACACCTTTCCTTGTGTGATTCACCCCCACCAAAAGTGAAGGATGCGGCAGGCCACACTTCAGATTACTCCCTGGAGCTCTTTTCATATACCATGCCTAAGTTATCAAGTGAAATCCTGAATTCCCCAGTCAAAGATGAATATGACATGGAGTGCACTGATGCACAGCCAGTGCTATATGATTCTGCTGGTACATTCACTCAGAGCACTGCATTGCCTTCGCAGTCTACTGAGCCAGGTTATGACCCTGATGAAACTCAGGTACCCCTTCCCGCATACTATACCACCTTACACGGTGACACAGAGGAAGGTGCAGATGAAATTGAAGAGGAGGTGATGGATGACCCAGTTGTTGACCCGGATTGGCATCCATTGGGGGAAGAGGGTGCCACTGGCAATAGCTCAGAAAAGGAGGCGTATCCGCAGCAGGCATCGACATCGCAGCTGCGGTTATCTGGCAGGCCTGTAGCAGTCCAAAAACGTGTTAAAAAAAACAAAAAGAGTTGCAGGACAGCTTGGCCAGACGGTCAAATTAGCACAGCATGCAAGCCCTGAAAATTTTTCCCATAGTAGGATGAGTGCAGTGTGGCACTTTTTAACCAAAATCCTATTGATGAGGCAAAGATTATCTGTAAGAAGTGCGGAAGGACCTTTAGCCGAGGGAAAAAATCTCCAAAATTTGAATACCAGTTGCATCCTTAGACATGTAAACACCATGCTCTTGCAAGCGTGGACGGACTACAAAACCTCAGGTAGCACACGTGCACCTGCTCCGACTGAAGGTAGCCTGCAACGCTACATCGCTTCCCCCACTGTAAGCCCACCGGTTAGCACACCACCAGCAAGAAATGTTGAGGTGTCGTCGCAAGGCCAAAGCAGTCAGGGAATCACAATATTTTTCCAATGAAAGACTGCATCTAGGCCATCACCACCACCATCACCATCACCAACTCCCTCTCAGTCCGCCATGTCCACCGCTAGTTCCATCATATGCAGCTCTCAAGTCCAGCACACCCTAGCAGAGACTCTGAATAGGACAAGAAAGTACTCATCCTTTCATCCGCGTACACTGGCTTTGAACACCTACATTGCCAAACTGATCTCATTAGAGATGATGCCCTTCCGTTTGGTTGAAAGCGCAGCGTTCCGAGAGCTCATGGCCTACGCTGTCCCTCGCTATGACCTACCCAGTCGGCACTTCTTTTCTCGAAAAGCCATCCCTGCCCTCCACCTGCATGTGAAAGACTACATTATACATGCACTCAAACAATCAGTGAGTGGAAAGGTGCACGTCACAACAGATGTATGGTCCACTAGACATGGCCAGGGCCGTTACGTGTCCATCACTGCACACTGGGTTAATGTGGTGGATGCAGGCTCCACAGGGGACAGCGGTGGTGGAACAGTGCTGCCTAGCCCACGGTAGAGGCAAAAGTTGGCTGTAGGCGTTCGACCCTCCTCCTCCAGAAGCGAAAGCTCGTCGACAGAGCGCAGTCGCACGAGCACTACATCCACAGCTGCCAGTGTTGCACACGAGGTGTCCCACTATCGAACAGCTAGTGGTAAGCATCAGCAGGCTGTTTTAAAGATGATGTCTTTGGGTGACAACAGACACACCACGGAGGTACTGGCCGACTACTTGCAGCGAGAAATTGAGTCATGACTGGACAGTCTACATCTTGAGCCAGGCAAGGTAGTCAGTGATAACAGATGTAATTTTGTGGCGGCCATAGCCCTGGCAAAACTCAGACAAATACCTTGCCTGGCTCACACCTTGAACCTGGTGGTGCAGTGCTTCATAAATAATTATCCAGAGTTACCAGCCCTGCTCCATAAGGTGCGAAGACTGTGCTCGCACATCCGTCGCTCGCCCGTAGACTCCAGTCATATGCAGAGGCTGCAGCGAACGCTCCACCTCCCCAAGCACCTCCTAATCATAGACGTTGCTACAAGGTGGAACTCCACCATGCACATGGTTGAGAGGCTGTGCGAACAGAGGCAAGCTGTAATGCATTTGTGGGAGGATACACGGACAGGCAGTTTGAGGGCAGACATGGAGTTGTCGGGTGTGCAGTGGTCAAAGCTGAAAGACCTCTGTAAAGTCCTTCAGTGTTTTGAGGAATGAACACAGCTGATAAGCGCAGACGACGCCATCATATGCATGAGCATCCCATTTATGCGTCTGCTCATGCAAACTTTGACGGACATTAAGGATCAGGCGTCTGCAGTGGAGGAGGAGGTAAGCCTTGATGACAGTCATGCATTGTCTGCTTAGGGAACTGTCCTGGATGAGATGGAGGAAGAAGAGGAAGAGGAGGAGGAGGAGGAGGATGAGGGGGATGATTATTTTGGGGAGGAGGATGCTTCTCAGGGGGCAAGAGAAAATGTTGGCTTGCCAAGGTCAGGTACAGGGTTTGTGCTTGACTGGAGGGATGTGAATTTGCTAGAAAGTGCTCCTCCACCCACCACTGACAGTGCATCATTGTCACCTGGAACACTGGCCCACATGTGTGATTATCTCTTGCGGATCCTAAAAAGGGACCCCCGCATTGCCAAAATTATGAAGGATGATGACTACTGGTTGGCCAGCATCCTCGATCCACGCTATAAAGGCAAATTACAGAACATCATACCACAGGAGAACCTAGAGCTAATATTGGCGAACAAACAAGCAACTCTGGTAAACCGTTTGTTAGAGGCATTCCCAGCACAGAGCAGTGGTGCAGGTTCTGCCACGAGCCATACTGGGCAACATGGAAGAGGTGTTCGTGGTGCACACAGCTGAAGTGGCGTTGGAGACAGGGGTTTCATGATTATGTTGTGGACTGATTTCTCCAGGACCGCTCACACGATTGGTAATACTGAATCGATTGCAACAGACAGGAGACAGCAGTTGTCAACTATGGTTCAATATTACCTCTCCTCCCCTATCGATGTTCTCCCTCACAGTTCATTCCCCTTTGACTACTGGGCAGGCAAACTGGACACCTGGCCTGAATTGGCACAATATGCCTTACAGAAGCTTGCTTGCCCTGCTGGTAGTGTGCTATCAGAAAGAGTCTTCAGTGCTGCTCGATCAATCCTGACAGAAAGAAGGACCCTGCTGTCAACCCAAAATGTAGGTGATCTCACCTTCATTAAAATGAACCATGCCTGGGTTTCAAAGGATTTTGTACCACCTTCCCCTCATGACACATAGGTTGCCAGCAAAATGGCTCGCTTTGTCCTCATCTTCCTTCGACTTCTCCAATTCATCCATTTGCAACTGCTGAAAGTCCAGCCTACACCTCAACATATGCCAGTTTGTCCACCTCCCTAACTGGGCTGTACCCCCACCACAAATTTAGCCAAATAACCCCCATTTTTCAATGCGTTACTATTATTATAAAGTAAATTAAGGTTGACAAGCTTAAGTAATAAGAATTGATGTTGTTGCCATTGAAATGGGCACTGTAGGTGGGTTTACTGTCCTCCACTCACTGCTGACATTTATACCCCATTGACTTGCATTGGGGTCGGGTTTGGGTTGGAACTCCGACTTTTGCTGATAGTCGGCCGATTTAGTTCGACTCGACTTTTGGTAAAGTCGGGTGGTCCGAAACCTGACTCGAACCTCCCGGACATAATTGTTGGTACCCTTATGTTGAAGAAAGAAAAGCCCAAAATGGTCACTGAAATAACTTAAAACTGACCAAAAGCAGTTTTCAATTTAAATTTACTGAATATCAACTAATGAAAATCAGACGTTGCTTTTACTGTAAATTGTGGTTCAATAGGAAAATGTAAATAAAAAATAAATAAAAATGTCCTGGGCTAAAATGATGGGAACCTCATCTTATTATTTGTTGCACACCTTTTTTAGGCACTCACAGCAAACAAATTATTTCTGTAAGGCTGGGGTCACACTCGCACGTTGCTTAGTTACCCACTGTGTACCTTAGTTACCAGCGCGCTGGTGCAGGGAGCTGGTAACCAAGGTACACATCGGGTTTCTAAGTGGCGCGCGCCGCTTAGAAACCCGATGTGTACCTTAGTTACCAGGCTCCAGCTTGCTGATCGCTGGTCTCCCGCCTGCCACAAGCAGCGATGCGTGCTGGCCAGCGGGAGACCAGCGATCAAAAAAATGTCCTGGCCATTCCAGGACGATCAGCGATACCCGGCAGGGGGGCCGGTTGCTGGTAAGTGTCACACACAGCGATCTCGCTGATGAGATCGCTGTTGCGTCACAAAACTTGTGACTCGGCAGCGATCTCGCTAGCGAGATCGCTGTGTGTGACGGGGGCTTAACAGTGAGAGCAGGAGCGGTGGATGTGTGTATTTATCAGCGCTGCACTGTAAATGAATAATTAAAAACAAACAGCATGGGTTTCCCTGTATTTTTGATAACCATCCAGGCAATATTTACAGCTGGGGGGCTGCAACCATTGGCTTCAGCAAGGCTAGTTATCAATGATAGAAGGGTCCCCACGCTGTTTTTTTTAAATTATTTAAATGAATAATTAAAAAAACGGTGTGGGGTCCCCCCCATTTTTGACAACCAGCCGTGCTAAAGCTCAGAGGTGGGGGCTGCTATTCTTAGGCTGGTAAGGGGCCATGAATATTGACCCCCCCAGCCTAAAAATAGCAGCCTGCAGCACATTTCTCTAGTTTAGCAAACAAAGAGTTCTCTCTCAACCTTTGTCATACAACACGGACATGTTCCTGGTGAGAGTCCAAATCAGGAAAGAAAATTAGGATATCATCCAGGTAAAACACAACATATCTTCCAATGCAATCAGAGAAAACATCATTCATTATATTTTGAAAAACAGCAGGTGCAATGGATAACTCAACTGGCATGGCAAGATTTTCAAATAGATTCTTAGACGTTAAAAACACCTTTCTCCATTTATCACCCTTCCGGATGTTTATCAGATTGTAAGCCCCTCTACGATCAAGTTTAGAGAACTACAAGGCGTGCAGAAGCTGATTATATAGATCGGGGATGAGTGGAAGTGGGTATTTCTAACCGTAATTTTGTTTAGTTCTCAGAAAGGCAAGGATGGAGACCCCCACCTTTTTTTACAAAAAGAATCTGGCTGCTAGGGTGGAGGAGGAAGGAAGGGTAACTCCCTTCTGTAAACTTTCATTAACATATTCTTTCATGGTCATCTTTGAAGTCTTTCAGGTACCACGGCAGACCTTCAGACAAGCGGAGCATATTTATACAGATCTTAGACATTTCTGGAATCAATTGGGGCTCCATTAAACAATTTCCTTCTGACAACAATCAATAACAGGATTGTGAACATGCAACCATGGAAGCCCCAGTACCAACCCATCAGGGAAATTATCCAAAACAAAACAGAAGATAGATTCAGAGTGGAGTGTTCCCATTTGGAGTGTGAAATCCACCAGTACACTTTTGCCCAAATTCCGGGCTAACGGTGTCTTGTCAAGGGCAAATATTTAAATGGGTCTTTCTAAACTAACTGTCCCTAATCCTGACTTTAGAACCAGTCTCGAATCAATAGTGTCATCAGCAGACCAGCAGTCAATAAACACCAATGTTGATAACACCTGGTTCTTGAACGATAATACAGCAAATATCAGTACGGTTTCTTGACAGTTTGCTTGCCTGAGGATGAGTTGAGCAATTCTTCAGAAAATGTCCAGAGAGACCAGAGTACAGACAGAGTCCAAGATTTATCTATGTTAGTTTCTCATGTTCATGATCTTAGCCTCAACGACCTAGATCCTTTTGGGTTCATCACAGATCAGACCTAAACTGTTAAAAAAGGCATCAACAAAAGACCATTCTGTGGTTTGTAGGGACAATGAAAATGCCCAGGTCTGAGAATCCACTGGCAGTAGGTATATATGATTATTCCCACCCACTTGAACTCTTCCTCTGATGTCTGGGGACGCAGAGTAAAAATAACTTACAGCTCTCCCTGAACACCCTAAACTGGTCTTTCTCTCCCAAAAATGTATCAGGGAGGACTACTTCAGTTTCGAAAGAGACCAAACATACATAAAAGGGTACTAACGTCACAGCCACTGCCAACAGTGGAGGGCTATAGGAAGTATTCATAAAATTAATTATCTGACCCTACAACTGATATTAACATTTCCTAGCCAGATCCCGAGTCACCTGCGTCAAATTCAGCACTTGGTCACTAAGCATGTGAACAGGATCCATACTGGTGAAAAAGTAAAATGTAGGACAAGACGTAATGTGAGGTTGAGTCGCTTTTCATGGACAAGCCATGAGTCGGGATAGTACAGGAGAACACAAAGGTGTCCTATGAAATAAACTCGGAGGACTGTGACACAAGAAACAACCTATACAAAGAAATAGTCCTTCATAAATTTATATGAAAAGTAAATAATTTTATTGAAACACATGATTAAAAGATTTATAAAAAGGAGATGCAAACACACAGAACAAGAAAGGAAAACAAACCAGCACTGAACAAATAGATAAATTATGTCAAAAATTATGTATGAAAAATACAGCAGCTTGCAATAATAAACCCAGAATTAATGTATAAAAGCAGGTTTGCTTAAATAAAGAGGTATAAAGTGCAAGGTGCAGATAGCTAGATGTAAGCAAGGATATAAGTAAATAGACTGGACTTTGCTGGGTTTTATTTCAGGAAACTCCTTTAAGATATTACACAAAAGGTATAAGAAGCTAAGTGAAAAAAATTAAATTCATAGGAGAATCCAAAAAACAAAAATGATTTCTTTGCACACCATAGCTCAAGGTAAAGGGAGTAATAACAAGTGCAAAGTAACACAAACAGGTATAAGTTTATCCAAGCTAGAGGGTGTGGATAGTTACCCAGGGTCCAGGCAGCTCAAGTCTACCCTCCAGCTGCCTGGACCCAGGGCAACTATCCACACCCTCTAGCTTGGTTATGCTTATTCCAGGGTTTATTATTGCAAGTTGATGTATTTTCCATACATAATTTTGGACATAATTTACCTATTTGCTCAGTGTTGGCTTGTTTTCCATTCTTGCTCTGTGTGTTTGCATCTCCTTTTTTAAAATCTTTTAACCATGTGTTTCAATACAATTCTTTACTTTTCATATAAAATTTGATTGGAGGACTTTTTCTTTGTATGGGATAGTAAAGGAGTCTAAGGTCAAAAACCAGGAGGGTACATCATAAACAGAAGGAAGAGACAAAGACGTAGTCAGGTAATGCTCCAAGGTCAAAATACCAGGAAGATAGCGAATCAGAACAAAGGGGATAAACAATTGAATGGTCAGAATGAGGTCCAAGGTTAGGCAACAAAAATTCATCACGAAAAACCCTAGGCACATAGAAAACCAACCACACTTAGCTGAAGCTGTGTCTTGCAGAGGTCTGAGACTAGCAGCCCAGCTAAGTAGCCAGGCAATCACCTGGGACAATGAACCCTTGGAGACAGCCTGCACCTTCCAGTCTCAGATTAGGTGGCCGAGCTGTCAATAAAAACACTGACATCTTAGCACACCTGTGCACCAAACTGGACACTGAGCTGTCAAAGTTTCAGCATGTCCCATATACCAGATTGGACGGTTGAGCCGTCAGAAACGGAATCCCTGACACACTGAGGGGTGGAATCGTGACACATGCCACATTTAAAATTGGCAATAATCTCCCACTCTTCCAGATCCAGATTGAGGAGGGCATTTCCTGTGTTGAGGCCTCTTCAGGTCAACCCACAGATTTTCATTTGGATTCAGGCTTAACCTCTGGCTCGGCCATTCCAAAACCTTGATTTTCTTTTGATGAAGCAATTCTTTTGATGATTTGAAGGTATGCTTGGGGCCATTTTCAAGCTGAAAGGTGAAATTCTGCTTCATCTTTAGTTTTTAAGCAGAAATCTCAAGGTTTTGATGCAAAGCGGACTGATATTTGGAACTGTTCATAATTCCTCCACCTTGATGAAGCTCCAGTTAAGAAGTTGTGATAAGAACCGAACAGGGCAGGGTGAGATCTTTTTCACATACAGTATTATCCTTTATTATGGTGTGGGGACTTGGGAGACCACAGACCGAAAAAAATAACATTCAATTAGAAAATAATAACCTCCCTAAGAATCGAATTTCCTGGGAAATTCTGAGCGATCTGGCAAATTTGAATTCTAATTATTCATGAAGGTGTTCTTTAGACTCAGAAAATCATAATCTGAGAGTTCTGTTTGTGCACTTGTTGTTTGAAGATGCCTAAGAAAAAGCAGCAAAATCCACAAACATCTGGTGTCAACTTTGAAGATCTGGTAGTGTCAATTGCTTGACTTCAAAAGGGCTGGTGCAGTATATTAATGTACACCAAGAACACTTCTTCGAGCATTGCAAAAGAAGTGGATCCACTTCAGGATCAAGTATTTTCAGCTTATAATGCTGCATTGTAAAGAGAAATTGGGGGTCGGATGGACAGAATTTTCTTTTCTCCCTGCCAGAACTCTTCTTTTTACAGATCATCTGTAAGAGAATAGAAACACCTTTTTTAACATATGATTGCCAGTTTAGAATACAGAGATGCAGCCCTCTATTTGTGGTTGATTGGTTGCCATATTGAAAATTGCAGTGTCAAATAATAAATCCATAAAAATGTTACACAGAAAGTTTAGCTGTATTCTATATCAGAATATGTGGCACATTTATCCCAGTCCTACATGCAGGATGATAAATTTGGCACATCTTTTGTCTAATCTTATACTACATATTAAATGGCTTAATTTGATGGCAAAAAATTTGACGCCAAAATATTAGCACAGTGTTGCATCTGAAGTCGCTACGCTTTCATGCTCTGTCATAAAAAGATAAAAAATGTCTAAAACACATAATAGATGTTGTACAAGGCCTATGTAACAGATTTTTGGTGCAATTCAGGAATTATTCTACAAGGCAAAAATCAAAGTTCACCAACTGATATAACTAGTTTAACATAAGAAGAAGTAGACCTGCGTCTGAGCAAATTAAACATTGATAAATTCCCCAGCCATATGGCATTAATTCGGGAATTTTGAGGGAATCAAGCTCAGTAATTGACAGACCACTGTAGCTCATATTCTTAGACTCTCTTGTAACAGAGGTGGTGCCACAGGATTGGAGGATGGCTGATGTGGTGCCTATATATAAGAAAGGTAAGTCAGCGGATCCAGGTATCTACCTTCCAGTAAGCCTGACATCAGTAGTGTGTAAAGTTTTTGAGGGCATTATAAGGGTAAGTGCACGCGCTGCGGATTCCTGTGCAGAATTTTCCACGCGGAATCTGCTATTTTTGGCAGATTCCGCAGGTCAAAATCCACGCGTTTTACCTGCGGATTTTGTGCGTATTTAGTGTGGATTTTGTGCGGATTTGGCATGCGTTTTTACACCAGCGGATTCCTATAATGGAATGGGTGTAAAAATGCTGCGAAATCCGCACAAAGAATTGACATGCTGCGGAAAATAAACTGCTGCGCTTCCATGCAGATTTTTCCGCAAAATGTGCACAACAATTTTTTTTTCCATAGATTTACATTGTACTATAAATCACTAGGAAAACTGCAGCGGAACCGCAGTGTCAATTCCACTGCCGATCCGCAGCAAATCCGCATTGTGTGCACATACCCTAAGAGATGACCTGCAGAAATATATTGTAGATAATAACATAACAACTGACAACCAGCATGGATTCATGAAAGATAAGTCATGTTTATCCAACATAAGAAGGTAAGTGCAAATCTGCATGACAGTAATGTGGCCAATGTGATTTATTAGGACTTTGCAAATGCATTTGATACTGAACCACATAACAGACATATACTGAAGCTCCAGAAGCAGGGACTTAGGGAAACTATTTGCAGTTTGGTAAGGAACTGTATAAGAGACAAGAAACAATGAGTCATTGTGAATGGTAAATACTCTAAATGGGATATAGTCTGCAGGGACCTGTGCTAGGACTGATTCTTTTAATCTCTTTATTAATGACCTTGTGGATGGGATTGAGAGTAGTGATGGGCAAACCCAAATGCTAAAGTTCAGTGTCCGTGCACCGACTCTGAACACAGACTTCAGACGGAAGTCCGTGTTACTGTTCAGGTTCGGGTTCACAGAACGAGACGTCATAGTTCACTCCCATACAGCAGAAGGCACAGAGGTTCTCTTGCATGTGCCTGCAGCTGATCGTGAGTGACCCTATTCAGCCTCATTCTGAGAATATTCAGAATGAGCCTCAATAGAGTTATTCGGAGTCAGGGGCAGGCACAAGTAAGAGAACGTCCATGCCAGCCTCTGCACCAGGGTGAACTATGAAGTCTCGTTCTGAGAACTTTCTCAGTACCTTAATTTCTCAGAATCAAATGGGCAGCATGGTGGCTCAGTGGTTAGCACTGCTGCCTTGCAGCACTGGGGTTCTGGGTTCAAATCCCACCAAGGACAACATCTGCAAGGAGTTTGCATGTTCTCCCCGTGTTTGCGTGGGTTTCCTCCGGGTACTCCAGTTTCCTCCCACATTCCAAAAACATACGGATGGGGAATTTAGATTGTGAGCCACGTCAGGGACAGCAATGATAATGTGTGCAAAAACTGTAAAGTGCTGCACAATATAAAGATTACTTAAAGATTATTTTTTTATAAAGATTATTATTATTAAATGGACATTGTAGAACAATACACTCTTGGATTACTGTCAGAATGTCCGGGAATTATTTTTAATTAATAAATTGTTAAACTGGCTAGTGGAGGAGTCTGACTCTTTATTCCTTATTGGATTAGCATCGGATCTTCGTGAGACAATTTTTAATAATAAATTGGTGAAAGATAGTCTTTATTCAAATAAAATAGTTTTTTCCTGTGTGTATATTTCTTTAAACTATTCAATTGATGTCAGCTGTAAATTCACAGCTGACATCAACCTCAAAATATTACCCTATTTGCCAACGCACAAGGACAAACGGGAGAAGCCAAGCAAAGTGCCAGAATTGGTGCATCAAATATGCCAGCTGATATTTGTAGGTTGGGAATGGCCCAATAACCATTGGAATTTCCAGCTTATTAATATAAGCCTGCTGCTGTCTACTTTCTCTTAGTGGGTTATCAAAAATAGGGTGGACCCGCTATTTGTAATAACCAGCTAAAGCAAAGCAGGCAGCTGAGGGCTGATATTAATAGGCTCTAAGGGCCATGGGTATTGGCCTCTTTTCAGTCTAATAAGACAAGCCCTCAGCCACCCCAGCCCCAGAAATCGCGCACCCATTAGAAGCTCCAATTCTGGCACTTAGCCTTGGCTCCTCCTGATTGCCCTGGTGTAGTTGCAATTGGAGTAATAAGATTTTGGGGTTGATGTCAGCTGTGTAATGTCTGCTGACATCAAGCCTGTGGCTTAGTAATGGAGAAGTGTCTATCTGACATCCTAGTTATGAACCCAGTAAGTATAAAGAGGAGAAAACACACAAACCTTTATGGGTTTATATTAATAGGCTAGGAATATCCATGGTTATCAGGCCATTCCCAACCTACATAAATCAACCTGCACCTGCCACAGAAGTGGCACATCATATTTATTGCGTCAATTCTGGCACTTTGGCAACTCTTCCCACTTGCCCTGGTGCATTGGCCAAAGGGTTAATATTTTGGGGTTAGTAATGGAGAGGTGTCAGTAAGGCACCCCCATTACTAACCCAGTAGTAAAAATAAATAAACACACACAGAGAAAAAAAACTTTATTTGAATAAAGACTCCGTCACACTAGCACTTGTTCAGCAATTTCTTAATCAAATGATCCCACAATGCAATCCACGTTCATCTTCTTGGTCTAAAGCACATGTGGATAGCAGTAAAGCTACCATTATGTACAGGCATCGGCTGATGACTACACTCATCATCAGCGTTGCCAGCAAGACCAGGAGTACGATGATGACAGTAGTAGACATCAGCAGGTGCCTGACAGCCAATAATCATGTCATCACCGGTCACAGCTGTTGGTTCACCCACTGTCTTCTGTGTGACACTGTGGGATCCCGCAGTAATCTACGATACCCAGCAGCTGTCACCAGCTGTGACTTTATTAAAGTTACCACCGGTCAGAGGTGTTGTTTCCCACGCTATCATACAGAAGACAGCTTTGGAACTGCTGGCTGTTCAGGCCACCCATTGACTTGAATGGAGCCCAGGATCTAGTTCAGGTACTGTTCTGGTACGCTAATTAAACCTTTTTCTTAAGCTTGGCTGAACCCAATGGACCCAAACATCCACTGGTCTGCCCATCCCTAATTGAGAGTAAAGTGTCAGTCTTTGCTGATGGTTGAAGGAGACAAACTAACCATTCACTGGTGTGCTCAGAGACCAAGCTGATGCCTAAAATAATTGGTCGCATTGGGGGTAGATCAATCGCCTTGTGTGCCTTAGGCAGGGCATGCATTATTGGTGTGATCAGATGATCTACCAATAGGTAATCTATTTGAACTGTATTGAGAACTCCCATCCTGAATGATTTTAGTAATGGCCTTTTGCATGTTGGATTTTGGATTGTGCGTTAATTTGCGGTAAGTAGTCGTATCCTCCAGCAGTAGCATAATTTGTGAATGAGAGACTCTGGTGTCTAATACCACCACCATGCCTCCTTTATCTGCCATCCGTATAGTAATTTCAGATAATTCCTTGAGATCTTGTAGTGCACGGTGTTGTTTGGAAGATAAGTTGGCTTTATTCTTCTGTGATTTCCCTTTCAGCAATATTTTGAAAGCGTTCCATGAAGTCTACCCAAGACTGTATGGGATTTAAAAAAATATTTTTTGTATTAAATCTCATAGCCTGAGTATTAGATTTTTGCAGAATTCAGTTGTTGTAAGACTTGTAGTTCTAACAATGCCATTTGCTCTGAAAAAGGACCGAAATGTCAGGAGATTCAGTAAATGCTTGGTTAGAGGTAAACAAAGTTTCTTAATTGTAAGATTATGCATAAATGGATTAATGTCTATTAAAGTGTCTATTAAATACTAGAGTATTTTCAGGGTGCTCGATTACTATGTACGAGTCCCCGTGGCTGCGTGTCTCGCTGATTTTTTCAACTGCTGCAACAGATGCAAGAATTGCCTAACAAACAGGCAATCCCTGCAAGTGTCACGCTGTCGCGCAGCTGCAAGGCATGCAGCCGTGGAGTCTTGAACATAGCATTTGAACACGCCGTATCTACTCTATTAGCACACAATTGTACTCGGATAACACCTTATCAGAGCGGTCGCGCTCATTACTACTTACATCAAGTAATACAAATGAAAAAAAGACACAGGACAAAAGAATTGACTTCAATACGTTTTGCACTTGTAGATATGTTTTTGTGTATTACACTTTTAGATTCTTTTTTTATTGTGAGATCAGATTTCATATTAGATGCTAGGTAATTAGGTTCTTGAATTTAAATTGCCGATCAATTTGCAGGTGATTGAAATAATTGCTTCTCCAGGTAGCAATCATTTGGTGAAACTGACATAATTAGAGGTCCCCTCTTGGGTTGATTGAAATCCATCCAAAATAGTATGCATTAGCTGATTTTTTTTTAATATTTAATCAGAATGAAGTCATTTGGAAATGTTTCATACTTTGACACGTGGAAAAACAATCAATGTATTTTAAGTTCAAGGGATTATTTATGATAATATATATGAGCTGTCAAAAAACAATTAAATGTTCTCTTAGTAGCTTTCTTTATTTTTTAACCCACTCGCACATATGGGTCTAACAGCATGTCCTCATCGGGGTGGCTGCATGCGGAGAGGTCTCAGGAGCTGAGCTTCTTCCACATGTGGCTGATGCCAGCTATATTAAATAGCCGGCATCTGTCTCTCAAAGCCGTCACTGAAAGCGAACATTTAAACACTGCTGTCAATCTCTGGCAGCGGTATTTAAATGTCACTGGTGCCGCTTTAGGCAATTGTGGGGCTTTGATGAGTTATGATGACGCCAAAGGTCTACTGAAGACCCATGTCACTTTCATCTTGGTACTCCTCTAAAATTCAGCTATATTTTGAGCGTCAAAGGATACCGCCATTTTAACTATATATTGCAATACTACGGTATTGAAGTATATAGTATAAGCCATCAAATAATTTTAGGTTAAATCCCATAAGGGGACTAACAACTAAAGTAAAAAGTTTTTTTTAATATTGTAGTTTTTTTTGTATAAAACTTCAAATAGCCCTGTCTTTCCCCATTAAAAATAAATAAAACAAGCATATTTGAAACAACCGTGTTCATAAAAGTATGATTTACCAAAATATAGAATGAATTAACCCAATAGGTTAAATCCACAAAGGGAAAAAAATCAAACCGGCATAATTGCAATTTTTCATTTAAAGGGAATCTGTCATCCTTTTTTTGCCCTATCAGCTGCCAGCATTGACATCCTCTTCTTCCTACAGTGCGCAGGCGCCAGACCTCCCCTGACGCCTGTACACTGCAGGACTCTGCTCTGCCCTCAACAGGGCAGAGCAGTGTGCCTGCGCTGGAGCTACTACAGGAAGGGAAGAAGAGGACGGCATCGTATGAAGATGGGAGGAGCCGGACCACGACACCCATCGGACCAGACCGCCCCCTCCGGTGAGTATAATCTAACATGATTTTCTTATCTTTCAGGTTACATTGGGGGCTTATCTACAGCATTACAGAATGCTGTAGATAAGCCCCTGATGTCAATGCTGGCAGCTGAGAGGGCAAAAAAAGGGGTGACAGATTCCCTTTAAAACACCTCCATAACAAAATACAATAAAAAGTGATCAAAACATCATATAGTCCCCATAATAGTAACAGTAGAAACAGGTCTCTTTTTTTTATAAACTTCTGATTTTTTTTACCGCTAAAATATAAAAAAAATTGGAGTTTAGTATCGCCATAATCGTATTGATGTGGAAAACCAGGCTTCTAGGTCATATTCACCACACAATGAATCCCGTAAAAGCAAGACCAAATAACTATCGGAATTGCATGTTTTTCACCATTTCACCCAATATGAATTTTTGTCCCATTATTCAGTACATGATATGGTAAAAAGAATGGTATGATACAAAAGTACAACTCCCCACAAAAAACAAGCCTCTTAGGCTATGTGCACACGTAACGGAACTCTCGCGGAAATTACTGCGAGAGTTCCGGAATTCCATTCCGCGGGAAAATCGCATTTTAAATTCCCGCGATTTTCCCACGGAAAAACTAGCATTTTGCAAGCGTATTTAGCTTGCAGAATGCTAGCGTTTTCCAAGCGATCTGTAGCATCGCTTGGAGAACTGATTGACAGGTTGGTCACACTCGTCAAACATAGTGTTTGACGAGTGTGACCAACTTTTTACTACTGAGGCCGCCTATGCAGTATCAATAGTAAAAGATAGAATGTAAAAAAAAAAAAAAAAAAAATGGTGTTATTCTTACCTTCCGACGTCCCGCGCAGTTGTTCCCAGTAATCCTTTGCGGGATCGCGACGTCTCGCGGTTATTCGCGATGACGTCGCGCGAATGACCGCGAGACTTCGCGATCCCGCGAGAACGGACGTCATCGCGGGCATTTTCGCAAAGGATTACTGGGAATGAGAGCGTGGAGAGAGGCGGGAAGGCTGCGCGGGACGTCCTAAGGTAAGAATAACAATATTTTTTATTTTAAATTCTATTTTTTACAGGGATATGGTACCCAAAGCCCGGAGGACAGTCTCCTCTCCTCCGGACCGTGGGTACCATCTGCAAATGTTCTGCTTACTTTCCGCATGTTGTGCACAGCCACATGCGGGAAGTAAGTGGAACAATACATTCCTATGGGTGCGGGTTCACCGCGATTCCGCAAAATAATGAGCATGCTGCGTTTACCGCGAAGCGATTCCGCCGCGGTAAAAACCGCAGCATTAGCACAGCATTGCGGAATCCCATAGGAATGCATGGGATGCTTATTTTTCGCGTTTTCGCGGCAAAATCGCGCTGTGAAAACCGCTGCGGAAACGCGAAAAAAACGCCACGTGTGAACTCAGCCTTATGGCCATGCAGACAGAAACAAAAGAAAATAGGGGTTTTGAAAGAAGAGAAGGAAAAAACGAAGGCGCAAAAATGAAAAAAATGCCCTGAATGGATTATTTTGCAAAATGTATTTATAACATGAATCTAATAACTTTAAAGAGAAACCATCATTTTATTTTAATCTTCAAAATCAAGAGCGCTTACATGCAAGTTGCTTACATGCAACATACATACTACATGCATGCAACATACATACATACTACATACATACTACATATATACTACATGCACACTACATATATACCACATGCATGCAACATACATATTTACAACATATATACTACATGCATGCAACATGCATACTACATATATACTACCTGCATGCAACATATATACTACATGCAACATACATACTACATATATACTGCATGCATGCAACATGCATACAACATATATACCACATGCATGCAACATGCATACTACATATATACCACATATATACTACATGCATGCAACATACATATATACTAAATATATACTACATGCAACATACATACTACATATATACCACATGCATGCAACATACATATATACTACATGCATGCAACATGCATACTACATATATACCACATATATACTACATGCATGCAACATACATATACTACATACAGTATATACTACATGCAACATACATACTACATATATACCACATGCATACTACATATATACTACATGCATGCAACATACATATATACTACATACAATACATTCATACAATACATACAGTCATATGTTAAAGTTTGGGCACCCCCTATTAATGTTAACCTTTTTTCTTTAACAATTTTGGTTTTTGCAACAGCTATTTCAGTTTCATATATCTAATAACATTGCTGTGTGAGAAATTTCCCACGCAGCTTTTGCCATAAAGTGAGACTAGGGACTTTTTTTATACAGTGGCGCAGGAATACAGTGCGGAAGGATACCTACCTCCCATCATTGGATTCCTGGAGCCCGTAGAGAATGGTAGCATCAGCTGATGCTGCTGTTCTCCACACAAGATCGTCGTGGGACACTCGTGGACTTCTGCGGATCAGGGCAAAGTATATTGGTCGTTTGTTATTTTAATATTTATTCCACAGATGACAATGGCTTCGGGGAACAAAGTGACAAGTGATGGTGAGTATGTACTCTATGTTATATGTACTGTATGTCTATATGTATGTATTGTATGAATGTATTGTATGAAGTATATATGTATGTTGCATATATGTAGTATGTATGTTGCATGCATGTAGTATATATGTTGTATATATGTATGTTGCATGCATGTGGTATATATGTAGTATGCATTTAGTATATATGTAGTATGTATGTTGCATGCATGTAGTATATATGTAGTATGTATGTTGCATGTAGTATATATGTATGTTGCATGCATGTAGTATATATGTAGTATATATGTAGTATGTATGTTGCATGTATGTTGCATGTAGTATATATGTATGTTGCATGCATGTAGTATGTATGTAGTACAGTCATATGTTAAAGTTTGGTCATCCCTATTAGTGTTAACCGTTTTTCTTTATAACAATTTTGGTTTTTGCAACAGCTATTTCAGTTTCATATATCTAATAACTGATGGACTCAGTTATATTTCTGGATTCAAATGAGGTTTATTGTACTAACAGAAAATGTGCACTCTGCATTTAAACAAAATTTGACCGGTGCAAAAGTATGGGCACCTCAACATAAAAGTGACATTAATATTTCATAGATCCTCCTTTTGCAAAAATAACAGCCTCTAGTCGCTTCCTGTAGCTATTAATGAGTTCCTGGATCCTGGATGAAGGTATTTGTGACCATTCCTGTTTACAAAACAATTCCAGTTCAGTTAAGTTTGATGGTCGCGGAGCATGGACAGCCCGCTTCAAATCATCCCACAGATGTTCAATGATATTCAGGTCTGGGGACTGGGATGGCCATTCCAGAACATTGTAATTGTTCCTCTGCATGAATGCCTGAGTAGATTAGGAGCGGTGTTTTGGATCATTGTCTTGCTGAAATATCCATCCCCTGCGTAACTTCAACTTCGTCACTGATTCTTGCACATTATTGTTAAGAATCTGCTGATACTGAGTTGAATCCATGCGACCCTCAACTTTAACAAGATTCCCGGTGCCGGCATTGGCCACACAGCCCCAAAGCATGATGGAACCTCCACCAAATTTTACTGTGGGTAGCAAGTGTTTTTCTTGGAATGCTGTGTTTTTTAGCCTCCATGCATAAAGCCTTTTTGTATGACCAAACATCTCAATCTTTGTTTCATCAGTCCACAGGACCTTCTTCCAAAATGTAACTGGCTTGTCCAAATGTGCTTTTGCAGACCTCAGGCGACTCTGTTTGTGGCGTGCTTGCAGAAACGGCTTCTTTCGCATCACTCTCCCATACAGCTTCTCCTTGTGCAAAGTGCGCTGTATTGTTGACCGATGCACAGTGACACCATCTGCAGCAAGATGATGCTGCAGGTCTTTGGAGGTGGTCTGTGGATTGTCCTTGACTGTTCTCACCATTCTTCTTCTCTGCCTTTCTGATATTTTTCTTGGCCTGCCACTTCTGGGCTTAACAAGAACTGTACCTGTGTTCTTCCATTTCCTTACTATGTTCCTCACAGTGGAAACTGACAGGTTAAATCTCTAAGACAACTTTTTGTATCCTTCCCCTGAAAAGCTATGTTGAATAATCTTTGTTTTCAGATCATTTGAGAGTTGTTTTGAGGAGCCCATGATGCCACTCTTCATAGGAGAATCAAATAGGAGAACTTCTTGCAAGTGGCCACCTTAAATACCTTTTCTCATGATTTGATACACCTGGCTGTGAAGTTCAAAGCTCAATGAGGTTATAAAACCAATTTAGTGCTTCAGGAAGTCAGTAAAAAGTAGTTAGGAGTGATCAAATCAAGAAAATGATAAGGGTGCCCATACTTTTGCACCGGTCAAATTTTGTTTAAATGCAGATTGCACATTTTCTGTTAGTGCAATAAACCTCATTTGAATCCAGAAATATAACTGAGTCCATCAGTTATTAGATATATGAAACTCAAATAGCTGTTGCAAAAAACAAAATTGTTATAAAGAAAAAAGGTTAACATTAATAGGGGTGCCCAAACTTTAACATATGACTGTATGTATGCATGTTGCATGCATGTAGTATATATGTTGTATATGTATGTTGCATGCATGTAGTATATATTTAGCATGTATGTAGTATGTATGCATGTTGCATGCATGTAGTATATATGTAGTATGTATGTTGCATGTAGTATATATGCATGTTGCATGCATGTAGTATATATGCGGTATGCATGTTGCATGCATGTAGTATATATGTATGTTGCATGCATGTGGTATATATGTAGTATGCATGCAGTATATATGTAGTATGTATGTTGCATGCATGTAGTATATATGTAGTATGTATGTTGCATGTAGTATATATGTAGTATATATGTATGTTGCATGCATGTAGTATATATGTGGTATATATGTAGTATGCATGTTGCATGCATGTAGTATATATGTTGTATATATGTATGCTGCATGCATGTGGTATATATGTAGTATGCATGTAGTATATATGTAGTATGTATGTTGCATGCATGTAGTATATATGTTGTATGTAGTATATATGTATGTTGCATGCATGTAGTATTTATGTAGTATGTATGTTGCATGTAGTATATATGTTGTATATATGTATGCTGCATGCATGTGGTATATATGTAGTATGCATGTAGTATATATGTAGTATGTATGTTGCATGCATGTAGTATATATGTTGTATGTAGTATATATGTATGTTGCATGCATGTAGTATTTATGTAGTATGTATGTTGCATGTAGTATATATGTTGTATATATGTATGCTGCATGCATGTGGTATATATGTAGTATGCATGTAGTATATATGTAGTATGTATGTTGCATGCATGTAGTATATATGTTGTATGTTGCATGTAGTATATATGTATGTTGCATGCATGTAGTATATATGTAGTATGCATGTTGCATGTAGTATATATGTAGTATATATGTATGTTGCATGCATGTAGTGTATATGTGGTATATATGTAGCATGCATGTTGCATGCATGTGGTATATATGTAGTATGTATGTTGCATGCATGTAGTATATATGTAGTATGCATGTTGTATGTAGTATATATGTAGTATATATGTATGTTGCATGCATGTAGTATTTATGTGGTATATATGTAGTATGCATGTTGCATGCATCTAGTATATATGTTGTATGTATGTATGTATGTTGCATGCATGTAGTATATATGAAGTATGTATGCATGTTGCATGCATGTAGTATATATGTAGTATGTATGCATGTTGCATGCATGTGGTATATATGTAGTATGTATGCATGTTGCATGCATGTGGTATATATGTAGTATGTATGTTGTATGTATGTAGTATGTAGTATGAATGTATACAGCATGTATGTAGCATGTATTTTTTATTTTTTTTACATTCAACACATAGGCCGGATTATGGGACTACTACTGTCCCATCATTGGCTAATGTGTCAATCACAGTCATGGTAGCAGGCATCGCCCGATGGGACTTGTAGTCCCATCGGACGATGCCTGCACAGACCCCCACAGCCTGCACAGACCCCCGGACAGTCGGCACAGACCCCCGGCAGGCCGGCACAGACCCCCGGGCAGGCCGGTACAGACCCCCAGGAAGTCCCGAACTGACGGCATATCATGATGCGCACAGACCGCGCATCATGATGACATCATTTCGGCAGCCAATCAGAGCCACAACAGTGGCTCATTGCATTATGGAAACATCTGACTCTGATATCCGATATTGAAAAAATATCGGTACTCAGTATCAGAATTCCGATACAGCGAATATCGGCCGGTACCCGATACTTGCAGTATTGGAATGCTCAACACTACTTGTGGCTGTTCGACAGCCACAACACATGCAGGGATTGCCTAACAAACAGGAATTTTCTACATGTGTTGTGGCTGTCAAACAGCCACAAGACATGCAACCACGGGACTCGAATATATTTTTTGAGCACATCGAAGACACTGGCCACGCCCACTAGACGGGTTCTGGCCAGGAGTATGCATAACATGTACATCACCACTGTTCCCAGCTCAGAAACCAGCAAATCCTCACAGTGCACAGTGCGTACGCTGGGGGGTTCATAAGTCTCCAGTCACAGAGTGACAGCTAGCTTAGCATTGTAGACTGGACATACCTCTTTTCTAGTGTTCCAAAGCTGGAATAGTGTTCCAATAATGTTCAAAATACTGTTCCAAATCAGCCAGCAGCTACGATGAAAACACAGCTACCGAGAAGAAATTAACTTTATTCCACCTGGCACCCTCCAGCTTTCAGTCATAGAGGTGTGGCTCTTACGACTTCAGTCACTGCTTAGTACATAGTGATCTAATGCTGTAATCCTGCCCTGGCATGGAATGACAGCAGGATCTCCACTGATGCCCTGCTGAGACAACTGTCAGTTAAGGTATTGTCACACTTAGCGATGCACCAGCAATCCCGACCAGCGATAAGACGCGGTCAGGATCACTGGTGCATCTCTGAGTGGTCGCTAGTGAGCTGCCATACAGGCAGATCTCACCAGCGACATAGCAGCGGTCGGGGGTCGTTACTTACCTGTCAGACGAGGCGATCCTGACGTCCTCCCGCCTGCGTCCACGCATCGCTCGTCGGCACCACAGGAAGCTGAGGACGAGAAACAGTCCAGGACGTTCTCCCGCGATCAGCAATAACCAGCGGGGGAGCGGTCGGAGGTAAGTATCACACATAGCGATTACATATCGCTAGCAATATCGCTATAATGTCACAAAAACCAGTGACGTTATAGCGATATTGCTAGCGATATCGCTTAGTGTGACAGGCCCTTTATTCCAGGGGTAAACACTCTGCTGCAGTGCTGTTTCAATCCACAAATTATGCTCCTTTAGAAGTGTCTTTCAATTGCTGTTTGGCAATATCTGTACACTCAGTCTGTGAATGGGAATTTTTCCATCTGAGTATGGGGGATTGGGAACAGAGAACTTTAGACAGGAGAATTCCAACAGACTCTTTAAATCTAGTGTACAGATTTTGACAAGCAGCAGTTGAAAGATTCTTTTAAATGAGCATAACTTAAAAATGTGCTTGGGAGAGAAGGAAGAAAAATAAGGTAGTAAAGAATATTAGAAAAATTGCTAACTCTGCATTGCCTGAATAATATATTTTTTTTAATAACAATAGGTACTCTTTAAGTCCCTCCTACACAAGAGGCTTACTGTACTAGCCACATGGAACACACATTGCCAAAATTATCACCTAAATAGTGTTGAGCGATACCGTCCGATACTTAAAAGTATCGTATCGGATGGTATCGGCCGATCTAAAAAAAATATCGGGTATCGCCGATTCCGATACCGGAAGTCCCATTCAAGTCTATGGGACTTCCGGTATCGGAATAAGAAAAACCCTATTTTTGCCTTGTACAGACTCTCTGGGGTCTGTACGGGCCTTTCGGGGGGCTGTGCCGGCCTGCCGGGGGGTCTGTGCAGGCTCCGGTGGTCTGTGCAGGCCTGCCGGTGGTCTGTGCAGGCTCCGGGGGTCTGTGCCGGCCTGCCGGGGGGGCTGTGCCGGCCTGCCGGTGGTCTGTGCAGGCTCCGGTGGTCTGTGCCGGCCTGCCGGGGGGGCTGTGCCGGCCTGCCGGTGGTCTGTGCAGGCTCCAGTGGTCTGTGCCGGCCTGCCGGGGGGCTGTGCCGGCCTGCCGGTGGTCTGTGCAGGCTCCGGGGGTCTGTGCTGGCCTGCCGGGGAGCTGTGCCGGCCTGCCGGGGAGCTGTGCAGGCTCCGGTGGTCTGTGCCGGACTGCCGGGGGGCTGTGCCGGCCTGCCGGTGGGCTGTGCAGGCTCCGGGGGTCTGTGCAGGCATCATCCGATGGGACTACAAGTCCCATCGGGCGATGCCTGCTACCATGACAGTGATTGACACATTAGCCAATGATGGGACAGTAGTAGTCCCATCATCCGGCTAATGTGTTGAATGTAAAAAAACAAAACAAAACATGCTACATACATACAACATGCATACTACATATATACTACATGTAACATACATACTACATATATACTACATGCAACATGCATACTACATACATGCTACATACTACATGCATGCTACATACATGCTACATACTACATACATACTACATACATAATACATATATACTACATGCATGCAACATACGTACAACATATATACTACATGCATGCAACATGCATACTACATATATACTACATGTAACATACTTACTACATATATACTACATGCTACATACATGCAACATACATACTAAATACATGCTACATACATACTAAATATATACTACATGCATGCAACATACATACAACATATATACTACATGCATGCAACATGCATACTACATATATACTACATGTAACATACATACTACATATATACTACATGCTACATACATGCAACATACATACTACATACATGCTACATATATACTACATGCATGCAACATACATACAACATATATACTACATGCATGCAACATGCATACTACATATATACTATATATACTACATGTAACATACATACTACATATATACTACATGCTACATACATGCAACATACACACTACATGCTACATACATGCAACATACATACTACATACATGCTACATACATACACACTACATGCTACATACATGCAACATACATACTACATACATGCTACATACTACATACATGCTACATACCACATGCATACTACATATATACTGCATATATACTACATGCATGCAACATACATATATGCTACATACAATACATACATATAGACATACAGTACATATAACATAGAGTACATACTCACCGTCACTTGTCACTTTGATCCCCGAAGCCATTGTCCCCTTGAGGAATAAATATCAAAATAAAAAAACACCAATATACTTACCCCGATCCGCAGAAGTCCACGAGGGTCCCACGTCCATCTTGCGTGGAGAACAGCAGCATCAGCTGATGCTACCATTCTCTACCAGCTCCAGGAATACAATGACGGAAGGTAGGTATCCTTCCGCACTGTATTCCTCCACCACTTTAAAAAAAAAAAAAGTCCCTAGTCTCACTTTATGCCATTGCTGCGTGGGAAGTTGTATGTATGTTGCATGCATGTAGTATATATGTATTATGTATGTAGTATGTATGTAGCATGTATGTAGTATGTATGTAGCATGTATGTAGTATGTATGTTGCATGTATGTAGCATGTAGTATATATGTAGTATGTATGTTACATGTAGTATATATAGTATATATGTAGTATGCATGTAGTATATATGTTGTATGTATGTTGCATGCATGTAGTATATATGTATTATGTATGTAGTATGTAGCATGTAGTATATATGTAGTATGTATGTTACATGTAGTATATATAGTATATATGTAGTATGCATGTAGTATATATGTTGTATGTATGTTGCATGCATGTAGTATATATGTATTATGTATGTAGTATGTAGCATGTATGTAGTATGTAGCATGTAGTATATATGTAGTATGTATGTTACATGTAGTATATATAGTATATATGTAGTATGCATGTTGCATGCATGTAGTATATATGTTGTATGTATGTTGCATGCATGTAGTATATATGTATTATGTATGTAGTATGTATGTAGCATGTATGTAGTATGTAGCATGTATGTAGCATGCATGTAGTATGTAGCATGTATGTATTATGCATGTTGCATGTAGTATGTATGTTACATGTAGTATATATGTAGTATGCATGTTGTATGTATGTAGCATGTATGTAGCATGTAATTTTTTTTTTTTTACATTCAACACATTAGCCGGATGATGGGACTACTACTGTCCCATCATTGGCTAATGTGTCAATCACTGTCATGGTAGCAGGCATCGCCCGATGGGACTTGTAGTCCCATTGGACGATGCCTGCACAGCCCCCCGGAGCCTGCACAGACCACCGGCAGGCCGGCACAGCCCCCCGGCAGGCCGGCACAGACCACCGGAGCCTGCACAGACCACCGGCAGGCCGGCACAGCCCCCCCCGGCAGGCTGGCACAGACCCCCGGAGCCTGCACAGACCACCGGCAGGCCGGCACAGCCCCCCGGCAGGCCGGCACAGACCCCCGGAGCCTGCACAGACCAACGGCAGGCCGGCACAGACCCCCGGACAGTCGGCACAGCCCCCCCGAAGGCCCGAACTGACGGCGCATCATGATGCGCACAGACAGCGCATCATGATGACGTCATTTCGGCAGCCAATCAGAGCCACAAAAGTGGCTCATTGCATTTTGGACTTCCGATTCTGGTATCCGATACGAAAAAAGTATCGGTACTCGGTATCGGAATTCCGATACGGCAAATATCGGCCGATACCCGATACTTGCGGTATCGGAAAGCTCAACACTACAACTAAACAATCTTCAGTCATTGTGCTTAAAAAAACAAAAGATTGGCAGGGAGATTAAATGTCTGTGCATGGATTATTCCTTTACTGCACTATTTTGGCTTCTATCAGCAGAAGAGAACTGTTATTTGTCATTAAAACCCCTGTCCTCTAATACTAATGAGATAACTCTGCAAGTCATGCTCCAGTCTACATGGTAACACTGCCAAGTCAGCTGCAGGAATCACAAAATGATATTGTAATAAGTAAAGAAGAGTCCTTTATTTTCAGCTACTCAATGATGCAATGCAATCACATCATGTGAGCATCAAGTGATTAATTACATCTATTGACTACAATAGGATGACCGAATAATTGCTCACCCTGGCAAATTTTTAGAGATTCTGCACAGAAAATGCCCATTGAAACAGAAGATATAGGAGACATTATTTGGTCTGGGTGATTAACCTCATTAGAGTAGCATAAAGTAGATCAATATTTCCTAGGTTATTTATCTCATGAGATTTATTCATGGTTAGGTAACACTGGAGAAAATGAGAGAAGATTTCATTTAGCAAAATATTCATGTTTAAGGAAAACAGCTAAGACAGCTGAATACAGGCTGTTAATGACAGTCGTAGAAGGTCACTTTGGAAAATAACTGACAGTTCATAAAAAAAATACCCAGTAAAGTATCTTATCAGATGAAACACTAATGTAAAACTCATTTATGTTGTATCTAAGGCCTTTAGTTTCAGTTCATATGTTGCATTTTAGGAGAATTAAGCATGGTTAGAGATCAGCTGATCAATCTGCGGAGGATCAACTACAGGTTGAATTTCCCAAAATTTGTGGCTCTACTCGATTTCGAACACGTTAAGATTTCATTCGTGAGGATCACAAAAAAAAATGTACCTGGCCCATTTCTCACTCTGCTGAAGCATCAGAGAGCGGGCTAATAATATTTTGTGCAGCCACGCTGGATTTGCCATAGTTCTCTGCAGTTATGACATCACATGACCTATTCTAGTTTATTGTGCGGATTATCATAGTTTGTATGGTGGTGTATAGTACCTGGGCTATCAGAGATCAGCAGGTCCAACTGCAGTACAGACGGGTGTCGGACTGCCAGTTTGTATAGTAGATTTGGATTCCATTTCCTTTTTCACTGGGTGAGTGGATTATACAGATGATACTGAAACAAAATGTATTTCTACCTCTCCAACTCTCTCTCTCCCTCGCTCTCTCCACCACAAATCAAATCTACTTGGAAAACTTGGAAAAGCTGGCAAATTTGAATCTCAAACAATCTGCTCATCTTTAGTCATTTCTAATCTTCTTAAATGTTGACTGCCAAAAAAAGCATTTTTCATGCTTCTCCAGGGACAGTATCTGGTCTTTATTTTCCTGGGGCAATGAACAGACCATTTTAGACACTCACTAGCTTTAACGATCCAGCAGATATCATTTATTAGATGCTGGCACAGCCAATGAGTTTTCCCAGGCAAAGCCACTTCACGAAGACTCGTTTTCATAAACGTGGTTTTGCTGTTGTTTTTGTAGTGGTTCTACCGGTGTCAACTTTTATGCTATGCTGTAAAGTACAAAGAATAGACAGCTTCCTAGTAAAAATCACCTGGACAATGAGCATGTCTTTCAACCACTTCAGAGTTTCCGAACACTGAAGCAATAAAAAGAAGTGACGAGATGAAACATGGTCACAGCAATATCACTTTGACATTGCTGCTATTATGTTCATTTTATGGGGCGCTATTGAGATGTATTTTAAGGCAAATTCCTGAAAAAGACGCTATGTGCACATACCCTAAGTCTAGTAATTTTGCTGCAGTGGTCATCTTGTGCTACAGCAAGACATAGCTCCAGAAAAGTATGCCGTGGGAAATGTTGAAGCACTGCCAATTAAGTGGTAGGGGATTTAACAGGGGAGTAGTGATGGGCGAACCCGTGGATGTTCGGGTCCGGCGGGTCCGCCAAAGATCTAAAAAGAGTTTGGTTCAGATACCAGAATGGTTCCCGAACCTGGACCCCATTGAGATGAAATGGGGGCCTGAACATCTGTATGACAGAGAGACAAATCCGGGCTCTGATTGGTGGTAAAATCATTATTGCCAGTCAGAGAGCTGCGGATCCAATGCTGTCACATGACAGCATGCGCCAGCAGCTGTGACTAGTGGTAAAAAGGTTACCTGCAGTCACACATATCAGCTGATGGGGCAGTGCTACTTCTATCAGCCTACAAATGCTGTCAATGCTGGCAATGATAACAGAGAAAGTAGGCACCGCTGATGGGAGTATTCATCTGCCGGCACCTGTGCTATAAATAAAAAAAATTTTAAAAAATTCCATGGGGTTTCTTCTATTTTTGATAATTAGAGCAGGCAAGACTGACAGTTGTGGGCTGCAACCCACTTAGCTGGTTATCAAAAAAAGAGTGGTTCTACACAATATTTTTTAATTATTTAAATAAATAATTAAATAACAGCTTGGGGTCCCTCCATTTTTGACAACCAGCCAAGCTAAAGCAGACAGGGGATGGTATTCTCAGACTGGTAAGGGGCCTTGGATACTGGCCTAAAAATAGCAGCTCGCATAATATTTGTGGGGTTGATGTCAGCTGTTTTATGGCCGCAGATATGAAGCCCACAGATTAGTAATGGAGACGTGTCTATAAGATATTAATCCCATAGTTAGATTATAAAAAAAAACACAACCTGAATAAAATCTTTTAAATGAAATAATGACACAGACTCCTTTATTTGAAATAAAAATAAAAAAGCACAGTTATACTCACCTTTACACCTAATGCATTGAAGCCAATGTCACCTGTAAAGAAACAGAAAATAGTAAACAACCATAATACTCACCTGTACAATGTGAATATAATTCATGCTGTCCCACAATGATCAGGATGATGTGAAGAGGAGTCACATCAAAAGGTTGATACATAAAATGAGAACAATGGGGATAGGGGAAAATATCTGTAGGTGGGTTAAGAGCTGGCTCAGGGATAGGAAACAAAGGGTGGTTATTAATGGAGCACACTCGGACTGGGTCACGGTTAGCAGTGGGGTACCACAGGGGTCAGTTTTGGGCCCGCTTCTTTTTAACATATTTATTAATGACCTTGTAGGGGGCATAGAGAGTAGAATTTCAATATTTGCAGATGACACTAAACTCTGCAGGGTAATCAATACAGAGGAGGACAATTTTATATTACAGGAGGATTTATGTAAACTAGAAGCTTGGGCTGATAAATGGCAAATGAGCTTTAATGGGGATAAATGTAAGGTCATGCACTTGGGTAGAACGAATAAGATGTATAATTATGTGCTTAATTGTAAAACACTAGGCAAAACTGTCACTGAAAAGGACCTGGGTGTATGGGTGGACGACAAACTCACATTTAGTGGGCAGTGTCAGGCAGCTGCTGCAAAGGCAAATAAAATAATGGGATGCATTAAAAGAGGCATAGATGCTCATGAGGAGAACATAATTTTACCTCTATATAAGTCACTAGTGCAACCACACTTAGAATACTGTGTACAGTTCTGGTCTCCGGTGTATAAGAAAGACATAGCTGAACTGGAGCGGGTGCAGAGAAGAGTGACCAAGGTTATTAGGTAACTAGGGGGTCTGCAATACCAAGACAGGTTATTACACTTGGGGTTATTTAGTTTGGAGAATCGAAGGCTTAGGGGTGATCTTATTACAATGTATAAATATATGCGGGGACAGTACAAAGACCTTTCTAATGATCTTTTTACTCTTAGACCTGTGACGGGGACAAGGAGGCATCCTCTACGTCTGGAGGAAAGAAGGTTTAAGCATACTCACAGACGCGGATTCTTTACTATAAGAGCAGTGAGACTATGGAACTCTCTCCCATATGATGTTGTAATGAGTGATTCCCTACTAAAATTTAGGGACTGGATGCCTTTATTGAAAAGTATAATATTACAGGGTACATACACTAGTTTCCTTAATATTGCGTTGATCCAGGGAGCTTGTCTGATTGCCGTATGTGGAGTCGGGAAGGAATTTTTTTCCCCAATGTGAAGCTTACTGTTTGCCACATGGGTTTTTTTTGCCTTCCTCTGGATCAACATGTTAGGGCAGGTTAGGACAGGATATGGGTTGATCTAGATGGACTTAAAGTCTCCATTCAACCTTAATAACTATGTTACTATGTTACATTGACCATTTTGCCCGCAAGCCAGAACACACTGAGTGTGCAGTGAATTAGACTAAGCCAGAACACACTGACAGGAGTGTAATCACTCCTGCAGTGTCTAGCCCTAGCTGCCGTGAGATAGTTCACCATAGTTCAAAACTCATGAGAACTTTCTCACACAGCGAGCGGTGCCCTAAGTTAGGTCACCGAGGCTCCTTAGCTTTGAACTCCAGTAAACTTTGTCATGGGAGCTCAGCGCTACACATTGGAGGAGCGATTTCATTCCTGTGTCAATGTGAGCCGGCTGGCTTGGATAGTGTTCACATCACTAATGTGACAGCTATCCAAATCTTATGGATCATCATGGGACAGTGTGGATTATCTTCACATTGGAGAGGAGAAGAATATGGTTGTTTATTATTTTTATTCTTTTCCAGGAGACATGGGCATCAGTGGATTAGACATAAAGGTGAGTATTATGGTTGCTTATAATGTTATATTTTTTACAAGTGACATGAGTTTCAATGGACTAGGTGTAAAGGTGAGTATAACTGTGCTTTTTTATTTCAAGTAAAGGTGTCAGTGTATTTCTTTCAAGTAAAGGATTTTATTCTGGCTGTTTATTTTTTACAATCTAACTATGGGGTTTAGTATTGGGGCATCTTAAAAATGCCTCTCCATTCCTAACCCCTGGGCTTGATGTCAACTGACAATACAAAGCTGACATCAACACCACAGCTATTACACCACTTGCCACTGCACCAGGCCAAGTGGGAAGAGTGAGGCTAAGCACCATAATTGGCACATTTTATTGATGTCCCATTTCTGGGGTGATTGAGGGCTGATGTACTTAACCTGTTGGAGAACCAATTTCCCTGGCCCTTTCCCTTGCTATTAGTATCAGTCCACAACTGTCTGTTTAGCCTTTGCTGGTTTGAAATTAAGGGAGGAACTTAAGCAAAAGGGAAGCAAAAGACCAGAAGGGAAGCAAAAGACCAGAAAAAGCCATACACCTGACAAATGCTATTGAGAACTCTGCTATTAGAAGTGGAAAGGAAGAACAAAGACGAAAGAATCTAATTTATAAAAATATTGGAGAAAGAGAAACCAATCACAAACTAAAATGTTTCTATACTAATGCACAAAGCATGGGCAACAAACAAGGAGAATTGGAACTACTAACACAGGAAAAGAAATATGATGTCATTGGAATCACTGAAACTTGGTGGGACAATACACACGATTGGAATACAAGACTAGAAGGATACAACTTATTTGCAAGAAACAGACTTGATAAACGAGGAGGAGGTGTCGCATTGTATGTTAGAAATGCGTATATCTGCACAGAGATTGAAGCTTCAGAGACTGGGAGTTCTGTGGAAACTGTTTGGGTAAGAATACAAGGACAGAACAATGGAAAGGACACCATTGTAGGCATTTACTACAGGCCGCCTGTGCAAGCTGAAGCTATGGATGAACTCTTTATGCATCAAATGGCCAAGTTCTCCAAAAAATATGACATAGTTGTCATGGGAGATTTCAACTATCCAGACATTTGTTGGGAATCTCTCTCAGGCAAAACTAACAGGTCAAGGAAATTCTTATCCTCTCTTGCTGACAACTTTATCTTCCAAAAGGTAAGGGAGAAAACAAGGGGAACTGCTACCTTGGATCTAATCCTTATAAACAGGGAGGAAATGGTTGAGGAGGTAAAAGTGGCTGGGACTCTAGGAGGTAGCGACCATGCTATTTTAGAATTTTGGATAACTAGAGGCGGAAGACCTGTGAAGACTCAGACGTCAAGGTTAGATTTCAGAAAGGCAGATTTTAAGGGATTCAGAAAGAGAATTGGAGGGATCCAATGGCTGGATATCCTTAAAGACAAAAATGTCCAGGAAGGATGGGAAATCTTGAAAAATGAAATTCTCAAAGCACAGTTGTTAACAATTCCGAAAAGAGGGAAGAATAGGAAGCAGTTAAGGAAACCAGGATGGATGAACACAGAACTTAAGCACATGCTAAAAAGGAAGAAAAAAATGTTTATAAAATGGAAAGAGGGAGGCATATCTAAAGAAGAATATAATGCTGTCTGCAGAACCTGCAGGGCACAAATCAGATTAGCTAAAGCTGAAAATGAATTGAGGCTTGCAAGAGATGTCAAAAGCAATAATAAAGGATTTTGGGGATATGTCAAAAGTAAAAGAAAAGTCAAAGATGCTATAGGATTTTTACAGGATGAAAATGATGAAATGGTAAGACAGGATGTTGAGAAGGCTGAACTTTTAAATTCCTATTTTGCATCTGTTTTCTCTCAGAAAGGAAATGTAACATCAACTGTTATTCACTGTCCTATTAAGGGAATAGAAGAATCCAGGATATCTATAAACAGAAAGATAGTGAGGAAACACTTAGCTAGCCTAAATGAATTCAAGTCTCCAGGTCCAGATGAATTACACCCCAGAGTACTGAAGGAGATAGCAGAAGAAATTTTTGAACCCCTCTCTATAATCTTTGAAAATTCTTGGAGAACAGGAGAAGTGCCAGAAGACTGGAGAAGAGCAAATGTTGTTCCTATCTTCAAAAAGGGGAAGAAGGTGGACCCAGGTAACTATAGGCCGGTGAGTCTGACTTCTATACCAGGAAAGATCTTTGAACAAATTATTAAACAACATGTATGTCAATACCTGGATAAGAATGAAGTGATTAAACAGAGTCAGCATGGGTTTGTAACTAATAAGTCATGTCAGACTAACTTAATTTCCTTCTATGACAGTATCACTGATTGGGTGGATCAAGGAAATGCTGTAGATATAGTATATCTTGACTTCAGCAAAGCATTTGACAAAGTCTCTCATACAATCCTTATTGAAAAAATGATTAAGTATGGAATGGACAAGGCAACTGTTAGGTGGATTCATAACTGGCTTAGTGATCGGACCCAAAGAGTGGTCGTAAATGGCTGCACATCCAGTTGGAAGAATGTCTCAAGTGGGGTACCACAGGGCTCTGTCCTGGGCCCTGTATTGTTCAACATCTTTATCAACGATTTAGATGAAGGCATTGAGGGTAAACTGATTAAATTTGCTGATGACACAAAGCTAGGAGGGATAGCTAATACTAGAGAAGAGAGAGAGAGGATTCAAAAAGATTTAAATAAACTGGAGAAGTGGGCAGCAACAAACAGAATGGTTTTTAACAGGGAGAAATGCAAAGTACTACATCTGGGCAATAAAAATGGAAAAAGCATATATAGAATGGGAGGAATAGGGCTAAGTGACAGCACATGTGAAAAAGACTTGGGTATACTAATAGATCACAGACTGAATATGAGTCAACAGTGTGATGCAGCAGCAAAAAAGGCAAATGCAATTCTAGGATGTATTAACAGAAGCATACAGTCTAGATCACGTGAAGTCATTATTTCCCTCTACTCCTCTTTGGTCAGACCTCATCTGGAATATTGTGTCCAGTTTTGGGCACCACATTTTAAAAAAGACATCAACAAACTGGAGCAAGTTCAGAAAAGAGCGACCAGAATGGTGACCGGTCTGCAAACCCTGTCTTATGAGGAAAGGTTGCAGGATTTGGGAATGTTTAGTTTGCAAAAGAGAAGACTGAGAGGAGACTTAATAGCTGTCTACAAATATCTAAAGGGCTGTCACATTGTAGAAGGATCAACTTTATTCTCATTTGCACAAGGAAAGACTAGAAGCAATGGGATGAAACTGAATGGGAGGAGACACAGATTAGATATTAGAAAAAACTTTTTGACAGTTAGAGTGATCAATGAGTGGAACAGGCTGCCACGAGAAGTGGTGCGTTCTCCTTCAATGGAAGTCTTCAAACAGAGGCTGGACAGACATCTGACTGGGATGATTTAGCGAATCCTGCTTTGAGCAGGGGGTTGGACCAGATGGCCCAGGAGGTCCCTTCCAACTCTACGATTCTATGATTCTATGATTCTATGATTCTATGATTCATTTTTTTCTGGGTTCCCCTATAGAATAATCAGTAAAGGCTAACCAAACAGTTGTGAGCTGATATTAATAGCCTGGGTACCTTTAAGGATATAGGGAATGATATTACCGACAATCAGAGTCACTAGTGTTTCTCACGCTGTCATGCATATGACAGCGTGGGAAACACATGATGTTCGGGGTGCCAAACTCAAACAGTAACACTTCCTGGAAGAGTCTGTGCTTGGGGTCCATGTCCGAACACTACGTGTTTGGTACGGGACCCAAACTTTGCTGTTTAGGTTTGCCCATTCTACAGGGAAGTGAAACAATTTATTTCCTTTGAGTTTTCTTTTAGTTGAAGTACAGCTACACATCCTTAAATTTTATCTCAGTTGTGTTCTCACAGTATGTTTATTTGATGTCCACATTAGTCAATGATCAAAACCTACTTTGGACTAGAATTTGGACTGCCACAATTTTACACCCCTATAATCTTGAACTATTTATTTTCCACAAGATTTTTCCCAGAGTTTTCTTTTTAAGTCAATTATTAATTATAAAGGCTGGATTTTGTTCTTATAGCACATTTATTTAATTGACACATTAATCTGTGTCAATGTAAAATGAAAAATATATACTCAATATATACTCAACCTGCTATTAAACATTTAATTAGTGAAGGTTTTTACACTAAATTCAAGACTAGAGTAAAATCTATATATACATCTAAAATAAATTAGTCATTAATAAAGAATGTATCATAAAGACATAGCTGTCCTTGGTAATAATTATTTTAATGTTACAGCATTTGCAAAATATGGACGATTAGAATGTAAATTCTGGAAATCCTCAGCCTCAGTTCCAGAAAAACATATTGGTCAAGGTCTTAATAATGTTTAACAAAGTCTAATGCTAAATTTCATTTACTGAGGATTCATTAATGCATTTGAACTATTTTATTTGTCTTCTAATGCAATTTTGCCAAGTGTTATTTCTATTTTTCAAGTCTTTCACGTTTTTTATTGTGGAAGAAGTTTGGGGTTCCAAATCTTTTTTGGTTGATTCATCAATTGTAAATTGACGACATTTTTGAACAATCGCACCACAGTTCCCTCCTTAAAGTAATTGGATATATGCCTGGAATTGTTGAGCAAATTTTATGACACTTTGGGGGAACATGTGACTTCTTGCACTAAAAAGTAGTAAAAAAAAAGTAGTCATGTATTGCACTGTTTATTTCTATAAGCCTTTCTATCTCCACATAAATGCGCTGCATTGTGACATAGTATGTCTCTCTTGCAGATGCGTACTATACCTTCGGCTTTCTCCACCTTGACTTGACCAGAGCATGCACACTCTACTCTTTGAGATGCCGCCATTTGTGGAACCTGAAGTACGGTAGCTTAGTCTCTCCCCCCACCTCCCTTGGTAAATAACAGGCAGCGTGTACATCACACAACGCTAGTGCGCCTTGGACACTCTTGCACCATGTGACACCTCTCCTCTCAGGTAAATAAGACAATTATGTCAATTTTGAGATTAGCACCTTCTTTGTATTTTTTGAAAAGTTTTTTGCATATGTTTTATTTACATTCCCCCTTATTTTCTTTTGTTTTCTTGTCCTTTTTACCACTCCATTTCTTTTTCTAAACTTATCTTTTACTTAAAACTTTTCCTATACCTCTGGTGCAAACCTTTGAGTATCATGAAGCCTCTTCTCTCTTATACCATATTGGATACCTATCCACATTTAGATATGGCATACCTTCCCCTGGGACTATAGTGACTAGACATTCTACATATATTAGTGGATCTATGTTTCAGTTCAGTCCTCTTCTTTGTTTTTCATGCATAACATGTATGACTTTATATTCTCTTATGTACACTGTATTTGATATTTAAATTAATTGAATTCTATTTGACCCATTATTAATTTTGTATATTTATGCTTTTCTATTTTTCTTATTTATCCATCTTTTTCATTTACAGATATATTTTGAAAAAGGCCGTGATTGGCCGAAACGTCAATTGATTTGTATCTGAATTTATTTGGGTCTGAAATATTTTTTTCAGCTTTGCTTCATTTTTAATAAACTATAAATATTCTTACATTGGATTGCCGAAGTTTCTACCCTCTTTTATCTGTAGTATATATTTACTTCAGAGCACCACGTATACAGTTGAGCACTCAATTTTCCATTTTTAGATTTTTCCAGATGTTTTACATATTTTAACCCCATACCCCTGGAGCTTTTTTCAGTTTTGCATTTTCGGTTTTTGCTCCCCTTCTTCCCAGAGCCATACATTTTTTTATTTTTCCATCAATATGGCCATGTGAGGGCTTGTTTTTTGCATGACGAGTTGTACTTTTGAATGACACCATTGGTTTTACCATGTTGTGTACTAGAAAATGGAAAAAAGATTCAAAGTGCGGTGAAATTGCAAAAAATAGAATTAGTCTTACCGGTAATTCAGTGTCTAGGAACCTTCCACGACAGCCATATCGGAGGATGACTCCCCGCCCTAATGGGGGACAGGAAATGCACAAGAAGTTAAATAACCCTCTCCTTCCTGCTATCTCCAGTGTTTTTTCTGGACACACTAGCATGTATAGTTACCACCAAGCTGTAGGAATCATCCAATAAGAGTATCAGATAGGGAGGGAAATTAGTGCTGTCGTGGAAGGTTCCTAGAAACCGAATAACCGATAAGACTAATTCTATTTTCTCTAGTCACCTTCCACGACAGCCATATCGGAGAAATACCAACAACTAATTTCTTAGGGAGGGACAACAGCCTGCAGAACATATCTGCCAAACGTTAAATCCCTGTTGAAATTTATTGTATAGTGTCTGGTGAATGTATGTACAGATAACCAGGTGGCGGCTCTGCATATCTGCTCAGAAGATGCGTCCCCTGTTCCTGCCCATGATGTTGATACTGACGAGTAGAGTGGGCTTTCAGAGATGTAGGAGGAGGAACGTTCTGTGACGAGTAGGTGAGGCTGATAGCTTGCCTGATCCAATTTGTGATTGTAATTTTTGCCGCCTTTTTGCCTTTATTTTGACCGGAAATTTGAATAAATAAAATCTGGTCAATCCTCCAACTCTCCGACTGCTGGAGGTAGAAGAGAACTACTCTACAGATGTCGAGGGTGTGAAAGGCTTCTTCTTTCGTGTTGGAGGGGTTTGTACAGAAGGAAGGTAATACAATGTCCTGGAACTAATGAAAGTTTGAGACTACCTTAGGCATAAAGGAGGGAATTAATCTTAGGAAGATGCTGTCTTCCGTGATGGTCAAGTATGGCTCCTGTATTGAAAGGGCCTGTAATTCTCCTATGTGCCTTGCGGTAGTAATTGCTACCAAAAACACAGTTTTTAGTGTTAAGCTTTCCAGAGCCGTGGAAGACAGTGGCTCAAAAAGTTCCCTGGTCCAGCCTTTGAGAACTAGGTTCAAGTCCCACGGAGAAACTGACTACGGAGTCTGGGACGGATTCTAGTTGCTGAGGTTATGAATTGCTTGATCCATCGATGGCTTGCCAGATCTTGATTGTAAAATGAACTAAGAGCTGACACCTGTACCTTTAGTGTACTAGGAGTGAGCCCTAGAACTAAGCCATCTTGAAGAAATTCTAAGATCTGTGTGATATTAGGATGGAAGGGGTCCAGGAGGGCACTTAGGGAACGCCAAGATGAGAACATCTTCCAAACCTTCCCATAAATGGCGTTAATCATGCTCAGCCTAGAATGGCCGGTGGCCTTGTAGAGTTTGGATCACTTCCTCGGAAAGGCCTTAAGCCATTAAAATTCCGGCTTCAGTAGCCAGGCCGCAAGGTTCATTTTGTGCGGGTCTGGGTGCAGTATAGGGTCTTAGTAAAGGAGACTGGCCCTCTAGGGGCAGAAGTATTGGGCCTTCTTGAGCCATGTTCCGTAGGGCTCCATACCAGCTTTTCCCTGGCCACAAGGGAGCCACTAGGATGGTAGTGACTTGTTCTGCCCGTATCTTCTGCAGTGTTCTCGCTACTGTGGGAATCGGATGGAAGGTGTAAGCCAGATTGAACTGCCACAGATGGAGAGAAGGCATCTACTCCCCACGCTCCGTCCGTGGGACTGAGGGAAAAAAGTTTCCACCTTCGCGTTTTGTCGCTGGCAAAAAGGGTCCACATCGGGATTTCCCCACCTTGACACCAGAGGCAAAAATACTGTTTGGTCTTGGCTCCATTCCCCGGAATGAATGTCCTTCCTGCTGAGGAAGTTCACCTGCTGATATGGACAAGAGACGTTTCTCTGCCCAAGAACAATTTCTTGCAGCTACCAATTTTTTGGTTGAAGAATTTCATGCCTCCTTGGTGTCGGATGTAGGACACTGTAGTCGCATTGTCTGGGCAGACACGTACATGATGATTTGGACAAGGGTTGATGCTGCTTTCAACGCTTCCTCCACAGTTTTCAGTTCTCTCACATTTGAGGAGCTGGCTCTGATGTCTGGGGGCCATACCCCCTGGAAGTGTGATTTCTCCACTATAGCACCCCAGACTCTTTGACTGGCGTCTGTGGTGACAATTTTCAGGGAGAGCTGATCCCAGCTGATGCCCTGCTGAAGGTTCTGATAGTCCAGCCACCATAGGAGAGACGCCTTCACATGACCAGGAAGAGGGGTTCTCTTGGTCAGAGTATTCTGATATTTCTTCGAACACCAGAGTACATAGGACCGAAGGAACCGAGTATGGAAACAGTTTGGACACACGCTGTAAGCAAACCTAGGATGGACATTGCGTCTCAGGGTTGGTGCTCTCTGGTCTCCGAACCTGGAGAACCTCTGAACAAGGTCGAGTTGTCATTCACTGGGTAAGAAAGATGTTCGTCTTCCTGAGTCCAGGAGTATCCCTAAGAACTTCTTCCCTGATGAAGGAAGAAGGTCTGATTTCTCCAGGTTGGGGATCCAACCCAAGGACTGTAAAATCTTCAGGGACTTGCCTACGTCCTGGTTCAGGAGAGACATGGATGGAGCCCTTATTAGAAGGTCGTCTAGGTAAGGGACAATGCAAATCGACCTGCTGGCAAATGAAGATCATTGCTTCTGCCATTATCTTGGTAAACACTCGAGGGGCTGATGACACCCCAAACGGCAGGACATTGAACTGGTAGTGGTTGACCCGGGGACCCTGGAGAACCGCAAACCTGAGGAATTCCCTGTGGTCTGGATGAATCAGGACATGATAGTAAGTGTCCCTCTGGTCTATTGTGGCCAAAACCCAATTTGTCCTATGAGGGGGATTGCCGACTTAACCGACTCCATCCTGAATCATCTGTACTTTACCACTTGGTTCAAGGGTTTTAAGTTTATTATAACCCTGCTTTCCTGAGGGTTTTACAATTATGAAGAGGCGAGAGTAGTGGCCTCTGCCTACCTCCTGTCGATTTGCCCGCTGGTCTCCCATTCTGGTCCCGGACCTGCTCCAAGCTGTCTAGTGACACTCGACGGGATCAGTCACGCACAGCGTGGAACTGGGGAGATCGCCTTGCAGAAGTGTCTTTATGTCTGACTGCAATGATTTTTGAAGGTACGCCTGCAAGAATGTCACTCTTAGGCTAGTTTCACACTAGCATTTCTGCCGTCTGCGCATGGCCGTCGATGAGCCCTGCCCCCTGCCACGCCCCCTCCTGACATCACCGCCTATTATCGCACATGGCCGCATGCGATCTGCGCACCCTATCTTTAATATAGGGTGCGCAGACTGTGCGCTGCCCGTGCACTAGTAGGATTTTTGAGTGCGCTGCGCACTTTTGTAGGTGTGCCGGTGTGCGGCGAACGCAGCATGTTGCATTTTGGCGCGCTCGGCGCAGTGCGCAGCGCACTCAAAAATTCTACTAGCGCACGGTCAGCTCACGGTCTGTGCACCCTATATTAAAGATAGGGTGCGCAGATCGCATGCGGCCATGTGCGATAATAGGCGGTGATGTCAGGAGGGGGAATGGCAGGGGGCGGGGCTTATCAGTGGCCATGCGCAGACGGCAGAAATGCTAGTGTGAAACTAGCCTTAGGCATTGAGGGGGAGGACTCTCGAACCTCAATCTCAGTCCATCGTAAAAGGTGCGAATAACCCATTGGTTTGAGGTTATGGATTGCAACAATCTATGTAATTCAAGGGTCGGCCCCCGACCGGAGAACTGTGAATTCTGGGAGGACTGGTCACGAGGAGGGAGACGAAAAAATTGTTTCCTAGGTTCTGGAAGAGACTTCTTTTTATCAGTGGCTTTTGTCTAGGATATTATCCAGAGCTGGGCCACATAATAATTTCCCTGAAAGGGAAGCGTATAGACGTTTGACATAAAGTCTCCTCCCCAAGCTTTCAGCCACAGAGTTCCCCTGGCTGAGTTGGAGAGGTAAATGCATGACCCGTGACCTGCGATTGCAGGCTGGTCTCCCAGTCGAGTCCCGGCACAGGCTCAAGCTGCTTAGCAGCCGCCATCTGACGAACCTAGAAGGGCTGATTGGCACCGCAGATTTTGCTGCTACCCGGACGGACTTAGCAGAAGCATCCGCTAGGAACCCTGTCGCTTTTGTAATAGGGAAAGAGAGTCAAGGGTTTCTTCCATGGAGGTCCCCTGAGTGAGGTGATCCTCCGGTGTACGCCACCAGCAGACAGGGACCTGGCTACACACGTAGAGTCTATATTGGCCTTAAGCAGGGTTGTGGAGGCGTCCCAGGATTTCCTGAGCAATCTTGCCATTGAGAGTTGCCCTTAAATGGAAGAGCCGCTCTCCTGCACGTCCACTTTAGGGACTTCCCATAAGGAGCCATCTTCGTCCAAGGGAAAAACCAATTCCTCAATTCTGAGGTGACACCAAGTCTCTCTGGAGGGGCCCATTACCAGCCGTGAAGGCTTCAGCCCCTCCAAACATCTCATCTTATATAGAGAATTCCACTTCCTCCTCCCGTACTAACTAATCCGGTCTCTCATTCCCGTCCTGGCCCAGCCTCAAGCTGCTTAGCGGCCGTGACGAATGTAGTCACGCTCAGCCTTGAATGGCCGGAGGCACCTTCGGAAGAGAAATAGTATTCCCAGATCTGAGGGTGGAAGTGGAACCCTCATTTCCCAAGCATCCTCTGAGTTAGCGGTATCAAATTCACCCGAGTCAATCAGATTCCACAGGTGGGGGCTGTGGTTGGGAAAATGTTGTCATAGAAGATTGGACTTCTTGTCCGATGAGAGTTTTTATACTGTCCAGTAGGGAGGGCTGCTCTGTACATAATACATCATCCGTGCAGGGCTGACAAAGCTACTCCTATATGAAGAGGGAGGCCTGGAACCATATCTGGTTTATTCTTTTCAGGGTCAGAGACCTTGTCTCCCTACAAGAGAGAGAAGGCATACTAAGCCACCTCCGAGACTACTCTGGACAGAAAAGGGGGGACCCACCCCGCTACTTACAGTAGGAGGATGACGCTGTGCTCTGCAGTAGCAGGCAGTAAGGGTTTGTCGCTGTACATAGTCAGTCTGCCAGTCAATGTACAGATAATGGCCTTACCTGGATGCACTCAGACCAGGATTAGAAAAACCGAGGTCCATCCAGCATGTTGTGTGCTCCTCCTCCCCTTAGTCTACGGGTGGGGGTCATTTCAATCACCCATCCCCACAGCTGAATTCCCCAGCTGCTCAGCGGCTGTCCCTGCACACGCGGCGGTGCTCCATTCTGGTCCCGGCCCGCCTCAAGCTGCTTAGCAGCTGCCTGACAAGAGCAGCCACGCTCAGCCCAGAAGGGCCGGTGGCTGGGGCCCCGGACCGCACCCACAGACCGGTAACTGCAGGCTGCGTGTGCGTTCCCACCTGGCATACAGGTGGAATGCAAACCGGAAGTTCGGTGCCAGTCCCGACGCCACCTCCGGTGTGCATGTGGGCACCCGAATCGCATGCCGCATGGGGAGGAGGACGCCGGGGAGCTCCAGGAGGACCCCGGCCACACAGCACCGCCCCGCTTTACACCACTGAGGGGGCGCAGGAGGGGCGGGCAAGGGTCCTGAGTACTATCAAAGTGGAGATGGGAGCAGCCTTCCTACGGAGGAGAGCAGAGCCCCCAACCGTTGACTGCCTGGCGTTACAGGTATCTGATGTTGTAGTGCCTCCGGTCGCTGGCCATGGCAGCACTATCAGGACCTCTATCAGGACCTCTTCATGCCCCACAGTGGACAGGAAAATCACTGGAGATAGCAGGAAGGGGAGGGTTATTTAACCTCTTGTGCATTTCCTGTCCCCCATTAGGGCGGGGAGACATCCTCCGATATGGCTGTCGTGGAAGGTGACTAGAGAAAAAGTGCAATCCCACACTTGTTTTCTGCTTGGCTTCTTTACTAGGTTCACTAAATGCTAAAACTGACCTGCCATTATGATTCTCCAGTTCATTAAAAGTTCATAGACACCAAACATGTCTAGGTTCTTTTTTATCTAAGTGGTGAAAAAAAATTCCAAACTTTGTTAAAAAAAAAAATTGTGCCATAGCGTTTCCATATTTCGTGATCTCAGATTGGGTGAGGGCTTATATTTTGGGCGCTGAGCTGACATTTTCAATGATACCATTTTTGTGCACATACAATCTTTTGATCACCCGATATTACATTTAATGCAATGTTGCGGCTACCAAAAAAAAGTAAGTTTGGCATTTTGATAGATCAGGCAATTCTGAACGAGGTGATACCAAATAAGTGTATGTTTGATTTTATTTTTATTGCTTTATTTTGAATGGGCGAAAGGGGGGTGATTTGATCTTTTATTTTTTTTATATTTTTAAAAACATTTTTCTTTAACTTTTGGCATGCTTCAATAGTTTCCATGGGAGACTAGAAGCTGCCACAACCTGATCAGCACTACTACATAGAGGCAATTATCAGATTGCCTCTATGTAGCAGATTTACTCACTTGCTATGAGCGCCGACCACTGGGTGGCGCTCATAGCAAGCCAGCATTAACAACCATAGAGATGTGACCTACGATCACGTGATGCTGGTCACCGGTGTGCGTATTTCCAGCGCGATTGCCAGAAGCACTTGTTAAATGCCGCTGTCAGAGTTTGACAGAAGCATTTAACTGGTTAATAGCCATGGGTGGATCGCCTGGGTGGTTTAAAACAGCTTACATGTCCCAGGAAAGATGTGGGCTCACCGCTGGAGCCCACATTAAAGGGAGGGATACTGACATTGGCGTACTGTTAAGCCTGATGTCGGAAAGGGGTTAATGTGTTTTTACAGAAATTGAAAAATAGATTTTTTTATAGCGATTCCAGTTGTTTTCGTCTTGATTTATCAATTACAACCAGCGTCGGACTGGAGTACCTTGGGCCCACCAGAGAAAAATCATTCTTGGGGCCCACCTTGCAGTTATATAGAAATAATACAATTCTGTTGCAAAATGAGGTAATATCAAACAAAGTGTTGATTAGCCTACCACAGTAACCTTCAAAAGGAACCAGAAGACCAACCTCTTCCAACAAGCCTACAAACTGCAGTAAACCTCAGTCTGCTCTACCTTCTCCTAGTGTGTCCTCACCCATCCCCTGTAGACTGTGAGCCCTCGTTGGCAGGGTCCTCTCTCCTTCTGTACTTATGTGTGCCTTGTATTGCTCATGTTTATTGTACTTATCTATGTGTACCCCTTTTTCACATGTAAAGCGCCATGGACTAAATGTCACTATAATAGTGAATAATAATAATTAGCAAATAAATAACCAATTAACTTAATGTATAAATAACAAACTAAAGAAACACTCCAGGCAAAAAAGAAACACTTACTGTATGTCTCGTTCAGAGCCTGTTGGAAAGTTGCATAACACAACAATAAATACTTTAAAGGTATATTTCCTTAAAGGGAATCTGTCACCTATTTTTTCGAGTAGCTTATCTACAGCCACTGATGTAACCTGAAAGATAAGAAAAATGAGTTATATTATACTCACCCAGGGGCGGTCCGGGTCCGGTTTTGATCTGATGGGTGTCTCGGTCCAGTCCGGCACCTCCCATCTTCTAACGGTGACGTCCTCTTCTTTGCTTCCCATCGTGGCTCCTGCGCAGGCGCACTGCTCTGCCCTAAACAGGGCAGAGCAGAGTCCTGCAATGCGCAGGCGCCGGACCTTTCCGGCCCCTGCGCACTGCAGGACTCTGCTCTGCCCTCAACACTAATATGACAAGGCAAAAAATGAAAGTGACAAAAAATGCAAATCTAAAAAAATGCAAATGATAAATCAGGCCCTTAGTCTTCAGGGATCCCCTAGAAAACAATGTCTTTCTCAGATGCTCAATTTGACACTCCAAAATCCATTCTGTACAGAGTGTGTTGACTTTCTTTAATACTAACAGTAGTCTGCCTGCAGAATACTGAGGTGTAAATTATTGCAGTACAGATACATTTGTGCATAGATTAGTATTTTTCTTGAGAAATTGTTGCAGTTTTTCTTCTGCTTCAGGATACAAAACAGTATTTTCTCACTATGAACCATTTTTCCTACTGCAATATGTGCTGAAATGATAGTCTTCTTACACAGACTTTTTTTTCCCCTCCGTAGAGAGTTTTTTTGATGTTTTGATTGGAAAAACAATGATTTCATCATCCGCCAGAATTTGTTCTCAAGCAGAAAAGCAGTTTCACATGAACACTTATACTCTGGTGTTTCTGTTATGATGTTTATAGGACTATTTCTAGAAGGAAATCATACAAACCTAACACACAGCATAGCAATATATACTTAAGCCAAGATACTTTTATAAGTGTATTCATGAATAAATTAATTACAATTGCTTCAAATGATGTCACACCATGACAGCGGGTGCAATCCGCATCACATTATATGCATTGAATAATTAGAGATTATTTTTAAAATAGTTTAGAAGTTAACCAAATTCTTCAGATCACTTGATATTCCACTAGTCATACCCTCACAGATTTGCGAGTTGTCACAAATACTTTGGATGAGTGATAAGCTTTAATGATGGGAATCACACTTTACTGCTGATGGGTCTGGCAGCTAAAGACCTTTTAACCCAAAAGTAGGAAACCTTTTTTCTGCCAAGGGCCATTTGGGTATTTATAACATCATTCGGGGGCCGAACAAAATTATCAAATTGAATTTGCTAAATTTGGTCTAACATTTCATTAACTCAATCCTAATGTGACGGCTGAAACTGCTTCGCTTTGGTGAGGCTGTGATGTAAAGTGTGATGAAGGTGTGTGGATCCACTGTGCCACGGGATAGGCTTACCGTGGAGGAGCGTGACTGAGCAACAACTTGGTTTTTGCTAGAGCCTCTGGTGGTGAGGATAGGCTTTGCCACAGGTAGCCAACAGGTGTCCGTGGGTCTGCAGCAGCTAACCGGAGGGTCAGAAACAAGCAACTTGGAACCAGTGATCGGGCAAAAAGTAGTGGAAGGAGCTGCCTAATATATCCCCTGCTGCCTAGGAATAGGCTGGGTAAGACAAACCATGCAGGACACAGCAGGTTTAAATTCTTGCAAGGATCTGGCCTCACATTCCAGGTGGAGATTTTCTAGGAGCAGAGCTGGCAGCGAGCACAAGGCAGCTCAGGCAGATGGTCTGATGTTGAGGAAGCATAGTGGTGAATGAAGTGAGTAGGGCGGTGCTCAGAAGGTGTGCATGATGCAGCATGACATTAGATGATATGGATGATGTTGCTACTCATTACAGCTTTTCCAGATTTGTGGAGGTTTGGAGCACAGGCGATTATTTTAGATAATAAATTTGGTAAAGAATCTGCAGAAGTTAGCTGTACTGAAAACAAATGAATATTACACTGCAGGTCATCTGACAGTGGGAAATCCATCACTGCTTATGTTATATTTATAGAACTCAAGGAGTGGGAGACCTGCAGTATACCTAACATAGGAAACACCAAAACTGCTGTATATACATCACATAGGAGACATTGAGACTGCTGCATGTACATCACAGAAGACATGGGGCTGTTGCATATATTTCACTGGAAATATGAAGCTGGGACATAGACATCACAGGAGACATAATGATTGAGCATAGACATCACAGGAGACGTGGGGCTGGGGCATAAACATCACAGGAGACATGGGGTTGGGGCATAAACATCACGGGAGACATGGGTCTGGCACATATACATAAAAGGAGACATGGGACTGGGACATAAACATCACAGTCGACATGGGGATGGGCCATAGACATCACAGGAGATCTGGGCTGTAACATAGACATTACAGGAGACATGGGGCTACAGCATAGACATAACAGGAGACATGGAACTAAGGCATAGACTTTACAGGAGAAATAGGGCTGCAGTATATAAATCATGGCAGACATGGGGCTGGGGAAGAGACATCACAGGAGAAGTAAAATTTGCGTCAAATAAATTTGAACAAATCTCAATACATTATGGAAAATCCAGGCAAAAATGCATTATCCTATTCTCCGATGTTTCACCAATGTGGTGCTGCAAATGGATCTGCAAATTGAATCTTAAAATGTTCAAGTTTGTGTGAAAACACACATTTTAGTAAATTCAACTGAAACTCGATCTTCCATAGATCAATCCGATCATCTCTACCAACCTCATCAAGATCAAGTAGCAGGAAAGATTTAACATTTATAATCAGATTGTCTAACATGTTGCTGAGACACAAGGGTACTCTGCTCTGCTTGGAACATTTATGCATTGAAAAGGGTTGTACACTACTGGATCACCCCAGCGTAAGTAATTCATCAGTCCAGTTAAGATATAAATAGAGTATACTCAACAGCAGTGGCACTATTACTGCAATGCCGATGCCTCTGTTCTGGTGGTGACATTACTTGTATCACATGCAGGCTGCAGCCAATCAGTAGCTGCTCTTCAGCTGTAGAATTTACTTTTTCTTCAGAGCCATGTCCACACTGATGGAATTCTCATGAGCTCATAGGCTGTAATGGAATCCTCAGACAAGTCAAGTCATCTCTGAAGCAGAGGTACCAACATTGTTGAAATGCGCCACACTGCCGGAGTTAAGCAAACACTGTTTTAATTTTAATTGAGTTTTTGAATTAATTAGGCTGGAGTGATCCAATAGTGGACAGCCCTTTTAAGTCTTCTCTATTGTGCATATTAGTTCAGTCTATAAGTCTCACAGGTGGGTCAAGGACTATATTAGTTCCAGTTTCACAGAATCAAATTTGAAAATCCTACAGATGTTTCTTCAACACTTTTGGACATTATTAGACACTCAAAGTGTTTTTTCTTCATACTTGGCTTCTTTATTGAATCTATCCAGATTTCCTCTATTCTAGAGACCTGATTGCTTCATCCCGTCTTGATGATCTGTGATTTTTCTATGGAGAATGTTCTTAGAAGTCACAGAAGCAACACCCCACCTAATGACAATCCAACATTGGTGCTTATTCTAAATACCTATCTATTTAATGTCATGATTAGAGTTGAGCGAAATGGGTCGAAAAATTTCAAAAGTCTCCGACTTTTGGCAAAGTCGGGTTTCATGAAACGAAACCCAACCCTAGGATGAGGTCGTCGACTTACGCGCCAAAGTCGCTTTTCAAAAGTTTGTTTTGCGCTCTTTTTCAGCCAATCAGGATCCACGGACACTGTGGGCAACGTGATGACATAGTCAGGGGTCACCACCATCTTTCAGAAGGGCATGCAAGTGATTGGCTTGCTTTGGTGGGCGTCTCAGGGGTTATAAAAGGGAGTGCACGCCGACCGCCATCTTACTTCTGCCGATCTTAGCATAGGGAGAGGTTGCTGATTCTGTAGGGAGAGCGTTAGGCAGGGAAGAAGAAAAAAAAACTGCTTCTGCTGCTAGCGATTTTGCCTGTACAACACACCAGTCACTGTGTGTGCAGTGCAAGGGGAGGCTATATTGTGGTGGATCAGCGGTGTTGGTTGTTAGGCTGCCTTCTAAGGCTTCCTGACAGCTGCATTGCTGTTTACCCACTTCTCTGCAAACTGCTTTTTTAAAAGCAATCCCAATTTTTTTTTTGTCCTGCTGAGGTACTGAGCGTGCATTTTTTTCACACCATACAGCGGTGTACGCTCCTCACACAGTACCGTGTAACGGCTGTTATCACAGCCACAGTGAAGCTATCTGTGTGTCACTGTGGAAGGATAAGTGGAGGACTTGTTCCGTTCTTACAGACCTACACTCTAGGGAGATTCCTATTCTGCCCAATTCTACATACACCTTGTAGTTTGTGATACACTAGCCAATTTCTGCCTGTGACATAGCGCTCTGATATTCAGTGGGCCTCACACAATCCAAAAGTGTCCAGTGTCCACTAGTGTGTGCAGAAATTCAAAATCTCCCTTATCCTGTAGTCACTTTTTTCACACCTGTGCCATTGAGCCTGTGACATAGCGCTCTAATATTCAGTGGGCCTCACACATTCCAAAAGTGTCCAGTGTCCACTAGTGTGTGCAGAAATTCAAAATTTCCCTTATCCTATAGTCACTTTTTTCACACCTGTGCCATCGAGCCTGTGACATAGCGCTCTGATATTCAGTGGGCCTCACACAATCCAAAAGTGTCCAGTGTCCACTAGTGTGTGCAGAAATTCAAAATCTCCCTTATCCTGTAGTCACTTTTTTCACACCTGTGCCATCGAGCCTGTGACATAGCGCTCTGATATTCAGTGGGCCTCACACAATCCAAAAGTGTCCAGTGTCCACTAGTGTGTGCAGAAATTCAAAATCTCCCTTATCCTGTAGTCACTTTTTTCACACTGTGCCATCGGGCCTGTGACATAGCGCTCTGATATTCAGTGGGCCTCACACAATCCAAAAGTGTCCAGTGTCCACTGGTGTGTGCAGAAATTCAAAATCTCCCTTATCCTGTAGTCACTTTTTTCACACCTGTGCCATCGAGCCTGTGACATAGCGCTCTGATATTCAGTGGGCCTCACACAATCCAAAAGTGTCCAGTGTCCACTAGCGTGTGCAGAAATTCAAAATCTCCCTTATCCTGTAGTCACTTTTTTCACACCTGTGCCATCGAGCCTGTGACATAGCGCTCTGATATTCAGTGGGCCTCACACAATCCAAAAGTGTCCAGTGTCCACTAGTGTGTGCAGAAATTCAAAATCTCCCTTATCCTGTAGTCACTTTTTTCACACCTGCGACATCGAGCCAGTGACATAGCGCTGTGATATTCAGTGGGCCTCACACAATCCAAAAGTGTCCAGTGTCCACAAGTGTCTGCAGAAATTCAAAATCTCCCCTGTCCTATAGACACCTTGTACCTTGTTTTACATTACTATATAGTTTGTTGGATTTTGTCTACATTTCTACCAAAAATGAGGAAGGCTGGTGGAAGAGGCCGTGGAATTGGGCGGGGGTTGGCAGCTGGTAATGATGGTGTTGGTGGTGGATCTGATGGTAGTGGCAAAAGCAAAATAGGACCGAATGCAGGAGGTGTTGAGCCTGCGTCATCGTCTGGCTCCACAAGGCCTCGAAGGCTTAGTTTTCTAGGAGTTGGCAAACCGCTTTTAAAGCCAGAGCTTCAGGAAAAAGTTTTGTCTTACATTGCTGACTCAGCCTCCAGCTCTATCGCCTCCTCTTCTGAAGTTGTAAAAAATAAAAGCACTGAGTCGTCATTGGAAGCTCATGTTCATGAACCACACCTTTCCTTGTGTCCTTCACCCCAACCAAGATTGAAGGATGACACAGGCCATACTACTGATTACTCCATGGAGCTGTTTTCACATACCATGCCTGGATTATCAAGTGAAATGGTGAATTACCCAGGCCAAGATGAATCTGACATGGAGTGCACTGATGCACAGCCGCTGATAGATGATTCTGCTGGTACATTCACTCAGAGCACTACATTGTCCTCACAGTGTACAGAGCCAGATTCTGACCCTGATGAGACTCAGGTGCCCCTTCCCGCACACTATACCACCATACACGGTGACACAGAGGAAGGTGCACATGACATTGAAGAGGAGGTGATGGATGACCCAGTTGTTGACCCAGATTGGCATCCATTGGGGGAAGAGGGTGCTGCTTCCAATAGCTCAGATGAGGAGGAGCATCCACAGCAGACATCGACATCGCAACAGCTGTTATCTGGCAGGCCCGGAGCACTCCAAAGACAGGTTCCAAAAATCAAAAGAGTTGCTGGACAGCTTGTCCAGAGGGTCAAAAGATCACAGCGTGCTAGGCCGCAAAATGTCTGCCAAAGTAGGAAGAGTGCAGTGTGGCACTTTTTTGAACAAAATCCTCATGATCAGGCCAAGGTTATCTGTAAGAAGTGCGCAAAGACCTTTAGCCGAGGGAAAAATCTGAAAAATGTGAATACCAGTTGCATGCTTAGACATTTAACCAGCATGCACTTGCAAGCGTGGACACAACACCAAACCTCAAGTGCCACATGTGCAACTGATCACAAAGAAGGTAGTCAGCAACGCTACATTGTTTCCCCCACTGTAAGCCCACCGGTTAGCACAGCAGCAAATGTTGAGGTGTCGTTGCAAGGCCACAGCAGTCAGGGAATCCCACTGTTATATCAACGAAATACTGAATCTAGGCCATCAGAAAGAACACCAACTCCATCACCATCATCAACCCTCTCTCAGTCCGCCCTGTCCACCGCTACTTCCACCATATGCAGCTCTCAAGTCCAGCTCACCCTCCCAGACACTATGAGTAGGTCAAGAAAGTACTCAGTCTCTCATCCGCGTACACTGGGTTTGAACGCCCACATTGCCAAACTAATCTCGTTTGAGATGATGCCCTATCGGTTGATGGAAAGCGCAGCTTTCCTCGAACTCATGGCCTATGCAGTACCACGCTATGACCTACCCAGTCGCCACTTCTTCTCTCGCAAAGCCATCCCAGCCCTCCACCATCATGTGAAAGACCGCATTGTCCATGCACTCAAGCAGTCAGTGAGCGGAAAGGTGCACCTCACAACTGATGCATGGTCCAGTCGGCATGGCCAGGGCCGTTACATGTCCATCACTGCGCACTGGGTTAATGTGGTGGATGCAGGGTCCACAGGGGACAGCGGTGGTGGGACAGTGCTGCCTAGCCCAGGGTATAGGAAACAGTTGGCTGTAGGCGTTCGACCCTCCTCCTCCTCCTCCTCCAGAAGCGAAAGCTCGTCCACAGAGCGCAGTCGTACGAGCACTCCATCTGCAGCTGCCACTGTTGCACACGATGTGTCCCCCTATCGAGCAGCTAGTGGAAAGCGTCAGCAGGCTGTGTTGCAGATGATGTGTTTGGGCGACAGACACACCGCCGAGGTGCTGGCCGAGTACTTTCAGCGACAAACTGAGTCATGGCTGGGCAGTGTACAAATTGAGGCAGGCAAGGTAGTTAGTGATAACGGCCGTAATTTTGTGGCAGCCATAGCCCTTTCAAAACTCAGCCACATACCTTGCTTGGCTCCCACCTTGAACCTGGTGGTGCAGTGCTTCCTCAAAAATTATCCGGAGTTAACAGCCCTGCTCCAGAAGGTGCGAAGACTGTGCGCGCACATCCGCCGGTCGCCTGTACACTCCGTTCGTATGCAGAAGCTGCAGCGATTGCTCCACCTTCCCAACCACCGCCTCATTATCGACATTGCAACAAGGTGGAACTCCACCCTGCACATGGTGGAGCAGCTGTGCGAGCAGAGGCAGTCCATAATGCATTTGTGGGAGGATACACGGCCAGGCACTTTGAGAGCAGACATGGAGTTGACAGGTGTGCAGTGGTCGAAGCTGAAAGACCTCTGTAAAGTCCTTCAGTGTTTTGAGGAATGCACACGGCTGGTAAGCGCAGACGACGCCATCCTAAGCATGAGCATCCCACTTATGTGTCTGCTCATGCAAACTTTGATGCACCTTAAGGAGCAGGCGTCTGCAGCCAATGTTGATGAGGAGGAAGAGGAGGAGGGAATCCTTGATGACATTCAGCCATTGTCTGCTCAGGGACCTCTCCTGGACGAGGTGGAGGAAGAAGAGGAGGAGGAGGAGGATGATGGGGATGATTACTTAGGGGAGGAGGATGCATCTCGTGGGGCAAGTGAAAATGTTGGCGTGGCAAGGTCTGGTACAGGGTTTGTGCGTGACTGGAGGGATGTGGATTTGCCAGAAAGTGCTCCTCCACCCAGCACTCGCAGTGCATCATTGACACCGGGAACATTGGCCCACCCACATGTCAGATTATGCCTTGCAGATCCTAAAAAGGGACCCCCGCATTGCCAAAATGATGAACGATGATGACTACTGGTTGGCCAGCATCCTGGATCCACGCTATAAAGGCAAATTACAAAACATCATGCCACAGGAGAACCTTGACCTAATATTGGCTAATAAACAAGCAACTCTGGTAAATCGGTTGCTTGAGGCATTCCCAGCACACAGCAGCGGTGATGGTTCTCACACGAGCCGTACGGGCCAGGGGCAGCTTGGCAGAGGTGTTCATGGTGCACACAGCAGAAGTGGCATTGGAGACAGGGGTTTCATGACAATGTTGTGGACTGATTTTTCAAGTACAGCTCACACAACTGGTAATACTGCATCGATGGAAAGTGACAGGAGACAGCAGTTGTCAACTATGGTTACAAACTACTTTTCCTCCCATATCGATGTTCTCCCACACAGGTCATTCCCCTTTGACTATTGGGCCGCTAAACTGGACACCTGGCCTGAATTGGCACAATATGCCTTACAGAAGCTCGCTTGCCCAGCTGCAAGTGTGCTATTGGAAAGAGTCTTCAGTGCAGCTGGATCAATCCTGACAGAAAAAAGGACCCATCTGTCAACCCAAAATGTGGATGATCTAACCTTCATTAAAATGAACCATGCATGGGTTTCCAAGGATTTTGTCCCACCTTCCCCTGATGACACATAGGGTGACAGAAAAATGGCTTGCTTTGGTCCACCTCTTCCTGGGACTTGACCTATTTCGCCTTTTGCATCAGCTGAATGTCCAACATCAACATATGCCACTTTCTAAAACTCCCTAACTGTGCTGCCTCCCCCCCATGGCCGGGGTCACCACCTAGCGCACGACACCGTGCGAGTGCCGTTGCCCTGGACAGGTGGGTAGGCCGACTCTTGGGCGCGGCCACTGGCACAGGGTCCCTCATAGTGCAATCAAGTGTCTCTGACGGTGGTGGTGCACACCGGCCATCAGACACACCGCCGTACTATGAGGGGCCCAGTGCCAGTACCGATGCCCACGAGTGGGCCCCCTTGCTTGGACAGGGCCCCAGCATTTGCAATCTTTACCTCTCCCTGCTCCTCCGCTGTGTAGTCTGGGCCGTCAAATCCATACTGTGCCTGACACCGTCTGAGCCTGCCTCCTGATGTATGGACATATATTTTGAATTTGTACGCTATCCATACATGTTATCCGGGGATACGGTACCCTTTCTCACCTTTGCGCAATCACGTGCAAGCCATACTGGGCCTAACACCGTCTGAGCCTGCCTCCTGATGTATAGACATATATTTTGAATGTGTACGCTATCCATACATGTTATCCGGGGATACGGTACCCTTTCTCACCTTTGTGCAATCACGTGCAAGCCATACTGGGCCTAACACCGTCTGAGCCTGCCTCCTGATGTATAGACATATGTTTTGAATGTGTACGCTATCCATACATGTTATCCTGGGATACGGTACCCTTTCTCACCTTTGTGCAATCACGTGTAATCCATACTGGGCGTGAGAACGGCTGGCGAGCTGTTAAGCAAGCTACCTGTGGTTTGCACACGTTTTTCATTTTTTCAGGAATGACGGTTAGGCCTAATTCCGGAACTGCAGTTGACCTGCACTTACTGGGAAATCATCGTTCGCGGGTAATAATTGTAATCAGTGATCCCCATCACTAACGTTGTTCAGCGGGTTATCTGCACCTGTAAGTGACAAACGCTGGCCTTTTCAGTGTAGCGCACATGCAGCCACGGACATGTAAGGGCATGACACACCAGTTATTGGCCAATCTCATGTGCCAGAGCCTCACGTGTCCCTCTATTAAGCCGGACTCGGACCGCGGGGCATGACGGAGTCTCGTTCATTAACGGAATTAAGCTTGCAATGTGTGCATCTGTTCTGTAGCTGGCATGGTTGAGGTTTCCCAGGTGGAGTCAAATTTAACCGTAGGCTCCACTCCTGGTGGTGCCCTTCTGGACATTCCTTTAAGGTTCAGCTTTGCAACCATACTGCCCACGTAAAACAAACACTTTGCCTTCATGAACGCTGTTTGGAGGGTCATGACTCGTGGGAATAACGCCGCCCAATCAGTTAACCTGCTAGAGAGATTCTTCGTTGCTCCCAAGCATGACATCACACTCCCTAGGAAGAAGGTAATGCCACTGTGGCGACCGTACTCCTGGGGGCGACACAAGTGCACTGATGCCCAGCCACTGCGCGATGAATCTACTGGTACATTGACCCAGACCACTACATTCCCCTCGCATGCTACACGGCCTGAATCTGACCCTGATGAAACTCAGGTTACCCTTCCCATATACAGTTCCATCTTACACGGTGACAAAGAGGTAGCTGCAGATGAAAGTGCAGGTTCGGCCCACCCGCCATCAGACACACCACCGTACTATCAGGGGCCCTGTGCCAGTGCCGTCGCCAACGAGTGGGCCCCCCCTGCTTGCTCAGGATCACAGCACTTGCAAGGTTGAAATACTGTGCAGTGAGATGGAAGATGGGGACGACGAGGAGTCCAGACTAGTACAGGGATTCCCTAGCGAGGAGACTTATTTGATTGTTTTCAATGTTGGGACAGCAATTTTTGGGGAGCACTATACTCTGGAGAATGATAGATGGGGCCCACCATACACTGGAACATTCCAAAGGTGGACATCAGACACTGGAGCAGCATTTACAGGGCCCATTATACACTAGAGCATTAGAAATGGGGCCCATTATGTTTGGAGCATTATTTGGGCCCATAAGACAGTGGAGCTTCATCCATGGGGACCAACATATACTGTAGCATTATGTGGAGCTCATCATATACTGTTTCAAACATTATATGGGGCCAATGATTCTGTATGGAGAAATAGATGGGCCTCGTCATGAGATGTAAAAAGTGAAGTATTTTTCATTGTACTATACCGCTATTTCTCTGCCGTGTCGGAGCATGATGAGTTGTGGTATGTGTTAAAGGGGCGCTCTTTCACCCAGGGCACATGAAAACCTGGAGCCAGCCCTACCCCCCCACAACTTTAGCCAAATAACCCCCATTTTTCAGTGCGTAACTTGTATTATGAAGTTAATTAAGGTTGACAAGCTTAAGTAAGAAGAATTGATGCTTTTGGCATTCAAATGAGCACTGTAGGTGTGTTTCCTGTCCTCCTCTCACTGCCGACTTTTATTCCCCATTGACTTACATTGGGTTTCGTGTTTCGGGACGACCCCAACTTTTCCCTATAATCGGCCGATCTTGCTCGACCCGGCTTTTGGAAAAGTCGGGTTTCACGAAACAAAACTTGACCCTAAAAAACCAAAAGTCGCTCAACTCTAGTCATGATCTAATATCTTGTCTAATATACTTTAATTAAAAAGTCCCTACTGTTCTCTCACTACTCTAGATAATTGCTTTATTTTATTTTTTACGACTTCTTCTTTGATGGCACTTTATTTGAGAATTCCCAGTGCATGATGTGATAGTCAAGCGAGTTATCATCGGGTAGCTGAGGCTGTGGTAACTAACGTAGCCTCTTCCCTCTTCCATCTTCCACCATTTCAGGAGCTGGGCTAGTCTCTGCTATACTAAGCATGTGTCAGTAGTCAATTCCAGTGTTTTCTCAATAGATTCTTGTCACTGCACTTGCTCGCTGACTCTGATGAGAAGTAAGCAGCTGGCAAGAAAGCGAACTGTCAGTGCGCATTCTAAGAAGAGTACCCAACCTGTAGGAAAACCAGAGATCAGTGCCATCCCCATAGCAGCTGCAGGGGCGACACTGGTCTCTGCTTTTCCCAAGCATTAGGTATTCTGCTTGCAATGCACACTGAACAGTGTGCTCTCTTGCCAGCTCTTTACTTCTGATTGGAGCCAGAATGTGAGCGCACTGTGACTACAGAGGCACAGTAGATTCTTGTCACTGTGAAATATGAACAGTGCGCTCCCCTACCGGCCGTAATCAGAAGTAACGAGCCGCCAACAAGAGAGTGAACAATCAGTGTACGGTGTAAAAATACCTGGCATGCAGAGATCCAAGTGACATCACACAGTGATAAGAATCTACTGAGCATATGACAGAATTTGACAACTGATGCATGCTCATCAGAGCAAGGACTAGCCCAGCCTCTGAAACAGATGCCACTGATGATGCTTCTTTTCAGGGATGGGGCAGAAAACTCAGCAGTGACCACAGCCTCTACCCTCTGAAGAGGACTTGTTTGATTTTTCCACATGCACTGGGATTCTCAAAGGAAGCGTCATTAAAGAGGAAGTAGTAAATAACTAAATTATATAGTGTAATTAGGGAATGATAGGGACTTTTTAACTAAAGTATATCAGAAAACAGATTAGATTATTATGACATTAAATAAATAGACATTTAGGATTAAAATGCATTTTCGTTCTGGACCATCCCTTTAAAGTAATATATAATCCCTAGACCTAATAGATGGATATTTAAATAATGCTGAATTTCTTTTGGAATCTCAATAAACACTGGGCTGAATCTACACTACACTGATATAGGAGATTTCTTATTGAGATATCACAATTAATTGTGCCAAATGACAAACTCCTGACATATATCCTGTTGCCAATGTGTGCTGAAAATAAAAATGCTGAAAATAAAACCGTGAGAGGTCACTTAGATTCATATTGAAACTTCGTGTTTTCCGCATTTTATATTCTGACATCCTTATGCAATAATGATGTGTAATACAATAGATGTACATTATCATAAACCTGGAATTATGGCTGAAAATCTAGTTTATTATGTGTAGGAAAAGGTACATTCTAGAGCAGAAGCAAGCTCTGATAAGCCTCATTAGCCTTTCTAACAAAGTATTTTCTTGACTGAAATTTGTCTTACATGTCATTTCTCAGGGGAATAACATGCATCATGGTCATCACAGCATAAAAACAGCATAAAAGATGTATACATGTATTCCATGTAGGAAACAGGTGTAAAATGTCTATATAATGGCCCTACTGTGCTCTGATTGTTTATTACATTTAGATAAATTATTTCTACCGGCTTCGTAGTGAAAAGGCCACTCAGCAGATTTTGGTAACAGGCGAAAACTGCTTTGTAAAACATTTAGCCAAATTGAAAGCCATTGTAAATGATTTATGATTCCCTGTGTTGTTACTAAAGAAAAACCATTATCAACTAAAACTGTACTGCATCACAAGGGACCCTATCATACAGGGGCAGACAAAGACATTATAGGCCCCCTGGGCAATAACAGTAAACGGCATGGGCCTCTTGTCTTCCATTAGCCCATCATAAAGGACTTCTACAGTCGGTCTGTAATATATATTAACAGTAATTGTCTACTATGAAGTTCCGTTACGTACAACCTAACTGATAGTAGGAAGCTACTAACTGCTTTAAAGTTGATAAAAGTTGTCCCCCCTTATTTAATTGATTTAGTTTCGCCAATAGTATTGCCACCCTCAGGGGCGGACATATCATTGGTGCAACCTGTGCAGCTGCACACGGGCTTAAGAGGTTAGAGGACCCATTTCCACCTCCAAAAGATAGTTTCAGACCTCCCCTTTAATAGCTTGTTTAAACAGACAGAAAAGAGTACATGACCGCTGATTGGTAATGGTTTACCGATTGGTGGTTATTTACTGCCGTCGATCACTTTGTGTAAACATACCCCTAAACAGAATAACTCACCGCTGAGATCTCATCTTATTATAAGCCTTTGTATTCTTCATCTTGTCAAACCTTCATGTCGCCGTCCTTAAGCCAGGACTCGGTCATTGCCGTTTGCTGCACTAATCACCACGTCCCTAAAAATAGAAAATGTCAATATACGTACACGTATGTTTTGTGAATAAGAAAAATCTCCCCGCACTATGCAGCTGAATACAGATGTGCACCCACCATTCATATATAATTTGTTATTATGGAGCCCACCATTACAATTGTAAACTGAAATCCACCACTTTGACCCCACTAACTACAAATAGCCACTTTTCCCCAACCTGGGCTTCCATAACACCTCAGCAGTGCCACAGGCTGATCGTCTCCATGCCACGCCGTATTGATGCAGTAATTGATGCAAAAGGAGCCCCGACCAAGTATTGAGTGCATTTACTGAATATACATTTCAGTAGGCCAACATTTTGGATTTTAAAATCATTTTTCAAGCTGGTGTTATAAAGTATTCTAATTTACTGAGATAATGACTTTTGGGTTTTCATTGCCTGTAAGCCATAATCATCAACATTGTGAAAAATGAGGATGAATGAACTCATGGAGATCAACATCCAATACTGCTGAGAAACCATCACATGTTTCTCAATGCAGTGTTTCTAGAGCAATGCCCCCATCCCTTATGGGAATTATGTAAAAATATGCAAAACACAAGCCGCGGAGGCACCATCATATGTTTCTCAATGCAAACAATGACTAGCCAGGTCTTTCCCCGGAAAGGAACAACCACGGGAAGGGCAGTCTCCAATGAAGGAAGCCACCTATGCCAAAACATGGTATCAATCCACAGACAGGGAGAAGCGCCTGTATCTGTATCTCTCTCCAAAATGTTCAGTGCCATCTTCAAAACTCAGATGATTTTCTTCTTGCTTGTCATCCATATACAATTTGGCTTTTACAGTGGTTATTCATAATTTGCAAGCACAGTCATAGTTTCTTATGTTACAGAATTGCAATGTATCTGTTAAACCCTTTCTGCCATGTGACATACTATCCCATTCATGTGCCCTGGGACTTAATTCCCAGGGACGGGATAGTACGTCACAGCGATCAGCGGCGTCACGGACCGCCTCTGACACGTTAACCCCTTGCACACCGCGATCAAACACGATCGAGGTGTACCAGGGGTTAAAGAGAAGCATCGGCAGGGAGGGGGCTCCCTCCGTGCTTCCCTGAGCCCCCCACAGCAGCGCAATGTGCAGCACTGCTGTGGGGGGGCTCCTTCCCTACAGGTCCCCGGATCCAAGATGGCGACGGGGACCTTCGGGAGCCTGCAGGGAGCTGGCTTCCTCAGTGCCTGCAAAGCGCAGGCAAGAGGAAGTCTGCTTCAATGCCTGTGACAGATCGCTAATCTGTAACAGTGATCTGTGATGTGACAAATCAGCGATGCTGATACCTCACAGGACAGTGATGTCCCCCCTGGGACAACCTAACAAAGTTAAAAAAAAAAAAAAGTGTAAAAATAAAAAAAATTAATTTTTTGGAAATAAAAAAAAAAAAACAATAAAAGTACACATATTTGGTATCGCCGCATCCGTAACAACCTGCCCTATAAAACTGTCCCATTAGTTAACCCCTTTAGTGAACCCCTTAAAAAATAAAAATAAAAAACGAAGCAAAAAATAATGCTTTATTATCATACCGCCAAACAAAGTGCAATAACGCACGATCAAAAAGATGCATATAAATATCCATGGTACCGCTGAAAACGTCATCTTTTCCCACAAAAAACGAGCCACCACACAGCATCAGCGAAAAAATAAAAAAGTTATAGCTCGCAAAATAAAGCGATGCAAAAATAATTATTTTTTATATAAAAATAGTTTTTATTGTATAAAAGCGCCAAAACAAAAAAAAATTACATAATTGAGGTATCACTGTAACCGTACTGACCCGAAGAATAAAACTGCTTTATCAATTTTACCGCACGCGGAACGGTGTAAACGCACCCCCCAAAAGAAATTCATGAAACACTGGTTTTTGTTCATTCTGGGTTCCAAAAATTGGAATAAAAAGCGATTAAAAAAGTCACGTGCCCGAACATGATACCAATAAAAACGTCAATTCGTCCCGCAAAAAATAAGACCTCACATGACTCGGTGGGTCAAAATATGGAAAAATTATAGCTCTCAATATGTGGTGATGCAAAAACTATTTTTACAATAAAAAGCGTCTTTTAGCATGTGACAGCTGCCAAACATAAAAACCACCATAAATAGTAAATCAAACCCCCCATTATCACCCCCTTAGTTAGGGAAAAATAATAAAATAAAAAAAATGTATTTATTTCCATTTTCCCATTAGGGTTAGGGCTAGGGCTAGGGTTAGGGCCAGGGCTAGGGTTAGGGCTGAGATTAGGGTTAGGGGTGTGTTGGGGTTAGGGTTGGAGTTAGAATTGGGGGGTTTCCACTGTTTGGGCACATCAGGTGCTCTCCAAACGCAACATGGTGTCTGATCTCAATTACAGCCAATTCTGCGCTGAAAAGTCAAATGGTGCTCCTTCCCTTACAAGCTCTGCCATGCGCCCAAACAGTGTTTTACCCCCACATATGGGGTATCAGCCTAATCAAGACAAATTGCAAAACAACTTTTGGGGTCCAATTTCTCCTGTTGCCCTTAGGAAAATAAAAAATTGGGGGCAAAAATATCATTTTTTGTGGAAATAAATATGATTTTTTTATTTTCACGTCTGGGTGTTATAAACGTCTGTGAAGCACTTGGGGGTTCAAAGTGCTCACCACACATCTAGATAAGTTCCGTGGGGGGTCTAGTTTCCAAAATGGGGTCACTTGTGGGGAGTTTCAATAGTTTAGGCACATCAGAGGCTCTCCAAACGCACATGACACCCGCAGACCATTCCATCAAAGTCTGCATTCCAAAGCACCACTACTTCCCTTCCGAGCCCCGACGTGTGCCCATACAGTAGTTTTCTCCCACATATGAGGTATCAGCATACTCAGGACAAATTGGACAACAACTTTTGGGGTCCAATTTCTCCTAGTACCCTTGGGAAAATAAAACAATTGGGGACTAAATGATCGTGTTTGTGGAAAACTACGATTTTTTTATTTTCACGCCCGGGCATTATAAACTTGTGTGAAGCCCTTGGGGGTTCAAAATGTTCACCACACATCTAGATAAGCTACTTAGGGGGTCTAGTTTCCAAAATGGTGTCAATTGTGGGGGATTTCCACTATTTAGGTACATCAGGGGCTTTCCAAACGCGACATGGTGTCCGATCTCAATTCCAGCCAAAAAAGTCAAATGGCACTGCTTCCCTTCCGAGCTCTGCCATGCGCCAAAATAGTCGTTTACACCCACATATGGGGGTATCAGCATACTCGGGACAAATTGCACAATAACTTTTAGGGTCCTGTTACCATTGGAAAAGTAAGAATTGAGGGTAAAAAGATCATTTTTGTGGAAAAAATATGATTTTTTGATTGTACCTCTGTACGTTATAAACTTCTGTGAAGCCCTTGTGGGTTCAAAGTTCTCAGCACATATCTATATAAATTCCTTGGGGGGTCTAGTTTCCAAAATGGGGGTCACTTGTGGGGGGTTTCCACTGTTTAGGTACATCAGGGGCTCTCCAAACGTGACATGGCGTCCGATCTGAATTCCAACCAATTTTGCTTTGAAAAAGTCAAACGGCGCTCCTTCCCTTCTGAGCTCTGTCATGCGCTGAAACAGTGGTTCCCCCCACATATCAGGTATCAGCGTACTCAGGAAAAATTGCACAATAATGTAACGTCCATCTGCAAGTCTGGGCTGCAGTAAGACAGCACCCCGAGCAACTCTGTTACCCTTTACCCCTATACAGGGATCTGGATTTACAGCAGAGCCCAGGAGGTAGCTGTCTGAATATGAGCAGCGGCCACAGCAGGACGGTCGCCAGAGAGGGGTTAAAAAACGAGACCAAAAGCGTAATCAAGACTCCGAGTCTAAACCAGGCGGACAGCAGAAGTACAAAAATGGCAGGCAATAGCAGAGTCAAATTCAGGCCAAGGTCAGAGTCATAAACCAGGAGGACGGCAGAGGTACAGAATCGTTAGGCAGTAGCAGAGTCAGAATATCCAGGCCAAGGTCACAAACCAGGAGAACAGCAGAAGTACAGAATCGTCAGGCAATAGAGGGGTCAGAAATCCAGGCTGAGGTCAGAGTCAAACAATAGTCATTCTCACAGTAGCACATAGGGGAACCAAGAATATATCCGGCGGCCTGCAAAACCAGACCCAAAGTATTTGAGGGATCAGGTTATTTCTCACAGGCTCCCAGACTGCTGATGTCATTCGGACCGCCCCCCAGGACCAGGTCGGATGGTGATGCCCCAGCCCCTTCATGACTGACCAAGGAGCGGAGCCTGCGTCCAGCGGATGTCTGCGCAAGAACCTCATCTCTATTGCCGCCATTACTCGGGGTGAAGCACAGCGCCTCCCAGTGACCGAGGCAGGAACAGCAGGCCGTGAGTCAGCTGGTGATGGGACAGTCCGGCGCCTCCTAGTGGCCGAGGCCGGGATAGCAGACCCTGAGTCAGACCGTGATGTGACAGTCCGGAGCCTCCTAGTGGCCAAGGCCAAGACAGCAGGTCCTGAGTCTGACCGCGACGTGACAGTACCCTCCCCAGGAGGGGCCTCTGGACCCTCAAAACCTGGTTTATCAGGGTGAAGGAGATGAAATCACCTAATTAGTGCTTTGGCATGGATGTCCCTCGCAGGGATCCAGGACCTCTCCTCCGGGCCGTAGCCCTTCCAGTGTACAAGATACTGTACGGACCCTCTTACAAGGCGGGAGTCAAGGACACCCTGGACTTCATACTCCAAGGACCCTCCGACCGAAACAGGAGGAGGAGGGGACTGGACAGGGTGAATTGGGGAGCGATACAGCTTGAGGAGAGACTTGTGGAAGACGTTGGGCAATTTGAAAGACTGAGGGAGTTTTAAACGGAAGGCCACCGGGTTAATCACCTCTATAATCTCGCATGGACCAATAAATCTGGGGCCCAGCTTGGCAGATGGTACTTTAAGCTTAATGTTTTTGGTGGAGAGCCAAACCTTGTCTCCAACTCCCAGGTGCGGTCCTTTGGATCGCCGTCTGTTTGCTGCCGAGGCCTGTCTAACCTGGACCCCTTTCAAGTTCGAGTTTACCTCAGACCAAATTGTTTTTAAACGATGTATATTTTTCTCTACCCCAGGGAGTTCTGACATTCTGGCCGAGAATGAACCAAAGCGCGGATGCAGCCCGTGGTTGCAGAAAAAGGGGGTAGACTTAATGGAGTCCTGATACTGATTATTTAGGGCAAACTCAGCTAGTGGCAGATGTTCCACCCAATCGGACTGGTGTTCTGAGACGTAGCAGCGAAGGTATTGGTCCAGAGCCTGGTTGATACGCTTGGTTTGACCATTGGTTTCGGGGTGGTAAGCCGAGGAAAAAGACAGCTCAATACCAATGCGTTTACAGAACGCCCTCCAGAACTTTGACACAAATTGGGTACCCCTGTCGGACACAATATTGACCGGGGCACCGTGTAAACATACCACATGTACAATAAACAGTTTACTCAGCGTTTCGGAGTTAGGTAGCCCCGACAGGGGGACAAAATGACATTGTTTGCTGAACCTGTCCACTACCACCCAGATACACGTTTTCCCATCTGAGGACGGCAGGTCCGTAATGAAGTCCATGGAGATGTGGGTCCATGGAGTCTCGGGGGTGGGCAAGGACTGGAGCCAGCCGGCAGGGCGATTATGGGAGGACTTGGCGCGGGCACAGACTTCACATGCTAAAACATATTCTTTGCAGTCCTTAACCACTGTCGGCCACCAAAAATTCCTAGTTATCAGTCTGGCGGTATTATTGAGACCAGGATGGCCTGCCAAGACAGAGTCATGTGATTCTCTAAGAACTTGTAGGCGAAACGCAGGTGGAACGAACAATTTGTTGGGGGGCATAGTGTCAGGGGCTTGTTCTGGGGATTTACGGATCTCTTCCAGAAGGTCCAAAGACACTGCAGACACAGCGATCCCAGTGGCCAATATCGGAACTGGTTCACAGTCCTCAGCTTGTGAGGGGCAAAAACTGCGAGAGAGAGCATCGGCCCTCACATTTTTTGTACCAGGGCGGAAGGTGATTACAAAATTAAACCTAGAGAAAAACAATGCCCACCTTGCTTGTCTAGGATTTAAACTTTTAGCTGACTCCAGGTATGTCAGGTTCTTATGATCAGTAATTACCGTGATCTTGTGTTTGGCGCCGTCGAGGAAGTGACGCCATTCCTCGAAGGCCCATTTTATTGCCAATAGTTCCCTGTTACCTATATCATAGTTTTTCTCCGTGGAAGAGAATTTGTGGGAAAAAAAACCACATGGGCGAAGCTGAGTGAGGGATGTAGTGCCTTGTGATAGCACTGCTCCCACTCCGACTTCAGATGCATCCACCTCCACAATAAGCGGACGGTCCAGATCCGGCTGAACCAAAACCGGGTTGGCCACAAAGCACTCCTTTAACGTAGAAAATGACTGAATTGCCTCAGGATTCCAATTGGCCATGTCCGCCCCTTTCCGGGTCAGATCCGTGAGTGGCTTGGCAATCTCTGAGAAACCTCTAATAAACTTGCGGTAATAGTTAGCAAACCCCAAAAATCGCTGCAGCGCTTTCAGCGATTTGGGTTGCACCCAAGCCTTAATAGGTTGGATCTTGGCAGGATCCATGTGGAAGCCTTTGCCTGAAACCATGTATCCTAAAAACTGTACCTCCTCAGCAAAAAAGACATTTCTCCAGTTTAGCAAACAAGGAGTGTTTACGTAGTCTCTGCAGCACAGAACAGACGTGTTGAGAGTGTGTCACAGGGTCAGCAGAGTAAATCAGAATGTCATCTAAATACACCACGACATACACCCCACAAATGTCTCTGAAAATATAATTAACAAAGTGCTGGAATACGGCAGGTGCGTTACTGAGTCCGAACGGCATTACCAGATACTCAAAATGGCCAAGGGGTGTATTAAAGGCCGTTTTCCACTCATCTCCCTTTCTTATGCGGACCAGATTATATGCATCCCGGAGGTCAAGTTTAGTAAACCAACGGGCTCCTGTTAGCTGATTAAAAAGATCAGGGATGAGTGGAAGCGGATACTGGTTTTTTATAGTGATTGCATTCAACTCCCGATAATCAATACAGGGTCTGAGACCACCATCTTTCTTTTCCACAAAGAAGAACCCGGCCCCAACTGGAGAAATGGACGGTCTAATAAACCCTTTTCTTAAGCTGTCTGCAATATAGTCATTCATGGCCTGACGCTCTGGGCCAGAGAGATGAAATATTCTTCCCTTAGGTAGACGGGCATCCGGAATCAGGTCTATGGGGCAATCATACTCTCTGTGAGGGGGTAGCTTTTCAGATTCTACAATAGAAAAGACATCCTCAAAATCTCTGAAAGCAAATGGTATGCGGGGAGTTTTAACCTTAACTTGGTTTACTGCTAGGGATATGCAATTTTCCTGACACTGTGGGCTCCAGCGTACAACGTCACCCAAATGGCAGTCGATGACAGGATTGTGCTGGCATAACCACGGCATTCCCAGAATAACTGCAGAGGATAAATTGTCCATCACAAAAAATGACACAAGCTCAGTATGTAATGCTACCACAGACATAGGAACTTTGGCAGTAACAAATTTAACCCCCTCCTGAATAATAGATGTGCCATTAATAGCCGTGGTTTTAATAGGGGCGTTAAGTTTTAGTAGTGGTACACCCAGATTCCTCGCAGTCAAAGAATCCATAATTTCCTTCAGACCCACTATCCACATACGCGTTTAAACACAGCGTTTTCTGACCACATGAAACTGAGATAGGTAATAAAACTTTAGCTGCATCTGCGGGCAATACCTGAACCTCTGGACAACCATAGCCAGAGTAGTTGCCCAGAGGCCGACGTCCCAGGCGCATGGATCTCTGACGTGCAGCTCTCTCCCTAAGGGCTCCAGACTGCAGCATGCTGGTGCAGGAAAATGAGAGTGATCTTCCAGGCTGTGCAATGCAACAGGTGTTCAGGCCAAAAATCAGCTCAGTCAGAAGAAGGAAAAAAAAATTCAGGGAGACTGCTTTTGTATATGTTGGATATATACACAAGAAGCAGTTAGTAGTTGTGGCCGGATATAATGTAACGTCCATCTGCAAGTCTGGGCTGCAGTAAGACAGCACCCCGAGCAACTCCGTTACCCTTTACCCCTACACAGGGATCTGGATTTACAGCAGAGCCCAGGAGGTAGCTGTCTGAATATGAGCAGCGGCCACAGCAGGACGGTGGCCAGAGAGGGGTTAAAAAACGAGACCAAAAGCTTAGTCGGGACTCCGAGTCTAAACCAGGCGGACAGCAGAAGTACAAAAATGGCAGGCAATAGCAGTCAAATTCAGGCCAACGTCAGAGTCATAAGCCAGGAGGACGGCAGAGGTACAGAATCGTTAGGCAGTAGCAGAGTCAGAATATCCAGGCCAAGGTCACAAACCAGGAGAACAGTAGAAGTACAGAATCGTCAGGCAATAGAGGGGTCAGAAATCCAGGCTGAGGTCAGAGTCAAACAATAGTCATTCTCACAGTAGCACATAGGGGAACCAAGAATATATCCAACAGCCTGCAAGACCAGCCCCAAAGTATTTGAGGGATCAGGTCATCCCTCACAGACTCCCGGACTGCTGATGTCATCCGGACCGCCCCCAGGACCAGGTCGGATGGTGATGCCCCAGCCCCTTCATGACTGACCGAGGAGCGGAGCCTGCATCCAGCGGATGCCTGCGAAAGAGCCTCATCTCTATTGCCGCCATTACTCGGGGGTCACACAACAAGAAAACACAAAATGACAAATTTGCAAAAATACCCTGCATTAAAAATATGACAGTAATCAGCAAGTGCTGGATAACAAATACAGGGTATTTAGTCGATACATTTTTTGCAAAAAATGTATGCCAAGCTGCTCCACCTCGTCACGGTAACCCTTCATGGAGCAGTCCCTATCTAATGTATTTAAACCTGAACATGTGAACAGTGTCTAAATGAACAGGATGCAGACAGGCACCTCCTAGTATGGGCTTGAGGTGTAAGACAGCTCATTTATGTGCATGTCACACAAGAGAGGGGTGGGGTCTCCCAAACCATGCTAAGCAAGGAAAAAACGGATTAAAAACATATGTGACATGCACAAATGTGAACAAGTCGGTGGACAGTGTTCACACCACCCAATGACTGAAACACAACAAGAAAACACAAAATGACAAATTTGCAAAAATACTCTGCATTAAAAATATGACAGTAATCAGCAAGTGCTGGATAACAAATACAGGGTATTTAGTCGATACGTTTTTTGCAAAAAATGTATGCCAAGCTGCTCCACCTCGTCACGGTAACCCTTCACGGAGCAGTCCCTATCTAATGTATTTAAACCTGAACATGTGAACAGTGTCTAAATGAACAGGATGCAGACAGGCGCCTCCTAGTATGGGCTTGAGGTGTAAGACAGCTCATTTATGTGCATGTCACACAAGAGAGGGGTAGGGTCTCCCAAACCATGCTAAGCAAGGAAAAAACGGATTAAAAATATATGTGACACGCACAAATGTGAACAAGTCGGTGGACAGTGTTCCCACCACCCAATGACTGAAACACAACAAGAAAACACAAAATGACAAATTTGCAAAAATACTCTGCATTAAAAATATGACAGTAATCAGCAAGTGCTGGATAACCAACACTGTCCACCGACTTGTGGTTTCTCCAAATTCAACAGAAAATACTGCTTTAATCATGGGCGGTCACATACAGAAGAGGGTCCTTATACAATATATATGCCCTTTGCAATTCAATTTTGCCTCATAATGAACAATTCTAGCTTCTTTGTAGGTGGAAATGGACCCTCTTTTCTATTGGGCCCTTGTGTAGCTGCACCAATGGCATGTCCGCCCCTGCTTTTAATGACTACTACATTCTTAGAATTATTCAGACCATTTCATGACAAGTGTCTTTAGGAATTATTACAGCTGTACAACTTCCTTTGACTTTTATGACTTTGATGTCTTACTGCAAACTCGGTTGTTTTGGCCCTTAAGCAAGTGCCTAAAGTATTGTGTTCAGAATTATAAGGCAAATGAGTATTTTGATCACATCATCCTTTTCATACATGTTGACCTACTCCAAGCTGTATAGGCTTGAAAGCCAACTGCCAATTATATAAATCAGGTGATTTGCATCTCTGTAATGAGGAGTGGTGTGGTCTAATGACATCAACACCCTATATAAGGTGTGCTTAATTATTAGGCAACTTCCTTTCCTTTAGCAAAATGGATCAGAAGAGAGGTTTGATGGACTCTGAAAAGTCAGAAATTGTGAGATGTCTTGCAGAGGGATGCAGCAGTCTTGAAATTGCCAAACTTTTGAAGCGTGATCACCGAACAATCAAGCGTTTCATGGCAAATATACAACAGGGTCGCAAGAAGCATGTTGATAAAAAAAGGCGCAAAATAACTGCCCATGAATTGAGGAAAATCAAGCATGAAGCTGCCAAGATGCCATTTGCCACCAGTTTTGCCATATATCAGAGCTGCAACATTATTGGAGTATCAAAAAGCACAAGGTGTGCCATACTCAGGGACATGGCCAAGGTAAAGAAGACTGAAAAACGGCCACCTTTGAACAAGAAACATAAGATAAAACGTCAAGACTGGGCCAAGAAATATCTTAAGACCGATTTTTCTAAGGTTTTATGGACTGATGAAATGGGAGTGACTCTTGATGGGCCAGATGGATGGGCCCGAGGCTGGATCAGTAAAGGGTAGAGAGCTCCACGCCAGCAAGGTGGAGGTGGGGTACTGGTATGGGCTGGTATCATCAAAGATGAACTTGTGGGACCTTTTCGGGTTGAGGATGGAGTGAAGCTCAACTCCCAGACCTACTGCCAGTTTCTGGAAGACACCTTCTTCAAGCAGTGGTACAGGAAGAAGTTGGTATCGTTCAAGAAAAACATGATTTTCATGCAGGACAATGCTCCATCACATACATCCAAATACTCCACAGCGTGGCTGGCCAGTAAAGGTCTAAAAGAAGAAAAAATAATGACATGGCCCCCTTGTTCACCTGATCTGAACCCCATAGAGAACCTGTGGTCCCTCATAAAATGTGTGATCTACAGGGAGGGAAAACAGTACACCTCTCGGAACAGTGTCTGGGAGGCTGTGGTGGCTGCTGCACGCAATGTTGATCGTAAACAGATCAAGCAACTGACAATCTAAGGATGGAAAGCTTTTGAGTGTCATCATAAAGAAAGGTGGCTATATTGGTCAGTGAATTTTTTTTGTTTTTGTTTTTGAATGTCAGAAATGTTTATTTCTAAATTTTGTGTTGTTATATTGGTTTACCTGGTGAAAATAAACAAGTGAGATGGGTATATATTTGGTTTTTATTAAGTTGCCTAATAAATCTGCACAGTGAGGCTATGTTCACACGTAGCGGAAGTTACCGCGAGAATTCCGGATTCCATTCCGCGGGAAAATCGCATTTTAAATTCCCATGATTTTCCCGCAGAAAAACTAGCAATTTGCAAGCGTAATTAGCTTGCAAAATGCTAGCGTTTTCTAAGCGATCTGGAGCATCGCTTGGAGAACTGATTGACAGGTTGGTCACACTCGTCAAACATAGTGTTTGACTAGTGTGACCAACTTTTTACTACTGATGCTGCCTATGCGGCATCAGTAGTAAAAGATAAAATATAAAAAATAATTAAAAAAATAAAAAATATTGTTATTCTCACCTTTCGGTGTCCCGCGCATCCTTCCCGCCTCTGTCCACGCGCTCGGTCCCAGTAATCCTTTGAGCGAATGACCGCTAAACGTCGTGCTCCCGCGACGTCATCGCGAAAGACCGCGAGATGTCGCACTCCCACGAGATCTCAATGTCATCGCGGTCATTCTAGCAAAGGAATACTGGCACCGGGAGCGTGGAGAGAGGCGGGAAGGCTGCGCGGGACGCCGGAAGGTGAGAATAAACAATATTTTTTATTTTAATTCTATTTTTTTACAGGGATATGGTACCCACAGCCCGGAGGACAGTCTCCTCTCCTCCGGGCCGTGGGTACCATCCGCAAATGTTCTGCTTATTTTTCACATGGTGGGCACAGCCACATGTGGGAAGTAAGCGGAACAATGCAATCCTATGGGTGCGGGATCTCCGCGATTCCGCAAAATTAATGAGCCATGCTGCGTTTTTTACCGCGAAGCGATTCCGCTGTGGAAAAAAACGCAGCATTAGCACAGCATTGCGGAATCCCATAGGATTGCATGGGATGCTTATTTTTCATGTTTTCACGGCAAAATCGAGCGTTTAAAACTGCCGCGAAAACGCAAAAAAAGCCACGTGTGAACTCTGCCTAATAGTTACCTGCACAAACAGATATCCTCCTAAGAAAGCCAAATCTAAAAAAAATATTAAGCTTTGATATTTATGAGTCTTTTGGGTTGATTGAGAACATAGTTGTTGTTCAATAATAAAAAGAATCTTCTCAAATACAACTTTCCTAATAATTCTGCACACAGTGTAGCAATATTTTTGTGGTGGCACTTTAAATGCTCCATTCAGCCGATTCTCAGGATTATTGGACCCTCAGCAATTGGAAAGTTATCGCCTATCCACTGGCATTCCAAAACTTTGACTGTAGTCTTCTGTAGCCATTCTTTTGTAGAACGACTTGTGTGCTTTCGGTCAGTCTCTTGGTTCATGACCCATATTCTTTTGAGTTTCAGCTCATGGATTGATGTCCTGGCAATTTCCTTTTTAATTTTCTGGAAAAATTAAAATTCATTGTTCCACCAATGATTTCAAGCTGTCCTTGCCCAGATGCAGCAAGGGCATATTCAATGATTAATGTCATCAATGTCCCTGCCGGTTTGTCAATGTCATTACTTCAATCAACTTTCTTGGATACCTACTTTTAGGTACAAAACATTATATGCTGGGAACATCCCACAAGATCTGCCATTTTGCAGGTGCTCTGACTTAATTGTCTAAATATTAAGATTTTGCTCATGTCAAAGTCATTCAGTTCATTAAGATTACTCCTTGTTCCATCTTACAACACATCAAATTAAATATCTAACTGTTCATTTGCTTCTATAATATGCTTCCTTTTGACAGGTACATTTGCAACATGATTATCGATGTTACTCCTGTCAACTTCAAAATGACACATTTTGTTTTTCTTTCCTCGCGAAATCCGTATGAATTCATGAAGAAATCTATTGTGTGTCCCCATTTAGGCGCACTGGAGAATGGATCAATGGACAAAACTGTAATACAACTGTGTACATGGGCCTATTGTAGGTATACACCAACCTCTGCACTCCCAAGTATATACTTGGTTACTTTTCTATCTACAAATAGTCTGTGTAAGAGAGTTGTTAAAGATATTACTTTGTGTCAAAGTTCCTTTTAGAAGCCTAATAGGAGCCAGAAAGAATCTAATGATCATTTTTTTAGTTGTACACTGGATGAATACAAATGTTTTGTTTTTAAGTTTTGAAAAATGATTCAAAATGTTTTGTTACACCTTAAATTAGATTGTACACAAGATTTTCCAGACAACTCCTTCTGGTAAGATTTATTATAGCTTTATTTTACTTTAGCTTACATGTTATTTTTATGGGTCTGAGTTATAGTTTTTCCAGGAAAGCGAGAATAGCACTATTCTTAATCTTAATACTTTCTAAACAATTATTGTATTTTTCCACTGCTGAATACAGAGAGTTTATAGTCTCTAGTGAGCCCTTTACATGCCCAATATATAGTTGTAAAAAAAAAAAATAAGTGAACCCTTTATTGTTACCTGGATTGAATTTCTAATAAAATGTAATATTTATTTATTTTGATTTGCTTATATAGCGCTATAATATTCTGTAGCGCTTTACATACATTATTATCGCTTTCCCCAATGGGGCTCAGAATCTATATTTCCTATCAGTATGTCTATGGAATTTGGCAAGAAACCGGAGAACCCGGCGGAAGCCCATACAAACATGAGGAGAACATACAATCTCCTTGGTGGGATTTGAACCAAGGACCCTAAGGTTGCAGTTTTAAGTACTGAGCCACCTTGTTGCCCCTGATATGATTGTTATTCAACTAAATTATTAGCACACTAAACTTTTATTCCGCTCATTGAATAATCATTCAAAGGTAGAAAACAATTGCAAACTTCTGTGTTAATGATTTCTCCAAGGCCCAATTGACAGCGTTTTTCAGTTAAGGAGATGAGATTAGAAGTGTGGGGTTCACAGGTGCTTTGCCTATCGAATTATGACACATTGGTTAGTGGTTAATCTGTTTGTCTTAAGAATGATTGTGTTACACACATGCTCCGCTCCGATCCGTTTGTTTTTCTGGTGTTCCATAAGGATCTTTACAAGTTGCCCATCATGATCCATGTGTTGAGTTTCCAAGGCATATATAAAGGCTCCCTAGAGACTCACCTATGTCTTAGTAATGCTCTAGGACTTTGGACTTGCAGTATCTCTCTTAGTTTGCTGTGCACCATTTCAGTCCACCTTCATCAGGACATCTCCTTGCTGTCTGCTGTTCCCTGTCCATGAGTTACTTGACTGCAGTTTCCAGTAATTTGCGATTTCCAGTGTCAGCCTGCCTGCAGCTTCAAAGGTATTAGACTTTCTCACTCTGGAGTTTTTTCTACCTGTCCCCGGTCTTCTAGGACATCTTCTAGATGACCACTAGCAGTTATCAGAACATCTTCCTGGCTGTGTGCGGCTTCCATAGAATTAGACTTTCTTGTCACTCCAGAGTTTGTCTGCATCTCCATAGTGCCTCCTATCTGCCTGAAGTCTTCTGTAACCCTGCTACATGCATGAGGTCTTCAGTAACCCTTAAGAAAATAGGAAGAAAGAAGTGTGTATGAAATAGTCTGGATCACCAAAAATATCTTACAACCACTCCATGCACTTTGCACAAGTTAATTCATTAGGTGCCATATACTTTGCTAATATCTCCAAAATGGAGAGGTGAAGTAAAAAACAACAACAAATAAACATAAAAAATATATAATTTTGTTTGGCAAACTTTTGGGGTTTTGTGTGAAATGATGTCCAATTTGCATTTTTTGGTTTATTTGTGTTGTTCCAATACACAAAGAGAAAAAAAACACGTGTGTAACTGCAATACTTTTCTGGGAGAAATGCTTACTTTTCTGGAAGAAATAATTTTAAGGGTGCCAACACTTTCAGCTATGACTAGATTTGTGTGCAGAGAAGATGTGTGTGACTGATAAAGCTACGTGATGTAGCAGTAATCAACTTTAAATATTCCAAGGGATTATGAAAACAGTAGAAAGACATATGTGAACCTTGTGCACAATCGTTCTACTTGAAAAAAAGCACATCAGCTAGAGGATGTAACTGGATATGTAGTGGTGCAATTCTGCATGCATGCAGTGTTTGGAAATCCTGTAGTTAACTGGGGAGAGGGAAGGGGAGATGCCACCAATGCAGTTCTTGGGCTATAGAAATTTGGTGCACAAGTTGCTATGGAATTTTAGTGTACATGCTCCCTGTTCTAAGTTTCTTGGGGGTAGAGATTGGGGTGCCCACTGTCCGTAATTTGTGAACCTTCGGCAAAAAAACATTTTTTCAAACTGTTCCACATCATTTCTTGGCAATTAAATTTGTGATTCACTGAAAATTGATTCACTGCAAATTACATTTTTTGAAAAATTTTGACTTCTGACAAATTTTAATTTCAAACAATACAGTCATCTCTGGGTATATGCATTAGCATACTGTAATTAAGATTGTGCGGTCTCAATTAATTAGAAAGATGTATGTCTCAATGGGATGGTTGTATGTAGGTCGTGGACCTCAGGATACAGAGAAGTCACTGGTGAGAAAACTACACAGTTAACTAAGTAAAATAATTATAATGAGTGAAGTAGATGACTCTACCAGAAAATAGAAAACATTCAAAACATTATACAGACATTCAGCTGGGAAGTGAGACCCTTGTGGTGTACAGCGTGGCACCCAATCTGTACCTGCTATACTTATTTATATCTATCTACTGCTATGCCTGTCTAAACCTCCTGCCTGTTACCTGTTTAGACACTGGGAACTGGGACAATTATATGAGTGTAGCATACGCGCTCGCCTGCGGTACAGCACAGCAGTTTATAATCTTACAATTATTTCCTCTATCCCCCAATCAAATATCCCTTCCCCATCCCAATGTGACTTCAATAAACTCAAAGGAATATTCTGTCCTCAATTATACTGAAAATACCCTAACAGTTAACCAACTGAAACAGCTATTTAGCCATAAATGAAGTCTATAGACGTTGAATAATTATCACTTACTATAATGTTCCACGTAAACTCTGTCCTGAAACCAAAATAAATTCAAGTTTGGTCTGAAATCTGTTGCATGCCATCTCGGCTCCTAGGCGTCGAATAGGATTCTTAATTACGGAACAAACAGGAAACGTGGCAGCAAGTCCGGACTTTCAGGATGCTGCTTTTGGCAATAAGCATGGCCTGAAACAGTCAATATGCCAATCTATCTTTCGACTAACATCCGCACTAATCCGTACCTCCCACTCTCAATCCTCTGGAATGCTTTTCCCCAAGAAATTAGGACTAACCACGACTTACACAGTTTTAGGCGATCCCTAAAAACACATCCGTTTAGGGCAGCCTATCACATTCCCTAATCAAAGTCCTTTTATATATATATATATATATATATATATAGCCCATTCACTATTTCTTTGAACATAACTCTCCATCAATCTCCACTGCACCCAAAAGCACTACAAATACTGGTTAATGACAAGCTCGTTCAGCCTTTCTCTATACCCATTCCCTCAAGATGGCTGGAACATCATTGTAAATAAGCACCTGTACTTTGTCTCCCCCCACCTCACTGAAGATTGTAACCTCTTAAGACAGCGTCATCATTATCTTTGCTTTAATTATTGTATTATGTTGAACTTTTTTACTAATGACTGTTGTATATGAATTGTAAAGCGCTATGGAATATGTTGGCGCTATATAAATAAAGATTATTATAATTATCTAACTACAGGAACGATCTCAGTCTTAAGTATTTTGGCGCCAGAATTTAGTGAGGTGCGTGCATAGTTACCCATTGTGGCAGCGCATTGGGCCTAAGTTTTCTTACCGACCCGGGTCTGCTCAGGACAATCAGTGTATATGGACGGATGCTGGGTCTCTCCAGCAGTTGAATGGTATCGTTGATGATTGTGACTTAACTCCTCAATGGCGTCCAACACCTCTCATGCTAGGTTCCAGCCTTTTCCATCTCTCAGCAGCATCTCTGGCAGAGATCTCCTCACATCTGGACAGGTTCTGGTCATGGACACGATTAGCTTCACGCTGCTGCTGCGCTGGACTCGGTGGGATTCTTCCACGAGACGATATTGTTGGATTCCCCTCCAGCATGTTCTCTCCCTGATGTCAATAACTGCTGACTGCCCTTAATATGGCCACACTTCCTCTTGCTGTGTTTTACATCATTTTAGATTGTAGATCCACCTCTGACATTCATTTTGCATCTTTTTTTGTAAGTTTTTCAGTATTGCTTAGACAACAATGACATCTTATGACTGACTAAGAACAATACTGCAAAGAATCAAGTCTATTTACAACATATACAGTATTATACTGATGCAGACACAGGTATACACATGTAAATCACCCAAATGAGCCAACACACATCTCACATGCATCTGCTTCAGCTATGGTGGTCCAATTGATGAAGAGAGAATTTAGATATTTGCCTTGTCTGGCTTAGCATGTGTCCTGTTGGGGAACATTGCCTGAGCAGAAGGAATCAACTGTTTTTCCAGGATAACCTTATGCGGCTTGATTCATACGTCTGTCAGGAACACCGCACTGCACTGCGCGTGTCCTGAGTAAGACAAACTGTGCTCAGAGATACCTGTGGAGTGGGCAGCAGCAGAGAAGGTGCGTGCTTCAGACCAACAGGACCTGAAGCACGTGTCTGCTGGAGGCATGGCCTAGACCTCAGAGAGCTAGGAGCTGCAGGAAAACTCCTAGCAGGGTAACGACTAGCAGACCCCCTGACGAAGGAGCTTCGCTCCGAAACGCGCGTCGGGGAGACGCGCCTCCATCTGCCAGACCGCACCGGTGCCTACCCAGGTAATTTTTGAACATTGCTCTTTCCTTTCTCGCCCCCCCCCCTTCTGGGTATGTTGCGAGGGTTTATGGTACTCTCGCTAATGGGGGAGCCTGTTGCTGGTCACTATTAGCCATGCACTTGACTGGACGTGGCTTCAATTGTGCCTTGTCCGATTTATACTATGACAGCTAGGTCTGTGAGTGGTGATAATTTTGTCACCCTCTTAAGTCTAAGGCCTAGTGCAGTGTAATTAATTACATACTGGTTAGAGGTGGCACCAATTGATTTAACTATATAACCGCTGTGGATTCACAGTTATTTATTCAACTGATATTGTGCGTTGTTTGACAGATTTTGGCGCGCCTTTTCAGCACTGATGCACTTTATTGTCCCCTGTATTTGCTTCCCCACCTATCTGTTCTGTCCTTATTTTCAATAAAGTGAAATTCTATTTGTTAAATTGGATCTGCATGTCGTATTTTTGTGTGGTTTTCCACACCCCCTTCTCAGTCATATAACGATGGATCCGTAATTGTCCATTATTTTCACAGCATCTATACACGGACATTCATTTACATGATGCTGTTTTACACCGTTGCTTTAATATAAAGTTACCAAGGGGCATAGACATGAATGGAAACAGATCAGGCCGGGGTCAAAGCACGAGATAGCACGACAAAACCAGGGGTTTAGACAGAACGGATAGTCAGGACATAGTCAATGAGTCATACACGGATATAGCTGCAAAGTACAAAAGGGGCAAGCAAAGAATAGTCAGGTCACAGGCAATGAGTCATACACAGAGAGGTGAGCGCAGTACAGAATCAACAGGCAAACTCACAACGGAAGACAGAATCGGGTCAGAACCATATAGCAAGCTAGAAGACAATTCACAGGCACACAGGGGTCAACACACTTGGCCAAAGGCAAAAGTATAACTGACAAGGATTGGAGTTTCTCAGGGCTATAAGAAGCTCTCACAGAACCAAAGAGAGGCCACAATAATTAACCCCAGGCATGCAGGTCAAAGCCTGCACTGAGCTCAAGACATTAACCCCTGATGTGCAGGTCAAAACAAGCACTGGGATCATGACAACGTCCTTCACAAAGATTAACCTGCCCAATTCCAACCTTGCTGAAGCATCCCCAGATCATCACCAATCCTCCACCAAATTTCACAGTGGGTGCAAGACACTGTGCCTTGTATGCCTCTCCAGGTCTTCGTCTAACCATTAGACGACCAGGTGTTGGGCAAAGCTGAAAATTAGATTCATCATAGAAGATTACCTTACTCCAGTCCTCTATGGTGCAATCCTTATGGCCTTTGGAAAACTTCAGCCTGGCTCTCCTTTGCTTCTCATTGATGAAAGGCTTTTTTCTAGCTTTGCGTGACTTGAACCCTGCCTCTAGGTGTTAGGAGTGCCGGAAGGCACTAAATAAATATATAAATATAGTGCCTTCGCCACTCAGGGTCCACCATGCCGAGGATGTAATAACTGCTGCTAGGTGACGACAGAGCAATCTGGCGGTAGTGTGCACTGGGTTAACTGCACCCAATGTGCACTGCACAGACTCTGTTGAACTCACAGAGTCCTAAAAATGACAATAAACACAAAAACGCTGAGTCTGTTTAGGACACAGAACAACAGCGGTGCACCCGCGGTATCTGGTCACAGGAGTAGCACTAGATGGCGGTACTTACTCCGTCTAGACCTACCAAAAAGGATCGGGTGTAGAGCGTCGCAACCGCGAATGCACGCAGAGCTGCAACTGCAGCGCGGCAAGAACAGAGCCACTGCAATGACACTGCTAACTAGCAGGCGTAATGCTTATGCTAGGCTGCTGAGGCGATGGAGCAATAGCGCGCTGGCACTGGCGCTGACACTGGTAATAACTCATGCACTCTCACAGACATAGTATCAGAGGGTAGGGGTTTCCAATGAGTCATTCACCAGTCCATGCATCCATCAACAAACATACAGCAGCAGTATGGCTATACTAGCGCATGGCGGAACAGCCATGCGCGCTTTTCATAGCGAACGGGACCTTCCGGAAATCTCCAGGTCTCCAAGAGGAGCCAATGGGATCCGACACAGGACCTGAACACCTGACTCCCGAACTCCAATGGGAGTTCGTCCCATGAGCATGCTCAGATGCAGGGGTAGAGAACTTAGCCTCTGGTGAGAGTTGCCACAAGGCAATCTCCTCTGCAGTCTCCTCTACAGCAGATGAAGAGCAGGAGACTGCAGAATGTGAGGATCTAGATTTCAGCAAAGGAGAGGCAGAAATCTGACTCCTAACATTACCCCCCTCCTAGGGCCCCCCCTCCCTGGGCCTTCCGGACCATCAGCCTGTGTCCTACAGTGGCATAGGGCTCAAACTCGCCCAAAGGCGAGCTTGGTGTCCTGGTGGGTGATACAGTGAACCGGGACACATGGAAGGTGTCAGTGGAGGCAAGGTCACCAGGTTTCAGAAGGGACACCTGGGAGATAGCGGGAGCGGGCGATGCAACAGAGTGCCGCCGTGAGTCGGCAGCCATCACCACTCTCCGCCTAGGAAGGCTATCCTGAGCACATGAGGCGCAGGCCTGAATACATTTTCTGATGTCCCGAGCCCTGTGGGGCCACCAATACGCGTCGGCCAACAGCTTTGTAGTTTGCATATAGCCCCGATGGTTATGTGCATTGGACGCGTGTGCCCAGGCGAGGACCTGAGCCCTAAGATGAGGAGGGGAGGAGGGACAAAGGTCTCGTTGACCGGCTCAGAGTCCGACCATTGCGGGGAGCTGGCTTCCTGAGAAGCAACACACATGACGACAACCGCAAATGGAAACTTGAGCTGGAGCTGTATCAAAACTGGTACAAGACACCTCCATGGGCTCTGGGGGTAGAACCTCTAGCTCAGGCAGCTCCAGAGGCTCAAAAAATTTGAGAGCCGGACTAGCTCTCCGCTTGGAGTGAGCACGCTCCATACCGCGCTCAGAAAAACGGAGGTCAATATGTGAGGAGACAGAAATTAGCTCCTCCAAGGTAGTGGGGATCTCTCTAGTACAGAGAGCATCCTTGACATGCTCTGCTAGCCCTCACCAAAAAACGGGAATAAGTGCCTTATCGGACCATTCCAACTCGGACGCCAGTGTCCAAAAACGGACGGCATACTGGCCAACTGAGAGGGATCCCTGAGTAAGAGCGAGTAACTGCAGAGAAGTGTCATGCGTGATCCGTGGGCCGAGGAAAGCCTGCTTGATAGCCATTAACAGGTAACCTGCGGTCCGAATATCAGGATCACCGCGCTCCCACAAAGGCGTAGCCCATTCCAAGGCCTTGCCCGACAGTAGGGAAATAACAAATGCCACCTTGGTCAGTTCCGTAGGGAATTGCGCGGCCAGTAGCTCCAGGTGGATTGAGCACTGGCTGATGAAGCCCCTACAGGAGGCACCATCCCCGGAAAACTTATTGTGTAACGGGAGGCGGGAGACTGTCGGTGCGAGGGTGGACACGGACATACTGCCTACCGCATCAGTTAGAGCCTGTACAGCAGCATCAGTAGCTTGTGCAGCGGCGAGAGCCTTCTCAAGAGTAACTAAGCGGTTCTCAAGCTGCCGTATGCACTGCATGAGTTGCTGCTGATCTGCCATCACTAGCCAGACCCTGGGGCTAGTATAATGTTAGGAGTGGTGGAAGGCACTAAATAAAACTATAAAAAAAGTGCCTGCGCCACTCAGGGTCCACCGTGCAGAAGATGTAGTAACTGCTGCTAGGTGACGGCAGAGCAATCTGGCAGTAGCGTGCACTGGGTTAACTGCACCCAATGTGCACTGCACAGACTCTGTTGAATTCACAGAGTCCTAGAAACAACAATAAACACAAAAATGCTGAGTCTGTTTAGGACACAGAACTACAGCGGTGCACCCGCGGTATCTGGTCACAGGAGTAGCACTTGATGGCGGTACTTACTCTGTCTAGACCTACCGAAAAGGATTGGGTGTAGAGCGTCGCAACCGCGAATGCACGCAGAGCTGCAACTGCAGCGTGGCAAGAACAGAGCCGCTGCAATGACACTGCTAACTAGCAGGCGCAATGCTGATGCTAGGCTGCTGAGGCGATGGAGCAATAGCGTGCTGGCACTGACACTGACAATAACTCAGGCACTCTCACAGACGTAGTATCAGAGGGTAGGGGTTTCCAATGAGTCATTCACCAGTCCATGCATCCATCAACAAACATACAGCAGCAGTATGGCTATACTAGCGCATGGCGGAACAGCCATGTGCGCTTTTTATAGCGAATGGGACCTTCCGGAAATCTCCAGGTCTCCAAGAGGAGCCAATGGGATCCGACACAGGACCTGAACACCTGACACCCGAACTCCAATGGGAGTTCGTCCCATGAGCATGCTCAGATGCAGGGGTAGAGAACTTAGCCTCTGGTGAGAGTTGCCGCAAGGCACTCTCCTCTGCAGTCTCCTCTACAGCAGATGAAGAGCAGGAGACTGCAGAATGTGAGGATCTAGATTTCAGCAAAGGAGAGGCAGAAATCTGACTCCTAACACTAGGAGCCTGTTACGAACTGTTCTTGCCATGCACGTCATCCCAGCTGCCATTTGCCATTCCTTTTGTAGGTCACTTAATGTCATCCTGCGGTTGCTGAGTGACATTCAAATAAGATGACTGTCATCCTGGTCAGTGGAGAGTCATTTTCGCCCTCTGCCGGTCTGTAGCTTTGTTGTCCCCAATGTCGGCTGCTTGACTTTGTGGTAATGGACTGTCATCTTAGAAATTTTAAGGATGGAGGCAACATGATGCTCACTTTATCCCTCTGCTAGTAAAGCCAGAATTAAGCCATTCTTTGCCTCACTCAAGACTTTTCTTTTCAACTCCTTTGGCATGGCTAAAGGTTATTTTTTCATTCCTGTTACTTTTGGAATATTACTAACACTTGTCTTGCAATCCAGCTTGTCCTATTGCAAGAGGATTGTGAACACCACAGCAGGGTTTTTTATACTTTCCTTTGTTAAGTAAGATTTGGTTCAGGTGGTCACCTAATCAGAAGCACATTAAGTAGAATGAGGTGTACTCTGGATAGAATTCAACTGACACTGGAATGGAATGGCTGTCAGACATCTAGAGAAGCTGATTTTTATAAAACTGTGCAGTGGTCTCTTAATTTTTGTCAGAGCTGTATAATGTGGGAAAAGTTCTTGTATCCAAAGAAAATAGGTGAATGAGAAAAATAAGATAGTAGAGAAGGTGGAGGGAAGAGAAGAGGAAAAAGAGAAAAGAAGACTGAAAAAAACAAGATGAGGAAAACAAGGAAAAGAGAGAACAGATCAAACTGAAAAGGGGTAGAAAGATATAAAATGATAACAATGAATATAAATATCATTGTAGGCAAAATACGGTATATCTGTCAATGAATCATAAAAGATGTTTAAAATAGTCATCACAACATAAAAAAAATTAACAACTTTTCTCAAGTTTAAAAGAGAGTCTATTCCACATTTTAATTATTTGACGCAGTTTGACAATGATCTGTGATCTCTTCCCAGTAAAACTGGTAGGAAAATAATCTGTTGATTTAAATGAGAAGTGAGCATGCTATGTGACATGTGCAGAGGTCACTGCACAGAGAGGGGGGAGGAGACGCTGTGCTATTTCAATCACCTATAGTGTGATCTTGCATTGTCTGCCTCCAGCTTTATAAGTCCTCTCATAATAACGAGATGACTGCTGACCCTGCCTCAGTGTACACAGTACAGGCACATTTTCTACTGTGCATTAAAATGATCATATTTTAATATTTATTAATTGTTTGTCGGTGACAATAATTCAGTTTAGTAAATTTATTCAATACGATCTCAATAGCCATAATTTTAACCATATGTTTAAATACAATGTGAAATTCATGCCCATAATAACTTATGTTATGGAAGCAAAAGCATAAAGGTTATACAAACCAAGAACAAATGTCCTTACTTGGTTTAATTGATGAATGCATGCTTTAATGTGTATTGACAAGTCAAGATCATTTCATGTTACAAAGGACAAAATTACCAAACCATACGTGAATTTTATATCCAAAGACTCTGAGAAACTAAAGATAAAATGTAAAAATGTTAAATGACTGAATCTTTTAACCTTATACACGTAACCTTGTAATGCTATAAGACGGTTATAGCCATCATGCTGGTCTGATGGGTATTGCTTGCATAGCCATGCGAAGAGCTGCAGGGTCGCAGTTGATTATATATATATATATATATATATATATACTGTGTATATATATAAAGGGTTCCTTTTGAAAGTTTTAAGATTGCTAAGGTCAATAGCAACCGCTGCATCTAGATGGTTCAGAAAAGACCAGGCCACAGAGATGCTAATCTGTTATCATGGCTGACAGGCATCTAAGAATGGCCCCAATGATTGCCATCTTGGTCCTCCTTTTAGACCAGGGCCAGACTGGCCATCTGGCAATTCTGGCAAATGCTAGAAGGGCATGTATGATCATGGGCTGCCTTGTCTGCTACGTTGTTAGCAGAATCAGTGTTCTAAAGACACCCATAATGTTTAATAGTTGTGATGGAGCACAAAGTCGCTGACTCCGTCACTTACCCCAGCAGGCCACGGGTATCATTAGACATATTGGTCTTGCTTTCCTCCATCTAGGGTATTATTAGTAGTAATATTTCCCATCTGGTGCTTGGGGCGGGGACAGCATGGGCCTGTGTGATTTCAAATGCCTGTGCTGAATTTCAATTCCAGTCCAGGTACGGACAGGTACGTTTAGACCCAGCCAAAAAGAACACCTCCTAACATTATGCTGGCTAGAAAAATACTCTACAATCCAGTTAATATTTCAGATCAAGATCAAACAATTTCAAGTTCCAATTCCCAAGTTGGACTACAAGAAAAAAAAATGTTTATTAAAATCTATCAACCACATTTGGATCCTTCAGACGGAACCTGAAAACCCACCTCTTCAAGAAAGCCTACAGCCTGCAATGACCCCGCTGCCTCCTCACCACTACCGGAGATATCACCTCAACCAACACCGGAACTGCTGCAACCCACCAACCTACTGTCTCCTTTCCCACCATCCTGTAGCATGTAAGCCCGAAAGGGCAGGGTCCTCTCTCCCCTCTGTATCAGTCTGTCATTGTAAGTTTGTTTACTGTAAGTGATATCTGTAATTTGTATGTAACCCCTTCTCATGTACAGCACCATGGAATCAATGGTGCAATATAAATAAATAAATAATAATAATAATAATAAATATATTGAAACAACTGTAAGAAAATAAAACATCTCCTTTTACCCTATACCCATTTCTTTCTTATGCTAATAAATTATGTACATAATTGGTATGGCCAAATTTATAATAACCCAGCTATAAAGCTTGCACGTTAGTTAAATCATACTGCTCTAAAAAGTATAGCAGAATTGCTCTTTTTCATTCATCCACATCCAAAAACTAGAATTAGAAGCAATAAAATAATTATACATACCTCAAAATGGTACTATTAATCCCTTCCCTGTTCATCCTACATCCAAAAATGGGGTATAAAGTGGCATTTAAATGATTGAAATATAAAACCCACGCTATTCAAGGTACATAAGGCCATGACAACTCAATTGCGAGATGCCAATGGATTACACCAAGAAAGACTCCAATACCACCATTTAGGTATTTTTATAAAATCCGGTTTATGGCTGGACTTCATAGGAGATTTTTATTTTTTACTAAATACTTCAATACTGTAGTATTGCAGTATATAGTAAATGTGATGAAGCAATCGTAGGTTTAAGTTACCTAAGGGGGATTAAAAAAAGTAAGCAAAAAATGAAATTTAAACAAAAAGTTAAACAGCTATTTGTCTTGTGAAACAGGATTGAAAAACTTCGTACATGGCTGCGTTCTTAAGGACCAAGATACTTGCACATCTGACTCCATCAAGCTAATAATATTGAGTGACTCTATCAGGACTCTGTTGGATTTTCCGTCGGAATTATGTTTTTCAGGCATTCATATGGAAACCCCAGTGGAGAATAACGTATATGTCTAAAACTACCCTAAGAGGTAAAATAAAGTAACAATAAGATCATCGGAAACTGACCTCATGGATATTGTAGAAGTCATCATTACCATGAGCAAAATTCAGCTTACGAAATGTGCATATGCAATGTTCAAGATCCTTATTAGTGCTATTAACTCAGAAGTCAAGGTGAGAAATTTGCCAAGAAAATGTAAGAAGAGATAAGGTTATAATTAGTAAAAAATTGTACAGTGAAAATATCAGTAATCAACACTTAAATAATGTTAAATAAGTTAATTATTTATATTTAAGAGAATGAGTTAAAAATGTGAAGGTCAGAAATTTACTCTATCAAATAGTGAACTTGTTAAAGCTAAGAGAACAAAGAATCTACTTTCATTTTTTAAATTATTTTGTTGTGCCTTGTGGCATTAGGCTTATAATTGAAAACACTACATTTTGGGGGTTTGGCATTTTGAATGTTCTCTAATGAAATGATAATGAGTTTAATTAAAGCTTTTGAAGTGACATAAATGCCAGCCATTGTTACAACAAATTGTTAATAATTTGCATATATTAGGTGTTAAGAACATTCATGACTCTTTTATTGGTGATATTTAACATTTAATCTTTTCTATACCTACATAGCATTTTTTAAGAAACATAAAGGTAACTTGTAGCTTGGTTTTCTCAATATAAACTAAAGCCAACTCCTTTAAGGTCTCTTTTACCACAGTTCAGCAACCTGTAAATAAGCCTCCAACTTCCTCTGCGTATCCATTATACTATGTATAGAGAGTATTGGGCACCATACTGTGTAGAGGGGGTTATGAACCATCATGCTGTGTAGAGATAGCTATTGGGCATCATACTGTACTGCATATGAGGCTATAGGCCATCATACTGTGTGTAAGGGGACTAATAGGATCATACTGTTACAGATATCCCCCCTCAATGGGAGAACCTCAATAATTCCTACCTATAAGAGGCAAGATCTTGTTACCGAGATCTCAATCTGCACATGCGCCGCCTTCAGCAGCCATTTTCCTGGAGGCCACCGCATTACAGCAATGGAAGTGCGGGGGCTCTGGGCTTTCACAAAATGTCGGCAAAGTCCCTGCTCTACCGAACCTGTCGCACCAGTCTGGGATGGGAGTCAGATCTTCGCCTTGCAGCATCAGACCACCAACACCCACTCTTCCCAGCCAGGGACCTGCAGAATTGCCCGACTCCTGCTGCTGCCACACTCCTGGTAAGTACATGCGGACTATAAGATGGACCCTCCCTTTTTTGGGGGGAGAAAAAGGCGTCTTATAGTCTGAAAAATGCGGTAATCTTCTTTCAATATTTTTTACGTTAATGTTGTGGCTTCCATTCTTTTAGCAATGACAGATTAAAATGATGCCAACAATAATGGAAAGTATCCAATTGATGCATGTCATCTTTTTTATATTTTATATGGCAAAAATAATAATGCAGGCAATGCTATTGTTATTTTTAAAAGCATCAGAAACTCAATAAATCAAAGCGTGAACACTAGAGATGAGCGACTTTGCCATTTTTAGGGTCAAGTCGGGTTTCATGAAACCCGACTTTCTCAAAAGTCGAGTCGAACGAAATCGGCCGACTATAGGGAAAAGTCATGAAACACGAAACCCAATGCAAGTCAATGGGGAGAAAAGTCGGCAGTGAGTGGAGGACTGTAAACACACCTGGCATGAATTTTAACCCCAGAGGTGGCGAAATCTCTCTCTCTTCTCCCTTTCTTCTCTCTCTCCCTCTCCCTCTCTCTATCTCCCACTCCCACTCCAGCTACGCTCCCACTACGCTACGCTCTGCTTCTCTCATTGGCTGAAAAAAGTCACGTGCAAGCATTCGGCGAAACCCGACTTTGACACTTGGGTCGCCGACCGCATGGCCAACTTCACACTGTGGTCGGGTTTCGTTTCATAAAACCCGACTTTGGCGAAAGTCGGCGACTTTTGAATCTGACCGACCTATTTCGCTCAACTCTAGTGAACACTTCCCTAGGGTTAATTTGCAAATTGTTCTATTAAATTAGATCCCTTTGATGACAGTTCTTAGAGGTGAGATTGTATGATTTGCAGAGCCCTGGTGCAGACTAACAGTACCACGAACCTATGGATACATATGTACTCATAAGCATGCTCACCACATATTCACATATAAAATACATGCTCATTTTTTGGTCTCTTATGTCTCTCAGGGATACAGGCATTTGATTTCCAAACAGTCTATACGACTCTTTCATAACTTTTCAAAATGAATACAGATCCCTTACAAATACTTCCAGATCAAACTCACTAAAGAAATACTAACCACCAAAACAAGCCACCTTTAAAAAAATATTGTCCTTAAATAAGACATACCAAATCCAGAGCCAGGAAACATCCCTAAACAAAAATCAGATCCAAGAACAGGTCCGTGCCGCATCTTGATTAGATAAGGAAAGTAGAAGATTACAAATAAATAGCATATTACCTAACTAACCTAACTGTGAGGCCATTAGTAAGAGAGGAAAGGGAGAAATGTAGGATACATATTTCTGGCACATCTCAGAAGGAGCGATGATGAGCTGTATAGAGTTTTTTACATTCAGGCCCGGTCCATGGACCACTGGCACCCAAACGGTCCACTCGATTGTGACTCTTAGGCCACATGCACACGTTCAGTATCTGGTGAGTTTTTAACCTCAATATTTGAAAACCAAAACCAGGACTGGAACAATGTGAGGAAAAGTATAATAGAAACACGTCACCACTTCTGCATTTTTTTGCCCACTTTTGGTTTTGCCTTACAAATACTGACGTAAAAAACTCACCAAATACCGAATCTGTGCAAATGACCTAATACTATGCCGCTAGGATTATTCGTCAAAGATTTTGTACTGAGGTCGGTGGTCTCCTGAAATGAACTTGCAGCCTATGAGGCCATGAGGTCAAGTTAGAAGACCCACGGTCAGTCTGGACATTACCGTCCAGCTATGGACCATAAAATATGGCCACCCGAAGATGGCCTTACACAAATCAGCTGTATCACACAGAAAAATAGTAAGATAAATAAAGACATAAGGCATAACAGAACAAAAAAGGAAAATGATCAATCATTCACATTAGCCCTTTTTTGCCCTTCACTTTACTGATTTTGTCTATCATTGGGATATTAATTTCCTGTCATCAAAATACATATTTCCTGCTTAAATATCCTTGTCTTTTTCAATTGCAAGAATTTTGAAAAGGAGCAAATGCTTTTCAATATCACATTGTACAAAAAAAATAAACAAATCAGGGAGTCATAGTCTATTGTGTCATACTGTTTGCTACGTTTCACCAGTGGATTAAATAAATATACTTGATTCCTGTCTTCAGTTCATGTGAGGGTAAAGGTACTGTCGCACTTAGCGATGCACCAGCGATCCCGACCAGTGATATGACGCGGTCAGGAGGTGGTCGCTAGTGAGCTGCCACACAGGCAGATCTCACCAGCGACATCGCTGGGGACGGGGGTCGCTACCTACCTGTCACACCAGGCGATCCTGCGTCCTCCCGCCCGGCTCCACGCGTCGCTCGTCGTCACAGCAGGAAGCTGACGACGAGAAACAGTCCTGGACGTTCTCGCGCGATCAGCGATAACCAGCGGGGGAGCGGGTCGTAGGTAAGTATCAGACATAGCGATATCGCAAGCAATATCGCTATAACGTCACAAGTTATAGCGATATTGCTAGCGATATCTATTAGTGTGACATGCCCTTAAGGGCTCATGCAAACAGCTTTCTCTTCGGTCCTAGTACGATTCCACAAAACATCAGATCGCACTATAACCAATGTTATTCTGTGATTTCGCACTGATGTCCTATTTCTTTCCATGTACAGAAGATACTGTCAGAGGAAAAAAAAATTGCAGCATGTACATTTTGCATCTGATATTCAGATTGCACTCGGCAATGCAAGTCGACGAGTCCGTGCAGGGCCGACATGCTATTATATGGGGCCCATTATACTGTATAGAGTAATATATGGGCCACTATAATGTATGGCATAATATATGGGCCCATTATGCTGTATGGAGCAATATTTGGGGCTGATTATATTGTATGAAGCGTTATATGGTGCCCATTATACTGTGCAATATATAGGGCCATTATACTGTACTAGATGGTGGCCCAATTCTATCGCATCAGGTATTCTAGAGTCTCTGTTAAAATAAAAAATAGTGATATACTCACCTTCCGACGGCCCCCGGACTCTGTCCCTCCTCTCACCATGTTCCCGGCATCTTCCGGTCCCAGTAATGCTTTGTGCGAAACACCGCTGATGACGTCGCGCTCTCGCGAGAGTGACATCATCTCTGGCCCTTCTCGCTAATCATTACTGGGACTGGAAGATGCCGGGAGCGTGGTGAGAGGTGGGACAGAGTTCGGGGGCCGTCAGAAGGTGAGTATATAACTATTTTTTAATTTAACAGAGACTCTAAACTACCCGATGCGATAGAGTCGGGCCACCATCTAGTGTATTATACTCCTGTTACACCCTGAGCTGCTGTCACTCTTCTGCTGTTACCTAATGTATTGTACGCAAGTTACACACAGAGCTGCAGTCACCGCTCTGCTCTTACCTAATATCCTCCTGTTACACCCAGAGCTGCAGTCACTGTTCTGCTGTTACCTAATGTAGTGTACTCCAGTTACACCCAGATCTGCAGTCACTGTTCTGCTGCTACCTAATGTAGTGTACTCCAGTTACACCCAGATCTGCAGTCACTGTTCTGCTGTTAGCTAATGTACTGTACTCCAGTTACACCCAGAGCTGCTGTCACTGTTCTGCTATTATCTAATGTATTGTACTCCAGTTACTCCCAGAGCTGCAGTCACTGTTCTTCTTTTACCTAATGTATTGTAGTCCAGTTACACCCAGAGCTGCAGTCACCATTCTGCTCTTACCTAATGTATTATACTCCTGTTACAGCCAGAGCTGCAGTCACTGTTCAGATTTTACCAAATGTATTGTACTCAAGTTACACCCAGAGCTGCAGTCACTGTTCTGCTCTTACCTAATGTACTCCTGTTACACCCAGAGCTGCAGTCACTGTTCTGCTGTTACCTAATGTAGTGTCCTCCAATTACACCCAGATCTGCAGTCACTGCTCTGCTGTTACCTAATGTATTGTACTCCAGTTACACCCAGAGCTGCTGTCACTGTTATGCTGTTATCTAATGTATTGTACACCAGTTACTCCCAGAGCTGCAGTCACTGTTCTGCTTTTACCTAATGTATTGTAGTCCAGTTACACCCAGAGCTGCAGTCACCGTTCTGCTCTTACCTAATGTATTATACTCCTGTTACAGCCAGAGCTGCAGTCACTGTTCAGATCTTACCTAATGTATTGTACTCCAGTTACACCCAGAGCTGCAGTCACTTTTATTGCTGTTACCTAATGTATTGTACTCCAGTTACACCCAGAGCTGCAGTCACTGTTCTGCTGTTACCTAATGTATTGTACTCCAGAATATGTACAGGACTGTGCCTGTGTAATGAGTGACGCAGCAGTGATGCCTTTAACCGCTGTAATGTGCCTGTACAATAAGCAATGCTGCTGTGTTGCCACGACGACTAAGCAACTGTCACTGATTGGTCGCGGCCTAACTGCCGCGACCAATCAGCGAGGTGGGATTTCCATTACAGACAGACAGACAGAATTAGACAATTATATAGTAGATGGAGCACTATATGGGGCCATTTTTCTGTATGGAGCAATATGTGGGGCCAATTATACTGTATGGAGCACTATATGGGGACCTTTATACTGTATGCAGCAATATATGGGGCCCATTATACTGTATGGAGGATTATGTGGTGCCCATAATACTTTATGGAGGACTATGTGGTGCCCATAATACTGTTATAAACGACTATGTAGGGCCCATAATACTGTATGGAACATTATTTGGTGCACATCATACTATATGGAGTACTATACTGTCATATCTAAAATGGAAAGTCTGCAGTCACTCTATGTGACTGCATACTTTTGAATCCCCTCAGCGATGGCACTGTATGCTGTGAGGGATTCACCAGTTTCTAAGCTATTGTAGAATATACAATAGATATCACTCATGTAATGTGAGAAGTAAGTGAAAGCTTTGGCATTGTACTATACCTTAATTTCTTTGCCATATCTGTGCATCATGAATCATGATATGTGTTAACGGGGCCCACTGAGACTCCACAAAAACCCTAAGCCAGCCCAGAGTCCATGGAAAGACTGCATTCGTATGACATCTGAGTGGAGTCCAATTTCCACAGACTGACAGAATGGAGACGATGAAGTCAATTTTTTTTCCATCTTCTTCTCATCTGACAAAATTGGATCACACTTATCAAACTTTGATCAGAATGTGAAGAGTGTGTGATTGGCATAATCGACCCAACTCTTTCGGCTGTGCGACAATACGCTGGTGTGACCCTAGCATAAATCTTATTTATCTCAACACAATATAAAAGAAAAACAACATTGTGAAACCACCATAAACCATAAACCTCCTCCACTAGCTGAGGTCCCCGCTAAGTATACCAACAATGCACTAATAAAGCAAGCACATAAACATTATGATAAATCCATATACACCTACTTGGTTAAGCTTTTTACCTTGTACCATGGGCCAATTATACTTTCATTTATTTGTGGATGAAGGGTGGAAGAAATAGGTCATTACGCTAATGTCTCCTGACTCCAGCTGTTTTTTCTCCATCAGATCTCTTCAAACGACAGAGAGCACAAAGCTGCCAAAGCTATTTAGTGTATCATTGAAAAATAACAGTCAGCTGCTACAAAGTCATACCAGGAAATGTACCATGCACTGAGAATGGACGGGAGCAATTTGTAAAGCAAAAACTGCACACCTCTGTGTCTTTTAGTTCTATCAAGAGGGACGATTTTAATGACCATTTTTATTAGGAGCATTAGTCATTGCAGTATAAATATACCGTATGAGAATATTACGCTATCACCAATTTTTATCATAGCGCTCTGTTGAGATGTCCCTTATTATTAATTTTTTGTTAATAACTTTGCTTCCCATGGAAGTAGATGGATATAGGTTCCATTAATAAAAAGAATTAAAGCTTTAGCTGAAGCATGCAGAAAAAAAAAAGAATATGGCGTTCCAAAAAGACAAAAGCTCTGTGATTGCGTGAGCACATTCACTGATATTTTGGGGATACTACTGTATACCCTTACTACTGTTTTGAAAATGGACATAATTATTACTATATTTTAAACGGGGATTCTAACAACTGATAAAATTTGGGTTTGCTCTTATAAAAACAGCTCCAGACATAGAGTACCTTTCCAAGGGCTGTACCTGTATTGTGTGATTCATTTTCATAGTCCTTTCTTCAGCACAATACAACAAAGCAAAGGTAGCAGTATCAACAATCTTGGTATTGCCGACAGTACCAGCTAAAGTAGTTTTTTAATCTTTCACCAACAAACACACCTCTGTGCAGCTCCAACACCACTCATTCTGCCTAACCCAACTGCCTGTTATAGGACTTGTAAGACCACGATGTGAGCATGGTTGCGACTTCTCCCACCAAGGCTCTTTTGGTTGCTCCTAAATGCCGGACCCAAAATCTGCGTCAAAATTAATCCATCTCAGCAATCTTATCTCCTGCTTTCTTACAACATGGAATTCATATAGGGCAAAAGTTGAAGATCTGGTTTAAAAAAATAATTGACACTTCCTTAGGCCTCAATCAGACATTTGATATTTTTGCGTGAAAAAAATCCTGACCCTTTTTCATCAATGTGCCGAATCACATTTAGGCTAAGTGCACACGTACCGGAACTCTCGCGGAAATTACCGCGAGAATTCCGGAATTACAGTCTGCGGGAAAATCGCATTTTAAATTCCCGCGATTTTCCCGCGGAAAAACTAGCATTTTGCAAGCGTAATTAGCTTGCAAAATGCTAGCGTTTTCCAAGCGATCTGTAGCATCGCTTGGAGAACTGATTGACAGGTTGGTCACACTCGTCAAACATAGTGTTTGACAAGTGTGACCAACGTTTTACTACTGAGGCCGCCTATGCAGCATCAGTAGTAAAATATAGAATGTAAAAAAAAAAAAAAAAAAAACGGTGTTATTCTCACCCTCCGACGTCCCGCGCATCCGTTCCCAGTAATCCTTTGCAAAAATGCCCGCGATGACGTCAGTTCTCGCGGGATCGCGACGTCTCGCGGTAATTCGCGATGACGTCACGCGAATGACCGCGAGACTTCGCGATCCCGCGAGAACGGACGTCATCGCGAGCATTTTCGCAAAGGACTACTGGGACCGGAGCGTGAAGAGAAGCGGGAAGGCTGCGCGGGATGCCGGAAGGTAAGAATAACAATATTTTTTATTTTAAATTCTATTTTTTACAGGGATATGGTACCCAAAGCCCGGAGGACAGTCTCCTCTCCTCCGGACCGTGGGTACCATCAGCAAATGTTCTGCTTACTTTCCGCATGGTGTGCACAGCCACATGCGGGAAGTAAGCGGAACAATGCATTCCTATGGGTGCGGGATCGCCGCGATTCCGCAAATTAATGAGCATGCTGCGGTTTTTACCGCGAAGCGATTCCGCTGCGGTAAAAACCGCAGCATTAGCACAGCATTGCGGAATCCCATAGGAATGCATGGGATGCTTATTTTTCGCGTTTTCGCGGTTAAAACCGCCGCGGAAACGCGAAAAAAATGCAACGTGTGAACTCAGCCTTACATCTATGTTTGGTCCATGTGCCCATTTTTTAAAAAAGCGTGGTATTAATTAGTCTTGTATGCAAAATCCCCCCAAAGATAAACATTCCAAACTTCTCCTGCCCATTAGGCCTCATTCAGATGGTGTTGCACGTAATTATTACATCATGCAGCATGCAAAAATTAACATCTTATCTGCTATTCAAAAAGTGCCAATCCAAGTCTAAAGCTCCGTGACTATCACAGACAGCACATGGATGGCATCTATGTGACCTCTGTGTGCTGTCCGTGTCTAACATTGATAGATTACCAACTTACTGAACAATATAAATAATTAAATGTGCATAATTAAACTATAACAGTACAAGTAGTGTGTCACACTAAAAAATTGATAAAATGAGTGTAATTTTTATTAGAAGTATTTAAAAATATTTAAAAATACATATTAAACCATATTGGAGTATATAAAAAAATAAGAAAATACAAAACACAGAAGTGAACATAAATTGGTAAGAGTACAATACAATTCAGATTCATGGACAAATGTCATCAAATAGTCAAACAGATATATGATGACATATTGTACACAGTGAGCATATATCTATCTTTAAGCCCTGCACAGCATGAGCTGTACATGTACGGCGCAAGTCGGAAGCTGATGAATGAAGCGGAGCAGGCTTGGACTGGCCCACAGGAGAATAGTAGTATTCTCCGATGGGCCCCTCTGCAAGAGTAGGCCACCACCCTTTTGTACAGACAAAGGCAGCATCTTATTCATGTAACAATTTACCCAGTTCATTCATATATAAATTTGTGATTGAGGATAAGGTAACATTTGCACGAAGCTGAAAAGTGGGGCCTAGAGTTGGTTACTGGCGGGTCCTTGGTACCCCAGTCTGATACTAGAGTGGACTCACAGGAAGCTGCCCCTTTCCAGCAAGGACCTGCCTCTAAAGGTACTGTCACACTAAGCGATGCACCAGCGATCCCGACAACGATATGGATCGCTGGTGCATCGCTAAGTGGTCGCTAGTGAGCTGCCACACAGGCAGATCTCACCAGCGACATAGCAGCGGTCGGGGGTCGCTACTCACCTGTCAGACGAGGCGATCCTGACGTCCTCCCGCCCGCGTCCACGCGTCGCTCGTCGGGGCCACAGGAAGCCCAGCAGGAAGCTGACGACGAGAAATGGTCCATGACATTCTCGTGCGATCAGTGATAATCAGCGGGGGAGCCGGTCGGAGGTAAGTATCACACATAGCGATATCGCTAGCAATATCCCTGCTACGTCAAAAAAACAGTGACGTTACAGCGATATTGCTAGCGATATCGCTTAGTGTAACGGGCCCTTTACAATCAGAGCTCTACACGCGATTGGTAATCTGTTAAATGCCACTGTCAAACTCTGACAGCGGCATTAATAGTGTGGCGGCATGGGGTCACTTAATTCCATGCGTCCGTGACTTGATCGCGGGTCGCCGATGGGTTGCTATGACAGCCAGGACTCTGTTGAAGACCTCTGTGCCTGTCATTACAGAGCTACTTTGAAACCCTGCCTGTGGCCAGTCTTCAAAGGAGACTGATTTCCGCTGTATACAGTAATGCTGTCATTTCTGTATAAAGCTCAAGAGATCTACTTTTAACTATTTTTAATTTTCCTCATAGGGGACTTGAAGCTGGATGATCACAGCTTCAAGTCCCCTAAGGGGACTATTAAAAATAGTGAAAATTAAAAACGTTTTCAAAAATATGAAAAAAAACATAAAAGTTCAAATCACACCCTTTTTCCCCATTCAAAATAAAGATAATAATAATAATAATAATAATAATAATAATAATAATAATAATAATAAATATACACAAACATGATATCTCTGAGTTCAGAAAAGTCTGATCTATCAAAATATAAAAATAACTAACCCGATCAGTAAACACCATTATATAAACAAATTCAAGATCGCCAAAATTAAGTGTTATTGGTTGCTGTAATTCCAAAAACATTGCAGCATCACGTGATCAAAACTTCACATCTATACTAAAATGATATCAATTAAAACGTCATCTTACCAGGCAAAAAAAAGCTGTCACACAGCTCCATAAACTGAAAAATTAAAACATTACAGGTCCCTGAAAGTGGTGATAGAACCCCCAATTTTTTATGCAAACTTCAAATTTTTTTTCACCACTAAAATAATTTAAAAAAACTAGAGTTGTTTGGTATTGCCATAATAATACTGATGAGCAGAATCATATTGCAAGGTCTTTGTTTTACTACAAAATGTACAAACAATGTAAAAACAATTCCCAAAAAACAATATCAGAATTGCGTTTTTTCACAATATTCTCCCTACTTGGAATTTTTTTCCCATTTTACAGTACTCTATGTGGTAAAATGAAAGATGCCACTCAAAAGTACAACTCGTCCTGCAAAAAAACAAGCCTCATATGTCTATGTGGACAGAAAAATAAAACCATTATTGCTCTTGGAAGAAGGGGAGAAAAAACGAAAACAAAAAAATGGAAATTGGCCTCCATGGTGAAGGGATTAAGAATTCATATGCAGTAAAATACATCTATGCCTAAAGACATAGCACAAAGAACATGATCATATCAAGTAATGAATAATTACCCAAATACCATAGAAAATGACCGAGCGCAAGCTCGTGTTTCGCACACTGCTTTCTCAATGGGTTCAATGTTGATCCTTCACCAGGTATATACACAGAGTAGCAGTGAGCAAATTTAAATGCATATACTCTGTGTAAATACCTTACGAAGGCTGGATACAGCTGAAATGCATTGCATTATACTTTAGGTCATCCCTTTTTAAATAAAACTTTTTTTTATCTGATGGTGATAGCTTTGCTGGAGCAACTAATTACCTGGTGAACTCTTTTGCTGTGCACAATGCTTGAATGCTGTCTAATTGAGCCACTCCCTGGATGTCAGTAAGATTTGCCCTAGGCAAGCAGTGGGACTGCCCACAAGGGCTACATAAAACCTTTACAGGCATACCTGTTATGAATGGGTCACCAAGGAGGATGGCAGGAACAGGCTAAGCCACCAGGAAACCAGAGTGGTTGGTAACTCAGTGGATTGCAGACCCCTGATTCTAACAACTCAACTAGCAGTAGCCGTGGAGCGTTCCTACGATACCCTAGACGCCTCGGCACAGCCAGAGAACTAACTAAGCCTAGGGCCAGAAAGGTGAAATCTAAACTGCCCCGGAGCAGATCCCCAAAGGAATGGACAGCCCCCAAACATATATTGTCGGTGAGACAAGATGAAACTCAAACACAGGCAGAAAATAGAGTGAGCAAATGATGGGGCCCAAACTGTCTAGATAGGACAGGACAGAAAAGATACTGTCTGCAATCATGCAAAACCCCTAAAAAATCCAACACATCTGATATACAAAAAACCTGAGGCCACATGACCTCACCCCTGCTAGATCAGCACTCTGGTGTGAACTGGAAGCAAAGCAAAAGATACTAATATAACAGGGGACTGAACAAACTAGCACAAGCTGTAACATATGGAGCGGGGCCCAGCGCTGCCCCCAGCAGGGAGTACGCTGAACCCTCGCAACAAAGCAGAGAGCAAAAAAAAGGCACAACCAGATTAGATGCAAAGGAGTAGCAAAAGAATCACTTAACTGAGCCATGCAGATCAGGCAGGAGACTGAAGAGATCAAAATGCACAAGGAGGATATCACCAGCAACCACTTAGGGAAGCCTGCTCACTTATATGCTCCCAACCAGTAATTCCAGATTCCTAATCATTGTCGTCAGGTGGCGAACTTCCATCAGACTGGCCAGCTCCACTACTCCCAGTAACCACCACAGGGAGCTCCAGCTCAGAAGTCCGAGCAAGGGAATTCACAACACATACCTTTTTGTCTCTATTTTATGCTTCCTTGCTGTGAAATTCTCCTTTTATTCACATGTATTATTAGCTACACAAATTAATGCAGTGCATGTGGGGAGAAACAAAAAAAAGAGCAGAGGATTGCAAGTGCACAGATATATCCATCAATGCACTTGCATGCTAAATTTGCATATGAATAAAAATAGAATTTCACAGCAAGGGGTTATCAAAAAGAGACGAAAAAGGTATTCTTCAAAGGTATACCTTACGCAGCCTTCGCATTTAGCCCCACTATTTACATAAGCAAATCTTACTAACACATTCTATTTAAACCTCTGATTTTGCAGAGTGCAGCATTCACATCATCACCGTCTGTTGCGCTCTGCCATCTGAACATTGTTTTGTCAGTTTGATTGCTGCCTCTGCAGAGCACAGCAGATGATCTGACTTTGTTCCTGGCTGCTACACTCTGTACACTGAATTTGAATGCGCAGAGCGCAGCAGCTCAATGCAGAGGAAACAGTTGAACGGAATAAGCAACATAAAAGAGCAAAGTGTTCAGTGTGCAGAACGCAGGAGCACGTGATGATTGAACTGCTGTGCTCTGCACACTGTAGGTGAAAGTGGGCAGGAATGTGGCCATCTATAAGAGTTGGCACGGTGTGTGCGCCTCTACCCTCGTGCCAAAGTGGAGCATAGGCCACAATACACACCTCTTAGGCCGGTTTCACATTTTGCGATTTAGTCCGCTGCGTTTGATGCGCATACATCTGCATGCATCCTTCATATCTATCTTTAACATGGGGTACGCAGGGACATGCGCTTGTATGTGTTCGGGTGCGTTTGCGTACGGCTGTGCCTTTTCGTGGTATGCGGCGGGACGCGCTGAACGCATCTTGTTGCATTTTTTGCAGCATCAAATATCCGCAGCCATCCACATGCGGATGACTGCAGATGATATGCATAAAAAACGCATTACTGGCTATGAAAACGCAAGCGTACGCAAGACATGCGTACATGTTGCGTTTGCATATGCAAGAATTTACATAAGACATGCCCATTGGGCGTGGCTTGTGTAAATTCAAAAATTTGCCGGGAAATAGCATTTTCCTATCGTCCGCAAACGCATGCATACGTTTTCATGCGTTTGCGGTTGCGGACGATACGCTGTGGACTCAATCACAAATGTGAACCTAGCCTTACACTTCACTTTCAAACAACTTACGGAATGTTTTCCACTTGAGATCAGTTGTCGCAGTCGATTTTCTGATAAGTCACTTAGCGCGCAATAAATAATATGCTCATAATTAACATGTTACTGGGAATATGTAATAATTGCTTCGCTTCCACATTTCAGGTTAATAAACCAATATTCGCCATATGCTTGCTCTGCATTATTTAAAGTGTGTGCTTGAACGGACAGAAAAAGTGAAAAGAGATTTCAATATAATTTCCCATTTGGATTATTTGACTATATTGCTTGCTTGTCTTATTAATATTAATCACTCCTATTTTTCCTAGCAAGATTAAACTGATTTGCTAAATCGGATTTCTTTCGTAAATAGAGCTTACCTTTATTATATACATTATTTATTTATATGCTTATGTATTCCATTTCGATTCAGCAGCCATGCTCAGGAGATTTCTAGGGAAATCAAATCTTGTTTATATAGGAAAAATTGTAAATTATTCATTATAATAAAAGATAACATATACAAGCTGGGCATATTTAGAAACCAGATAAGACAAACAAGTGTAAATGTGAATATAGTTTCTTTCTATTTCGATATTGAAAGATTCTGTATTTACCCCTTAGGGAGGTTAGGTACATTCCTACCTCAATGCAATTAGGAGGGTCCTGTAATGAAATATAGTGATTGTACTGATCCATGAACAATAGTAGTGTGTATTATATTACTCTTGAGAGGTACCGAGAGCATTGCTATTGTGTCTGCTGTCTATGCAGTTTATGTCTACAGCAGTCAAGAGTCCCAAACCTGGGTCAGATGAGCGTATGAAAAATCATCAGATTTTCAGCCAGAAAAATTGGACAATTTTCAACTGTATTTTCATCTATAATTTACATCCCTCTAGGGGTCCCCTTTATACATCAATATTTTAAAATACTACAATGTTCAAATAGGGTCTCCTAGGTTAGCAATGGCAAAGAATCTTTACAAATTATTCCGCACTGGATCAAATTTTTTTCTCTTGTGCACCCATAGACTTGAATAGGCGATTCTCATCCAGGATACAGAAGATGCTGCAAAAATGTTTTCACACGTACACTCGATCCTTGTAAAAAAAAAAATTGTCACCTGAATGGCCCTATTGAGCTAAATTGGTCAGTGTGCTGATGAGACTCAGATACCAGAGGGTGAGGAGTGTGAGAACAGAGTGGATGACAAAGGCAAGCCCGGACGCCTGCCCCAAAGGGGCTACAGGGAGGGCACACATGACTAAGGAGGGATGCTAGGCCTGAGGGTTAGTGAAGGGTAAGGTGTAGTGCTTTTGTGTTTGTGGGTAAGGTGTGGGTTGGAGCTATGGGGCTTATGGTGCAATGTGAGTTGGCAGGGAGTGGTCAGTAGTGCTTTGTGCTTGTGGGGAAGGTGTGGGTTGGAGCTATGGGGCTTATTGTGCAATGTGAGTTGGCAGGGAGTGGTCAGTAGTGGGATGGATATATAGGGCAGAACTGTGGGGGGATGGTCATTCCTTACCTTGCAGACGTCCGGAATCGTCAGCTCCTCACAACTGGGACTTCAGCTTGAATCTTTGGATCCAGAAGATGGAATACCTCGTGGCACAGATGAAGAGGATGATGGAGCAGCGCGGCCAGCAGTGGATGAAGGAACAGCTGCAGCGATGGTCTGGTGATGGCGACGGCGGAGAAGATGGGACCCCTCTGCCTCCGAAGCGGCAGCGACGATCACGGCCTCCTGAGCACCTCAGCCCGGAGTTAAGTTTGCAGCGGAGGATGAGCCCCATTAGCAGACCTGTTGCAGAAGACATCGCGGGGCCGGAGCCAGAAGTCGAGAAGCAGGCAGCAAGGTAACGGGGCGGTGAGTGACGTGGCCGGCCTCCCCTCCATTTCGGATCGCATCACACAGTGGTGACGCGCACGTCACGGCCACGTTACCCGGCGTGGTCACCTGACCCGGTGCGGTCATCGGCATCGGTGGACGGCGGTGACGTGACGCGGCAAGGAGCCCGGTCGCGAGGTGGTGTGTGACTTCACCAGCCTCATTTCCTTTCTCGCGGCGCTGGGGGGAAGCAGGCGGTGGCTTGGTCATGTGGCCACCCTTCAGCTGCCAGGGGACACAGGTCATGTGGTTCGGTGTCGCGTTCCCCCGGCGTTGGGTGCCAGATTCAGGAGGTGTTGCCTGCGGCTGGAGCGCCAACCTCCCCCCCCCCCTGTTTGAGGCTCCGAGCCAGTGACTTTTTGCCATGCGCTCCCGGACGGACAGTCGGTCTGGGCGCTGGCGCTGCGGCCCAGGAGGGCTGCAGTCGGCGTAGATCCATGGAGAAGATCGCAGTTGCGGTGCTCGACGCGGAGGACACGTGACGGCTGTTCCGTGGGGGTCCGCGGAGTCAGCCTAGTAAGTAAGGCTCACTTAAACCTTTATTAATGTCTAGATTATATTGGTTGGGAAGGGTGTTGCTACGTATGGTTTCGGGTGTTTGTCTGGGGGTTCGGAAAGATGCGCGGCTGGTCCATGTGGACAGCGTTCGAATCTGTGAGGGAATGGTTGCTTTGTGGTCCAGGAGGCTGTTTTGTGCACTTCATGAGTGTTGGGAGGTATTTATTAATTTCATGCTAGTTTGCTTTTATGATAGTGGGTATATCTATAGGTGACGACATCATTTTATTTTGGTTAGTATAATTGTGCTTGCATTCTCTGGGTGTTTGTGTATGACTGGTGGTGATTCCATGGCGGTTTGTGAGTAATTCAGGTGGTGATACGGATATTGGCAGAGCGGTGGTGGATAGCCATATCCATGCCAGTTTTATGGTTTATTGTTATAGGCATGGGGTCTTTGGGCTGGAGGATTATCGCCGTGCCAAGTATTTGATATTGGTTGGTTGGCAGTTCACTGACGTGGTGATCTGTTTGGGTAGTGCATCGGGCGGCTTAATCTTTCACGTTACAGTGGGGTGTGTTCACTTGCTGGTCAGAGGTGAGGGGGTAGGTGGTCGAGTTTTCATTAGGGTGTGTTTTATTTATATGCCGGGTTCGGTTCTCCAATAGGGGCTTTGAGTGTACTAAGGGTTTTCATGTTCACTAGGGGCATTTTGGTTTGTTGCGGCAGACGTTCTGGTGAGGTCGAGATGCTTGGGACGGCAGATCTTTCGGGAACCTGCCTTTCTGGCAGCAATGGATGACATTTTCCCCGGGGGGCTTGGAGTTGACCTTTTACCGGATTTGTTTTCCTGGTTAATTTCTGGGGATACGTAGATATGGCGTGGAGCTGGGGTTATGGTTGGTCAATGTCCGGTTGTTGAGGTCCGTGGTTTGGTTTCTGTGTGGTAGTCGGGGATTATCTGGTATTAGGGATGGTGCAGTGCTTATTTTCTGTTCATGGTCCAACCTGGAACTACTATCTGGTATTAGGGAAGGTGGTGTGCTTATTTCTGTTCATGGTCCAACCCTTGACTACTTTGGGTTTCTTCATGCTCAGGGCGTTGTTGCGGTTATCATGTGTTTGGATAAGTCAAAGTGTTTGATTCACCTGGGGCCCTATGTCTAAGTCAGGTTAGGTTAACGAGTACATCGTGTCAGGTCGGGGGTCGTTATTAGGTTCCCGTGTATATCGCGCTGCTGTTTTGGGGGGTTGATTTTGGTTATTGAAAACGTGGGGCTACGATCCACTGGGGTTTTTTTGCATGATCTGCAGTCATATGGCGTTCTTACGGTAATTTGCTGGTCGTGGCTGCCCTGGGGCAGTTTTAACAACTTTTGTATGTAAGGACTGGTGGGTTCTCACTGCGGTTCTTTAGGGTTGCCGATTGAGCTTTTGGCAGACTGTATCGGGTGGAATTTGTTACAGCCGTTGATTGTAGCTACGTAGGAGTTTATTATACAGAGTGGATAGTTTTTCGTTACAATGGGCTAGGAGGTTTATTGTGGGTGCAGCTGGTCCTGCTTTGCCTTCTGGGTATACAGCTCTCCTTAGAGTCTTTTCTTTTTGGGTGCCCCCGGACGGGGGGGGCCAGGGTGAAGTGTTGCGCAAGGATGATGCAACATTTGAGTTGGGTAACCCAGCGTGTGCTTTACTGGTCTCGGGGGTCCTGGTTGGTGAACGGTTTGTTTATCCAGCGGGTGTTGTTCCATTTGTCAGGAATTCTGTATAGAGCATGAGGCAGGACATGTTGTTTCGATGGCCGTGTGAATGGTCTCCCGCGTGGGTGTAGCCCGTCCGGCAATACATGGCTATGTCATTTATTCCGTTATGCGCACTTGTCAGGACCGGCTGGTATTATGGGGACACGGTTGTGGTGCAGCGCTGCTGCGGGGGAGGTGTACTTTAGGTAGTGGGTTAGCAGGTTGCAGCTATAACATTACTTTCATTAATGTTGGGCTGGTGGTACGCTGTGGCAGGGGAAGCTAGTGCGATGTGCATTGACTTTTAATGATTCTAAGGACCTGGTAATCATCTGGGGCTGTGCTCCGTTTGGGGGTGCTTTTTGCGGTGCTTTAAGGCTGAGTGGTGGACAAGCATCGGGCACCGGTGAGTGCAATGTTTTGACGGACGGATGGCCCGGGTTTATGGTGTCTGGGGTTTTCGGGAGACGTGATGTGTGTCTGAGTTTTCCTGGACTTCAGGTGGTGTGGAGTCGCTTTTCTTTCTTTTGTGAGTAGTGTCGAATCCGCAGTTCAGCGGGGAATGGGTGCGGAGTACATCTCACTTTTGGTAAGAGGGTGGCAACAATAGTGTTGTGATTCTGGGTTCGAAGTGCACGGGTGATGCACACAATTAATTCGTTCCGGGTCGTGGTGATTACGGGGTGGATTGGTTTATGTTTTCTAGTTGGGATAGATGCTATCACGCAGGGTTGACGGGACCAACAGCGTTTTGGTACTGCACGTGTGTGGTGGAGACTTGGTCGCTGGGGCGTCAAGGAGTTTGATCTGAGACATCGGGCCTGAATGCTCCTGCCTGGGAGCCATGCTCGTGTTGTTGTTCATGACTATATAGTGGGGCACGTTTTTCAAGAATCTGTCGGAGGTTGGGGAACCAGTGTAGGTTCTGTTGTTACGTCTATAATGGTTGGCTTTGATTATTATCAGGTGGAGTGCAATTTTCTGCCTGGGAGCCGTGCTCATGTTGGTGTCCATAGGGGCTCCTGTTTGGAATGACTACATAGTGGGTTTTACTGGGCACATTTTCAAGAATCTATCGGAGGTTTGGGGAACCAATGTAGGTTCTTTTGTTCACGGCAATAATGGTTGGCTTTGATTAATTATTAGGTGAAGTATAATTTTCGGAGGCGCCTGCAATGTTGCGGTCTCAACGAGGCAGAGGCGGCGGCTCAGGTTGGGGACTGGTCGCGCAGGCGGTGCATAGGATTGGACGATGCGGTTGGCTAGTTGCAGGTCTTGGGTGTGGCTGACCTTGTTGTACTGGTATTTTGGTGTAGGTTGGCATTGTGAGGTCTAATGGGGATCAGTTTTGATTGATTGGTCTTGGTACAGAAACATTGGTTACTCGAGCCGCAGAGTCGGCTCGGGTTGGGTTTTTGGTGGTGGTACTCGCACGTACAAGGTGTCATACGTGCTCGTGGTGGCGGAAAGGAGGGGGGTATTTGAAGTCGGTGGATTGCACAAAGAGCGGGGGGGTGAACCCAGTGCAGGAGCGGGTTACCCCTGGTGGTGCAATGGTATACTTGGTTAAGGTGGGTCCCAGCTGTGCTGGGTCACAGCGGGACATGTTAACGTGGGACCCTGCTGTGCTCGGTCACAGCGGGGCATGTTAACGTGGGTCCCTGCTGGGCTGGGTCCCAGCAGGACATTGGTTGGGCAACACTCGGCTGGGTGTCCTCGAGCCGGTGTGGTGCGGCTGAGGGCACGTGGTGGAGCTGGTGTTGCAATCATGTACAATGGGTTTTGCAACACTCGGCTGGGTGTCCTCGAGCCGGTGTGGTGCGGCTGAGGGCACGTGGTGGAGCTGGTGTTGCAATCAAGTACAATGGACTCTTCATTTACCCCCCCTCCTTTTACTGGTGGTTATGTTTATGGAATATTTCTACGTTTATGGATAAAATGTTATTGCTTGTTTGGTGTTAATAAACGGGGCTGCTGTGGCCTTTTACATCCAATGTCACGCAGTCGTGTCTTATTTAAGTTAAGAAGGGGTAAGTGTGGGTTTTGGGAGGGGTCATTACAGTGAAGCCGTCAGTCAGACTTTCCTAAGTCAAGGCAAGCCCGGACGCCTGCCCCAAAGGGGCTACAGGGAGGGCGCACATGACTAAGGAGGGATGCTAGGCCTGAGGGTTAGTGAAGGGTAAGGTGTAGTGCTTTTGTGTTTGTGGGGAAGGTGTGGGTTGGCGCTATGGGGCTTATGGTGCAATGTGAGTTGGCAGGGAGTGGTCAGTAGTGCTTTGTGCTTGTGGGGAAGGTGTGGGTTGGAGCTATGGGGCTTATTGTGCAATGTGAGTTGGCAGGGAGTGGTCAGTAGTGGGATGGATATATAGGGCAGAACTGTGGGGGGATGGTCATTCCTTACCTTGCAGACGTCCGGAATCATCCCGCCCTCCCGCCCTAATTTTAGGATCTTCTGGAGATCGACATGGTGAAGAGAAGAAGAGGTTTGACGTTGTCGCAGCAGTCGGCGGAAAGGAGGGGGGTATTTGAAGTCGGTGGATTGCACAAAGAGCGGGGGGGTGAACCCAGTGCAGGAGCGGGTTACCCCTGGTGGTGCAATGGTATACTTGGTTAAGGTGGGTCCCAGCTGTGCTGGGTCACAGCGGGACATGTTAATGTGGGACCCTGCTGTGCTCGGTCACAGCGGGGCATGTTAACGTGGGTCCCTGCTGGGCTGGGTCCCAGCAGGACATTGGTTGGGCAACACTCGGCTGGGTGTCCTCGAGCCGGTGTGGTGCGGCTGAGGGCACGTGGTGGAGCTGGTGTTGCAATCATGTACAATGGGTTTTGCAACACTCGGCTGGGTGTCCTCGAGCCGGTGTGGTGCGGCTGAGGGCACGTGGTGGAGCTGGTGTTGCAATCATGTACAATGGACTCTTCATTTACCCCCCCTCCTTTTGCTGGTGGTTATGTTTATGGAATATTTCTACGTTTATGGATAAAATGTTATTGCTTGTTTGGTGTTAATAAACGGGGCTGCTGTGGCCTTTTACATCCAATGTCACGCAGTCGTGTCTTATTTAAGTTAAGAAGGGGTAAGTGTGGGTTTTGGGAGGGGTCATTATATTGAAGCCGTCAGTCAGACTTTCCTAAGTCATGAGGTTGTAGATCCCACTTGTTGTGAACCCAGAGGTACGCAGCTGAGTTGCTCAGCAGAGGAGGTGGAGGAGGAGTAAGATGAGGAGGTCTTTCCACACTGACATGAAGTAATGCAACCATGACAAGCACCAATTCTGGCTGTCGCTAGCACCGGTGATGAGCGTACAGTTCACATGGGCGGCAAGGGTTGCCTAGCCTGGGCATTTTTAAGACTGCAAAGGATGACCCAAGACATGTTTTCTGTCATATTTGTAAAAAAAACCTCAGCAGAGGCAAAAATTGCTATAATTTGAAAACGACATGAATGAACCTCCACCTGCGCCATCAATATGCCTTAATGTGGGAATTTCCCTCCGCTAAAATACGGAAAAGCGGCCCACACCAACCATCGGCCGTCCCATCAACCCCATTTGTTACCTCACATACGTGCCATGCAATGTCTTCAACACAATGCCTGTATTTTTAGGGTTAGAAATAGTGCTTACTACTGGATTTTCACTCTTTTGGATCTATGGTACAACTGTAAATTTAGCCAGATACAACCCTCCTCTGGAAAGGGATGCACGCACACTGGAGTATCGAAATACGCTTGTAGACAATCTTAAGAGTGGTTTTGCCCAAGACATCATTGAGGAATATAGTGTGCATTCCAGTTCTAGGCGTCCAACCCCAGGAACTTTAAGGCATCCTTGCTAAAACATTAGCAGAAGTAGTGAAAGTGACATAAGCAATTTCTGTGAGTCGTTCAATACATTTTTTAGACCAGCTTGTGGACGAGGAGAACAGAATCTTACATGTTGTGAATGACAGGAGAGGATGGTGCAGGGGTATCTGGAGGTTAATATTATTGCCATCGGGGGGAACTTGGACCTTTTCACCTTTTGGTCTTCAAAAATGGAAGAGTGGCCTGAACTTTCCTGTCATGCCTTGGAGGTTTTGTCATGTCCGGCCTCTAGCGTTCTCTCTGAATGTGTCTTCAGTGCTGCTGGTGGTGTCCTGATGAATGAGCATATCCGGCTGACCCTCCAAATGTAGACCACCTAATTTTTATCAAAATGAACAAGTCATGGATCTCTGATGACTTTTGCACCCCAGTCGCAGATTGGGCAGACTAGGCGATTGTGTAGTTTTTAGTGTCATGTATTGATGTTACCTTATTGCAGTCTATGCCATCTTTGTGGTGTCTTCTGTGCCTGCTGTTGCTACTGCTGCTGATGTTACAAACAATTTTTTGAGATGTGGAGACTCCAAGATGGTCTCCATCTGGAGGGTTGATTGTAGTAGAAGGTGTTTCAGAGGCCTATTACACAGTTTCTACTCTGTGGAAATTGATGGCACTTTAGTGCTGTTTAACAATTATTTTTTGAAATGTGGAGACACAAAGTTGGGCCTCCATCTGGTGGGTTGCCCATGTAAGTAGGGCTCCCCGACAGGCAGGCCTGCACTTACTTTCAGTCAACTACTTGTGTCACTATTCTTACATTTTTCTATCAATAGTAGTCTATGAAAATGATATTTGTGCCATCTAAGTGTGGCTGCAATAATAATAAAAAAAATTGGAGGTGTTGCACAAGGAGTGAGGTCGTCCAGCTAAGGAGGCTTACACTGCTCCCTCAGCCACCAGTTCCTCATTAAAACTTCAATTCCAAACCATAAATGATGGGCCAGGCTCTGATACCTCATGCATGGCCCATGTGTCACTGCTGCTGTGCCATTTGCAAATTTCTGTTGTGGGTCATTGGATGCCACTTTTTCATGGTTGGGAAGCTTTTTGTCACCCATTAAGGTGTTGTCTATGCGTTTGGTTTTCCCACCTTTTGAATCTAATGGGGTTCAGGTATGTTCGACGAACTGTTCTGGGCATGGCGGTCCATTCAGCGAATCCGAACCGAACCTTGAAAGGTTCGCTCATCTCTAGTGTTGAGTGATAAAAGTCTGATTCTGCTAGGCTCTATCTGGCAACCTGACTTTAAAGGATCTGCTTTTAATATCTTGGAGCCAGGTACCACATAACACTTTCAGATATTTTCTGTGGAGTTTTATTTCAAATCACAATGTATAAGATCACATCCCTCATATAATGAGAACATCACTTTGTAACATTTAGTTCATATGCTGCAAATAATAATTTCACCTGAGAGAAAAATATACTGTATGTAATACTTGATAATAGTAATTTAACATCTGGCTCATTTAAATTGAATAGATAATTTTGTGTGGTTAATAAAACAAGCTGCTGTTTTTCCAGATGGCACACAAAAGTATTTTTTTCTGGAATTGTGCAATTTTTATTTTGTATAGTAAATTAATTTCTGCCTTTAAATTCATACAAAGACATTTACTCAACAGTAGAGATGAGTGATACTTTCAAGGTTCATTTCGGATTCGCTGAACGAACCACTATTCGCAGAACAGGTTGGCGAACTTATCCAAACCCCAACTCAATTAGACTCAATGGCAGGCAAAACCAAACTCATAGACAACACCTTAAGGGGTGACAAAATGCTTCCCAAACAGCTTAAATTAAAGGCAGACACCATGGAAAGTGGCATCAATTGACCACAGTAGAAATGTGCAAATGACACAGCTGCAGTCAGCCATGGGCAATGCATGAGGTGTCAGGCTCTGGCCCAGTATTTACAGTTTGGAATCCACCAGGTCCTCATTAGACCTGGTGGATAAGGGAGCAGTGTAAGACATCTTAGCTGGGAGACCTCACACATCATGCAACACCTCCAACTGTTTTTATTGTTATTCCAGCCACAGTCAGATGGCACAATCATCAGTTTCATAGACTACTATTGTTAGAAAAATGTAAGAATAGTAACACAGGTGACTGATCAATTGACCCACAGCAGAACTTGTTATAATGGCACAGAAGCAGTCAGCCATGGGCCATGTATGAGGTATCATGGTCTGTCCCAGCATTTACATCTTGGAATTGAGGCTTTAATGAGGACCTGGTGGTTAAGGGAGCTGTGTAAGCCTCCTTAACTGGAAGAACTTACACCTCATGCAACACCTTCAATTTTTTTTTTTATTCTCGCCTCACTCAGATGGCACAAACATCACTTTCATAGACTACTATTGATAGAAAAATGTAAAAGTATTAAAACAGGTAATTAACTGAAAGTCAATGCAGACCTGCCTGTCTGTAAGCACTACTTACAAGGGCAACCCACCAGATCCAGACCCAAGTTCGAGTTTCCACATTTCAAAAAATAATTGTCACACAGCACGAAAGCGGCACCAAATTCCACAGAGTAGAAACAGTAAGGCATTTGAACACACTTTCCACCACAGGCAACCCACCAGATGGAGACCCAACTTGGAGTCTCCACATTTCAATAAATTGTTTGTAAAAAAAAGCAGCAGTAGCAACAACAGGCACAGAAGACACCACAAAGATGGCACAGACTTCAATAACATGAGATCAATAAATTACACTAAAAACTACACCATCGCTTAGTCCGCCAAATATGCGACTAGGGTGCAAAAGTCACTGCAGATCCATGGCTTGTTCTTTTTTATGAAAGTTAGGTTTTCTACACTTTGACGAGACAGCTGGATGCGCTTATCCATCAGGACACCAAGAGCAGCGATGAAGACACGTTCTGAGAGAACGCTGGCTGCCAAGCAAGACAAAACCTCCAAGGCATGACAGGCAAACTCAGGCCACTCTTCCATTTTTGAAGTCCAAAATGTAAGAGTTCAAACCTCCCCTGATGGCATTGATATTGAGCTCCAGTTACTACTGCACCGTTCTCTCCAGTCGTTCGCAACGTGTCATACTTGTACTTTGTTCTGCTGGTGCACAGGCTTCTCTAAAAATTGTGTTAAACGACTCATAGAAATTGCTTATGCCATTTACACTGCTGCTGCCGATGATAATGTTTTGGTGATGACGCCTTGACGTTTCCGGGGTTGGACTTTAGAACAGGGATGCCCACTGTGTGCCTCACTGCTATCTTGGGCAAAACCAATCTTAAGATTGTCTACAAGCGTATTTCGATACTCCAGCATGCGTGCATTCCTTTCCAGCCAGAGAAGCATGGCATTTAACCTTGTTTTGTGGATCTAACAGAGTGGCAACCCAGTAGCTAGCACTATTTCAAACCCTAATAATACAGGCATCATGTTGAAGATAAAGCAGCAAGAAGGCGTTTGTGTGTCAGGTGCTTCATGAAGTCCAAGTCCATGCTGTGTTGGTGGCGGAGTAACACTCAAGGTTGCTTCCTCTGTCTTCTACCACCAACCACGGGCAACTGATAATGTCTGTAAAGCGCTCTGGAATTAATGGCAGTATATGAGTGAGTAAAATAAATAAATAAACTCAGAGTTTATCATTACCCTCTTCAACTCCTGACTGTTGCATGTCCATCACCTCATTCTCTTCAATTTGTCCCTCGGCTCCTGCATTTTCACTTACAGTTTGTCTGGCATGATAAGCCTCCTTGATCACTGTAAGCCACCCTTCCATGGCACCCGCCTATGTGACCACAGTACAGAAATTTGAGATATTGTGATCCCTTACGCATCTTCCTCTGCTTCCAACTCTTCCTCTGGGACCATCATGTCTTCACGCAGACTATTCAAAGTGTGCTCCAGCATGTAGATGACCGGAGTAGTGATGCTGATAATGGCATCGTCAGTGCTAACCATCTTTTTAGCCATTTCAAAACTGTACAGAAGGGTGCAGAGGTTCTTCACCTGTGGTGATTTACACCACGTCTGGATTGCGTTGGCCCAGGTTATGCAGTAGGCATACTGCACCAGGGCTCGTCACTGCTGCCACAGCCTCTGCAACATGTTCAGAGTGGAATTCCACTGTGTCGGAACATCGCTAATCAAATGGTTAACTGGTAGACCGAAAAACCTCTGTAGCGATGCAAGTTGATGACCTGCAGGTTGCGATTGTTGAAAGTGAGCACACAGTGACCTTGCTTTCTGCATATAGTGACAGAGAAATTGCTGTACCACCCGGTTGAGGATGTGAGCCATGCAAGGCACGTGTGTGATGTTGCCATGGCATAAGGCCGCCACCTGGTTTGCACCATTACAGCACACGGCCTTCCCTGGCTCCAGGTTAAGTGGAGTCAGCCATTGCTCTAACTCAGCCTTGATACCTGTCCACATCTCTTGAGCTGTGTGACTGCAATGTCCAAGACATATTAAGTTAATCACTGTCTGATTGTGGTGAGCCATGGCTGTGCAGTACGGAGGTGGGGGAGATTCAGTCTGCACTATTGGAACACGTGTGTGATTAAGGAAGAGGTTGAGGGCACAGAGGAGGTGGAGGAAGCAGAAGTAGTGGAGGAACTGTTAGATAGAGAGGATTGTCCTGCAAGCTTTGGGAATTCAAAGACTTGTGGAGCAGCCCCTTGACTGCCAGCCCCAACAGCCACAAGTCAACCAGTGCCCTGTCAGTGAGATGTGATGCTCCTGCCCATGTTTGCTCATCCAGGTGTCAGTGGTAAAATGCACCCTGGGAAACATAGTTTTTTTCAGGGAATGGGTTATGTTGTTGGCAACATGATGGTGTAGCACAGGCACAGCTGTCTTAGTTAAGCAATGATGACTGAGCAACTGGTACAAAGGGACTGCCATGGCCATCAAATTTTGGAAACAATCTGACTCCACCAGGCTGAAAGGCAGCATTGCCGTGGCCAACAGATTGGAGATGGTGGAGTACAAACTCTTAGCTTTGCCATGTGTAAGAGGAAACATTCTTTTATGTGACCACAACTGCGGGACCGAGGGCTGAGTATGGAGAACAAGACAAACTGATGGAGTGTGAGTGAGGTGCAGGTGGATATGTTATGGTGGATTGAGAAAGATGTGTTGTGCTTGGTGGCACAAAAGCAGGAGTCATGTCTACTTCTGTAACAACTAACGGGCTCTTACTCACCCCAACTGTGGTGGGTAAACAATTATAGTTTCTGCGGCCAGAGACGTGTGTGTGAAGACTTGGAATAATGATATAGGAGGACAAAGCAGCAGATGGGGTTGATAGGACAACCAGTGGTGGTGAGGCCAACTAGCCCACAATTTAGTGCAGTGAGATTCCCACACTAAGGCATATGGATCATGCATGTGCCTCTTCATGCATGTCATTGTCAAATTATTGCAATTTTTGCCTCCACTGAGTCTTGTTTTGCAAATTTGACAGATAACGTGTGTTGGGTCATCCTTTCCGGTCTCAAATAATGCCCAGCCTAGGCAACCCTTGCCGCCCCTGAGAACTGCACACTCGTGACCGGTGCTGATTATAGAGTTGGGGCTGAGGATGCAGTGCTTGTCGTGGTTGCATTACTTAATGTCTGTATGGGAAGCCACAGCGTAACCTCATCATCTTCCTCCTGCTCCACCTCCTCTGCTGAGAAACTCAGCTGTGTACCTCTGGGTTCACACCAAGTGGGATCTACAATCTCATCATCATCCCCTCTGTTCTCACATTCCTCACCCTGAGAGTTACCCTCCACCAAATCCTGCCCTGACACCAAAGTACAGTTTGTGTGTGCCTATGGTATCTAAGTCTCATCAGGATCACCTCCACACTTGGTTGTTAATGCCTGGTGACAAAGGTCTGGATTCTGCTCAGACCCTGCTTCGTCCAGTGTGAAAAAATGTTGGGCATCGGTGCAAATGCTTTCCTCCCCTGGATTCTCTGATTCTTTGGAGCAGACCCTGTTGCCCATGGAATACAATATGTGAACAGCTCTTCAGAATGTCCCATCTGAGGTTCCCCACAGTCAGTTGGGTGTTTGGAAAGTTTTAAGCCTTCCCCTCTTGTACCCTGCTTTTTCACAACCTTAGGTGCACAGCTGTCAGTCACCTGTCACTAAATGAATAATCACTATTTATTTTCTTAGATAGTGTGCCTGAACAACACTGTTATGTCTAATGATTTTTAAGTTGAAATCTGTTCTTCTGATTTGCCAGTGAAAAAATGCACTGGCAAATCGTTTTAGCACAAACGATTGGGAGTAGCTGATTAGGTCTTGTGGCTGCAAAACTGTATTAGGTCTAACAATTTTTAAGTGGAAATCTGACCTGATTTGCCACTGAAACATAGTTTTAACACAAACGATTTGGAGTAGCTAATGGGGCTTTTGGAGAATGCCACACAGTTTTTGCACAATATGCTTCGATGCTAGAAGATTGATTTCAAACAGGAAAAGCTCACTTTCAGCAGCACCAGCACTATCATGGGAGCGACCTCTCTGCACTGTGACATTGAGCAAATGGCGCCAGTAAAACAAGAAGTCCACTTTGTATATGGCCAGGGACATGTGACTTCGGCAACCAATCACAGAATACATTGTGTCAAGATGTTGTGGATGGTTTCTGCACACTGATTGGTTGCTGGAATCAACACACATAAAGATAAGTGAAACAAAAAAGCATGTGCCACTCCTGTAATCTATTCAGATGCTCCTTTAACCTCTCCACACCCCTTTCCCTCATCAAACACATCCCCCCATCCTCCCCTGCTCATCATACAACACCACTATGATAGCCACAGTCATACAAAAGCATTAGTGGAAAAGCAATTATTTACCGAACTATGACCGACTTTTGACGACTTTGAGCAAAAATGCTTGTAAAAGCGAATACGAATCCAAATGTGTTACGTTCCTGACAAATTTGAAATTGGCAAATGTTTTCCGAACACGTTCGCTCACTTCTACTCAACAGTGCATATGCACTATAATGCAACACGTAGTATCAGGCCAACACTTTTTGTTTCTTGTTTCTGGGTCGCCCCGTCCCAGGGCTGTGGGGTATTCGGTACCGGGCCAGTGTCAGGGGAATGTGTCACAGCAGCAGTGACCCGGTCCGTGGCCCTGGGTGCCCAAGTAATGGGGGAATGTAGTTAATGGAATGGAATAGTTCGTGATGCCACCTGTGGTGTTTGGCAAGCAAGATGTTAAGCCAACGCTGCGTGCAGATCCTCTGGGGCTGATGGTGTGTTGCAGCAAAGATGGTGTAGCTCCCCACAGGTGACGCTGTAACCCCAGGGCAGTGTATAGGTGCAGATAGTGTAGAGGAGGACACCCAGATGTAGCGGTGCTGACCGTGTTGGTGCACAATGACTGGAAGACACCAGGGCTTGCAGTTCCAAAGCTTTACTCACAGTTCGTAGTACACACTGGTGCCTGCCTCCGTGCCATGTCCTCCGGGGCAGAGACTCAATCAACCTCCCAGGCAAGTCAGGCTTCTCCTCTCCAACACTCCGCCAACATGTACCTGTCCTGAACGACTCCTCTATTGCGCCTTTTAGTGTGAAGAACTCCAGTACCGTGGTACTCTGAAGTTCCTCCTGTCAGATGTTCCTAACAACTCTTCCTTGTACGGCAGACAGCTGTAGCCTACATCGGGGACTCCCTTTATCCTGAGTCCCGGCTCTCTATTCAGATGCTGTTGTGCCCCGAGTCTTGGAAGGGAGTAGTGCATTTACAGCCAACTACTCCACCGGTGTCTGCTGCAGAACCATAAGTGTCCATACAACCTCGGGGACCGGGCGCCGGCCTTGCGCTGAGAACCTATAGGCAGGGTTCCTCTTCCAACCCACAACTCCTCTCTGTTCTCTCTACTCCTTCGTTCCACGCTGTTCCTTCTCTCTCTTATGGAAGCTTAGGTTGCAGTTCTATGTCTTTCTCCTTCTGTTCCTTTCCTAGGGAGCTCGTTCCACTAAGACCAGTCCTCAGCCTCGCCTGACTGACTGTCTTCCTCCGCCTTGAGCTCCCCTCAGGCTGACCTCCTGTCAGCCTGCTCTCAGCCTCTCCTCCAGACTGATCTGTAATTCTAAATTTTCCCACTCTTTTATATCTAACTCCACCCACCTCCCAGCACATCTCGTGTTACGAAGCAAGGACCCACGAAAGGTGCTCTGCTATCCTCTAAGCATGGAGCCGCAATCTGGTCCTTTGCTGAACTATCCTGTGTGTGGGTGCAGGTGTTGGAGTGTGGAAAGGAGTTCCCAACTTACCTAGTTGGTGGGGCACTACACCTTAGGTGAAGGTGCAGTACCTCTGTGGCGACCGAGCTTCAGGGGTGCCACATACCCCCCCGTTAAACACAGCACATCCGCGGGCTGCAAGATAACAAAGTAGACAGCAAAGAAACATACAAAAATTTTGTAATGCATAACAACTTTTCTTATACTAATCTTCCTAGTATAGGAGGTACTCAGCTTGAACGTTACAAACAATTCTATCTAAAATGTTTAATTCTAAGTGCAATTCTCAATTCAAAGTGCTATTCTCTGTAACACATTTATTTTTCTTCTTTCACTGTCTCTTCTAGACGCAAGACGCTGACCGCAAGTACCTGGTCCGTCACCTGTCTACTTTCAATTCTTTATTCACATCACTTATCTCTAGGTCAGACATTCCCAATTTTTCTATAAAAGCGATTTCTCTGTTACTAATACTCTTATAAAACACATTATCAAATACTTTACAGTAAAACATTCAACAGTTATTCTTGTAAGTGCTGGACACCGCTCCCAGCCGGGATCTCTTGCAGTGTCCTTTGAGGTAGACATCATCTTCGATAAGTGTCCATGCAAAAACATTATCTTCGCAAAGTGTCTTTATATGTAAAACTTGACATTATCTTCGCAAAGTGTCTCTATATGTAAAACCAAGAGAGGGCACCTAAAGAGGTGCAACTATTTACAATAAAAGTTTTTGGATCACTCCAAGTTCATGATCGCTAGTTCAAAATTGAAGAAAACGCTGCCATTCAAAACAGGGCAACAAAAGGTGCTACCAGAAAAACATGATAGCAAAAATAGAAAAATAGAAAAAGGCACAACTGGTGCAAACAAACCCTCCTGGGTAACGAGATTTGAAAGTTTTTCTAGTGCTGATCCCCTCCTGGGGTTCTGGAAGCTGAACTGGAACTGCTACCAGATTCAAAGTAGTCGTTGGCAATCTTTAAGTACTCCTCTTCCCAAGGGGTCAAGCCAGGGATCTTTGGTCTGGGCTGCTGTGCTGGAGCTGATGCAGAAGCAGCCTGATTCCTGGAAGCAGATACCTGAACAGTCGGGGTGGCAACGGTGGGTGGAGGGGCAGCAACAGGTCACTTTAGCTTGTACCTCTCAATAAATTCTCCTGGAATGCGACGTACATTCAGGGCATACCACCCTCTGAGCCCCTCATGCCGAGTGAATGTCACATACTCCCCAGGCTGCAGGTCTCTGTCAGGATGTCCCTTCCTCAGATGTGACTCAACATCCCTCCGGTTAAAGAACAAGTCACTAATTCGTTTGGGGTCCGCAATAAATCCAAAACCCCTTTTTTTGTTCACGTTCAGCATTTGCCCCCATCCGGCTGCATCCCGGGGGCCATGATGACCTGCACGGGCCCTCTCCTTCCGGGCCAGATCCGGGCCCAACACAGCCTTTTTTCTCTGCTCTCTCACCCGGTATTCTGCTGCCAGCTGTCGGATGGTGGCCCGTCACCCTGCCCAGTTCTCTTCATCCTCCCCGGGACCTGCTCTTACCCACAGAACTAGCATCCTGGTCCCAGACCAGATCCAGTACAACCTGGCCAGCCGCTGCAACTTCAGTGCACCGGCCAGATAAGGCCGACGTACCTGGGGCCTTCTGATGGTGCGGCCTCTGATCCGGTGCAGGCTGGACCACCGGGAAGGTCGGTCCGGGTGCCGGCAGTGGTGATGACGGTGGCGACTTTGGGTCCGCGGGGGTCTCGGTCGGGACCTGCGCAGCCACAACAGGTCCGGGCAGGATCACGGTCTCAGCTCCAGGGTCCTCCGGTGACTTCTTCAGGCAAGTGGCACTCAGCCGCATGGACAGCGTGGAAGTGAAAATCAGCGCTGCCGGGTAACAGTCCAGTGCAGCGGTAGCAGGTACCTGTGGAGTGGGTACCGCAGGCGTGGGCCTCTCTGTGATGCGCTGCCATCTCAGCTGCTCAAAGGCCTCCTGCCTCAGCCGCAGACGGGTGGTCAGTTCAGCAATTTCCTCCTCCAGTTGTTGGAGGTTCATTCCGGAGTTCGGGTTGGAGCCGTCAGCCATGGTGCCAGGGAGATCCATTTCCCCGCGCTCTGCAGGCCTCCTTCCCTCACTCTCCAAAATGGCATTCTGGCGTTCTTCTTCCTGCCTCGGCCCCTTTCCCGCTACTGGCTTCTTCTGCCCCTCCTTCTGGGGGCGACGTCTTCTTCCAGCGCCTCCATACCAAGCCAGTATATGAACCCCTCGGGGGGTGGGCGATGTCGCTGTCACATAGTAATTCAGGCAGGGAAGGCCCAATACTCTTCGCGGTCTTTTCCTAGGACCTCCCATCGCTTCATGCCCTTCTTCTCCACGCCAGCGGCCATTTCTAATGTCCATTTTACAGTCTATTAAATCAGGTCTTCTGCACATTTTTAAAAGCACAAAGTCTCACAAATTTCAGGCGCACAGAACCCGATGGCATCGGGTCTCGTCATCCTGTTCGTGATGCCAAAATTGGGTCACCCCATCCCAGGGCTGTGGGGTGCTCAGTACTGGGCCGGTGACAGGGGAATGTGTCACAGCAGCAGTGACCCGGTCCGTGGTCCTGGGCGCCCCAAATCAATGATGGAATGTAGTTAATGGAATGAAATAGTTCGTGACGCCACCTGTGGTGTCTGGCAAGCAAGATGTTAAGCCAACGCTGCTTGCAGATCCTCTGGGGCTGATGGTGTGTTGCAGCAAAGATGGTGTAGCTCCCCACAGGTGAAGCTGTAACCCCAGGGCAGTGTATAGGTGCAGATAGTGTAGAGGAGGACACCCAGATGTAGCGGTGCTGAAGGTGTTGGTGCACAATGACTGGAAGACACCAGGGCTTGTAGTTCCAAAGCTTTACTCATGGTTCGTAGTAGACACTGGTGCCTGCCTCTGTTATGATTGAGTTACCGTAGGAGGCAGACACAAAAATAGAAACTACGTCCAGAAAACCAGAGAAGTTGGCAACTATCAGATTGCAGACCCCTGAACCTATCAACACAACTAGCAGTAGCCGTGGGGGGTTCCTACGATGCCCTAGACCCCTCGATCACAGCCGGAGAGCTAAATAGCCTAAAGACAGAAAAGGAAATCTAAACTGCCCCAGAGCAGACCCCAAAGTAAAAGGCAGCCCCCAACATATAATGACGGTGAAGCAAGATGAAAAAACACTCACACAGATAGAAAGATAGGCTGAGCAAACGATGGGGCCCAAGCTAACGAAACAGAACTGGAAAGGAAGGTTGCTGTCTGCAATCTGCCAAAACCCTATCAAAGACATAAGCCAACAAGCTGATATGGAAAAAGGCCCTGAAGCAGCTAGGCTTCAAAAACAAAATCAGCACTCAGGTATTTTCAGAAGACAGAGCTAAAGGAATTCAGCTCACCCCAGCAGGGAATGGCAGAAATCCAGAAAAACAAAGAAAAACAAAGTCAAAGCACAAATGCAGGCTGAGCAGAAAACTTAGCTTTAGAAGAGCAGGAATTCAGACTGGTCTCCAAGGATCCCACAGAGAAATCACCCGCAGGGCAGAAGGGCGTCGGCAGCCTTATATCCAGTCAGTAACTCCACTCAGCCTGTCATCATCATCAGATGAGAGAGAGAAGAGAGAAGAGAGATAGAGGATTCAAAAAGATTTAAATAAACTGGAGAAGTGGGCAGCAACTAACAGAATGGTTTTTAACAGGGAGAAATGCAAAGTACTACATCTGGGCAATAAAAATGAAAAAAGCATATATAGAATGGGAGGAATAGGGCTAAGTGACAGCACATGTGAAAAAGACTTGGGTATACTAATAGATCACAGACTGAATATGAGTCAACAGTGTGATGCAGCAGCAAAAAAGGCAAATGCAATTCTAGGATGTATCAACAGAAGCATACAGTCTAGATCACGTGAAGTAATTATTTCCCTCTACTCCTCTTTGGTCAGACCTCATCTGGAATATTGTGTCCAATTTTGGGCACCACATTTTAAAAAAGACATCAACAAACTGGAGCAAGTTCAGAAAAGAGCGACCAGAATGGTGACCGGTCTGCAAACCCTGTCTTATGAGGAAAGGTTGCAGGATTTGGGAATGTTTAGTTTGCAAAAGAGAAGACTGAGAGGAGACTTAATAGCTGTCTACAAATATCTAAAGGGCTGTCACATTGTAGAAGGATCAACTTTATTCTCATTTGCACAAGGAAAGACTAGAAGCAATGGGATGAAGCTGAATGGGAGGAGACACAGATTAGATATTAGAAAAAACTTTTTGACAGTTAGAGTGATCAATGAGTGGAACAGGCTGCCACGAGAAGTGGTGAGTTCTCCTTCAATGGAAGTCTTCAAACAGAGGCTGGACAGACATCTAACTGGGATGATTTAGCGAATCCTGCTTTGAGCAGGGGGTTGGACCAGATGGCCCAGGAGGTCCCTTCCAACTCTACGATTCTATGATTCTATGATCAGGCTCAGGTGTTTGATAATCAGGCTCACTACCTTTCTTCACCAGAAGAGGGAGTTCCTCGGGCCTCAGTAGTGAAGGGGAAAATGAACTCACAATAGTACCTCCCCCTTGAGGAGGGGTCACCGAACCCTCATCCATGCCACCAGGGCGATCCGGGTGACCCCGATGAAAGGCACGCACCAATCCTTTGGCATGAATATCAGAGGCAGAGACCCAGGAATTATCCGCCTGACCATAACCCTTCCACTTAACCAAATACTGGAGTCTCCGTCTAGCCAGACGGGAATCCAGTACTTTCTCTACCTCATATTCCATGTTACCTTCAACCAATACAGGGCCTGGAGGTGCCACCCCCGGAACAACAGGTTCAACAAACCTCTTCAACAAAGATTTATGGAACACATTATGGATTTTAAATGTGACAGGAAGAGCCAAACGAAAAGAGACCAGATTAATAATCTCCAAAATCTTGTAAGGTCCAATAAATCTAGGCTTAAACTTAGGAGAAGCCACCTTCATAGCAATATTTTTTGATGATAACCACACCATATCACCAACCTTAAACTGGTGACCAATGGTCCTATGTCGGTTGGAAAAATGCTGGGCCTTTTCCTGGGAGAGAGATAACTTATCCACCACTTGGTCCCAGATCCGGTGCATTCTCTCCATCACAGTGTCAACACCTGGGCAGGCAGAGGGCTCCACCTGCCCTGAAGAAAATCGAGGATGAAGCCCAAAGTTACAAAAAAAAGGTGACATCAATGTGGCAGAACTAGCTCTATTATTTAAAGCAAATTCGGCCAAGGGCAAAAATGAAACCCAATCATCCTGATCAGCAGAAATAAAACATCTCAAATATGACTCCAAGGTCTGGTTTGTTCTCTCTGTCTGCCCATTGGTCTGAGGGTGAAAAGTAGAGGAGAAGGACAACTGAATTCCCAGCTTGGAACAGAAAGTTCTCCAAAATCTAGACACAAACTGAACTCCTCTGTCAGATACAATGTTCTCAGGAATCCCGTGCAAGCGAACCACCTGTTGCAAAAACAGGGGCACCAACTCAGAGGAAGATGGCAACTTAGGGAGTGGTACAAGATGAACCATCTTAGAGAACCTATCACAAATCACCCAAATAACAGTCATCCTTTGAGAGACAGGCATATCAGAGATGAAATCCATTGAAATATGGGTCCATGGCCTCTTGGGGACAGGCAAAGGCATCAACAACCCACTAGAGCGAGAACACGATTTAGACCGGGAGCACGTCCCACAGGACTGCACAAAATTCCTGACATCACGAGACAAGGAGGGCCACCAAAAAGACCGACTCACCAGATCTCTAGTACCAAAAATACCTGGATGACCAGCCAAAGCAGAGCAATGAACTTCAGACATCACTCTCTTCTTCCACTGGTCAGGAACATACAACTTTCCACTGGGACAACGCTCAGGTTTGTCCTCCTGGAACTCTTCCAGAGCACGTCTCAAATCGGGCGAGATGGCAGAAAGAACTACCCCTTCGCCTAAGATGGTAGCAGGCTTGGTCACCACAGGAGAATCAGCAAAGAAGCTCCTAGAGAGGGCGTCTGCCTTGACATTCTTAGTTCCAGGAAGAAAAGAAACCACAAAATCAAAACGTGTAAAAAACAAGGCCCACCTAGCCTGTCTAGGGTTCAAGCGCTTAGCCGACTCTAGGTAAATCAAATTCTTGTGGTCAGTGAGGACCACGACTTGATGCTTAGCTCCCTCCAACCAATGTCTCCACTCCTCAAATGCCCATTTCATGGCCAACAGTTCCCGATTCCCCACATTATGGTTACGTTCAGATGGAGAGAACTTTCGGGAAAAGAAAGCACAGGGATTAATTTTAGATGTTACAGGATCCTTTTGGGACAAAACAGCTCCTGCACCAATCTCAGAAGCATCCACCTCTACCTGGAACGGAAGTGAGACATCAGGTTGCCGCAAAACCGGGGCTGAGGTGAATCTTCGCTTCAGCTCCTGAAAGGAAGAAACAGCCTCCGGAGACCAATTTAACACATCAGCACCCTTCTTAGTCAAATCAGGCAATGGCTTGGCAATACTAGAAAATTTTGCTATAAATTTCCGATAAAAATTAGCAAAACCCAAAAACTTCTGGAGGGCCTTCAAAGAAGTGGGCTGAACCCAATCATAATTGGCCTCTACCTTGGCCGGGTCCATTTCAATAGTTGACGGGGACAAAATAAATCCCAAAAAAGAATCCTCTGTACTCCAAAAAGGCATTTAGATCCTTTGACATACAGGGAATTCTCCCTCAAGATCCGGAACACAGTCCGAATATGTTCCACATGAGAATCCCAATCCTTGGAGAAGATCAAAATATCATCCAGATAGATAATCAAAAATTTATCGACAAAATCTCGGAAAATATCGTTCATGAAGCACTGGAAGACAGAAGGGGCATTAGTGAGCCCAAAAGGCATCACCAGGTACTCAAAATGTCCCTCCGGAGTATTAAACGCCGTCTTCCATTCATCCCCATGCTTAATGCGAATAAGATTATACGCCCCCCTGAGGTCAAGCTTGGTAAACCAGCAAGCACCTTTAACTCTGGAGAATAGATCAGAAATCAGGGGTAACGGATACTGATATTTAACAGTAATTTTGTTGAGGGCATGATAATCAATACAAGGTCTTAATGATCCATCCTTTTTGGCTAAAAAAAAAAAAACGGCACCTAAGGGTGACGAGGATGGTCTAATATGACCCGGCTCCAACGCCTCCTTAATATAGGATCGCATAGCCTCGTGCTCGGGTACAGATAAATTGAAGAGCCGACCCTTGGGAAATTTACACCCCGGGCTCAGTTCAATTGCACAGTCTTAACTCCTATGAGGAGGCAGAGACGCAGACTCATTCTCACTAAATACATCATAAAAGTCCGCCAAATAATCAGGAACATCATGCGACTGAGGAGAGGTGGAAAACACTGGAGCCTCACTAAAGGAACACCGACAACCCCAACTCACCACAGACACAGATTTCCAATCTAAAACTGGATTATGAATTTGTAACCAGGGAAACCCCAGAACAATAGTATCATACAGATTATGCAACACCAAAAATCTGCAATTTTCTTGATGGTCTGGGGCGACCCGCATTACCACCTGGGTCCAAAACTGAGGTTTATTTTTAGCCAAAGGAGTAGCATCAATCCCCCTCAAAGGGATAGGCGTCTGCAGAGGTGTCATCGGAAATCCACAACGTTTAGCAAAATCCAAGTCCATTAGGTTTAGGGCTGCTCCCGAATCTACAAAAGCCTTGGCGGAAAATGTGGACAGGGAGCAGATCAGCGTAATAGCCAGAAGAAACTTAGGTTGAACACCACCCACAGAAAACTTGTGTGCAAAGCGTTTCTCTCATTTAGGACAGACAGAAATAATATGCGAGGCATCTCCACAGAAAAAACACAACTTATTACGCCTTCTGAACTCCTGAAGCTGCTCTCTGGACAAAACTCTATCACATTGCATAGGTTCAGACATTTGTTCAACAGGTGGCAACACCTCTGGTGCAGCTTTGCGTTCGCGCAAACGCCGATCAACCTGAATGGCTAATGACATAGAATCGTCAAGACCAGAGGGAACTGAAAATCCCACCATAGTATCTTTTACGGCTTCTGACAACCCCTTCCGAAAGAGAGCAGCCAAGGCATTATCATTCCAGGTAGTAAGTACTGCCCACTTTCGGAATTTTTGACAGTACAATTCTGCAGAATCTCGACCCTGGTTCAATGCCAGCAGGGTCTTTTCAGCCTGATCAATGGCATTAGGTTCGTCATACAACAACCCCAAGGCCTGAAAAAATGCGTTCACATTAGTAAGAATAGGATCATCTGGTTTCAAATAAAACGCCCAATCCTGGGGATCGCCATGCAGCAAAGAGATGACAATTTTAACCTGCTGCGCGGAGCTCCCTGACGAGTTAGGCTTCAAGGCAAAAAATAATTTACAATTATTTTTGAAATTCAAAAATTTAGACCGATCCCCAAAAAATACATCAGGTATAGGAATCTTTGGTTCAGCAGCATGTGAATGAGCAAGGTACGCAGAAATTCCCCGCACTTCCGCAGCGAGCTGCTCCACACGATCAGACAATTGCTTTATCTCCATTGAGAGGAAAAAAAATTCCCCCTACGGCCTCAGAGATATAGAGGAAAAAATATACACTTTTTTTTTTTTTTTTACAATTCTTTCCTGCTATTGAGTACCCTAGGATATGCGGTATGGCGGGTGATTCTGTTATGATTGAGTCACCGTAGGAGGCAGACACAAAAATAGAAGCTATGTCCAGAAAACCAGAGGAGTTGGCAACTATCAGATTGCAGACCCCTGAACCTATCAACACAACTAGCAGTAGCCGTGGGGGGTTCCTACAATGCCCTAGACCCCTCGATCACAGCCAGAGAGCTAAATAGCCTAAAGACAGAAAAGGAAATCTAAACTGCCCCAGAGCAGACCCCAAAGTAAAAGGCAGCCCCCAACATATAATGACGGTGAAGCAAGATGAAAAAACACTCACACAGATAGAAAGATAGGCTGAGCAAACGATGGGGCCCAAGCTAACGAAACAGAACAGGAAAGGAAGGTTGCTGTCTGCAATCTGCCAAAACCCTATCAAAGACATAAGCCAACAAGCTGATATGGAAAAAGGCCCTGAAGCAGCTAGGCTTCAAAAACTAAATCAGCACTCGGGTATTTTCAGAAGACAGAGCTAAAGGAATTCAGCTCACCCCAGCAGGGAATGGCAGAAATCCAGAAAAACAAAGAAAAACAAAGTCAAAGCACAAATGCAAAAGGCCGAGCAGAAAACTTAGCTTTAGAAGAGCAGGAATTCAGACTGGTCTCCAAGGATCCCACAGAGAAATCACCAGCAGGGCAGAAGGGCGTCGGCAGCCTTATATCCAGTCAGTAACTCCACTCAGCCAGTCATTATCACCAGGCTCAGGTGTTTGATAATCAGGCTCACTACCTTTCTTCACCAGAAGAGGGAGTTCCTCGGGCCTCAGTAGTGAAGGGGAAAATGAACTCACAACATGCCTCCGTGCCGTGTCCTCCGGGGCAGAGACTCAATCAACCTCCCGGGCAAGTCAGGCTTCTCCTCTCCAACACTCCGCCAACATGTACCTGTCCTGAACGACTCCTCTATTGCGCCTTTTAGTGTGAAGAACTCCAGTACCGTGGTACTCTGAAGTTCCTCCTGTCAGATGTTCCTAACAACTCTTCCTTGTACGGCAGACAGCTGTTGCCTACTTCGGGGACTCCCTTTATCCTGAGTCCCGGCTCTCTATTCAGATGCTGTTGTGCCCTAAGTCTTGGATGGGAGTAGTGCATTTACAGCCAACTACTCCACCAGTGTCTGCTGCAGAACCATAAGTGTCCATACAACCTCGGGGACCGGGTCCCGGCCTTGCGCTGAGAACCTATAGACAGGGTTCCTCTTCCAACCCACAACTCCTCTCTGTTCTCTCTACTCCTTCGTTCCACGCTGTTCCTTCTCTCTCTTATGGAAGCTTAGGTTGCAGTTCTACGTCTTTCTCCTTCTGTTCCTTTCCTAGGGAGCTCGTTCCACTAAGACCAGTCCTCAGCCTCGCCTGACTGACTGTCTTCCTCCGCCTTGAGCTCCCCTCAGGCTGACCTCCTGTCATCTTGCTCTCAGCCTCTCCTCCAGACTGATCTGTAATTCTAAACTTTCCCACTCTTTTATATCTAACTCCACCCACCTCCCAGCACATCTCGTGTTACGAAGCAAGGACCCACGAAAGGTGCTCTGCTATCCACTAAGCATGGAGTCACAATCTGGTCCATTGCTGAACTATCCTGTGTGTGGGTGCAGGTGTTGGAGTGTGGAAAGGAGTTCCCAACTTACCTAGTTGGTGGGGCACTACACCTTAGGAGAAGGTGCAGTACCTCTGTGGCGACCGAGCCACATTTCCATAATACAGTACACTTCCAAATTTTCCTTCCGCTCTACCTTGACAAACGTTTTCGTTCCCAAATGTTTTATCTGCTGCACTTTGTCCAAAAGTAGTTACAGCCAGAGTCATCTACCTCAGCTCAGATGGTAGAGCGAGTTTTATTGGACCGGTTTATGCACTCCCTTTGCATAATGCGAGTTTTATGGACCGGTCGAAAGGTATCAGGGGGTCGATAGTTCCTTGGGGAGGCAACCCTCTCCACACTGAGGTTGAAAAGGAGGGGCATCCAAAGTTCAAGGGGACTGCAGAGGTCATGCAGAGGGCCTCATCTGGGAAAGTAATTGGAGATGTCACAGACAAGGTCATATAGCTGCTCATTATCACCTGACCACCAAGCAAATGGACAATAGCATGGGATGCCGGTGTTCATTCTACGAATATCCAGATTGCAGTATGGACTGTTCACCTGATGAGGATCCCCAGATTGTTCTGTAAAAGTGAATGGTCTGCAAATGTCTGGACTACTAGACTCAGGGAGTTTGGTGACCCTGGCGAGGGCCACACTCCCTCTCAATTTGATCGCTGAGAAGAAGGTGGGTGTCCACTGCATTCACAGGGATGCTGAAGATTATCCAATAGCCAGACTGGTTATTGAGATGACCCAAGTTACTGAGTACCATGAGGTTAGCATGGTCCAGAACATGTTGCACCCAATTATAATAGACTGGGACTTTGTGCTGTTTTGAGACTTGTGGGGGAGGGGCGGATACCTCAATTACTAGGATAAAAAACAGGTTGGCCCTAAAAAAAGGTTCACTAACCCCAAAGTCTGATGGGTTTACCTTTAGTGTAATGGGAGAAGAGGAGAAAGTAGTATCCCCTAAGACAGACATTCCTGAAATAGGGGTTACCAGACAAAGTTTGGCTTTATCAAGCATAGGGACATATCTCTAAAAGAACCATTCAATAAGGTAACCATCAAATGGCATAGCACAGAAGTCAGGTCTGATACCAGGTTTCCGTATTTAATATTAAGTGGGGACTTATTGTACCGAGTTACCAAAGTAAGAGAGGAGATAGTGGAGCAACTGTTGGAACCAGGACCCGATAGACAAAAGGTTTTGGACAGGGCCCATTCATATGTGTTAGGTGGCCATATAAGGGTGAATAAAACTCAAGAACAGGTCATGCAGAGGTTCTATTGGCCCAGATGTCACTGAGAAATCCTAAGATGTTGCAAGTTCTGTTCCAACTGTCAGTTAATTGCTACCACCTTTCGCTTCCAAAATTCTCTCATGCTGATACCCAACAAGGCAGGGCAACAGAGGGACCCTGTTGAAACTCCATGTGGACTGGACAAGCCAAAAGGGGACACCGAGGATGTTACAGTGACAGAGACACTGTCACTGGCCCAGAGACAATAGTGTCGAAAACTGCTTCAGCGGAATCGGAACTTGTTTTCGTAGTTGCCAGGATGTACGCAGGTGGTTGAACACGAAACCCTGGTAGAAGCACATGTGCAGGTGAACCAATGTCCATATAGAATCCCAGAAGCCTGTCACGAGGTGATTTAGAAGGAGGTGAGGAAAAAATTGAACTTGGACATCGAGGGGTCAAAGCCCCACTGTTGTGCGGAAACCTGGGGAAGAGTCACATTTCTGCAATAACCACAGGAATCTAAATGTGATGTTGAAATGTGATGTGTATACAATGCCCCGCATCGTTGATTTCATAGGGAAGGTAAGGTCATCCAGATACATCACCACCCTGGACCGAATGAATGGATACTGGAGGCAAATCTTTCTCTCTCAAAATGCAAAGGACAAGACAATCTTCGCTACACCTGATGATTACTTCCAGTATTCCAGAATTCCGTTCGGGCTTCAAGGAGCCTCAGCTACCTCCCAGAGGGCCATGGACCGGATCTTAGCTCCTCACAAAAAAAACATTGCATCTTACCTCAACAACATTGTGACATTCAACATAAACCCAAAAAAGTGTGCCATGGGGAACAGGAAGGGAAAATACTTGGGATACATCCTTGGAAGAGGCGTAGTAAAGCTGCAAGAGAATAAGGTGGGGCAATCCAATATTGTCCGAAACTGGTCTCCAAGAAACAGGTTCGGGCATTTATAGGAATGGTGGGATACTATCAGCAGGGTATTCCAAATGTCAGCATTACAGCCACACCCCTGACCGACCTTCTTAAGGGCACAAAGACATCAATGGCCAAATGGTCTCTTGAAGCAGAGATGGTGTTCCAAGAGTTGAAACTCAGGGCTACAAGACTTCAACTTTCATGTGGAACGCAGCCTGGGAAGCTGCACATCAAAGCAGATGTCCTATCTAGACTTCCCTGTTTGATGATTGAAGGTGCCAACCCCCCCCCCCAGCTTTGGGCAGGGGGGGATATGTGTCAAAGTCACTGGCAAAGTACTAAAGGGGAGATATGTAGCACTAAGGTTGTTAGCTTCAGTAATATAAACCTAGGAAAATCATCCAGCACACTAAGTGATGAGAGGGGTTAATCAGCCATGTGTAGTGTTAGGATGATTGAATAGCTGTAAAGTGGGAGGAGTCCAGAGGATAAATATCCACCTTTCTAGAGCATGTGAGTGTGAGTGGACCTGGAGGTGCAAGTTCTGGAGATGTGCTTTTGTGTTAAGGAAAGCTGGACGTATGGAGATTGCAGACCTCCTGTATAAGAACATGGAAGCTGGACTCTAAGCCAGATGGGCTAACCCAGGGTTCCCCAACTCCAGTCCTCAAGGCCCACCAACAGATCATGTTTTCAGGATTTCCTTTGTATTGCACAGGTGAAGCAATTATCACCTGAGCAACACTAAGGAAATCCTGAAAGCAAGATCTGTTGGTGGGCCTTGAGGACTGGAGTTGGGGAACCCTGGGCTAACCAACCCAATTGTATGGATTTGTTACTTTATGCTTTATCCTCTGTCGGACAAAGGCTGTATTTATGCTTTCTGGTGATGTGGTTTATAAGGATTGCAATAAACCAGGTTGACTTTAAATAGAAATGGTTCCTGTATCTACCCCTTTAAGAAACGGAGTGAGTTGACTTACCACAGGCTAAATAAACCAGTAGTGGCAGTAATCACCTGATAGCGGCCCTGCCCCGGGGTACAAGAGACGAGTACCTCACCAATGGCTACTGTCCCACTCTATGTTACACTGTTCCTTTGTATCTGAGCGTGAAATTACATTCTGTTATGTTGGGGATTAGAAGGGATCTTGTAACCATAATGAAGGATTACTTGGACCTTTGCACAATATATGTACAGATGTATCCAACCTTATTTTTTCTTGAATTGGGGGAAAGACTCCAATTTCTTTCTAAGCAATTTCATTCCAACATTGGAATATAATAAAATTGTTGACAGTCTGCAATTCACATTATCACCACTAGGCGACCTCAATTGGTCATATAAAGCATAAACATCTCGTGACAAAAGTACTTGAAAACCATGTTTTTTATCCTGCACCAGAAAAAAAAAAACAATGAGAGACATCTGTGGTTGTCAACAAAGTTCAATCACCGAATTAATTTTCTGAAGGTGTAGTTTGCTGCATATGTGAGAATGTAATATAGAACCAAAAATATATGTATGCAGTGATCTAGTCATTTTGGAGGTGCCACTTCTCAATTCTTCATTTTATGCGAGGTGCTGCATAATGATGCTCAGGAATCGGTGTACTCATAGTGCATTATTCCTTTAAGAAATATGGAATTATGCAGGTCTGTATTTAAAGACTGTCCTCTGGAGAAAAAAAAATCCTATAATGTGTTATTCATGAAAATTGTACCTCTTACTGCCACATAATTGTATTGTATTTGACAAAATGGTTTAAGCAATCCAATTTAGGTAAAAAGTGCCTTAATTCTAAGATTCTAAATAATTCAATAAGCATATTTTATTAATAATGTGATAAAAAAGTAAAGAACCAGAATTAATTTTTTATTCAAATAATTACCATTTGTAGACTGGCTTATGGCTTAATGGGCTCTACCTAAAACTTAAAATATTTGTGCTAATTTTAAGAATAATATGTTTAGGAAATATTTCCAAAGGGCTATTGTGCAATGTGTTTTTGCTAAATATTTACTCACTGTGTATTACAAAAAAGTCATACAATCTGATTCATACTCTGTAGATAAAGATAAAATACGCAACATATATTGACCACTATTAGTGTTGAGCATTCTGATACTGTAAATATCGGGTATCGGCCGATATTCGCTGTATCGGAGTTCCGATACCGAGTTCCGATATTTTTACAATATCGAATACCGGAATTGGAAGTTCCCATAATGCAATGAGCCAGTTGTGTTAGCCATCTTAACTAATGGCATGGCTGTGATTGGATGCTGAAATGATGCCATTATGATGTGCGGTCTGTGCGGGCCTGTGCGGGCTGCCGGGGGTCTGTACGGGCCTGCCGGGGGTCTGTGTGGGCCTGCCGGGGGTCTGTGCGGGCTGCCGGGAGTCTGTGTGGGCTGCCGGGGGTCTGTGCGGGCCTGCCGGGGGTTGTGTGTGTGTGCAGGCATCGTCCGATGGGACTACAAGTCCCATCGGGCTATGCCTGCTACAATGACAGTGATTGACACATTAGCCAATGATGGGACAGTAGTAGTCCCATCATCCTGCTAATGTGTTGAATGTAAAAAAAACAAAACATACATACTACATACATACTGCATACATACTACATATATGCAACATTAATAAAACATACATACATACTACATACATACTACATATATACTACATTCATACAACATACATACATACTACATACATACTAAATATATACTACATTCATACAACATACATACATACTACATAATACATACATACTACATATATACTACATTAATACAACATACATACATACTACATACTACATACATACTACATATATGCTACATTCATACAACATACATACTACATACTTACTACATACATACAACATGCTACATACATACAGCATACATACAACATACATACTACATACATACTACATACATACATTCACACAATACATACATATAGACATACAGTACATATAACATAGAGTACATACTCATCATCACTTGTCACTTTGATCCCCAAAGCCAGTGTCATCTCACTGTAAAAAATATTAAAATAACAAACAACCCATATACTCCCTGATCTGCAGAAATCCACGAGTGTCCCACGACGATCTCCTGCAGTGCATCACTGAGAGGTTACTATAGTTCACTGGTTTCACTTTATGGCAAAAGCTGCGTGGGAACTTTCTCACACAGTAATGCCAAAAGTGAGATTAGGGACTATTTTTTACAGTGGCGGAGGAATACAGTGCGGAAGGATACCTACCTCCCGTCATTGTATTCCTGGTGCCCCTAGAGAGCGGTCGCATCAGCTGATGCTGCTGTTCTCCACGGGAGATCGTTGTGGGACACTCGTGGATTTCTGTGGATCAGGGAGTATATTGGTTGTTTGTTATTTTAATATTTTTTACAGATGACACTGGCTTCGAGGATCAAAGTGACAAGTGATGGTGAGTATGTACTCTATGTTATATGTACTGTATGTCTATATGTATGTTTTGTATGAATGTATAAATGTATTGTATGTAGTATGTAGTATGTATGTAGTATGTATGTTGTATGTCTGTAGCATATTTTATGTATGTTGTATGTATGTAGTATGTATGTAGTATATACTATGCATGTATGTATGTTGTATGAATGTAGCATATATGTAGTATGTATGTAGTATGCATGTATGTATGTTGTATGTATGTAGTATGTATGTATGTTGTATGAATGTAGTATATATGTAGTATGTATGTAGTATGTATGTATGTTGTATTAATGTAGTATATATGAAGTATGTATGTAGTATGTATGTATGATGTATGAATGTAGTATATATGTAGTATGTATGTAGTATGTATGTATGTTGTAGGAATGTAGTATATATGTAGTATGTATGTATTATGGAGTATGTATGTTATATGAATGTAGTATATATGTAGTATTTATGTAGTATGTATGTATGCTGTATGAAAGTAGTATATATGAAGTATGTATGTAGTATGTAGTATGTATGTATGTTGCATGAATGTAGTATATATGAAGTATGTATGTTGTATGAATGTAGTATATATGTAGTATGTATGTAGTATGTATGTATGTTGTATGAATGTAGTATATATGTAGTATGTATGTATTATGTAGTATCTATGTTGTATGAATGTAGTATATATGTAGTATGTATGTATGTTGTATGAATGTAGTATATATGTAGTATGTATGCATGAATGTAGTATATATTAAGTATGTATGTAGTATGTAGTATGTATGTATATTGTATTATGTAAAGTGTTGAGCTTTCCGATACCGCAAGTATCGGGTATCGGCCGATATTTGCCGTATCGGAATTCCGATACCGAGTACCGATACTTTTTTTGTATTGGATACCGGAATCGGAAGTCCAAAATGCAATGAGCCACTTTTGTGGCTCTGATTGGCTGCCGAAATGACGTCACCATGATGCGCTGTCTGTGCGCATCATGATGCGCCATCAGTTCGGGCCTTCGGGGGGTCTGTGCCGACTGTCCGGGGGTCTGTACCGGCCTGCCGGGGGGCTGTGCCGACTGTCCGGGGGTCTGTGCAGGCTCTGGGGGTCTGTGCCGACTGTCCGGGGGTCTGTACCGGCCTGCCGGGGGGCTGTGCCGGCCTGCCGGTGGTCTGTGCCGACTGTCTGGGGGTCTGTGCCGACTGCCCGGGGGTCTGTGCGGCCTGCCGGGGGTCTGTACCGGCCTGCCGGGGGGCTGTGCCGGCCTGCCGGGGGGCTGTGCCGGCCTGCCGGTGGTCTGTGCAGGCTCCAGGGTCTGTGCAGGCATCGTCCGATGGGACTACAAGTCCCATGGGCCATTCCTGCTACCATGACAGTGATTGACACATTAGCCAATGATGGGACAGTAGTAGTCCCATCATCCGGCTAATGTGTTGAATGTAAAAAAAAAAAAAAAATAATACATGCTACATACATGCAACATGCATACTACATATATACTACATGCATGCAACATACATACAACATATATACTACATGCATGCAACATGCATACTACATATATACTATATATACTACATGTAACATACATACTACATATACACTCACTGGCCACTTTATTAGGTACACCATGCTAGTAACGGGTTGGACCCCCTTTTGCCTTCAGAACTGCCTCAATTCTTCGTGGCAGAGATTCAACAAGGTGCTGGAAGCATTCCTCAGAGATTTTGGACCATATTGACATGATGGCATCACACAGTTGGCGCAGATTTGTCGGCTGCACATCCCTGATGCGAATCTCCCGTTCCACCACATCCCAAAGATGCTCTATTGGATTGAGATCTGGTGACTGAGGAGGCCATTTGAGTACAGTGAACTCATTGTCATGTTCAAGAAACCAATCTGAGATGAATCGAGCTTTATGACATGGCGCATTATCCTGCTGAAAGTAGCCATCAGATGCCTGTTCTTAGCTGAGAGGAGTGGTACCCAGTGTGGTCTTCTGCTGCTGTAGCCCATCTGCCTCAAAGTTCGACGCACTGTGCGTTCAGAGATGCTCTTCTGCCTACCTTGGTTGTAACGGGTGGCAATTTGAGTCACTGTTGCCTTTCTATCAGCTCGAACCAGTATGCCCATTCTCCTCTGACCTCTGGCATCAACAAGGCATTTCCGGCCACAGAACTGCCGCTCACTGGATTTTTTTTCTTTTTCGGACCATTCTCTGTAAACCCTAGAGATGGTTGTGCGTGAAAATCCCAGTAGATCAGCAGTTTCTGAAATACTCAGACCAGCCCTTCTGGCACCAACAATCATGCCACGTTCAAAGGCACTCAAATCACCTTTCTTCCCCATACTGATGCTCGGTTTGAACTGCAGGAGATTGTCTTGACCATGTCTACATGCCTAAATGCACTGAGTTGCCGCCATGTGATTGGCTGATTAGAAATTAAGTCTTAACACACAGTTGGACAGGTGTACCTAATAAAGTGGCCAGTGAGTGTATACTACATGCTACATACATGCAACATACACACTACATGCTACATACATGCAACATACATACTACATACATGCTACATACTACATGCATACTACATACATACTACATACATACAACATATATACTACATGCATGCAACATACATACTACATATATACCACATGCATGCAACATGCATACTACATATATACTGCATATATACTACATGCATGCAACATACATATATACTACATACAATACATACATATAGACATACAGTACATATAACATAGAGTACATACTCACCGTCACTTGTCACTTTGATCCCCGAAGCCATTGTCGCCTGAGGAATAAATATCAAAATAAAAAACCACCAATATACTTACCCCGATCTGCAGAAGTCCACGAGGGTCCCACGTCGATCTTGCGTGGAGAACAGCAGCATCAGCTGATGCTACCGTTCTCTACCAGCTCCAGGAATACAATGACAGAAGGTAGGTATCCTTCCGCACTGTATTCCTCCACGCAGCAATGGCATAAAGTGAGACTAGGGACTTTTTTTTACAGTGGTGGAGGAATACAGTGCGGAAGGATACCTACCTTCCGTCATTGTATTCCTGGAGCTGGTAGAGAACGGTAGCATCAGCTGATGCTGCTGTTATCCACGCAAGATCGACGTGGGACCCTCGTGGACTTCTGCGGATCGGGGTAAGTATATTGGTGGTTTTTTATTTTGATATTTATTCCTCAGGCGACAATGGCTTCGGGGATCAAATTGACAAGTGACGGTGAGTATGTACTCTATGTTATATGTACTGTATGTCTATATGTATGTATTGTATGTAGTATATATGTATGTTGCATGCATGTAGTATATATGCAGTATATATGTTGTATGTATGTTGCATGCATGTAGTATACACTCACTGGCCACTTTATTAGGTACACCATGCTAGTAAGGGGTTGGACCCCCTTTTGCCTTCAGAACTGCCTCAATTCTTCATGGCAGAGATTCAACAAGGTGCTGGAAGCATTCCTCAGAGATTTTGGACCATATTGACATGATGGCATCACACAGTTGGCGCAGATTTGTCGGCTGCACATCCCTGATGCGAATCTCCCGTTCCACCACATCCCAAAGATGCTCTATTGGATTGAGATCTGGTGACTGAGGAGGCCATTTGAGTACAGTAAACTCATTGACATGTTCAAGAAACCAATCTGAGATGATTCGAGCTTTATGACATGGCGCATTATCCTGCTGAAAGTAGCCATCAGATGTTGGGTACATTGTGGTCATAAAGGGATGGACATGGTCAGCAACAATACTCAGGTAGGCTGTGGCGTTGCAACGATGCTCAATTGGTACCAAGGGGCCCAAAGAGTGCCCAGAAAAAATTCCCCACACCATGACACCACCACCACCAGCCTGAACCGTTGATACAAGGCAGGATGGATCCATGCTTTCATGTTGTTTACGCCAAATTCTGACCCTACCATCCGAATGTCGCAGCAGAAATCGAGACTCATCAGACCAGGCAACGTTTTTCCAATCTTCTACTGTCCAATTTCGATGAGCTTGTGCAAATTGTAGCCTCAGTTTCCTGTTCTTAGCTGAGAGGAGTGGTACCCAGTGTGGTCTTCTGCTGCTGTAGCCCATCTGCCTCAAAGTTCGACGCACTGTGCGTTCAGAGATGCTCTTCTGCCTACCTTGGTTGTAACGGGTGGCAATTTGAGTCACTGTTGCCTTTCTATCAGCTCGAACCAGTCTGCCCATTCTCCTCTGACCTCTGGCATCAACATGGCATTTCCGGCCACAGAACTGCCGCTCACTGGATTTTTTTTCTTTTTCGGACCATTCTCTGTAAACCCTAGAGATGGTTGTGCGTGAAAATCCCAGTAGATCAGCAGTTTCTGAAATTCTCAGACCAGCCCTTCTGGCACCAACAATCATGCCACGTTCAAAGGCACTCAAATCACCTTTCTTCCCCATACTGATGCTCGGTTTGAACTGCAGGAAATTGTCTTGACCATGTCTACATGCCTAAATGCACTGAGTTGCCGCCATGTGATTGGCTGATTAGAAATTAAGTCTTAACACACAGTTGGACAGGTGTACCTAATAAAGTGGCCAGTGAGTGTATATGTATTATGTATGTAGTATGTATGTTGCATGTATGTAGCATGTAGTATGTATGTTGCATGTATGTAGCATGTAGTATGTATGTAGCATGTATGTTGCATGTAGTATATATGTAGTATGTATGTTACATGTAGTATATATGTAGTATGCATGTTGCATGTATGTATCATGTATGTAGCATGTATGTAGCATGTATTTTTTTTTTTTTTTACATTCAACACATTAGCCGGATAATGGGACTACTACTGTCCCATCATTGGCTAATGAGTCAATCACTGTCATGGTAGCAGGCATCGTCCGATGGGACTTGTAGTCCCATCGGACGATGCCTGCACAGACCCCCGGAGCCTGCACAGACCACCGGCAGGCCGGCACAGCCCCCCGGCAGGCCGGTACAGACCCCCGGCAGGCCGCACAGACCCCCGGGCAGTCGGCACAGACCCCCGGAGCCTGCACAGACCCCCGGGCAGTCGGCACAGACCCCCGGCAGGCCGGCACAGCCCCCCGGCAGGCCGGTACAGACCCCCGGCAGTCCGCACAGACCCCCGGGCAGTCGGCACAGCCCCCCGAAAGGCCCGTATAGACCCCAGAGAGGCTGTACAAGGCAAAAATAGGGTTTTTCTTATTCCGATACTGGAAGTCCCATAGACTTGAATGGGACTTCCGGTATCGGAATCGGCGATACCCGATATTTTTTTTAGATCGGCCGATCCATTCCGATCCGATACTTTTAAGTATCGGACGGTATCGCTCAACACTAATTATGTAGTATGTATTTTTTATTTTCTACATTCAATACATTAGCCGGATGATGGGACTACTACTGTCCCATCATTGGCTAATGTGTCAATCACTGTCATTGTAGCAGGTATAGCCCGAAGGACGATGCCTGCACTCACACACAACCCCCGGCAGGCCTGCACAGACCCCGGCAGCCCGCACAGACCCCCAGCAGACCCGTACAGACCCCCGGCAGACCCGTACAGACCCCCGGCAGGCCCGCACAGACCCCCGGCAGGCCCGCACAGACCCCCGGCAGCCCGCACAGACCCCTGGCAGGCCCACACAGACCCCTGGCAGGCCCACACAGACCCCTGAGAGGCCCGTACAGACCCCGCCTGCACACACACTCATGCACAGTCTCCGCCCATGCACCGCCCACACTCTTCCCCCTCCCGAACTGGATGTGCAAGTAAAGAAAGGGTTTATTTTCATTCCGATATTTGTGCCCCATTGACTTGCATGGGTTTCCGGTATCGGAATCGGCGATACCCGATATTTTTGGGGTATCGGTCCGATCCAATCCGATCTGATATTTCCTGATATCAGAAGGTATCGCTCAACACTAGCCACTATTTTTTCAGCATGTCACCATGGACTTCTGTACCTTTTCAGCAATTAAATCCGCAGGGTATGTGTTTATGGGGTATGTATTTATGGGTGCAGATTTCACAGCATTTTTTCCACTTGACCCTTGAAATGTCTTTGGACTTCAGTCCAAGTTGTAGAATGCTCATAGTGATACTTAAATGAGTAAAATTCAACCATATTGCATTACATGTAACAGTCATCTATATATATAAAATTGAATGTATGTATGTGTGTGTATCACCAACCAATCACGAAGCATCTTTCATTTCACCAGAGCTGTTTAAAAGAAGCTGAGCTGTGATTGGTTGCTATGAGCAACAGTTTTCCCACTCGACAACACCTCAGTAGACACTGACATGGTGGGAGAAATCTAGCATCCCCGGGAACATAAGCTCCCAGCCATTGTCTGCCCCCCAGAAAGGATCAGAGAGCACATGACAGAAATGAATCACCCCATCCTGACACCAGGCCTCTCTTAAAGGGATCATTGTTATGGAAGTTATGGCAAATCCATCCAGCGCCTGGGATTTGACCCCAGGCCTCTCTAAAGGGATCCCCAGTATGGAATTAGGACAGTTACACTCAGCGCTGTGATTCTGACCCCAGGGTCTCTTAAAGGGGTCATTGGTATGGAAGTTAGGGCAATTCCACTAAGCGCTCTGGTTCTGACCCCAGGGTCTCTTAAAAGGATTCCCAGTACGGCAGTGAGGGCAAATCCACTCTGCACTTTGGTACTGACCCCAGGCCTCTCTTAAAGGGATTTCCGGTATGGAAGATAGGGCAAATCCCTTAGCGCTCTGCTTCTGACCACAGGCTTCTATTAAAGGGATCATTGGTATGGAAGTCAGGGCAAATCCATCCAGCGCTTTGGTTCTGACCCAGGCCTCTCTTAAAGGGATCCCCGGTATGGAAGTTAGGGCAATTCCACTCAGCGTTCTGGTTCTGACCCCAGGCTCTCTTAAAGGGATCCTCGGTATGGAAGTCAGGGCAATTGCCTTCAAATGCTCTGGTACTGACCCCAGGCTTTTTTAAAGGGATCCCCGGTATGGACGTTAGGACCGTTCCACTCGGCGCTGTGGTTCTGACCCCAGGATTCTATTAACGGGATCATTGGTATGCAAGTCACGGCAAATCCACTCAGTGAGCTGGTTATGACCCCAGTCTCTCTTAAAGGGATCATTGGTATGGAATTTAGGGCAATTCCACTCAGCACTCTGGTTCTGACTCCAGGCCCCTCTTAAAGGTATCCCCAGTAAGGAAGTGAGGGCAAATCCACTCTGCGCTTTGGTACTGACCCCGGGCCTCTCTTAAAGGGATCCTCGGTATGGAAGTCAGGGCAATTGCCTTCAAATGCTCTGGTACTGACCCCAGGCTTTTTTAAAGGGATCCCCGGTATGGACGTTAGGACCATTCCACTCGGCGCTGTGGTTCTGACCCCAGGATTCTATTAACGGGATCATTGGTATGCAAGTCACGGCAAATCCACTCAGTGAGCTGGTTCTGACCCCAGTCTCTCTTAAAGGGATCATTGGTATGGAATTTAGGGCAATTCCACTCAGCACTCTGGTTCTGACTCCAGGCCCCTCTTAAAGGTATCCCCAGTAAGGAAGTGAGGGCAAATCCACTCTGCGCTTTGGTACTGACCCAGGGCCTCTCTTAAAGGGATCCTCGGTATGGAAGATAGGGTAAATCCCTCAGTGCTATGATTCTCACCCCAGGCTTCTATTAAAGGGATCATTGGCATGGAGGTGAGGGCAAATCCACTCAGCACTCTGGTTCTGACCCCAGGCCTCTCTTAAAGGGATCCCCGGTATGGAAGTTAGGACCATTCCACTCAGTGCTCTGGTTCTGACCCCAGGCTGATGGGATGATGTGGGATATTAGGGGTAGTAGTCTGGTGGCTCTGGCTGATGGGATGATGTGGAATATTAGGGGTAGTAGTCCGGTGGCTCTGGCTGACAGGATGATGTGGGATATTAGGGATAGTAGTCCGGCGGCTCTGACGGGATGATGTGGGATATTAGAGGTAGGATTCTGGTGCCTCTGACAGGATGATGTGGAATATTAGTGGTAGTAGTCCGGCGGCTGTGACGGGATGATGTGGCATATTAGAGGTAGTAGTCCGGTGGATCTGGCTGACGCGATGATGTGGGATATTAGGGGTAGTAGTCCAGTGGCTCTGGCTGACGGGATGATGTGAGATATTATAGTGAATGTGGCTATGTGGAGTGGGTGGGGCTATACACTCAGCTTTATATATATAGATATAATCATTATAATTTGTTATAACTAACCGTAGTTAGTTGCTATGCCCGGGCAGCGCTGGTCTCGTCAGCTAGTGTAATATAGTAATGTTTCGTGTTGTACATGACATCAAGCTTTGTCCATGTGTCATGATCTCAGTGCGGGTTTGACTCGCACACATGGGGTTAATGTCTGGAACCAGTGCTGATTACTGGCATTTCTGGGGTTAACGGTTGTGATACCGATTCAGGCTTACCTGCACACCTGGGGCTGTGATTGTGGCCTCTCCCTGGTTCTGGGGGAGGCTTCTTATAGCCTCAGGACACTCCCATCCCTGTCAGTTATACTTTCGCCCTTGGCATTGTGTGGTGACCCCTGAGTGTGTTTGTGCTGTGTTCTGGTTACTTGATTCTCTGTGTATGACTCGGTCTGCTCTCTGGATATCGTTTTAGATTCTGCCTGGTACCTTATATGTCTGTTTGGTTTTGATCTCTGCTTGGCCCTGATTATCCGCTCTGTCTCATCCCTGGTACTGTACTGTGATCCTGTGTAGGACCTTTGGCTTTGTCTGACCTCCTGTCTGTTAATCCCTCCTGTACCTTGCTGGTCTGTACTGTACATGACTTCTGCTTTGCCATAATCTGAGTTCTCTGGCTTCTCTGACGCTAAGCCCCACCCCCTTGCAGCCACATGACCGTTCACATGACCGAAGGTCCTGTGCCGGCTTTCTAGTCTTCTTAGTGCATTTTCCGGCTATTTTTGTCCCCGGGGGTCCCTGCGGTGCGGGTGAGTCCCTGCTTAGCAGAGGCTGCTCGCCGGCGCTGTCAGGACCCTGACACCATGGTTCTGATCTTAGATTGCCATGGAAGCTTTCAGAATTTGCATACATCTGCATTCACAGGCAGTTATCATGGATAGTACAGTAATAATACATGATACTATCAACTGATTGCTGGGTGGTTGGGCCCGTGCTGGAGGATAATCCGTTGACCCGCTGCAATACACACTGCTGGCCAACCAGAGGTTGGCAGCTGGTGTTGGCACGTCCATCACAGGTGGCATGTGGTACTGACATCATGGGTCAAATGCGTCAAGCAAACTAACATCTGCAACTGACACCTGCCATTGAAGCGGATGTCACCCATCGTGGGAGCTGGGAATAAAGGGCAATAAGAATTATTTGTTTCTCTTTTATAAATATGTTGGTAAAAAGCAGCAGAAGAACATGACATTATTACTGCAAGGGGCTTAGAATGGAGGACAGTGTACCAGGAAGGGGCTCAAGATGGGGCACAATATAAAAGGAAAAGACACAGGATGGGGACATTATACCAGGAAGGGGCCCAGGATGGAGAACATTATACCAGGAAGGGGCGCAGGATGGAGGACATTATACCAGGAAGGGGCCAAGGATGGAGGTTATTATTCTAGGAAGAAGACAAAGATGGAAGACATTATTACTGCAAAGTGCTTAGGTTGGAGGACATTATAACAGGAAAGGGTCCAGGATGGGGGAGATTACACCACATTCCAAATTATTATACAAAATGGATTTAAGTGTCATAAAGATGTAATTTTTTGTTTTTCATATAAACTCATGGATGATATTGTGCCTCAGACCTCTTTTGATCACTGAAAGCAATTGCAAACACCTGTCATAATTAGTTTGCCAGGTAAGCCCAATTAAAGGCGAACTACTTCTTAAGAAGGGCATTCCACTTTATTAAGCAGGCCACAGGTTTCAAACAAAATGGGAAAGAAAAAGGAACTCTCTGCTGCCAAAAAGCAAGTTACGAATACATTAGATATTTCTCAAAGTCTAAAGTGTGATCATCGTACTGTGAAGAGATTTGTGACTGAAAAAGAACGCAAAAGGTGTTGTGCAGAAAAAACATAATGTGGTATCTGCCAGACAAATACATCAAATTAACAGAGCAGCTGCTGCCCCTAAAATCCGAGGATGCAATCATGATCCACCAATGGCTGTTAACATGATAAATGCCACTAGCAACTGTCATGCCGGCTTCGTACACATTTGGAAATAATTGCAACTTGTGTTATAGTTGCGGAACGATGGAGGTCGCAACGCAACACTATAGGAAACAATTACATCCAATGTTGCAATGTGTCACTGTGATTTCAATATCACACAATACATGACGCCGTGTAGCCCTATCTGAAGTTTCATAACACAGGTTGTATGGGTAACCAAGAGTATGTGAAACATGCTATGTCATTGAATCAAATGGCAAAATAGATAGTTTACTTCTGATGCCTTTTCCAATGACCTCAATGAGCTCTACTAATTCTGCTAAGACTAAGACGCGCTGCTAGAAAAGCCGTAGATGTCTGCTCATAGTCCAGAATTCACACCACAAGATGCTCATGTTACCCTCTCCGCATTGGTGAAGTGACTGATCTTTTCCATTTCATACTTATTTAGAAATAGATATAACAAACAGATATAGCAGTCTCCGGGCAGTAATGGCTAAAACTCCTTACAACTGGCTACAACTGTTTAAAGGGTTCACTCCTTAGTAAAAATCTGTGACAGTGCACCTGATCAAACTCAAGTAATAATAAGGTCTGTCTGACCTTACTATTAGTTGGGTCAGTTGTGTATCAGATGTCTTGTCAACCCTGAAAGGTCCCTTTGCGGTAAGTTGACCCTATTGACCCTGATGAACTGCAGTGAATTCTTTCAGGCTCTGAGTGAGGACTAATAAGCTGTCTTAGTCCTCTCAATTGTCACATTTTATTTCTGGTCACCTCATTATTTTTTTCCTCCATTTTGAACCAATCACTATGGAAACTCATCAATTACTTTTCTTGGGTTCTTAGGGCTCTACTGATAATTCTCCAAATCCTTCACCCAGATCATTGATTTGTTCTCCTTCTTTAAGTTTCGCTTTAACTTTCAGGCGCACCCCCATATTCTACGACTTGAACATTTCTAATTTCATAAAGTCATTTTAGATTTCCAGGTATTATTTGTAACTAAAAGTGCCTTTTTAACTTTAACGTAAAATGAAGAGGACTATAATCAAAGCATCACATATCTGAGAATTGTACAAAAGTTTTATTTTCTGTGTCATTAATATCCAAATGCAGAAATAATTAAAGAGTAATTGCATACAAGTAATTATTGGAAGGTTAAAATAATATAGATTGGTTGCGATATATTAGCGTTAAAATGGAGTAGAACTGAATTGAAACAAAATCTTTCTTTGACATCATCTTCAAACTAGCAGCTGCTTTCCTGCTCTTTACTGAATTCTGAAAGGACCTATTCATGAAAATTACCGTTTCCAGTTTTGGATCTTTTTAACCATTTCACATTACATATGTTATTGCTCTTCTGTTTGAACGGAAAATGTTACCCTTTACAAAATATATTCTCGTTGAATCCACGTTCTTGTCACCTCATGAATGCTTTTTCTCATATTAAATAGAAGTTTAACGTTCCAACGGGAGTTATTACATAGTATTACACAGCTACTGGGCTTCAGAACTTAGCACAAAAGCAATACTGCCATAATTATGTAGAAATTAGCACCCTGGTACTTTTACAATAAAAGTGCTGAATTACACCGTAAAGATAAGCATTATGTTCTTCTGGAAAAAGAAAGCTTCCAGGAAAAATAGCTTCATGAGAAGCTTTTATTTACACATGAAACATTTCTTCCCAACTCTTTTAATGTGGAGTATCTATTTGGGTCAGGAAACAAAACCTATGAAGATTTTTGGGAGCTTCTTTGAAATGGAATCTATGTGCCCATCACGGTTAGCTTGACAAGTATAAAACATGTTTACCTTGACCACCATGCATTATTGTGTCTTCAGACAAATGGTGAGCCTGCTCTGAGAAAACAAGTAGGCAATGTACACACATGACTAGGGCTGCATTCAGTATTACGACAATCATGTCGTTGGTGATGGTCTGACTAGGGATGCAAGGCAAACTGGAAGAAAGATCACTTGATTGGCAGATGAGACATTTTGATGCAACATAAACCCCTTCAATGACATATGACTTACTGGGTATGTCATATGCCGGCTTCCTGACTTTGATGCAGGCTCACAAGCCAAACCCACAATTTTGCCGGCAGATGATGACTGTGATAATCAGACATCATCTGCCTCTAACAACTGCAGTAATAATCTATGACTGCAGCATTTGCAGCATGCCATCAGGGGAACACATGACTTACTGTTTTTTTATTGTAATTTAATGCTTATCTCTTTGCTTACAGTTAGGCCCAGTAATATTTCGATTTTGACCGAATCTTCATGATTTCAGCTTTGTATATCCGTATTTTTATCTAAAATGAAACAACTGAGATACAATTGAAGTGTAGACTTTCAAATTTAATTAAACGGTGTAAGGTGGCTGCCAGACATAGAGTGGATGGGAGATATGTATCACAGAGGTGCATGTTCTCTGTGATATAAACCTGGAGTAATGCTCTGTTACACATAGTACTAAGAGGGGTGAATTGGCCATGATAGGGCCAGGTGTTATTGTGGGCAGTTGAAGAGTTAGGGTTGGATGGTTGCTCACCATATCTCCACCCCTGAGTGTGGTTTATATTGTAAAATGGGGCCTGTTTATTTCACCCATGGTTCTGTGTATGGAGGTGTGGAACTACTGAATTGCGTGGCTTTGCTAAATGACTAAGGACTGAAACACAGAAAAACACAGTAAAACAAATGTATAAAAATACTCTGTTGTAAAAAAGTGACAGTAAACAGCAAGTGCTAGTAAAAAAGATGATACCAAAACAGGGTATTTGGTTGATAAGTTTTTTGCAAAAAATGTATACTAAGCCGCTCTACCAAATGTCAAGGTATACCCATCTCAGGGCCATGCACACAAAAGCAGTCTTGCATAGCGTGTCCACATTGGACATTACCTGTCTGACTCCTGCTCATACAGGTACTATACACATGATCAGGTTTTTAAATACATCAGTTAGGGACTGCTCTGAGATGGGCAATCGCCTATGCAGTCACACCATTGCTTCCATATAAAAAAAATGCTGTTTGGTTCCCTTTAAATGATAATAATTGTAGTAATAATACTAATATTAATAATAATAATTATCCTTGATAGTGTCAAATGCTGAGCAATCTTTATTACAAAGTGTTTTGTCACCAGAGTTAAGCGATAAGGTCCACAGAAATATAATATCAGTTGCACCTAGACCCATTGCCTTTGTCCCTGCTCCAAAAATATGAAAGGCTCCTATAATGCTCTGTTACAGAGATTTTGCATTGGGACCCTGAAGCTTTAAGTTAATCCTCTGGATGTCACACACACTTGAACCCAAGTACAGCGATGTCACTTATTAGGCCGGAGTCACACTACCATAGAAAAGATCGCATAGCACTCGGCCCAGTGTTGATCTATGGGACAGCTCACATCAGTGTATTTTTTCTCAGGCGTATTCAACATGCAAGTGAAGTCGCAGCAGGCTGCGTTTGGCACCGAGACTCGGCCGAGACTCGCCAAATCAAGCCTATGGGTGTAAGAAAAAAATTGCACAGCACTCGGACCATGCGAGTGCTGTCCGATTTTTACGCCCCGATGTCCTTTGAAAAGCCGGAAATTCATCTGTCGCATACAGTAAAATCACAGAATGACAGGATAGCATAGTGTAGTGCAGCGGTAGCACGCACTGTACTCAGTGAAGAGGCAGTGACCCACAAAATTCAAACGCAACTTCAGTGCATAGAGCATATAACTTCAGTGCATATAATTACTGTAGTATCCATTTCACCAATTGCAGAATATATATTATACGGCATCCTTCATCTTACAGACACTAAACACGCCTGTCTTACTCTGGCTCTATTCACACAGCATTACATGTTGCAGGCACTACACATGCTATTCCTCCTCTGACTAGTTCACGTGGTTGTCTTGTACCGCTGCATCACAATCTCTTTACTCACACAGCCATACACAGTCTAGGATATCCTCTGGATTGCAGCAGGGCACCATATCCACCTGTTTTGCAATCGTTACACATTCCAGTCTGCTTTCGGGCACTGGACATCCACCTTCGCTTCACCTCCGGGCACAGGACTGTCCACATCCGAGACCAGTCACCATGGATGACTTGCATCTCTGTGTACATCGCGGGTTGCCAGGCCTCACTCTGGCCCTGACACACCTGAGACTCACTATCACCTCCCTAACCCTTTCCTGCAGGGCTTTTATCACAGAAACCTGTGGCTTTCAGCCACATGGAAAGCCTGGATCCGGATTGGAACGGACCGCAACACTATCATAGTGCAATCTGTTTCAAACACAACATCCAGAGCAGGTTTTCCCTACCTCTGTCTTGGGCCTAACAAGTCCAAGACTAACATTTACTTTTGTTATCAGTCTGCATTGCAGTCACAGCTACGCCCGTGACTGCCATGCACACCTTTGGCCTTCATACACCTCTGTGCATATCCTGGGGAGACTACACAGCAAACCCAGCTACGCCTGTGACCGCAATGCATTCCCATAGCCTCAATACAACTCTGTGCGTATCCGGGGGAAACACACAGCGCCCCCTAGACGTAACAGGGATCACTGCACCACAATAGATAGAATAGATATACAGTATACACATAGAATACATAGATATATAGATGTCAGAGACATCTATATATATATCTAATATATAAAGCTCAAGTGTGTGTATGTATGTATGCATGTGTGTGAGTATGTCCGGGATTTGCATCCGCACCGTCGCAGCTAAAACCACAAAATTTGGCACAGTCACACGTCTGGACCCTGAGAGTGTCCTAGGCTATGTTGTGAGGCGAAATTTTAACCCCGCGCTTTCCAATTGCCCCTATCTACATAATGGGGAAAAAGTGTGTGTTTATCAAGCCCCGCCCCTCTTTATGATGTCATAATGGTTGCCATGGCGACGCTGATGTCATCATAGGTTACAAGCCCTGCCTCTTATTATGATGTCATAATGGTTGACTATGGGATGGAGGATGTGTGATGGGTATATGGGCACTGGACTATGGGATGGAGGATATGTATGACGGGTATATGGGCACGGGACTATGGGATGGAGGATGTGTGATGGGTTTATGGGCACTGGACTATGGGATGGAGGATATGTATGATGGGTATATGGGCACGGGACTATGGGATGGCAGATATGTATGATGTGTATATGGGCGCGGGACTATGGGATGGAGGATATGTATGATGGGCATATGGGCATGGGACTATGAGATGAAGGATGTGTGATGGGTATATGGGCACTTGACTATGGGATGACGAATATGTATGATGGGTATATAGGCATGGGACTATGGGATGGAGGATGTGTGATGGGTATATGGGCATGGGACTATGGGATGGAGGATGTGTGATGGGTATATGGGCACTCGACTATGGGATGGAGGATATGTATTATGGCTATATGGGCACGGGCCTACGGGATTGTGGATATGTATGATGGGTATATGGGCACAGGACTATGGGATGGAGGATAATTATAATTTGCTATAACTAACCACAGTTAGTTACTATGCCCGGGCAGCGCCGGGCTCTTCAGCTAGTATATATATATAAATGTACATATATGTATTACATAGATAGAAGGAAAGCCAGCAATTCAGCAGCCATGTAGTGTAAAATCACAGCAGGAGCCAACTGCATAGCATGGATGGATTACATACAGTAAATACACAAAAAATACGTTGATATACAATTAGTGCAATGTGTGTGCAGCTTACTGTACATGTATTTAATTAATGAAAGATTATTTTTCTGAAAAAATTGGTGTGGGCTCCAGCCTAATTTTGTTAATCAGCAGAGGTAAAGCCGACGGCTGGGGGATGATGTTTATAGTCTGGGATGGGGTAATACTCATGGAGCTTCACAGGCTATTAATATCCACTCACAGCTGTATACTTAGCCTTTACTGGCTATTAAAATGGGGAAATCTAAAACAAAATGATGTAGAGTCCCCCTATAATTAATTTCCAGCAAAGGCTATGCAGACAGCTTCACGCTGATATCATTAGCCTAGGAAGGCACCATGGATACTCCCCCCAGGCTAAAAACATCAGCTCTCAACAACCCCAGAAAAGACACAACTCTAAGATGTGCCAATTCTGGCACTTAACTTCGCTCTTCCCACTTGAATTGTAGTGGTGGCAAGTTGGGTGATGGTTGAGGGGGTTGATGTCACCTTTGTATTATCAGGTGACATCAAACCCCAATAAGATGCTTACACGGGGTAGATCTCTGAAAGACGTGATTCAAACAGAATCCCTGATGGAAGATTCCCTATAATGAGGCATATGGAGACACTGTGTGGCTGCCTGTGATCTGGCGGTGTCTATCTTTTAAGGCACGCGTAAAAGCATGGTCCACTACAGTTTTGTGCACCTCTGGAATAAAAGGTCATCACTGAACAGAGGCCAGATGAATTCCAGAGTAACTCTGCTGCCTGAATGGATCCCTCGGGGGTTTCATCATAGAAAGCAGGATAAATGTGATCCAAAACATTATCTAAAATGTTCCCTACAAAAGCTTCAAATCAATCCACAAAAAAGTAAGTCCCTGCTTACAGTTGTGGCCAAAGGTATTGACACCCCTGCAATTTTGTCAGATAAAACTCAGTTTCTTCCTGAAAATTATTGCAAGCACAAATTCTTTGGTATTATTATCTTCATTTAATTTGTCTTAAATGAAAAAACACAAAAAGAATTGTCCTAAAGCCAAATTGGATATAATTCCACACCAAACATAAAAAAGAGGGTGGACAAAAGTATTGGCACTGTTCGAAAAATCATGTGATGCTTCTCTAATTTGTGTAATTAACAGCACCTGTAACTTACCTGTGGCACCTAACAGGTGTTGGCAATAAGTAAATCACACTTGCAGCCAGTTGACATGGATTAAAGTTGACTCAACCTCTGTCCTGTGTCCTTGTGTGTACCACATTGAGCATGGAGAAAAGAAAGAAGAACAAAGAACTGTCTGAGGACTTGAGAAACCAAATTGTGAGGAAGCATGAGCAATCTCAAGGCTACAAGTCCATCTCCAAAGACCTGAAAGTTCCTTTGTCTACCGTGCGCAGTGTCATCACGAAGTTTAAATCCCATGGCACTGTGGCTAACCTCCCTAGATGTGGACGGAAAAGAAAAATTGACAAGAGATTTCAACGCAAGATTGTGCGGATGTTGGATAAAGAACCTCGACTAACATCTAAACAAGTTCAAGCTGCCCTGCAGTCCAAGGGTACAACAGTGTCAACCCATACTATCGTCGGCGTCTGAATGAAAAGGGACTGTATGGTAGGAGACCCAGGAAGACCCCACTTCTTACCCCGAGACATAAAAAAGCCAGGCTGGAGTTTGCCAAAACTTACCTGAAAAAGTCTAAAACATTTTGGAAGAATGTTCTCTGGTCAGATGAGACAAAAGTAAAGCTTTTTGGGCAAAGGAATCAACATAGAGTTTACAGGAGAAAAAAAGAGGCATTCAAACAAAAAAACACGGTCCCTACAGTCAAACATGGTGGAGGTTCCCTGGTGTTTTGGGGTTGCTTTGCTGCCTCTGGCACTGGACTGCTTGACCGTGTGCATGGCATTATGAAGTCTGAAGACTACCAACAAATTTTGCAGCATAATGTAGGGCCCAGTGTGAGAAAGCTGGGTCTCCCTCAGAGGTCATGGGTCTTCCAGCAGGACAATGACCAAAAACACACTTCAAAAAGCACTAGAAAATGGTTTGAGAGAAAGCACTGGAGACTTCTAAGGTGGCCAGCAATGAGTCCAGACCTGAATCCCATAGAACACCTGTGGAGAGATCCAAAAATGGCAGTTTGGAGAAGGCACCCTTCTAATATCAGGGACCTGGAGCAGTTTGCCAAAGAAGAATGGTCTAAAATTCCAGCAGAGCATTGTAAGAAACTCATTGATAGTTACCGGAAATGGTTGGTCGCAGTTATTTTGGCTAAAGGTTGTGCAACCAAGTATTAGGCTGAGTGTGCCGATACTTTTGTCTGGCCCATTTTTGGAGTTTTGTGTGAAATGATCAATGTTTTGCTTTTTGCTTCATTCTCTTTTGTGTTTTTTCATTTAAGACAAATTAAATGAAGATAATAATACCAAAGAATTTGTGTTTGCAATCATTTTCAGGAAGAAACTGAGTATTATCTGACAAAATTGCAGGGGTGTCAATACTTTTGGCCACAACTGTATCTCTGTCAGCTTTTAATGGAAATATAGGGGGCTTTCATGTTACTGGTAGTACAAAGGCTCTGAAAAAGCACTATAGTTCCTCGCCCCCAAAAGAAATTCAGCTAGTTCTTCACTCCCAAATCCAAATGCCCACCCACTTCCTTCTGAGCACCACATGTGCTTAAACCACATTTAGCATCCACATGTTTGGCATTTCTGTAGCTATGACAGCCTGCCTAATTTCCAGGTGCATGCCTCTAGAGGCATGACCTGGGCACTACCACATACTGGTGACTACCATGTACTGGTGACTACAATGTACTGGTGACTATAATGTACTGGGGACTACAATGTATGGGCATCACAATGGTAGTTTGCAATTTTCACTCAGCAACTTCCACTGCTGTTTGTGTTAGGGTTGCGGATCACACTAAATATTAAATATAATAAAGTGCGATAGCAACCCGGAGTCCACCGTGCAGAGATGGTAAACTGTTGCTCGGTAATGGTGGACACTAGCTGAACACTGGCGAAGTAACCGCTGAACCAGTGTGCGCAGAAGCGAACTCTGTTACAGCACAGAAAGAGACATCAAAGCCTGTTACCTCACAGACTACGGCTTAGGGAACCGCTACTGCGGCGCCAGGGATTAACCCTAGAGAAATGCTGTGCTCTGATAGCAGTCACAGGGTGCAGCCGACAGTTGTGTTACTGCACTGCATGCGTACAGCGCCGCCCTGGAGGATGCTACTAGCCAGCCTAAGCTTAGCGATGGAAAGCGCAGTAACTGCGCACGGCACCATTGAGATGGACACTGTGGCGTATGCGGTACAGAGGTGTCTCGTGCAGATGACACTCTCTGGCATAACGTGTGAGAGAAGCTGGAAGCACTGCGGCGCTATGCAGTGCAACCGCTCTGGGCTGACTCAGGACTCTAAACCCTACCAACATGCATATCAAAGGAAAGGGGTTTCATAATGAGTCCTTCAGCGGTTCACAAGCATCCATCATCACACATCACTACCAATTACTGTATATACTAGCGGCATGCGAACATTTTATAGCAGCGTGCTTCCGGGACCTTGTTGATGGTCCAATCCAAGCTGGAGAAGGACCTGAGCATATGACCTCTGATCTCCAATGAGAAATTGTCCCACGGGCATGCTCAGTAGACCGAAAGGAGGACTCAGTCCCTGGAGTGGCTCGCTGCTGACCAGCATGCGCTGCTATAGCTGGGCCAGATGTGGCAGCAGCAAGCAAACCCACAGTGCTAGTCTGAGTAGAGCGCCGGAATCGACGAGTCTGCTGAGCAGCCTCCTCTGTGGCCGGAGAGGAATGGGAGACCGCTGAAGGCAAGGCTTGGGATTCCTGCTGTGCAGTGACAGGAACCTGACGCTTAACAGCTTGTTTATGGAAAACACCCATGGAGTCAAAATTGTCACTATACCTGTTGAAAAATTCACAACGGAGTATAATTTCCAAAAAGGGGTCTTTTGAGGGGGATTCTGCTCTTTTAGCACTTAGGGGCTTTGTATATGGAGTCTACAAACTATTCTAGCAAAATCTACACTCCAGGAGGAAAATAGCTCACCACACACCTAAATACATTTTTGAGGGGGTCTAGTTTACAAAATGGGGTCATTTGTGAGGGGTTTCCACTGATTAGGCACATCATCAGGGGGTGTTCAAACACAACATGACACCGGCAAAACAGGGGCTCTACAAATGCGACATTATTCCTACAAATGTTTCATTCAAAAAGTTAAATGATGCTCCTTCCCTTTCGAGCACTGTTGTGCACCCAAGCAGTAGTTTTCCTCCACATATTGAGCATCTGCGTACTCAAAAGGAATTGCACAACATATTTTATAGTGCATTTTCTTGTTACCCTTGTGAAAATTGAAGAAATGGGGCTAAAAACTTTTTTTGTGCAAAAAATTAGATATTTTTATTTTTATGGCTCAACATACTAAACTTCTTTGAAGCACCTGGGGGTTCATGGTGCTTACCACACATCTAGATAAGTTCCCTGAGGGATCTAGTGTTAGGAATCTGTGTCCTGCCATACTTATGCAGAGATCCAGATCCTCACATTTGTCTCCAAAGGCTAAGTCCTTTCAGCCAGCTTCTGAGCTTCTGAGCCAGCTTCTGAGCATGCTCCTGGAATGAGCTCCCATTGGAGTTCAGGAGTCAGGTGCTCAGGTCCTGCTCCTGATTCCATTGGCTTAGCTCAGGGCTCTGGAGATTTCTGGCAGGTCCCGTACGCTATAAAAAGTGCGCATGGCCGCTATGCCATGCGCTAGTATTTTCATACTGCTGCTGTATGTATGGTGATGGATGCTTGGACTGGTGGCTGACTTATTATGAAACCCCTTCCGTCTGATATTACGACTGTGTGAGTGATTGGGCAGCCGCCAGTAGCAGCGCTAGCGTCAGTGCGCTCCAGCTATACGTTCTCAGCAGCTAGCGTCCTGCATCGCGCCAGCGAGATTGCGGTGTCTTCTCTGTGGCTCCGTTCACACCACGCTGCGGTTGCAGTTTTTCCGCGTCTGCAGTTGCGACGCCTCCTGTCTGATTTCACGGTAGGTCTACAGGGAGTAGTCCTGCTGCTTAAGGCTACTTCTGTGACTATTTATACCATGACAGTTTCGCTGTTAGTCTGTGTCCCCGAAACAGACTTAGCGTATCACTTTATTCTTTTGTCTGCAGCTCTGTGAGCATAACAGAGCTCACTTCTGTGCACTTAGGGTGCAGTTAACCCCGTGCACATTACCGCCATAGTGCTCTGCCTCTCTAGCAGCGGTTATATCACTTGCCGCACGGTGGACCCCGGGCGGCGAACACGTTTATTTATATTTTTTTAAGCGTGTTCCGCCGCCGTAACATAATACTAGCGCCAGGGTCTGGCTAGAGATGGCAGATCAGCAGCAGCTGTTACAGCTTGTGCGTCAGCTCGAGGCTCGTCTTGCTACCCTTGAGAGGTCTCTCGCAGCTGCGCAGGCTACAGATGCTGCCGTTCAGGCACTTACAGACGCGGTAGGGCATATGTCCATGTCCGCCCTTGCGCCGACAGTTACCCGCCTCCCGTTGCCCGATAAATATGCAGGGGATGGCGCCTCCTGTAGGGGTTTTATCAGTCAGTGCTCGATACACCTGGAGCTGCTGGCTGCGCAATTCCCTACGGAGCGGGCTAAGGTGGCTTTTGTTATCTCCCTACTGTCGGGCAAGGCACTGGAATGGGCTACGCCTCTGTGGGAGCGTGGTGACCCCGAGATTCGGTCCGCGGCTAACTTGCTGACTGCTAACAGGCAAGTTTTTCTCGGTCCTCGGGTCACACATGACACGTCCCTGCAGCTACTCGCCCTTACTCAGGGGTCACTCTCGGTTAGCTAGTATGCTGTCCGATTTCGGACACTGGCGTCCGAGTTGGAATGATCCGACAAGGCCCTAATCCCCGTTTTTTGGCGAGGTGTAGCGGAGCATGTGAAGGATGCTCTCTCTACTAGAGAGATTCCCACTAGCTTGGAAGAGCTAATCTCAGTCTCCTCACGCATCGATCTCTGTTTTTCTGAGCGCGGTATGGAGCGAGCTCACTCTAAGCGCAAATCTGTTTCTGCTCACAAATTTTTTGTACCTCTTGAGCTAGACGAGCCGGAGGTTCTACCTCCTGAGCCCATGGAGGTGTCTCGCACTAACGTTAATACAGACTCTGACCAGGAATCCATCTGCGGTTGTCACCATGTCTGTGCGGTTTCTCCGGAAGCCGGCTCCCCGCAAAGGTTGGAGTCTGAACCGGCTATTGAGACCTTTGTCCCTCCTCATCTCAGGGCTCAGGTGCTCGCCTGGGCACATGCGCCTAACACGCACCACCATCGGGGCTATATGCAGGTCTCAAAACTGTTGGCTGGTGCGTATTGGTGGCCCCATAGAGCTCGGGACATAAAAAAATTTATTCAGGCTTGCACCTTTTGTGCTCAGCCTAACCGTCCCAGGCAGACTGTGGCGACATCTGCCGACACGCGGCGGCGTGCCTCGGTCATTCCCGCTCCTGCCATCTCCCAGGTGTCCCTCTTGAAACCTGGTGACCTCGATTCCACTGATGCCTTCCAGGTGTCGCGGGTTACTGTAACACCTACCTGGACACCAAGCTCGCCCTCGGACGAGTTTGAGCCCTGTGCCACCGTAGGGCACGGGTCAGTCGCCCGGAAGGCTCAGGGAGGAGGGGGCCTTAGGAGGGGGGGTAATGTTAGGAATCTGTGTCCTGCCATACTTATGCAGAGATCCAGATCCTCACATTTGTCTCCAGAGGCTAAGTCCTTTCAGCCAGCTTCTGAGCATGCTCCTGGAATGAGCTCCCATTGGAGTTCAGGAGTCAGGTGCTCAGGTCCTGCTCCTGATTCCATTGGCTTAGCTCAGGGCTCTGGAGATTTCTGGCAGGTCCCGTACGCTATAAAAAGTGCGCATGGCCGCTATGCCATGCGCTAGTATTTTCATACTGCTGCTGTATGTATGGTGATGGATTCTTGGACTGGTGGCTGACTTATTATGAAACCCCTTCTGTCTGATATTACGACTGTGTGAGTGATTGGGCAGCCGCCAGTAGCAGCGCTAGCGTCAGTGCGCTCCAACTATACGTTCTCAGCAGCTAGCGTCCTGCATCGCGCCAGCGAGATTGCGGTGTCTTCTCTGTGGCTCCGTTCACACCGCGCTGCTGTTGCAGTTTTTCCGCGTCTGCAGTTGCGACGCCTCCTGTCTGATTTCACGGTAGGTCTAGAGGGAGTAGTCCTGCTGCTTAAGGCTACTTCTGTGACTATTTATACCGTGACAGTTTCGCTGTTAGTCTGTGTCCCCGAACAGACTTAGCGTATCACTTTATTCTTTTGTCTGCAGCTCTGTGAGCATAACAGAGCTCACTTCTGTGCACTTAGGGTGCAGTTAACCCCGTGCACATTACCGCCATAGTGCTCTGCCTCTCTAGCAGCGGTTATATCACCTGCCGCATGGTGGACCCCGGGCGGCGAACACGTTTATTTATATTTTTTTAAGCGTGTTTCGCCGCCGTAACATCTAGTTTCCAAAATGGGGTTACTTGTGAGCATTTTCCACTGTTTAGGTATATCAGGGGCTCTCCAAACACGACATGGAATCCACTAATTATTCCAGCAAATTTTACATTCAAAAAGTCAAATGGCACTCTTTCCCTTCTGAACCCTGCTGTGGGCCAAAACAGTACAGTAGTTTTAACCCACATATGGAGTATCGGCGAACTCAGGAGATTTTGCACAACACATTTTTGGTGCAATTTCTCCTGTAACCATTGTGAAAATGCAAAATTTGGGGCTAAAAAATATTTTTGTGTGGAAAATGTGATGCTTTTATTTTCACGACTTATCGTTATAAACTTCCGTAAAGGACCTGACGATTCATTGAGCTCACCACACATCTAGATAAGTTCCCTGAGAGGTCTAATTTCCAAAATGATGTGACATGTGAGTGGTTTCCACTGTTTAGGCACATCTGGGGCTCTCTAAATGTGACATGGTGTCCGCTAATTATCCAAGCAAATTTTACATTCAAAAATTAATAAGCATACTATCCATGCCCATTTTCCTCATGCCAGGAATGGGCTAGATCCTATCTGGTGTCTCTGCCCTACACTGGTTGCATGGTTACTGTTACCATGCAGCAGGGCGGGACCTTGCTCATCAGGTGATGTGCTTGTGTCATCTCCGGTCTGGTTTCCTTTCTAGTGTCTCTGCCCTATACTGGTTGCATGGTTACTGTTACCTTGCAGCGGGAAGGGACCTTGATTATCAGGTGACCTGCTTGTGTCATCTCCAGCTTGACCCTTCCCCTTACTTCTATTGGTCCCAAGATAGTATAATTTCAACGGCGCCCACTAACTAGAAACATCCCCATGAGGAAGCATTAGCAAAATGCACGTCGGGGTCAGGAGCGTTGTTATGTCACTTGGCACTTGATTTACGGCAGCACTACCAACTCAGGTATTGTGTGTAGGGCACAGGATATCGATGGTTGGATGTAAACATTTGCGGTCATGGGTATACTATTAGCAATCACTAGGATGTCGGCTGTGAATTAAGCACAGCTTCACCTTTGAAGTTTAAGTTCTCCTGCACACACCCACTAATATTGCTCATTTGACTGCAGGCATATTTTATGCCTATAGTGGTTTGCAAAGAGGAAATTCATTAAATCATTGATATTACCTGTGCAGATATATTATATGTATTATATCTTTGTTGCTGCAGAATAGTTGGTGTTCCATGGCTGTGAAACAATTTTGAAGTTTTGGCATTTATTTACATGATATATCTGGTTGTGCATACACATGCTTATATGTATTAACCTATGCTGCTGTAGTGTGTTATGGTTTGAGGCACTCTGTTTTTAATCAATCTATGTATGTTTTAGATTCTTAAGATATTTCAATCTATCTAACACCCATATGTAGTGTATTCAATGCAGGATCAATATGCGTATTCAAAAAATTAAACAGAGTTCCTTCCCTTCCAAGCTCTACCCAACATATGGAGTATTAGCATGCTCAGGAAAAATTGAACAACAAATTTTGGGGTCCATTTTTTGCCGTTATACTTGCAAAAATAAAAAACGTGATCTATTACAAATTTTGCGAAAAAAAGTTAAATGTTCATTTTTTCCTTCCACATTCCATTAACTCCTGTGAAGCATCTGAAGAGTTAATAAACTTCTTGAATGTTGTTTTAAGCACCTTGAGGGGTGAAGTTTTTAGAATGGTGTCACTTTTGGTTATTTTCTGTCACTTCAAATCTTTGTGGTCCTTAAAAAAATAGTTTTGCAAATTTTGTTGAAAAAATTAGAAATTACTGGTTAACTTTTAAACCCTCATAACTTCCTAACAAAAAAAAAATCTGTTTTAAAAATTGTGCTGCTGTAAAGTAGGCATGTGGGAATTTTTTTTTTTTTATTAATTATTTTGTGTGACATAGCTATCTGATTTAAAGGCATAAAAATTAAAAGTTTGAAAATTGCAACATTTTTCAAATTTTTTTGCCAAATTTCCTATAATTTTCACAAATAAATGCAAGCCATGTCGAACAAATGTTACCCCCATCAAGAAGTACAATAGGCCGCGAGAAACCGTTTTCAGAATCAGTGGGATGAGTTGAAGTGTTCCAGAGATTTAACCGCGTAAAGTGACATTTGTCAGAATTGTAAAAATTGGCCTGGACACGAAGGTGAAAAGAGGCTCTAGGGCGAAGGGGTTAATGCCATAATTGCTCATATAGCAGAATCATTATTCTGCAAAACTCTAATCTAACCAGTTATTGAATAGCTAATATACAATTGGTATAAATGTAAAGCGCCAGTAATGAAATGAATGAAACATACTTCATTCAGATAATGATATATAATGAAATCAGTTTTTACACTTTTTGCCAACTTTGGGGTTTCCTTATTCCACAAATTACCCCCCTCTATGGGATGTTTAATTCCACTGTGTTTTCACATAATAGCTCATTTCTATGTTAAAAGCAAGACAAAGATGAGATTAAAAGTTTTTTAATGCATGTTTCCCTAGCAACATCATTCAGTCGCACAAAGGAATAAAATGAGGACATTACAGAATGAATTAAAATATTAGGTTATCAAAGAACTGCAATTTCTCGGGTTTTATCTGGAGATACTGTTGTAGTTTGTATGACATTATATGAAATCACTCGGTTTGCTGATATGCTGTGAATGGGGATCGATCCTAAAATGCAGATTAATTGCATTGTGATGGATTTTATACTTTGGTAAGTATCTTTGAGAAGCCTGTTTTAGAGATATCAGAGCAGCCGTGCCTGGATTAGACTCAAGTTTTATTATATTATTTATGATTAGGCATAAAAATGTTCAAAGAGCCATTTAAGGCTTTTTCGTACAAAGACAACTACTCTATAAATTGGAGATGTGACATCAATATTCAACTTTGTATGGAGAGGCCACTTCAAGCAGCAGCTAGCAACACTTTAATCCCGGGAGATAAATAATTGTCATGCTTTTCCTATGAAGCATTGCCAATAAAAATTCTATACAGTTTGTCTTTAAGGGTCGGGCTATTTTTCGTTTCTGGTAGGTTTGAGAAGGAAGCAGCTGGATCAGGATTTGAAGAGGGGAATGAGCCATGGAGGGACAAGAGACTTGTTTCCACATAACGCAAAGAAAAGAGAACAATTAGCTGGGCAGAAAGGTAAAATGAGCAATTGTAAGTACACAGTGCCATATAATATGATGATAGCAATATATTAAGGGGATTCAAATTATGATGGGACTGCTTCGTTAAATATTTTTGGACACGTAATAGGTATCCTTGAAGAGAACCTGTCACCTGTTTTTGCCGCTATAAGATGCGGCCACCGCCTTTCAGGGCTTATCTACAGCATTCTACAATGCTGTACATAAGCCCCTGATCCAACCTTAAAGATAAGAAAAATAAGTCTTATTATACTCACCCGGGGGGGGGGTTGGTCCGATGCGGTCCAGTCCAATTGGTGTCGCAGGTCCTGGTCCGGCGCCTCCCATCTTCTTACAACGACACCCTCCTGCTTGCTTCCTCGCTCCCGGCATCGCACTTCTGCGCAGGTGTACTTCTCTTTCCTGAGAAGGGCAGAGCAAAGTACTGCAGTGCGCAGGCGCCAGGAAAGGTCAGAGAGGCCCAGCGCCTGCGCACTGCAGTAGTTTGCTCTGCCCTCAACAGAGCAGAGAAGTACACCTGCGCAAAAGTGCGATGCCAGGAGCAATGAAGCAAGCAGGAGGGCGGCATTGCAAGAAGATGGGAGGCGCCAGACCAGGACCTGCATCACCCATCGGACCGGACCGCATTGGACCGCCCTCCGGGTGAGTATAATAAAACTTATTTTCTTATCTTGCAGGTCAGACCGGGGGCTTATCTACAGCATTATAGAATGCTGTAGATAAGCCCTGAAAGACAGCGGCCGCATCTTATAGAAGTCAAAACAGGTGACAGGTTCGCTTTAAGTTTTAAAGAAAAAGGATGTTGACTGTTTTTCTTCATTAATAGGTTATAATTATGGGGGAAAAAGTGCTGGGGCTTTCTCTCTTCGTATTTTATGAAAACTTATCACCACCTAACACTACTATGTATATTTTCAATATTTTAACCAGAAAAGACTGGAATAGTGACAGTACAGTTAGTGAAGAATGACAATACATCGCCTATAGCCCTTCTGGAATTCAAACTTTACTTACAAATTATCACTAGATTATTTGACCCCCATCTCAGCTGTTTTACAATTCACTTCTATGTAAGGGAGATGAATAAAGCTGCACAGCTTTTGCTAAAATTGAAGTCCATTGTTAAAAAACCCTGGAAAATGACAATTAATTGTAGCTGCTCTTCATGAGTCCAATTTTAATAATGAAATGTTTATTTTAACAGTGACAAGAAGCATTAAAGATTCCTATTTTACCCTCAGCATCATGCTGCGCTTACTAGTAAATCAGCACGCTGTAATTTGCGAAACACTAACCATATAATAGCAGTTTATTCCTTCAGGCTTATATACGAATGCAAATTTATTTTTGATACTGCTTTGTTTAGAAAAAATAAATAATTAAAATTAAAAAAAAAAATATATATATATATATATATATATATATATATATATATATATATATATATCTATACATTCTATATAAAGCTTTGGCAAAAATTAAGAGACCACTTTTAAATTTTCAGTTTGTCTGATTTTTCTCTTTATAGGTATATTTTTGAGTAAAATGTAAGTTGTTCTTTTAGTCTATAAACTTCTGTCAACATGTCTCCAAATTTCCAAGCACTAAATTTTGCATTTTTTTCTGACAAAGAAAAATGGTCAAAATTTAAAAAAAGACCCAGCGCTTTCAGATCTCAAATAATGCAAAGAATACAAGCTCATAATCATTTAGAAACAACAATACTAATGTTTTAACTCAGGAAGAGTTCAGAAATCAATATTTTGTGGAATAACCATGATTTTTAATCACAGCTTTCATGCGTCTTGGCATGCTTTCCACCAGTCTTACACACTGCTTCTGGCGCAAAAATGTAAGCAGTTCTTCTTTGCTTGATGTCTTGTGACTATCCATCATTCTCTTGATTACAATTCAGAGGTTTTCAATGGGGTTCAGGTCTGGAGATTGGGCTGGCCATGACAGGGTTTTGATGTGGTGGTCTCTTAATTTTTGCCACAGCTGTATATACCATATATTGTAATTTAGTTCAAGATTCCGCCCTCCTTAATCGTCTAATGACCAAGAAATTTAGCGTTATTGTTTCTTAGTTTTTCTTCCAAGAGTGTTAAGTTTTTTATTTTTCCACCAACATATTCAATTTGGATTGACACCGTATCATATAATGTACAGAAAATGGGGGGGAAAAATTCTGTTGTAGGGAAATAGCAAAAAAAAAAAAAAAGAAAACATTATTCTGCCATTGTTTTTCAAGTTTTGTTTGAACACTGTCCATTATGCAGTAAAAATGACCAGGAAACCTGATTGTTTAGGTTAGTACAATTACAGCATCAACAAAACTATTTTGCTTTTTGTTATTTTAACCCCTTTACTACCAAGGGTGGTTTGCGCGTTAACTCCCGGGCCAATTTTTACAATTCTGACCACTGTCCATTTATGAGGTAATTACTCAGGAACGCTTCAACGGATCTAGGCGATTCTGAGAATATTTTCTCGTGAGATATGTTACTTCACTTTAGTGGTAAAATTTCTTCGCTATAACTTGCGTTTATTTATGAAAAAAATGGAAATATGGAGAAAATTTTGAAAATTTTACAATTTTGAATTTTTATGCCCTTAAACCAGAGAGTTATGTGACACAAAATAGTTAATAAATAACATTTCCCACATGTCTACTTTACATCAGCACAATTTTGGAAACAATTTTTTTTGTTAGGAAGTTATAAGGGTTAAAAGTTGACCAGCGATTTCTCATTTTTACAACACCATTTTATTTTTAGGCACCACATCACATTTGAAGCCACTTTGAGGGGTCTATATGATAGAAAATACCCAAAAGTGACATCATTCTAAAAACTGCACCCCTCAAGGTGCTCAAAACCACATTCAAGAAGTTTATTAACCCTTCAGGTGCTTCACAGGGATTTTTTGAATGCTTAAAAAAAAAATGAACATTTAACTTTTTTTTACTTCAGGTTCAATTTTTTTTATTTTACCAAGGGTAACAGGAGAAATTAGACTGGAAAAGTTATTGTGCAATTTGTCCTGAGTACGCTGATACCTGATATGTGGGGGAAACACTGTTTGGGCGCATGGCAGAGCTCAGAAGGGAAGGAGCGCCGTTTGACTTTTCACTGCAAAATTGGCTGGAATTCAGACCTGATGCCATGTCACGTTTAGAAAGCTCCTGATGCACCTAAACACTGGAAACCCCCACAAGTGACCCCATTTTGGAAATTAGACCCCCCAAGGAACTTATTTAGATATGTGGTGAGCACTTTGAGCCCCCAAGGGCTTCACAGAAGTTTATAACGTACAGCCATACAATTAAAAAAATCATATTTTTTCCACAAAAATGATCTTTTCACCCCCAATTTTTATTTTCCCAAGGGTAACAGGACCCCAATGGGAAAATGGAAATAAATACATTTTTTTAATTTTATTATTTTTCCCTAACTAAGGGGGTGATAACGGGGGGTTTGATTTACTATTTATAGCGGGTTTTATGTTTGGCAGCTGTCACACACTAAAAGACGCTTTTAATTGTAAAAATAGTTTATGCATCACCACATATTGCGAGCTATAATTTTTCCATATTTTGAACCACCGAGTCATGTGAGGTCTTATTTTTTGCGGGACGAGTTGACGTTTTTATTGGTACCATTTTTGGGTACGTGACATTTTTTGATCGCTTTTTATTCCGATTTTTGGGATGCAGAATTAACAAAAACCAGCATTTTATGAATTTCTTTTGGGGGGGTGCATTTGCACCGTTCCCCGTCCGGTAAAATTGATAAAGTGGTTTCATTCTTCGGGTCAGTACAATTACAGCAATATCTCATTTATGTCTTTTTTTATGTTTTGGCGCTTTTATGCAATGAAAACTATTTTATATAAAAAATAATTATTTTTGCATCATTTTATTCTGCGAGCTATAACTTTTTTATTTTTTCACTGATGATGCTGTGTTGTGGCTTGTTTTTTGCGGGACAAGATGACGTTTTCAGTGGTACCATGGTTATTTACATCCGTCTTTTTGATTGCGCGTTATTGCACTTTTTGTTGTGCATAATAAAGCATTGTTTTTTGCTTTGTTTTTTATTTTTATTTTTTAAAGGGTTCAATAAAGGGGTTAACTAGTGGGACAGTTTTATTGGGCGGGTTGTTATGGACACAGCGATACCAAATATGTGTACTTTTATTGTTTTGTTTTTTTTATTTTCAAAAAATGAATTTATTAGGGATTTTTTTTTTTAATTATTTAGCGATTTTTTATTAATTATTTTTACACTTTTTTTCTTTTTTTTAACTTTATTACACTGTCCCAGGGGGGACATAACTGTCATGTGACAGATCGCTGATCTGTCACATCACAGATCGCTGTGACAGATCAGTGATCTGACACAGGTGCTGCACAGACTTCCTCATGCCTGCGCTCAGCTGGCAGCGAGGAAACCAGCTCCCTGCAGGCCCCCGAAGGTCCCTGCCGCCATATTGGATCCGGGGACCTGCAGGGAAGGAGGCCCCCGCAGCAGTGCTGCACATCGCGCTGCTCCGAGGGTCTCAGCGAAGCACGGAGGGAGCCCCCTCCCTGTGCGCTTCTCTCCTATGCCCCCGGTAAACCGCAATCATGTTTGATCGTGGTGTGCCAGGGGTTAACGTGCCGGGGGCGGTCCGTGACCACCCCTGACACATTGTGCCGGGTGTCAGCTGTGATAAGAAGCTGACACCCGGCCGCGATCAGCGGCGCTCCCCACGGGGGCGCCCCTGATCGCTATGACGTACTATTCCGTCCTTGAGAATTAGGTCCCAGGTCACATGGACGGAATACTACGTCTAATGTAGGAAAGGGGTTAATTATGAAAAAAAAATTGAATTTTGGAAGAAAACATATTTTTGTTTCCGCTGCCATTTTCTGACACTGTACCTTTATTTTTCCATTCATAGTGCTGTATGACGGCTTGTTTTTTTGTGCGTTGAGCTGATGTTTTAATTTATACCATTTTTAGATATATACAACATTTTGATCGCTTTTTATTCTTTTTTTTAGAAGTGCAGAGACCTAAAAATTGCATTTCTAGCCTTTCTATTTTTTTTTTTTGTTTTTAGTTTTTAACTTGTGACTTTAACAATTTTATATTTTGAAAGCTCTGACCTATTGAGGCATAGCAATACCAAGTATATTTATTTCTTAATTTTAGTTTTCTTAAATAGGGGAAAAGGAATGCGTGATTCAAATGTCATCTTTATATATTTTTTATTAACATTTTGTATTTTTTTTTTGCATCTCCCTAGAGGATCTGACCTTGTAATTGCCTGATTGCGTTCATTTTATACTGCAATACTAAATCATTTAAATGCAGGTGTAGTGGTTAAGCTACTGTCATTGTAGGGAACACCAGCAATTTTTCCATAAGTGTATTACTAAAAAAATAGCAGAGAGCTTTGGCACTAAACTGAAATTTTATTGTCATATGCAACACAACACAGCGTGGAAAACTATGGCTTTTATGCCGTGTATGTTCAGCTGTATTCGGCTATTTAATCGTCGATTAAATCAGCGAATATTGTAAATTAAAATATTCGCTCAGCTCTAAGGCAGGAGTCACAGTACAGCGAGATACGGCCGAGTCTCGCAGGTTAAAACCAAGCTCTGGCACCGGCACTCCGGAGCGCAGCGTGCAGCTCCATGTATTGCTGTGCAGCTGCACGCTCCGCTCCGGAGTGCCGGCGCCAGAGCTTGGTTTTAACCTGAGAGATGGCCGTATCTCGCTGTGTGTGATCCCGGCCTAACAGTCACCACACCATGTTTGGCACTGGTGTCTGGAGTTTCCAAATCACACTCGGATAAACGAACCCTTATAGTAGAGTAGATATGTTGGCTAACAATCACACCTAAGGGCGGTTTCACACATCCAGATAATTCCGGTACAGGAAAAACTGGTATCGGAGTATCCGTGTCCGTGTATCCGTGTGGACACGTGGTACCTCCGTGTGGCACACGTGTGGCAACTGTGTGTCGCACGTGTGCCACATCAGGACCACATGGAACGCGCCGGAAACAAGTGCTACAGTAAGGCTGGTTTCACATTAGCATTACTCAAGTACCCAAACACAGGGTTATATGCTGAGCAACAAGATACAAAAAGGTGAGAAGAATTTTTTTATTTCTATCTGACATAATTAAAACTCTGCACTCAGATCTGCGCCCCCCTTCTTTTTCTGGATATTCCTTAAAATATTCGGAGTAATTAATGAATCAGTCGGAAGTGCTCCTTATCAAACTGGAAATCCTTTTCTGCATCCTTTCATTAAAATAATTTATTCTTATTATGTGAGTGTTTATTTAGCCCTTTATTTACTGTAGGATTAGTAATGGATCGGTGCCTTATTGACACCTCTCCATTACTAATCCGGGCTTAATGTCACCTTATAATAGAAAGGTGGCATTAACCCCTTTATTACCCCACTTGCCACCCATACAGGGAAAGTGGGAAGAAACTGGTAAAGCTCCAGATCAGTTAGGCGCATCTAATAGATGCGCCTTTTCTGGGCAGCTGGGGGCTGCTGTTTTTAGGCTGGGGGAGGCCAAGATCAATGGCCCCTTACCAGCCTGAGAATATCAGCCCTCAGCTGTCGGCTTTAGTCAGGTTGGTTGTCAAAAATAGGGGGGACCCCACGCCGTTTTTTAAAATTATTTATTTAAATGAATAAAAAAACAGCATGGGGACCCCTCTATTCTTCACAACCAACCTGGCTGAAGCTGACAGTCGAGGGATGCAGCCCCCAGCTGTAAGTTTCATCTGGTTGGTTAAGAAAATGAGGGGGACCCCATGTCGGGTTTTCATTCATTCTTCTCTCCTGCCGGCAAAGCAGGAGAGCAGAATGTCAGCCGCGGTCAGCACCAGCCGCCAGGAACAGCGCTTACAGTAGTCGCTTCTTCCCGGCAGCCGTCCATGAGCACGGAGGACTGTGTGAACAGTTCTCCGTGTGCTCTGTGCTGCACGTGTTCCGGGCTGTGTGTCCGTGTTAAAACGGACATGTCTCTGTGTTTTGCACACGGACGCACGGTCCGTGAAAACACGCTGACATCTGCATAGACCCATTCATTTGAATGGGTCTACGTGTGTCAGTGTCTCCGGTAGGTGAGAAAACTGTCACTACACGTACCGGGCGACATTGACGTGTGAAACCGGCCTAAAAAGGTAAGATAAGCAGATCCAATGCAGGGCTATTCTGTGAAAAAGACCTTCCACCTGACTGGTCCGGACTTATTTTCATTTTTGACACTACAGGATTATATGTCTAATATTCTGTATCTGAGTTTGTGTGTCAAGTATGTGATTTTATGTGAATTTTACAAATCAGTGTCAGGAGTACAGCAATTGTCCAGTGGAGTTTAAATAATGTAATCAAATGATGGAAAGGCAGGCGATATGACTACATGTATAGCTAGCCCTGTATTAACTGTGCTGCCACAGGCAGAAAAACACATTTTCATGCTCCAGTAGTTGAAGAAAATTAGAACTGTTTTGTGCCCTTCTATCAAAACTACCTTCAGAGACCTAATGCCACTTGCAATGTAAATAGTTGGGATGTTGCCTGAAGAACTTTCTGCTGCAATGACTTTCTGCTGTGCTGGTAAAACTAATGGTTCAAAGCCTAGGTCACGTTTTACTTTGCTACTTAAAATGTAATATGTACTGTATCTAGTCCAAGGACATGCGAAGAGCTGCTGATTCACTATAAGGCATTTTACTTTCATTGTTTAATGGGCTGAGGACATGTAATGAGGATGGATGTGTAAGCAGGTAACGAGATGCAGCAGCGCAGGGAAGGCAGAGCAAGGGTTAACATAATGAAATTAAATTATAACAATAGGGAAACACCTCGCAGGGAGACAACAGGTAATCAACGAAAAAGATTCTAATGTAACACAACAGTCCGGTTATTAAACTTATTGTGACTCCTATGTTCCTCAGCTGCAGATAGTCCGATGAGGGTTGTAGCACCAGCAACAGCTGGTATGGAGTCTTCAGGCGTTGCACGCCAACACACAAACAAGCTTCTGGCGGCAACGGGCAGTCTCTGGTTTTGCCCGTTGAGACCCTAGTCCATCAATTTGTACCACTGAAATAGGTAATGAAGTGGAAGTCTCTGCCCTGTGTGTGCTCTGCTTCACGCCTGGCAACCGGGGGGAATAATGCTTACAGTCCGGCACCTGGCACTCACTTCTCAATGTGAGCACCGCACTCTGTGTCGCTGTGTGCCCGACGCTCTGGACGCTCACTGTCTCCATGGGACCCTCACATGCTCTCTGTTGAGTCCCAGCTCTGCGCTGTCCCACTGTCTGCAGAGCGCGGCGCACACCTGTCTCTACTCTCTGCCGGCGGGAAACTGAACTGATTTCCGCGCTTCCTATTCTCTGCTGAGTCTTACCACGCTCCCTCTCAACAGGTCAGGGGTCCTGTACAGTTCCCCATTCTTTCCACCTGCCAACAACGGATGCAGCCTCGACAGTTCCAGACCCGGCATTGTGCAAGCACCCGCAACCTGGTCTTCTTCCTTACAGATGGATAGATAGATGATAGATAGAGTCAAAAAAAAGTTGAAACAGCACTCCATGTAGCAGTTAAAAGGTCAAGAGAGAAACCCCCAAGAAACATTTTAATTCATAATGTGCAAGTGCACAATGATGCCCCAATAGTAAATGGAGTAGGAACGACTCACAAGAGACTTGAAAAAGAAAAGAGAAACAGAGTCCAAAGCTACAGAAAAAATAACAACTTTATTAAATACAAAATGACACTAAAAGGGAACAGGACATGTAAAGGCACTAGTAAGATCCCGATGAAGAGAAGCAATGTCATCAATATCCGGTACAAAAAAGAACCCTGAACAGTGGGGCCAATGGCACATGAGGACAAGTTGCCTAAATATCATTCAATTATAAGAATAGAAAAACTATGGTATAGTAATAGCACTCTCTAAGACTCCAAATAGTAAATTCATGTGGAGATATTAATACTCCTACATAATAGGCACGGAGTGATAGAAAGTAAGTGGCTTAATCACATAATTGCACATTTGCCCGATACACTAGTAATGAGATAAAGTTATAACATACCCATCATGTCAGCTACTGGCAAGCCACAGTCCAGAGAGACCCTAGGGTCTGATGGGATGATGTGGGATATTATAGTGAGTGTGGCTATGTGGAGTGGGCGGGGCTCTACTCTCAGCTTTATATATATAGATATAATCTTTATAATTTGTTATAACTAACCGTAGTTAGTTACTATACCCGGGCAATGCTGGGCTCTTCAGCTAGTAGTTTTATAAAAATCAGCTTCTCTACATGTCTGACAGCCATTCCAGTGTCAGTTGAATTCCAACCAGAGTACACCTCATTCTACCTAATGTGCTTCTGATTAGGTGATCACCTGAACCAAATCTTATTTAACAAAGGAAAGTATAAAAAACCCTGCTGTGGTGTTCACAATCTTCTTGCAATAGGATAAGCTGGATGGCAAAACAAGTGCTAGTAATATTCCACAAGTAAGAGGAATGAAAAAATAACTTTCTCAGTAGTTTATAGAATAAAAGAGCAATTTACATTTTACTCAAAAATATACGTATAAAGAGAAAAATCAGACAAACTGAACATTTTGTAGTGGTCTCTTAATTTTTGCCAGAGCTGTAGATACGTATATACAGAGATATATGACAGTTTACTTACAAAACTCATTTGGAACAAATAAACTTTGAAACCATCTACATCTCAGGTGTAGAATCAGGCATTCAATATGCACAAACAAGTCAGCGATAAATATTAGTTCAAACTCTTTTTGATCTATGACAAGCCAACTCAGAAATCCAAAATCCTACTGTAATGAGGTCTTTCTAATTGGGTTAAGGCACACAACATCAAACACATTTCAATGCTAATTATGCCCTAACCAGTAAAGTTCTTCATCTTTTTAAAAACAAAACCAACAACTAATTAAAAGACAGATAAACTTTTGAATCACAAGAGAATCTGAGATTATTAAAGTAATTTTTGCCTCAGTGATGATATAAAAGTTATAGGAAAAAAGGGGGAAAGTCCGGTACTCCAACGTATAGAGTAAAATCTCAAAATATTTAATTAAGGCATCTCAAGCCATTGTTAAAAACATGAGGAAAACCTGACGTGTTTCTGGTGCCATACACGCACCCTTACTTATTTGATCCTATGAGTAAGGGTGCGTGTATCGCACCAGAAACGCGCCAGGTGTTCCTCATGTTTTTAGCTATGGCTTGAGAAGCCTTTACAAAAATATTTTGAGATTTTACTCTATAGGTTGGAGTGCCGGACTTTCCCCCTTTTTTCTTGTTGCGGCTATGCTCACCAGCGGTACAAGCAACCACCTGTTTTTGTGATTGGACTCAGCCTCATATGGTTGCATTTGTGGATTATGTTGACAGCTCCCAGACCTCCTTCTGATATAAAAATTGATATTTTATTCCGATGGACTGTGTGCAATGACTGGATGACAGAGATGATTGACTCTTTTGAAATTTGAATTTGCCAAGCGTGCCAATTTTTTTTCAGAAAATTCTTTTCACAAAGAAACCATTCACCATAAATCGCCACATTTGCAAAGAAAAGATGAGTGAGTGGCTATGGGTCAGTGGATAGTAACCGGTGTTAACCAACAGCCCATTTAGTAACACACTGCACAAACAGACATTTCATGCTTTTTTTTTAAACTGTCTAAAAATTATCCCGCTTACATTTTTTCATCAGGAAAACTGTTCTGTCATTGCCTGTAAGCCCACTTCCTGTACGGGGCCAAAATTCTCTTTCTTAAGCCTTTAGTCCTATTGAGCAAAATTCATCTTGCAAACTGATGTTTGTTTCTTAGCTAATGCTAAAATTACCACTTTCCTAGACTCCAAGCGAAATAGTCTGAGTAGAGAGAGGACTGCAGATAATTGCATAGTTTAATTTAATAGCATACCCTGTGATAACTGTCCGGTTGATTTATTTGTTTGGGATATTGTTTGTTTGGTCATGTGTGTTGTGATAAATGATTTCAGTTAACCCCTTAAGGACCGGGGTTATGTTCGTTTTTGCATTTTTGTTTTTCGCTCCCTTTTTCCCAGAGCCATAACTTTTGTATTTTTCCGTCAATATGGCCATGTGAGGGCTTATTTTTTGCGGGACAAGTTGTACTTTTGAACAACACCATTGATTTTACCATGTCGTGTACTACAGAACGGGAAAAAATCCAAGTGCAGTGAAATTGCAAAAAAACTGCAATCCCACACTTGTTTTTTGCTTGGCTTTTTTGCTAGGTTCACTAAATGCTAAAACTGACCCACCATTATGATTCGCCAGGTCATTACGAGTTCATAGACACCAAACATGTCAAGATTCTTTTTTATCTAAGTGGTGAAAAAAAAAATCCAAAGTTTGCTAAAAAAATGTAAAAAATACTGCAGCATGGGCAGCTTATTGCACTACCATTGGATCAAACTCTGATGTGACCAGAGCGTGATAAGCATAATCGGCCCGATTCTCTCAGATGACAGAATATAGGCTGGTGTGCCTTAGCCTCCCTGTGTTCATTACCTGTGGTGCCCCTGAGGGTCCAGTCGCCACAGAGGTACTGCACCTCAGCCAGAGGTGTGGTACCTGGCTCTCGGGTAAGGAGGGGGCACTACCCAGGACCCACACACTAGCACCCAACACTAGACCTCTCCTGGCCAGGTAGGAACTAGGTAGAGGGTGTGGGTGGAGGAAGTAGATAAGAGAAGGACAGCTTGAGAGAAAGCTGACAGTTGGGAGTGGAGAGTTGTAATGGTAACAGGAGTCAGGAAGGAGAAGGCAGTTGGTGCTGGGGACTGAAGGAGAGAGGAGCACGTCCCTAGACTAGCACAGCGTGAGAGAAAAGAGGAGAGAAAGAAGGGGTCCTAGGGGCATGGGAAGTGAAGAATCCACCTGTGGCGCCCAAATCCACGCCGACTGTAGTTGGGTGGAGGGACCAGGTCGCAGTAGGGGACCAATCCCAGACTAGTGGAGAAACTAAGGACTCAGCTAGCAAACCGGAGGCTGTAGCGACTGTATGTGCTACAGCCAACTCCATATGCATTCGCTGAAAAGGCAGCTAGATAGGATTAAGGGGACTAAGAGAACGTCACCATCAGGATCTGAGGCTGCTGGCTTGGGACACTGTGTGAAGGCGCAGGGCAGAAGAGGTTGGAGCCAGCACAGAGAGACAGCCAGGAAAAGAACATAAGAAGGGGGTTCTGGTACAATGGACCCCAAACTACCTGAGAGCTGTCTGGACCACCAACTTGGAGGACACAGCACCCTGGCTGGGGATTGTAATTGGAAAAACTGTGAGTAAAAGTGTGAAGACTGCACTCCGCTGTGTCCTCAGATTATTTACTGCTCATCTGGCCTTCACTACAACCATTACCAACATCTGTAACACTATAATTGCCATGGGGCATAGCTCTACCCGTGGAGAGCTGTATCAACTCTGCTGCATCACCAACAGCTCCAGCGGCCTCCTTAAGCAGCGTCAGCTATCTCTTTATTGCCGAATACCATGGGTGGCATCAAGAATTTTCCCCTATAACTTTTCCCAAAATCATTTTATTGCACGCCCAGGGCTACAAACCAGATGACCACTGCTGTGACATCCCCTGAAGAACTGACCGGCCCGTTACCGAGTACCCCCGGCCCTAGCGGGCGTCGCATACCACTTGGACCATACACTTGTATGATATTTGAAATTCTATTTATTTACAGTATATATCGTATATTTACTGTAAGTATGTGTCATATATATAACTGAATGCTCAGATCTAAAGAGAAAGCAACACAAACAATTAATTAAAAAATATTGGATAATGTGGAAATATATAGAATGGCTAATTTACAGAAATGGCTGATAATTAGAAAAAGCAATACTAAATGGCTTGCCTGAAACACTGTAGTACAGGTAAATTATACAATGGGATGATTTGGGAAATTATTTAGCTAGAATAGTACAATTAAAATTTGAATTCAGCAAAGATGATGGATCACAAGGTTAATAATCCATGCTTCTGCGTGCGGTCCTTGAGGTTAGATTCTGATTTACTGTCCTTAAACATGCTGAACTGCAAATGCAAAAAAAACAGGCAATTGGTCCATAGTGAATAAGAAACTGATTGATAGAACAGAAATGAATTCAATGTATTTGCTATTGTAAATTTTACAGCGTTTATGATTTTGTAAAACCAATGTTTCAGGCAAGATTAAGCATGAAACAGAACATTAGTTCTAAGCACTACAATACGAAAAGGAATCTTTAGAAACTATTCTCCTTTGTGTTCACTAGAAATATATTTTTTTAAATGAAGATTGAATAGTTTTTTTTTAATTAAACAGCAACCAAACTCTTACATATATTACACATAGTTAAAAAAAGATTTAATAGTAGTAACATTTAATTCCTTTATATTTAATCAGCTTGCGGATTGGTTACTGTGTGGGCAACCTCACCTTTACCTAGTGTAAAAATTACATCTTTCTTTTTTTTCTTATATATTGTATCAATCAGGTAAGGGTTAAAGCTTTCTGACTTGAGCAGTACTTATCTTTTCACACGACTGTGCAGAACAACCTGTCGGTTTTGCTCTCATTTCTGTATGTAGCACATCCTCAGAAACAGCACTGACATAGAGGACACTGGCAGTACTGAGAAGTGTAGCTGTGAATTGAGAACTAGAGTGACATATACACTTACTAGAAAATTACAGCATGATCTGTCTGTGTCTATTCCTCTCATTGCTAGACCCTCCTCCTCCACACCTCAGAAATTAAAACATGGATCTGTAACATAATACAGGTGCTCCTCACAAAATTAGAATATCATCAAAAAGTTAATTTATTTCAGTTCTTCAATGCAAAAAGTGAAACCCATATATTATATAGAGTCATTACAAGCAGAGTGATCTATTTCACGTGTTTATTTCTGTTAATGTTGATGATTATGGCTTACAGCCAATGAAAACCCAAAAGTCATTATCTCAGTAAATTAGAATACTTTATAACACCAGCTTGAAAAATGATTTCAAAATCCGAAATGCTGAACTACTGAAATGTATGTTCAGTAAATGCGCTCAATACTTGGTCAGGGCTCCTTTTGCATCAATGGAGGAGATCAGCCTGTGTCCCTGCTGAGGTGTTATGGAAGCCCAGGTTGCTTTGATAGCAGCATTCAGCTCGTCTGCATTGTTGGATCTGGTGTCTCACATCTTCCTCTTGACAATACCCCATAGATTCTCTATGGGGTTAAGGTCAGGTGAGTTTACTGGCCAATGGCCAATCAAGTACAGTGATACTGTTGTTTGTAAATCAGGTATTGGTACTTTTGGCAGTGTGGACAGGTGCCAAGTCCTGCTGGAGAATGACATTTCCATCTCCATAAAGCTTGTCAGCAGAGGGAAGCAGGAAGTGCTCTAAAATTTCCTGGTAGACAGCTGCGCTGACTTTGGTCTTGATAAAACACAGTGAACCTACACCAGCAGATGACATGGCTCCCCAAACCATCACCGATTGTGGAAACTTCACACTAAGCCTCAATCAACTTCGACTGTGTACCTCTCCACTCTTCCTCCAGACTCTGGGACCTTGATTTCCAAATGAAATGCAAAATTTACTTTCATCTGAAAACAACACCTTGGACCACTGAGCAACAGTCCAGTTCTTTTTCTCCTAGGCCCAGGTAAGATGCTTCTGGCGTTGTCTATTGGTCATGAGTGGCTTAACACAAGGAATGCGACACTTGTAACCATGTCCTGGATATGTCTGTGTCTAGTGGCTCTTGAAGCAATGCTAGCAGCAGTTCACTCCTTGTGAATCTCCCCCCAATTTTTGAATGGCCTTTTCTTACCAATCATTTCAAGGCTGCGGTTATCCTGGTTGCTTGTGCACCTGCCTTCTAGACATCTGTCAAGTCAGCAGTCTTCCCCATATTTGTGGAGCCTAATGAAACAGACCAATAGACCTCTTCAAACACTTAGGAAGCCTTAGCTGGTGTTTTTTGCTAATTATTCTAATTTACTGAGATAATAACTTTTGGGTTTTCATTGGCTGTAAGCCTTAATCATCAACATTAACAGAAGTAAACACTTGGAATACATCACTCTGTGTGTAATGACTCTATAGAATATGTTTCACTTTTTGTATTGAAGAACTGAAGTAAATTAACTTTTTGATGATATTCTAATTTTATGAGAAGCCCCTGTATATCAGGAAGCTTGCAGTCCATCTTATTTTGACCCAGATGGATGTTAGCTGTATATTAAAGTGAAAAAAGGCATTGGAAGATGGGGGTGGAAGAGGAAGTAGTATATAAGGGGAGAAAGAAGCATTTCTTTCTGACAAGATATATCAAACAGCTTCTTTTATTTATTGTACTTTTAATTTATGCAAAGTTTACTGAAAGGACAGTGACCATTTAAGCTGCAGTATAAATAGGCCTAGATTCATGTGTGCGTTCAGTGCCTAAATAATACCACCATTCAGTGGCAAATTTCTATACCACACACTGCCCATTTTATACTGCCATACCTTAGCTACATAATAATTAACAATATTTATTATGCACATGCATAAAACGTCATAATTCAACTTAAAGTGGACTTTTCAACAGTTTGACCACAATAGACTGGCCAAATCACTGAATAGTGACTGCAGAGCTGAATAAAACATTGCTTTTATTTTTAAATTTCTCCTCTGAATTGTGGAGATATTAGAAAGACAAGTTTAGGTTATAATATATGTTAAGCCAAAGGGATTTTTAACTGAGGGTGTGTATTTTTCCCCTGCACAAGGTTGGACCAATCATTAGCTGTCAGCAACTTACTGGGAAAAAAAGACCACACATTCAGAATGTTTTCCTCACTGTTCTCACTTCCGAACCATTTGTGGTCAGAAAGTGCATGGTACAAAGATGTATATCTTTCCTGCATGGAGTAGAGCAAAGATTATAAATGCCTTCAGCTTTCATCTCATGGCAGTCAGTGTGGGAGGTGAGAATAAAGCAGGGTTGACTGCACTGTGAGAGGGCAGCTGCAGTTGCAAATGTGTTTGTAATGACAGAAAGCTCAACTCTTCTGCCTATCTTGCCCAACGTTGAATGCTGCAAGAGGAAAAAGGAAAGTGTTAATAATCTCTGCTCTAATTCCCACACTTTGTAATTGCAAGGGTGTGGACTGTCCAGTTCCTGTCCCTGAAGACAGCCATTGCATGATAAAAATAGTGCTATGCAATTGTAAGGGAGTGGGGTATGATGTCTCTTATGCCTCCCTTCCCTCTGATTGTTGCCTCTCTTTAGTGTTTACAAACATGTTTTTGATTATTATTGCCTGCGGTACAGCTACATGAATAATTATGTATTACCGCTCATTATTTATGGTACTGCCACTTGAATGTGTTACCATTGTATGACAGGTGTATATATTGCCTCATGTTCTTGTATATTGTATGTCATTTGTGTATGAATGGCTAGGGAAAGCTAGTGCATCCTTTATTGGGACATTAGAGGAGGGTACTCTTAGTATATAGCTTCCCCATAGACTGTGTAGTTGTAATTATGTTGCAGGCCACTAGGTGGAGATATACTAGTGGGGTCAGGTAGGAGGCACATAGAGGGTTAATTATAGGAGGGGCTGCCGATTAGTAAGAGGGAATTTTGTAGAACGTTAAGTCAGACGGGGCCAGGGTGCCCAAGAGTCCACATGGGCTATAGGCCCAGACAGCTTGGCAGTCATGTAGCGTTAAGTCGTTATTGCCCATGTTACCATGGCCACTGCAGGTCTTAGCAGTGGGTCAGAACAGGGAAAGGAAAATGTGGTGTCTTACCTCCTGGGCCAAGGCTTTTAGGGCAGAAGTTGGCTGGACTAAAGAGATGAAAGGAGTTGGCACTTCGACGAGATCGGTACAGACAGGCAGGTCACCAAGCGTAGTGATTGATGAATTCAGTACTGGGGCGAAACAGGCTGAAGGAAATATCATTGTAGTGAGGTCAGACCTAGAAGGAACTAGGAAGCAGTCTAGTACGGTCTGGTCCAGGCGTGTACTGCACAGAAGTGACAGCAAGCAAGGAAAAGATCAGGAAGCAAGTAAATGTGATGATGTATCAACTGTGGATGTAACGTGTGAAATCCTAAGTAAAGAAAATGGTAAAGTTGTCTCGGGCTGTGCCTCCTTTAATGTGAGTCCCCTAGAAGAGGGTCCGTTATGGCCTGGGAAGTGCCCAAGTGAAGATGAGACTGGAGATACAGGTATGCCAAAGAGCATTGTATTGTTTCATGTAGGGGAAGGGCTGGGCGCAGCTGCCACTGGAGTACAGGTCACGACTACGGTTCTGGCCCTCCTTTACACAATTTTACTGTGTTTTATTGTGCCATGTGAACTGTGTACTGTGTCAATCAGTTTTTAGTAATGTATTGTTAATAAAGCATAGTATTATAGGTACTTATGCTGCTGTGTGGGTAATGTGAAGGTAATGCCTAAGGTGACTCAGATGTACTTAGCTCAGGTGTAGGGAAAGTATAGGGTAAGCACAGGATAATATAGTTCAGTGCTTAGGTTAGTAGTTAGTGACTGTAGATACATTAGAGCAAGATACAGTTAAATGTTTGGGATTAGCCTAGACTGGGAGGTGACTAGGCAAGGTCAAGTTCAAGTTGCAGTGGTCTGGAAGCACAGTGGGTACAAAATGTTCTGGCGGTATGAGTTTGTACAAAACTCCCTGCAAAAATTCCTGCAATGTCCAGAGCCTATGGCTTGATACAGGTGCTATGGAGAGTACTCTAATCCCTTCCATAAAGAGGAAGATGGACGTGGAACCGCCTGAGGGAAACGTCCATAAAATGATGGAACTGTACTGTGAGAACATAGCAAGTTGTGATAGTTACTGTTCCACATACTGCGTGCTAAAGACTGATATACTTGAACTGTTCAGTAAAGTTGAAGTTGTTAAAAAGAACCAGGTGTCCCCTGATGTGTGTGCAGCTGTTCCTGGAATTATGGAAGTAGAGACAGTGAAGGCTTCTGGCCTGCATATGAACTGGGACATGATTAGACAAGTGAACGTGTTTAGAAAATGTTCACCAATCTCAAAGTCAACACGAATGTTGCACATCCAGATTCATGTTCGTATTACTGAGCATTTTCCGCAAAATTCAGTAAATGATCGAGTTTCCACTAAGGCTGTGATCTTACCTGCGGTTCTGATCGTGGTATCATCGTTACTGTGGGTCAGAGCGCTGCGAGGACATGCTCTCAGATGTCAGCGTGACCATGCAGCTGTGAGTGTGAGAAATCTCTCCCGGTGAAGTGCTGTGGACTCACCACTGCATCGTGAGACTTTTTCTCACTGTGCTAGCAGTGATCTCACTGAGGTCCCCACAGTTCAGGGGCCCAGCTGGAAACACAGACTCAGTGACTGGCTGTAACCTCGATGATGTCACTGCTAGTCACTGATGCTGAGCACGCAGCAGCTCATTCATCAGTGGTTCTCAGCCTGGATGCTCACATCTGTTTGTCCCCAGATATGGATTATGGTGTGGGACAGAATGACGAAAGGTGAGGGATATGGTACTTTTTTATTTTCTATTTATTACAGGAGACGAGAGATTCAAAAGAATGGGCATTAGGTGAATATAACTGTGTTTGTTACTTTTAAATAAAAATGGAAAAGTGTGTTTTGTTTTAATTTCAAATAATGGACTTTATACTTGCTCTGTGTTTATTTACAATACACCTATAGGATTAGTAATGGATAGGTGTCTTATAGATGTCTCTCCATTACTAAGCTGGTGCTATGTCACCAGACAATAGAAAGGTGACATCAACCCCACAAATATGAACCCCACTTTCCACCACCATAGGGCAAGTGGGAGGCTCCTAGCAAAGCGCCAAAATCGGTGCATCTAATAGATGCACCTTTTCTGGGTGGCTGAGGGCTGCTGTTTTTAGGCTGGGGGGCCAACATCCACGACCCCTTACCAGCCTGAGAATACCATCCCCCAGCTGTCTGCTTTAACTTGGCTGGTTGTCAAAAATGGGCGGAACCCCATGCCGCTTTTTTAAATTGTTTATTTAAATAATTTATAAAAATGATGTGAGGACCCCTCTATTCTTGATAACCAACCTTGCTAAAGCTGACAGCTGAGGATTGTAGCCTGCAGCTGTCAGTTTTGATTGGCTGGTTATCAAAAATACAGGGTAATCAACAATGTTTTTTTAATTATTTATTTAGAACGCACACGCCGACTGATGAATACTCCCATCAGCCATGTCTGCTCTCACTGTTATTAGCGGCAAGCAGCAGTTGATGGGAGTACCTCCGATCACTGCTGTGGGCTCACGCTGTCATATTGACAGCGTGGGAACAGCGGCTCTCTGACCAGCTGGTTTTACCGCCGATGAGAGGCAGTGTTTGCTGTGATGTCATGCAAATGACAGTGTGGCAAACACTGGATGTTCTGGCCCCCACATTCAAGTGAATAGGGCCTTGGTTTGGGCTCAGGAACCTGAACTGAATCTGTTTTTAACTGTTCACTAGTGTTGAGCATTCCGATACTGCAATATCGTGTATCGGCCGATATTCGCTGTATCGGAGTTCCGATACTGAGTTCCGATACTTTTAGAATATCGAATATCGGAATCGGAAGTTCCCATAATGCAATGAGCTAGTTTGATTTTGCTCAGCCAATGAGGAATCCTAAGAAGTGTGGGCACATCCTGTTAGGCATGTTAGCTAATGGCATGGCTGTGATTGGCTGCTGAAATGATGTCATGATGAACTATAAAAGCCGCCGCCATTTTGGGTTCACTCTGCTGGGAATTTACTTAGGGACAGGATGCTGCTGTTCTGACTCTGAGGGACAGTTTGAGCTAGCGATTTGCTTTATTGTGCTTTACCCAGGCTACTTTAGCAACCGCTGTGTGAGAAGCTTTCTTTTGCCTTGCAGCGCTGTTCACAGCTGTCTGTGAGGTCTCTGTGTGTGAGTGCAGATCACGCTATAGTGTGTTCTGCAGCCACCTCCGGATGTAGTCCGCTCAGCGTGCGTCACTGCCTCATACATTGCCCTTTTTTGCATTAGAGCAGCTCATTTTCCCTGATTTCTCCTATTAGTGTGGTTCCATCCGTATCCAGCTAGATTGCTTGAAAACACTATATAGGAGTAGATAAAGGAGCTTTTCTGCAGCCATGCAGCGCTGTTCACGGCTGTCTGCGAGGTCTCTGTGTGTGAGTACAGCTCACGCTGTAGTGTGTTCTGCAGCCACCTCCGGTTGTAGTTTGCTCAGCGTGCGTCACTGCCTCATACATTGTCCTTTTTTGCATTAGTGCTGCTCATTTTTCCAGATTTCTCCTATTAGTGTGGTTCCATCCGTATCCAGCTAGAAAATTTGCAAACACTATATAGGAGTAGATAGAGGAGCCTATCTGCTGGTTTGTGCCCTGCAGCCCCAGCCAGATTAGTATTAGCCTATTTTTTGGAGCCTCATCTATTGTATAGTAGGTTACCTTCCTGCATTGTAATAGCTACAGAAATTTGTGATACTATCAGTTTTACATCTTTGGGCACATCCAGTGTCTTTTTGTGAAAAAAAAAAAGTTAATAAAGTTCACCAAACACTCCACTATACAGTTGTGTAGGCCACATTAGCTCATATTAAAGTCTTGTCCACACTTTACAAAATTAGTCTTTCTTATACCTGTTAGCAGCTATTCAGGAATAAGCACACTAAGCCCTTAGTACTTTTCTGCCTATCTTTATCAGTCTACCAAGATGAAGAAGGCAGGGAGTAAGGCACATGGTCGTGGGTGTGGAGTTTCTGCAGGGAGAGGACGTGGGGATTCTGTGCCTGCTGCAAGCACCAGTGACTCAGCATCCTCCAGTTTTCCCAGGGAACAGTCCTTTGTGCGCAGCTTTGTAGGAGCTCACCATACCCCACTGCTGCAGGATGAACAAATTGAAGCCGTTGTCAGATGGATGGCAGCTAACGCATCGACTTCAATTAGCTCCAGATCCTCTCAGGTCCAGAGCACTGAAGAGCACCCATCTGTCTCTTCACCACCTGCCAAATTGCCCAGGCAGTCAGAGAGCCCTGGACAGGAGCCATCTCTACTTCTGTTCTCTGAATCTGTTGGCTTAGAAAGAGGGGGCTAGCCAAGCAGCATTCGAGAATTTGAAGAAGAGGTAGTATGCAGTGATGCGCAACAGCTTTGTCTCTCTGAATCTGAGGCGGGTGGGCCAGTGCCTATGGTCAGCACACCTCAGTACGCATCTGATGATGAGACTCAGGTGCCACTTTCTGGTGCGTACTGTGCTGTCGAGACTACCCAGGAGAAGCAGTCGTTTGAAGAGGGTAGTGTAGATGATGAGGTCCTTGACCCATCATGACGTGAGGTACAGGAAGGTGGTGGGAGCAGCTCTGAGGAAGAGATTCCCCGAACGGCAAAAAAAGGAGGGAGAGGGAGGGGGCAGACTTGGTTGCCTGTAGCCTCCACTTCGGCACCCATTAGGAGCATGCCTCTTCCAAAACCAAAAACGGGCGCTCCTAAGACTTGCAGTGCCTGGTCCTTTTTTGACACAGTTGCAGATGACATTTGCTTTATCAAATGCAAGCTGTGTAATCAAAAAGTGAAAAGATGGAAAAGTGTCAGCAACCTCAATACCACAAATATGTCGAAACATGTACGGACCAAGCACGTGGTGGAGTTACAAAGACACACTGAAGACCTAGGCCAACCTACAGCGCCACCTACCACCTCTTCAGCTCGTGTTGTAGCCTCTTCCTCCAGCCCACACACAGCTGGTTTGGCTTCCTCACAGGATCGCCATGGAAGAACCTCTGGCACTGTTGTACATAGACACAGTGTCATTCCACCCACAGCACCACATTCCCTGTCATCCTCACACTCCCAGGCCAGTCTACAGCCATCGGTAGCACAAGCATGGGAGAAAAGGTGCCCATACTCGGCAAACCTCCCCCGAGCACAGGCTCTAAATGCTGGCATTGCAAAACTACTGTCCCTTGAAATGCTCTCATTCAGGCTGGTGGAGACTGACACCTTCCGTAACTTCATGGCATTGGCAGTCCCACAATACAACGTGCCCAGCCGCTTTTATTTCAGCAGGCAAGCCATCCCTGCCCTGCAAAAGCATGTGAAGAGAAAAATTAAACATGCGCTACTAAACGTCGTCAGTAGCAAGGTCCACCTGACCTCCGATGCGTGGACCAGTAACCATGGACAGGGACAATATCTTTCCCTCACTGCCCATTGGGTAAATGTTGTGGAGCCGGGTACAGATCTTGAGAGTGGCTCTGTACGTGTTCTGCCAACTCCAAGGATTGCAGGAATCCAGTCTGTACACATTGACTCCTCCTCATACTCCAGTTCCTCTGAATCAGCGCTGCAGGAGCCATCACAGTCTACCTCCACATGGACCCTTGAATGCTTACCTGTTATGACCGATATGAGCACAGCCATGGCCAAACGTCAACAGGCTGTCTTGAAATTAATTTCTTTGGGGAATCGAAGCCACACAGCACAGGAGCTCTGGAATGCCATCAAGCAGGAGAGCAACGTGTGGTTTGTGCCAGCGAATCTCCAGCTAGGCATGGTAGTGTGTGACAATAGCCAAAATCTGGTGGCAGCTCTGGGCCTAGGCAACCTCACTCACATCCCATGTCTGGCACATGTGCTCAACTTGGTTGTGCAGAGTTTTTTGAAGGACTATCTGGATCTTGATGCACTGCTACACAAGGTCCGCATAGAGTGCGCTCACTTGCGGCGTTTCAGCATGGCAAGATCGCGCATTGCAGCTCTGCAGTGCCGATTCCACCTTCCGGAACATCGCATCATATGTGACCTACCCACCAGGTGGAATTCAACGTTACATATGTTGGAGAGGTTGTGTGAGCAGCAGGCAGCAGTAATGGAGTACCAGCTGCATCAGGCGCAAACAAGTCGCACTGCGCACCGTTCACACTTCACCACCACTGAGTGGGCCTCTATGAAGGACATCTGCCATGTTTTGCATGCCTTTGATGATTCCACATGGATGGCGAGTGCAGATGATGCACTAGTTAGCATGACTGTCCCCCTTATCTGCCTGCTTGAAAAAACACTGCAAGCACTAAGGGAGGAGGTTGTGGAAGAGGTGGAGGATGAAAGGTCACAAATGCCATCTGCTTCTGGACAGTCTGCGCAACGTGGTTCCTCACAAAGGCCTAGGCAGGGGACACTTTGTGAGGAGGATGAGGAGGAGTCAATGGAGGAGGAAGACATCTGTCCAGAGAAGGGAGGTTCACAATGCTCTAGTAGTCAGTATGTAGAGCGAGGGTGGGGTGATGCAGAGCAGGCAGAGATGACGCCTCAAGCAGGGGACAGGGTTTATTGGCCAGTTGGCAGTCTGTAGCACATGGTTGATTTCATGCTGCAGTGCCTGAGAAATGACCACCGCATTGCCCACATTCTCAACACAGCTGATTATTGGGTGTACACACTCCTAGATCCTCGCTACCGGGACAACTTGCAAAGCATCATAACACCATTGAACCGGGAGCGTAAAATGCGGGAGTACCAAGAAACACTGGTGCATTCCATCATGTTCTCCATTCCACCCGAGAGCAGCGCTGCTAGTGCTTTACAAAGCAGCTCAGTACGTCGAGGCAGTGGAGGAAGCTCTGCACAAAGAGGGAGCAGAAGCAGCGCCTCAGCACAAGGCAAGACCAGTATGGCCCAAATGTGGCAAAGTTTTGTGTGCCCGCCACAAATGTCTACACCATCACAGACAGCTCCAGTCAGCAGGAGGCAACATTTCCGTCAGATGGTGACAGACTACATGTCTTGCCCTCTCAGTGTTCTCCCACACAGCTCTCCCCCCTTCAAGTTTTGGGTCTCTATGCTGGATACATGGCCAGAGCTTTGCCAGTATGCAATGGAGGTGCTGACTTGCCCTGCTGCTAGTGTATTATTGGAACTAGAGTTGAGCGAAACGGGTCGAAAAAATTCAAAAGTCGCCGACTTTTGGCAAAGTCGGGTTTCATGAAATGAAACCCGACCCTAGGATGAGGTAGGCCACGAGGTCGGCGACTTACGCGCCAAAGTCGCGTTTCAAAAGTTTGTTTTGCGCTCTTTTTCAGCCAATCAGGATCCACGGACACTGTGGGCAACGTGATGACCTAGGCACGGGTCACCACCATCTTTCAGAAGGGCATGCAAGTGATTGGCTTGCTTTGGTGGGCGTCACAGGGGGTATAAAAGGGCGTGCACGCCGACCGCCATCTTACTTCTGCCAATCTTAGTATAGGGAGAGGTTGCTGCTGATTCTGTAGGGAGAGCGTTAGGCAGGGAAGAAGACAAAAAAACTGCTTCTGCTGCTAGTGATTTGGCCTGCACAACACACAAGTCACTGTGTGTGCAGTGCAAGGGGAGGCTATATTGTGGTGTATCAGTGGTGTTGGTTGTTGGGCTGCCTTTTAAGGCTTCCTGACACGCTGGCATTGCTGTTTACCCACTGCTCCGCAAACTGCTTTTTTAAAAGCAATCCAATCTCCCTTATCCTCTAGTCACTTTTGTCACAGCTGTGCCATCGAGCCTGTCACATAGCGCTCAGATATCAGTGGGCCTCACACAATCCACAAGTGTCCAGTGTCCAAAAGTGTGCGCAGAGATTCAAAATCTCCATTATCCTCTCGTCACTTTGGTCACAGGCAGCTGTGCCATTGAGCGTGTCACATAGCGCTCAGATATCAGTGGGCCTCACACAATCCACAAGTGTCCAGTGTCCAAAAGTGTGCGCAGAGATTCAAAATCTCCATTATCCTCTCATCACTTTGGTCACAGGCAGCTGTGCCATCGAGCGTGTCACATAGCGCTCAGATATCAGTGGGCCTCACACAATCCACAAGTGTCCAGTGTCCAAAAGTGTGCGCAGAGATTCAAAATCTCCATTATCCTCTCGTCACTTTGGTCACAGGCAGCTGTGCCATCGAGCGTGTCACATAGCGCTCAGATATCAGTGGGCCTCACACAATCCACAAGTGTCCAGTGTCCAAAAGTGTGCGCAGAGATTCAAAATCTCCATTATCCTCTCGTCACTTTGGTCACAGGCAGCTGTGCCATCGAGCCTGTCACATAGCGCTCAGATATCAGTGGGCCTCACACAATCCACAAGTGTCCAGTGTCCAAAAGTGTGCGCAGAGATTCAAAATCTCCATTATCCTCTCGTCACTTTGGTCACAGGCAGCTGTGCCATCGAGCCTGTCACATAGTGCTCAGATATCAGTGGGCCTCACACAATCCAAAAGTGTCCACTGTCCACAAGTGTGTGCAGAAATTCTAAATCTCCCCTGTCCTATAGACACCTTGTACCTTGTTTTACATTACTATATAGTTTGTTGGATTTTGTCTACATTTCTACCAAAAATGAGGAAGGCTGGTGGAAGAGGCCGTGGAATTGGGCGGGGGTTGGCAGCTGGTAATGATGGTGTTGGTGGTGGATCTGATGGTAGTGGCAAGAGCAAAATAGGACCGAATGCAGGAGGTGCTGACCCTGTGTCATCGTCTGGCTACATAAGGCCTCGAACGCTTAGTTTTCTAGGAGTTGGCAAACCGCTTTTAAAGGCAGAGCATCAGGAAAAAGTTTTGTCTTACATTGCTGACTCAGCCTCCAGCTCTATCGCCTCCTCTTCTTCAGTTGTAAAAAGTAAAAGCACTGAGTCGTCATTGGAGGCTCATGTTCATGAACCACACCTTTCCTTGTGTCCTTCACCCCAACCAAGATTGAAGGATGACGCAGGCCATACTACTGATTACTCCATGGAGCTGTTTTCACATACCATGCCTGGATTATCAAGTGAAATGGTGAATTACCCAGGCCAAGATGAATCTGACATGGAGTGCACTGATGCACAGCCGCTGATGGATGATTCTGCTGGTACATTCACTCAGAGCACTACATTGTCCTCGCAGTGTACAGAGCCAGATTTTGACCCTGATGAGACTCAGATGCCCCTTCCCGCACACTATACCACCATACATGGTGACACAGAGAAAGGTGCACATGACATAGAAGAGGAGGTGATGGATGACCCAGTTGTTGACCCAGATTGGCATCCATTGGGGGAAGAGGGTGCTGCTTCCAATAGCTCAGATGAGGAGCATCCACAGCAGACATCGACATCGCAACAGCTGTTATCTGGCAGGCCCGGAGCACTCCAAAGACAGGTTCCAAACATCAAAAGAGTTGCTGGACAGCTTGTCCAGAGGGTCAAAAGATCACAGCGTGCTAGGCCGCAAAATGTCTGCCAAAGTAGGAAGAGTGCAGTGTGGCACTTTTTTGAACAAAATCCTCATGATCAGGCCAAGGTTATCTGTAAGAAGTGCGCAAAGACCTTTAGCCGAGGGAAAAATCTGAAAAATTTGAATACCAGTTGCATGCTTAGACATTTAACCAGCATGCACTTGCAAGCGTGGACACAACACCAAACCTCAAGTGCCACATGTGCAACTGATCACAACGAAGGTAGTCAGCAACGCTACATTGTTTCCCCCACTGTAAGCCCACCAGTTAGCACAGCAGCAAATGTTGAGGTGTCGTTGCAAGACCACAGCAGTCAGGGAATCCCACTGTTATATCAACGAAAGACTGATTCTAGGCCATCAGAAAGAACACCAACTTCATCACCATCATCAACCCTCTCTCAGTCCACCCTGTCCACCGCTACTTCCACCATATGCAGCTCTCAAGTCCAGCTCACCCTCCCAGACACTATGAGTAGGTCAAGAAAGTACTCAGTCTCTCATCCGCGTACACTGGGTTTGAACGCCCACATTGCCAAACTAATCTCGTTTGAGATGATGCCCTTTCGGTTGGTGGAAAGCACAGCTTTCCGCGAACTCATGCCCTATGCAGTACCACGCTATGACCTACCCAGTCGCCACTTCTTCTCTCGCAAAGCCATCCCAGCCCTCCACCATCATGTGAAAGACCGCATTGTCCATGCACTCAAGCAGTCAGTGAGCGGAAAGGTGCACCTCACAACTGATGCATGGTCCAGTCGGCATGGCCAGGGCCGTTACGTGTCCATCACTGCACACTGGGTTAATGTGGTGGATGCAGGGTCCACAGGGGACAGCGGTGGTGGGACAGTGCTGCCTAGCCCACGGTATAGGAAACAGTTGGCTGTAGGCGTTCGACCCTCCTCCTCCTCCTCCTCCTCCAGAAGCAAAAGCTCGTCCACAGAGCGCAGTCCTACGAGCACTCCATCTGCAGCTGCCACTGTTGCACACAATGTGTCCCCCTATCGAGCAGCTAGTGGAAAGCGTCAGCAGGCTGTGTTGCAGATGATGTGTTTGGGCGACAGACACACCGCCGAGGTGCTGGCCGAGTACTTGAAGCGACAAACTGAGTCATGGCTGGGCAGTGTACATCTTGAGGCAGGCAAGGTAGTTAGTGATAACAGCCGTAATTTTGTGGCAGCCATAGCCCTTTCAAAACTCAGCCACATACCTTGCTTGGCTCACACCTTGAACCTGGTGGTGCAGTGCTTCCTCAAAAATTATCCGGAGTTAACAGCCCTGCTCCAGAAGGTGCGAAGACTGTGCGCGCACATCCGCCGGTCGCCTGTACACTCCGTTCGTATGCAGAAGCTGCAGCGATTGCTCCACCTTCCCAACCACCGCCTCATTATTGACATTGCAACAAGGTGGAACTCCACCCTGCACATGGTGGAGCGGCTGTGCGAGCAGAGACAGGCCATAATGCATTTGTGGGAGGATACACGGCCAGGCACTTTGAGAGCAGACATGGAGTTGACAGGCGTGCAGTGGTCGAAGCTGAAAGACCTTTGTAAAGTCCTTCAGTGTTTTGAGGAATGCACACGGCTGGTAAGCGCAGACGACGCCATCCTAAGCATGAGCATCCCACTTATGCGTCTGCTCATGCAAACTTTGACGCACCTTAAGGAGCAGGCGTCTGCAGCCAATGTTGATGAGGAGGAAGAGGAGGAGGGAATCCTTGATGACATTCAGCCATTGTCTGCTCAGGGACCTCTCCTGGACGAGGTGGAGGAAGAAGAGGAGGAGGATGATGGGGATGATTACTTAGGGGAGGAGGATGCATCTCGTGGGGCAAGTGAAAATGTTGGCATGGCAAGGTCTGGTACAGGGTTTGTGCGTGACTGGAGGGATGTGGATTTGCCAGAAAGTGCTCCTCCACCCAGCACTCGCAGTGCATCATTGACACCGGGAACATTGGCCCACATGTCAGATTATGCCTTGCGGATCCTAAAAAGGGACCCCCGCATTGCCAAAATGATGAACGATGACGACTACTGGTTGGCCAGCATCCTGGATCCACGCTATAAAGGCAAATTACAAAACATCATGCCACAGGAGAACCTTGACCTAATATTGGCTAATAAACAAGCAACTCTGGTAAATCGGTTGCTTGAGGCATTCCCAGCACACAGCAGCGGTGATGGTTCTCACACGAGCCGTACGGGCCGGGGGCAGCTCGGCAGAGGTGTTCGTGGTGCACACAGCAGAAGTGGCGTTGGAGACAGGGGTTTCATGACAATGTTGTGGACTGATTTTTCAAATACCGCTCACACAACTGGTAATACTGCATCGATGGAAAGTGACAGGAGACAGCAGTTGTCAACTATGGTTACAAACTACTTTTCCTCCCATATCGATGTTCTCCCACACAGGTCATTCCCCTTTGACTATTGGGCCGCTAAACTGGACACCTGGCCTGAATTGGCCCAATATGCCTTACAGGAGCTCGCTTGCCCAGCTGCAAGTGTGCTATCGGAAAGAGTCTTCAGTGCAGCTGGATCAATCCTGACAGAAAAAAGGACCCGTCTGTCAACCCAAAATGTGGATGATCTAACCTTCATTAAAATGAACCACGCATGGGTTTCCAAGGATTTTGTCCCACCTTCTCCTGATGACACATAGGGTGACAGAAAAATGGCTTGCTTTGGTCCACCTCTTCCTGGTACTTCACCTATTTCACCTTTTGCATCAGCTGAATTTCCAACATCAACATATGCCACTTTCTAAAACTCCCTAACTGTGCTGCCTCCCCCCCCATGGCCGGGGTCACCACCTACCGCACGACACCGTGCGAGTGCCGTTGCCCTGGACAGGTGGGTAGGCCGACTCTTGGGCGCGGGCACTGGCACAGGGTCCCTCATAGTGCAATCAAGTGTCTCTGACGGTGGTGGTGCACACCCGCCGTCAGACACACCGCTGTACTATGAGGGGCCCAGTGCCAGTACCGACGCACACGAGTGGGCCCCCCTTGCTTGGGCAGGGCCCCAGCATTTGCAATCTTTACCTCTCCCTGCTCCTCCGCTGTGTAATCTGGGCCGTCAAATCCATACTGTGCCTGACACCGTCTGAGCCTGCCTCCTGAGACATATATTTTGAATGTGTACGCTATCCATACATGTTATCCGGGGATACGGTACCCTTTCTAACCTTTGTGCAATCACGTGCAATCCATACTGGGCCTAACACCGTCTGAGCCTGCCTCCTGAGACATATATTTTGAATGTGTACGCTATCCATACATGTTATCCGGGGATACGGTACCCTTTCTAACCTTTGTGCAATCACGTGCAATCCATACTGGGCCTAACACCGTCTGAGCCTGCCTCCTGAGACATATATTTTGAATGTGTACGCTATCCATACATGTTATCCGGGGATACGGTACCCTTTCTAACCTTTGTGCAATCACGTGCAATCCATACTGGGCCTAACACCGTCTGAGCCTGCCTCCTGAGACATATATTTTGAATGTGTACGCTATCCATACATGTTATCCGTGGATATGGTACCCTTTCTAACCTTTGTGCAATCACGTGCAATCCATACTGTGCCTGACACCGTCTGAGCCTGCCTCCTGAGACATATATTTTGAATGTGTACGCTATCCATACATGTTATCCAGGGATACGGTACCCTTTCTAACCTTTGTGCAATCACGTGCAATCCATACTGGGCCTGACACCGTCTGAGCCTGCCTCCTGAGACATATATTTTGAATGTGTACGCTATCCATACATGTTATCCAGGGATACGGTACCCTTTCTAGCCTTTGTGCAATCACGTGCAATCCATACTGGGCCTAACACCGTCTGAGCCTGCCTCCTGATACATATATTTTGAATGTGTACGCTATCCATACATGTTATCCGGGGATACGGTACCCTTTCTAACCTTTGTGCAATCACGTGCAATCCATACTGGGCCTAACACCGTCTGAGCCTGCCTCCTGATACATATATTTTGAATGTGTACGCTATCCATACATGTTATCCGGGGATACGGTACCCTTTCTAACCTTTGTGCAATCACGTGCAATCCATACTGGGCCTAACACCGTCTGAGCCTGCCTCCTGAGACATATATTTTGAATGTGTACGCTATCCATACATGTTATCCGAGGATACGGTACCCTTTCTAACCTTTGTGCAATCACGTGCAATCCATACTGTGCCTGACACCGTCTGAGCCTGCCTCCTGAGACATATATTTTGAATGTGTACGCTATCCATACATGTTATCCAGGGATACGGTACCCTTTCTAACCTTTGTGCAATCACGTGCAATCCATACTGGGCCTAACACCGTCTGAGCCTGCCTCCTGAGACATATATTTTGAATGTGTACGCTATCCATACATGTTATCCGGGGATACGGTACCCTTTCTAACCTTTGTGCAATCACGTGCAATCCATACTGGGCCTAACACCGTCTGAGCCTGCCTCCTGAGACATATATTTTGAATGTGTACGCTATCCATACATGTTATCCGGGGATACGGTACCCTTTCTAACCTTTGTGCAATCACGTGCAATCCATACTGGGCCTAACACCGTCTGAGCCTGCCTCCTGAGACATATATTTTGAATGTGTACGCTATCCATACATGTTATCCGGGGATACGGTACCCTTTCTAACCTTTGTGCAATCACGTGCAATCCATACTGGGCCTAACACCGTCTGAGCCTGCCTCCTGAGACATATATTTTGAATGTGTACGCTATCCATACATGTTATCCGTGGATACGGTACCCTTTCTAACCTTTGTGCAATCACGTGCAATCCATACTGTGCCTGACACCGTCTGAGCCTGCCTCCTGAGACATATATTTTGAATGTGTACGCTATCCATACATGTTATCCAGGGATACGGTACCCTTTCTAACCTTTGTGCAATCACGTGCAATCCATACTGGGCCTGACACCGTCTGAGCCTGCCTCCTGAGACATATATTTTGAATGTGTACGCTATCCATACATGTTATCCAGGGATACGGTACCCTTTCTAGCCTTTGTGCAATCACGTGCAATCCATACTGGGCCTAACACCGTCTGAGCCTGCCTCCTGATACATATATTTTGAATGTGTACGCTATCCATACATGTTATCCGGGGATACGGTACCCTTTCTAACCTTTGTGCAATCACGTGCAATCCATACTGGGCCTAACACCGTCTGAGCCTGCCTCCTGAGACATATATTTTGAATGTGTACGCTATCCATACATGTTATCCGAGGATACGGTACCCTTTCTAACCTTTGTGCAATCACGTGCAATCCATACTGTGCCTGACACCGTCTGAGCCTGCCTCCTGAGACATATATTTTGAATGTGTACGCTATCCATACATGTTATCCAGGGATACGGTACCCTTTCTAACCTTTGTGCAATCACGTGCAATCCATACTGGGCCTAACACCGTCTGAGCCTGCCTCCTGAGACATATATTTTGAATGTGTACGCTATCCATACATGTTATCCGGGGATACGGTACCCTTTCTAACCTTTGTGCAATCACGTGCAATCCATACTGGGCCTAACACCGTCTGAGCCTGCCTCCTGATACATATATTTTGAATGTGTACGCTATCCATACATGTTATCCGGGGATACGGTACCCTTTCTAACCTTTGTGCAATCACGTGCAATCCATACTGTGCCTGACACCGTCTGAGCCTGCCTCCTGAGACATATATTTTGAATGTGTACGCTATCCATACATGTTATCCAGGGATACGGTACCCTTTCTAACCTTTGTGCAATCACGTGCAATCCATACTGGGCCTGACACCATCTGAGCCTGCCTCCTGAGACATATATTTTGAATGTGTACGCTATCCATACATGTTATCCAGGGATACGGTACCCTTTCTAACCTTTGTGCAATCACGTGCAATCCATACTGGGCGTGAGAACGGCTGGCGAGCTGTTAAGCAAGCTACAGCACCTGTCCAGACAAGTACAGGGATTCCCTAGCGAGGAGACTTATTTGATTGTTTTCAATGTTGGGACAGCAATTTTTGGGGAGCACTATACTCTGGAGAATGATAGATGGGGCCCACCATACACTGGAACATTCCAAAGGTGGACATCAGACACTGGAGCAGCATTTACAGGGCCCATTATACACTAGAGCATTAGAAATGGGACCCATTATGTTTGGAGCATTATTTGGGCCCATAAGACAGTGGAGCTTCATCCATGGGGACCAACATATACTGTAGCATTATGTGGAGCTCATCATATACTGTTTCAAACATTATATGGGACCAATGATTCTGTATGGAGAAATAGATGGGCCTCGTCATGAGATGTAAAAAGTGAGGTATTTTTCATTGTACTATACCGCTATTTATCTGCCGTATCGGAGCATGATGAGTTGTGGTATGTGTTAAAGGGGCGCTCTTTCGCCCAGGGCACATGAAAACCTGCAGCCAGCCCTCCCCCCCCCCACAACTTTAGCCAAATAACCCCCATTTTTCCATTTTTCAGTGCGTAACTTGTATTATGAAGTTAATTAAGGTTGACAAGCTTAAGTAAGAAGAATTGATGCTTTTGGCATTCAAATCGGCACTGTAGGTGTGTTTCCTGTCCTCCTCTCACTGCCGACTTTTATTCCCCATTGACTTACATTGGGTTTCGTGTTTCGGGACGACCCCGACTTTTCCCTATAATCGGACGATCTTGCTCGACCCGACTTTTGGAAAAGTCGGGTTTCACGAAACGAAACGCGACCCTAAAAAAACAAAAGTCGCTCAACTCTAATTGGAACGCGTCGTTAGTGCCGCAGGTGGTGCACTAACAGACTGTCGCATGTGACTATCCTCCGATAACGTTGACCGGCTTACTTTTCTAAAAATGAACAAGGTCTGGATCTCGCAGGAATTTGCCAGTCCTCTTCCAGATTAAATAATTGGCTGGCAACAGTATCCAGGTCTCCTGTTGTGTTCATGTTTCTACCACCTGTTTCTCCTGTAATCCCTGGGCTCCAACACCACCAGTTGCTGCTCAGAAGTGCCGTCTGCACAGTCAACACATGCTCCAGTGTTATTGGGGTTCAGTAACGTCAGCTGATCCCCTGCTGTGTGTCCGGCAATTTCGCTTGCTCTGTCCACATTCACACTACTACAGATTTTAAACTTGCTCCAATTAGGCCTCTGGCTACACTCTGTTTCTAGTATTTACCCTGGGCTCCATCTCCGCCAGTTGCTGCTCTGAAGTGTCTTTGGCATGGGTACTCCCTCCTGCCCAGCCTGGTTCCAGCACGATAGCTGTTTCCGGGTAGTGTCAACGTCACTTTGCCTCCAATACGTTGTCCTGTCGTGTTGCGGTCGGGTTAGCTGACTCTATGGTGCCTGCAGTTTAGGTGCTTCCTATGTGGGCTGTGGGATCTGGCAATGAAGGCTGGTTCCGTAGTGCCAATAGGACAAGCTCCCCCTGTAGGACTGTGGGTTTCGGTAACTCCGGCCGGCTCGCGGCCTTGCAACTTTTTTTTTCATGTGTAGCTTCTGCTGCCTATCTGAGTTCCAGGACCATTAGCTGGTTCTTTGGAAGTCAATCTTGAATATGTCCCCCTGGGTTCCAGTAACGTCAGCTGGTTCCAGGCAGAGCCTTTGGCTTAGGTGCCTCCTTCTTGGTATCCGAGTTCCACCAACGTCTGCTGATCCTTGGTAGTGCTTTCTGGCACAGGTACCTCCTGCTTAGTAACCGGGTTCCAGTACCATCAGCTGGTCCTCGGTAGTTCCATTGGCTCTTGTACCTTCGGCTACCCAGCCAGGTTCCAGTACCGTCAGCTGGTTCTCAGCAGTTCCTCAGCCTTCTTGTACCTTCTGCTACATTTCCAAGTTCAAGCTTTTTGAAATGGTTTTTGGTAATCACTCTGGATCTCCCTGACGACGACCCTAAAGATGACGACCCTGAAGACCACCCCGAAGAAGACGACGACCCCAAAAACAACCACCCTGAAGACGACGACCCTGAAAACCACCCCGAAGAAGACCAATAAGATGACCCTGAAGAGGATGATGAAGGAGAATGTGTGGGAGAAGTAAAAAAGAAGGTGAAGAGCATGGAAGAAGTGAAACAAAAATATCTGACAAAATATAAAAAAAGCTTAGCATACAATAGTCAATATCTTTGTAACTCCGAACGTCTTTAAAAAAAAATTAATTCCTGCTATTGCATTTGATTGGGCTAAACCTCTATGCCTTTAATGTCTCCTCCACCTCCCCCAATACATTCTACATTATTCTTAGTTGTTTTCCTTCATGTAGAATTAACCTACAAGGAAAGTAAGGGTTTATTTTCATTCCGATATTTGTGTCCCATTGACTTGCATTGGTTTCCTGTATCGGAATCGGCGATATCTGATATTTTTGGGGTATCGGTCCGATCCAATCCGATATTTCCCGATATCGGAAGGTATTGCTCAACACTACTGTTCACCGAACTCACTTAACCCGAATATCTGGTGGTTAACTCATCTCTAGACATGATTTCTTGTAAAGTGAGAGGGTGTTATGGAGCAGTAGCTCGCCCATGGCTACCTGTCAGGATCTTGTCAGCGCCGGGGTGCAGTCTCCACTGAGTAGGGACTCACCCGCACTGTAGGGGGGCCCGGGGTCAGGTACAGACGGAAAGTACAGATACACAGGACCTGTGGACGCTGAAGTTTAGCAAGCAGTCACAGGACCTACGGTCGTGTGTCTGCAAGGGGGCGGGGCTTAGCGTCCTGCTTTCAGAGATGGCAGGACACTATACAGAAATACTCAGAGTCAGGCAAAACAGAGGTCATACACAGAGATATCAGTAAAGTACCAGGGATGAGACAGAATGGATAGTCAGGGCCAAGTAGAAGTCAAAACCAAACAGACATAGAAGGTACCAAGCAGAATCCAAAGCAATATCCAGAGAACAGACCGAGTCGTACACAGAGAATCAAGCAACCAGAACACAGCACAAACACACTCAGGGGTCACCACACAATGCCAAGGGCGAAAGTATAACTGACGGGGGATGGGAGCTTCCTGAGGCTATAAGAAGGTTTCTCAGAACCAATGAGAGGCCACCATAATAGGTCCCAGGTGTGCAGGTAAGAGTCTGCACTGATATCAAAACATTATCCCCAGACGTGCCAGTCAACCAAGCACTGGTATCATTACACTACCGTCCTGGAAACCTTACATAATCAAACAGCTCTGCAGTGAGACTAGTGAGGAAAGCAGAATGTCAGTCCTTACATGGCTCTCACAGATAAAAGCCTGTTCTAAGCTGTTGTAGGGATGTGTTGTTACTTTTTTCTCTGTGAAGATGATTGTCCTTTGAAAAAAAATCACATCAATGGCAGGTCTGTGAATTTTTTTTATACTACATGCTAATGAAAACATGTTTTGACTTGTTGACATAAAGAAACCCTTTAAAGAGGACCGGTCAGTTGGATATTCATCCCCAAACTACAGGTATAAGTGTAAAAAAACAGGAGTTTAAGTTCCCAAGGTACGATAAAAAGAGTATTTTATTTATCACCAGACCTATACTAAAAATAGACAATTATATGTAGCTGTTCATATGACAGAGTGTCAATTTACAAGAGACAAAGGTGCAAGAAAAAGCGGCGTGCCCGGCAGCTGGGTAATAATAATAATAATAAATTTTATTTTTATAGCGCCGACATATTCCGCAGCACTTTACATTTCAGAGGGGATTTGTACAGACAATAGACATTACAGCATAACAATAATCACATACAGTAGATTATAACAAATACCAAGAGGAGTGAGGGCCCTGCTCGCAAGCTTACAGTCTATGAGGAAAGAGGTAGACACGAAAGGTGGGTGGTAACAGTTGCCCTGATTATATGGACCAGCCATAATGTTAAGTGTGTAACAGTACAGACACAGAGGGCTAATGGATGCATAAAGCATGTGGGAACATGATGCTGGGAACCTGGTTATGGTAAAACTTTTGGCTCTGCCACACAGGGATAGGTTAGGTTAATGTGTTGAGGCGATAGGCCAGTCTGAATAAATGCGTTTTCAGGACACGCTTAAAATTGTGGGGATTGGGGACTAATCGTATTGACCTGGGAAGTGCATTCCAAAGAATTGGCGCGGCACGTGTAAAGTCTTGGAGACGGGAGTGGGAGGTTCTGACTATTGAGGATACTAACCTCAGGTCATCAGCAGAACGGAGGGCGCGGGTAGGGTGGTATACTGAAACAAGGGAGGAGATGTAGGGTGGTGCTGAGCCATGGAGGGGTAAAGTACTAAGCAAGTACAATAATCTCTCAGAGGCCCCATAGGTACTGATTAGCATCGGTATTGTGATCCCCCAGTGAGGTATGAAAAAACAATAAAGTGATTCCTTGCTAGCCGGTCCTTAGGTATTAACCCCATAGTCACTCCTTACTCATAGCTGGTCAGGTCACCACACGCTCCGCCCCGACGTGCGTTTCACGTGGGCTTCTTCCGGGGCCGTTGCGCCCGTTTTTTCATACCTCACTGGTATGAAAAAGCTGCTTTTTGTTGCACCTTTGTCTCTTGTAAATTGACACTCTGTCATATGAACACCTACTTATAATTGTCTATTTTTAGTATATGTCTTGTGATAAATAAAATACTCTTTTTTATCGTACCTTGGGAACTTAAGCTCCTGTTTTCTTATTGAATACTCATGTGCTTAGTGGAGTGTTCCATGGGCTAATGCCCTTTTGGTGGTTTGGAACGTTTGCTGTTGACCACTGTTGATTATGTACATTGCCTTTGCAATCTTAGCCACTAAGATGAGTCATCTGTGAATCTACAACCAGAGGCCAGTAGTGGGCAGAAAAGTACAGCAGAGCTGGTTAGGGAAATGTCTGCCACAATGCACTTGAAAATGAAATTTTAAGAATTGATTTCTCAAAAATGCCAAAGCAAAATTTCAAAATTTTGCTATAAAAGTAAGAGTGTAGTAAGCATTAAAGGGGCTTTACACTGCTACCTTTAGTTAGGGGTAGAATGTCTTGCTGACTGGTGCTCTTTAAAAAGTCCATCTCACTCCATACAGACATTATTGCATCCACAATGCAAAACATGTTTTCATTTGCATGTACTATAAAAACAATTTCACAGAATTTCCATTTAGCCGTTGGACATAATTTTTCAAGGGGCATTCATCTTCTGGGAAGCCAATTGCCTCTCTTTACATACTGTATATTATGCTTCCAAAGTGAGGGTTTACGAAAAATTATTAATAATGGTATATTCAGACAGGTAGATTTGCCCCTGAAAAAATCTATTTCATGCCAACATAATGGGATTTTTTTCTGCACTCATTGGATGGATATCCGCAAGCTCTGTCCAGGTAAATGAGACAGTCAAAGAAATTTCTGCCAAGTGTGAAAATACTGTACTTTAATAGTACCATAATATGCCCCTTTAATACCAAGAGTTGGTCACAAAATATGAATTTAAGTAAATCTGACTAAAACCTTTGGGCAATTATACCTTTTGTCTTTGATTTAAGATTGCACATATAATTAAATGCATAAAACAAGCCAAACACATAGATATAAAACTAGTACAGGGTTACGGAGAATCGCCTTGTCAAGTGTCCAGTTTTTAGTCTTACTTTATTCCTACTGATCTCTTGAATAGCTAAAGTTTTCTAGGTTCTTTTCTATTTAGTGTTATTATTTGTTATCTTTATCAAAGGGGTCTAAGCCTATAACATGATATACAACTAAATATAAAAAAAGATTAAAATTACATTGATTAAATAACAAAATAGCAGAAATTTTACACAAGAAAAACTCAACAAGATAAAAGGATAAAATGAACAGGAGGTGGGTTTTAACATGCTGAATAATATAACATACAAATAGGTGTATGATAAAATGATCCACCAAACAAGTCAAGTAAGGATAAAAATAATAGAGTACAAAAAATGAAAGCTAATAATTTACAGTTGTGCTCAAGTTTACATACCCCGGCAGAATTTTTGTTTTCTTGATCTTTTTTTTCAGAGAATATGAACGATTACACCAAAACTTTTCCGCCCCTCATGGTTAGTGGTTGTGTGAAGCCATTTATTGTCAAACTACTGTGTTTTCTCTTTTAAAATCATAATGACAACCCTAAACATCCAAGTGACCCTCATAAAAAGTTCACATACCCTGGTGATTTTGACCTGATAACATGCACAGAAGTTGACACAAATGGGTTTGAATGGCTACTAAAGGTAACATCCTCACCTGTGACCTGTTTGCTTGTAATCAGTGTGTGTGCATAAAAACTGAGTGAGTTTCTGGGATCCAGACAGACTCTAGCATCTTTCATCCAGCTACTGACATTTTTGGATTGTGAGTCATAGGGAAAGCAAAAGAATTGAAAACGGATCTACGGGAAAAGGTAGATGAACTGTATAAAACAGGAAAGTGATACAAAAAGATATCCAAGGAATTGATAATGCCAGTCAGCAGCGTTGAAATTGTGATTAACAAATGGAAAATCAGGGTGTAACGTCCGTCTGTTGGAGTCTGAGCTACAAGAAAGACAGCACCCCCAGAAACCCCGAGACCTTTTACCCCCATACAGGGATCTGGAATTACAGCGGAGCCCAAGGGGTAGCTGCCTATGAGAGCAGCAGACCAGAGCAGGAAGGTCACTAGGAAGGGACTATTAAACGGAACTGAAAGCGTTGTCAGGAGTCCAAGTCAAAACCGGTCTAGCTGCAGAGGTACAAAATCGGCAGGCTGTAGAAGGGTCGAAAAATCCAACATAAGGTAAGAGTCAAAACCAGGCGAGCAGCAGAGGTACAAAATTGGCAGGCTGTAGAAGGGTTGAAAAATCCAGGCTAAGGTTAGAGTCAAAATAGTAATTCACACTAGATCACTGGGGAAACCAAGACTATATCTGGCGGCCTGCAGGACAGGCTCCAAAGTGTTTGAAGGACACGGCTACCTCTCATAGGCTCACAGCCTGATGACCTAAACTGGATGGCCCCCAGAACCAGGCCAGATGGCGATGCACAACTGGCACCAACCACTTCACCTCTAACAGAAGAGCGAAGCCTGCACCCACCATACGCCTGCGCAGGGACCCCTTCTCTGTCACCACCATCACCCACAGGAGAAATACGGCGATGCCCAACAACAGAGGCATGCGTCAAAGGAGCAGGACCATATGAGGATATAGCCCTCCTATCACTGGCACCACCAGTCAAAGGAGTCCGATGCCTCCCAGCGGCTGAGGCCGGAGCACCAGCCACTGAGTCCAATGGCGACGTGACACAGGGGCCCTGTAAAAACAAAACCACGGTCAGGTAGACCAAGAGAAATTCTGTCCACAACTGCCAGGAAAATTGTTCAAGATGCAAAGAAAAACCTACAATTAACATCAGCTGAAATACTGGATTTTCTGAAAACTAGCAGTGTGGCTGTTTCAAGATGCATAATAAGAGGCACTTGAAGAAAAAAGAGCTGCATGGTCGAGTCGCCAGAAGAAAGCCATTGCTGCGCAGATGCCACAAATTATCTTGCCTACATACGCAAAACAGCACAGAGACAAGCCTCAAAACTTCTGGAACAAGGTAATTCGGAGTGATGAGACCAAAATTGAGCTTTTTTGCCACAGCCATAAATGTTACATTCAGAGAGAGGTCAACAAGGCCTATGATGAAAGATACACCATCCCTACTGTAAAGCACGGAGGTGGATCGCTGATGTTTTGGAGATATGTGAGCTACAAAGGCACAGGAAACTTGGTCAAAGTTGAAGGAAAAATTAATGCAGCATGTTATCAGCATAGACTGGAGGCAAATTTGCAATCATCAGCCCAGAAGCTGCGCATGGGATGTACTTGGACGTTCCAACATGACAACGATCCACAACTCAAGGCAAATTTGACCTGTCATTGGCTACAGCAGAACAAAGTGAAGGTTCTGGAGTGGCTATCTCAGTCTCCTGACCTCAATATCATTGAGCCACTCTGGGAAGATCTCATGCGCGCAGTTCCTGCTGGACAGCCCAGGAATTTACAGGAACTGGAGGCTTTTTGCCAAGAAAAGTGGGCAGCTTTACCATCTGAGAAAATAAAGAACTTCATCCACAACTACCACAAAAGACCAAACTGTCATTGATGTTAGAGGGGGCAATACATGGTATTAAGAAAAGGAGTATGTGAACTTTTGATCAGGGTCATTTAGATGTTTTGGGTTGTCATTATGATTTAAAAAGAGAAAACAGCAGTTTGACAATAAATGGCTTCACCCAACCACTAGCTATGAGTGGAGAAAAAGTTTTGATGTTATCATTCATATCCTCTGAAAAAAGGCCAAGAAATTAAAAATTCTGCCGGGGTATGTAAGCTTTTGAGCACAACTGTAACCTGAAATGGTAGAGAAGTGCACGAAAAGGTAAATCAGAACTCCATTATTTCAATTAATAATAAAAACGGGACTGGAAAAATTAGGTAAGTATGGTGACATGATTGTTATAAAAAAGAAAGATTTTTTTCTTTGTTAAAAATAATAATAATACACTACATAATAATGCTAGTAAAGATTATTACATAATATTAAATGACTGAAAGAGGTCACAAAGGGTAACAATGAAGTGCTAAATGCCTGAAGATTGCATGTGTCTGTGAGTGTTGGGTTAGTAAAAGCTATTAGTCTCCTATGTCTAACATTTTCTATCATTGTGATACACTTGTATTTATATACTTTATTTCATATCTTTTTAGGGCACTTGGCAATCTTCAGGCTTTTGACACTTTATTATTACCCTTTGTGACCTCTTTCAGTCATTTTATATTATATACCGAAATTCTCATTATTAGCATTATCACCTTGTGTACTATTATTATTTTGCACAAATGGAAATTATTCCTTTTTTATAAGAATCATGTTACCATACTTACCGGTACCTAATTTTGCCAGTCCCGTTTTTATTATTAATTGAAATAATGGAGTACTGATATACCTTCTCTACACTTCTCTACCATTTCATGCTAAATCATTATTATCTTTCATTTTTTGTACCCAATTATTGTTATACTTTCCTGACTTGGTTTTTTAGTGGATCATTTTATCATACACCTATGTGTATGTTATATTATTTATCATGTCAAAACCCACCTCCTGTGCATTTTATCCTTTTATCTTGTTGAGTTTTTTCATTGCGTAAATTTCTGCTATTTTGTTACTTAATCAATAAAATGTGCATCTTTTTTGATATATTGTTGTGCATCATGTTATAGGCTTAGATTACATGAGGATACCCAATGGGGTTTGATCATTTCTATTTTGCTTATATTTATTTATCCAAGGGGTGTTGCTCAATGGATTCTCTGGGGCATGTATTTAGTCTCCTGTGAATGTTTACCATATAAGTAAAACCACCGTCGTAAAGACCAATTTTAGCATAATAGATCCACAAAATAATAGGGCCCATAATTCTAGGACAGTATGGCATAATTAAAAGAAAGAGAGAAAAAAATGAAATGGAATATTCAGGGGAGCAGCCGAAATGAAAAAAAATGATCATTTTTCACTGGTGATAGTTTTTTTTATAAGGCTTAGAACAAAATTTCGAATAAACAGCTTGTTCTCTGCAGTTTTCTCCTGTAGATAATCACTGGCATCTTTTTTAACCTGAAAAACACAATGTACCATCACCATTAGAATTCATCTTGAGCAAATCTCCAAATTCAGGCTGATTCACTCAGTTATTATTATTATTATACATTTATATAGCGCCATTTATTCCATGGCGCTTTACATGTGAAAAGGGGAAATATAGACAGGTACAATAAACATGTGTAAGACAAGGGACACACAAGTACATAAGGAGAGGGGACCCTGCCCGCGAGGGCTCACAGTCTACAGGGATGGGTGAGGATACAGTAGGAGAGGGTAGAGCAGGTCGTGCGGTGGTTCAGTAGACCGAGGATCATTGCAGGCTGTAGGCTTGTCGGAACAGGTGGGTCTTCAGGTTTTTCTCAGTTCAGGGAGATATAACTCTGCTGGGAAGGGATTCAAAAATAATAAACTCTTACACTCACCTCTCTTTGGCCCTACTCATGCCTGTCATGCCGTTGATGCCCTCAATTATTCCTTCTTCCAATAAGCTGATCTTCTTTCATCTCTGGTGAAGCCTTCCTTCTGCTCCGGTCTTCACGTGGGCACCATTGACAATCAAGCAAAAAAGGAAGCACACTGTAGCGCCATAACATGCAAATATGAAAACTGAAAAATGAATTGTATTACTGCTTTAGAAATATGAAAAATTGAGAAAGTTTAGCGCATAAAATG